>NC_133898.1:14647819-15293653 GCF_964199755.1 Larus michahellis | reverse complement strand
GCATCTCGTCTTTTCCCCAGCCTGGTCTGCTGCTGGGCTGAAGCCCGCGGGAGAGGACTGTCGTTTCACTGAAGGGAAACTGAGGAAAGAAGAGGCAGGTTGGCCTCTTGCCCCCGAGGTACACACACAACTTCATCTTAGAGCATCTTCACCGAGCACCCAGCGCGCTCTGCCCGGCCGAGGTGACAGTGCACGGAGGGTGCAGAGCAGCTGGGACCACCCGGGATCTCCTGGGAAAGAGTGGCCCTGCGTGTTTGATGTTTAAAATCCACATCTTCCTGACAGTCCCAGTTACCTGTAGTAAAGAGGCTTTGCTTTTAGCAGCTTTCGGAAAAGAACCTGTTGATTTGCTGTCTGTGAGCTACAGCTATCAGCCCAAGGACCATCCAACATTGAGAAGGACTATAAGACAGTTCTTTCTTGTGCCACGTAGACTGACTGATTTAGTGTAAGCACTAAGAAATATAGCTGCTCCTCCGCAGTGGCATTTTGGACCCATGCTTTGGCTTCATCTCTTTGGAAACTACACAGAATTATTAAAAAAACAGACACAAACCCTATGGCCAGTGCAAAACGTTCTGTGTCTTTGATGAGCCAGCAGTGTGCCCAGGTGGCCAAGGTGGCCAACAGCATTCTGGCTTGTATCAGGAATAGCGTGGCCAGCAGGAGCAGGGAAGTGATGGTGCCTCTGTACTCGGCACTGGTGAGGCCTCACCTCGCGTACTGTGTTCAGTTCTGGGCCCCTCTGTACAAGAGGGACATTGAAGTGCTGGAGCGGGTCCAGAGGAGAGCTACCAGGCTGGTGAGGGTCTGGAGACCAGGTCATGTGAGGAGAGGCTGAGGGAACTGGACATGTTTAGTTTGGAGGAGGCTGAGGGGAGGGAGACCTCATTGCCCTCTACAACTCCCTGAAAGGTGCTTGTAGAGAGGTGGGTGTTGGCCTCTTCTCCCAGGTGAATAATGACAGGACCAGAGGAAATGGTCTGAAGCTGCGGCGGGGGAGGTTTAGATTAAATATCAGGAAGAATTACTTTACTGAAAGAGTGGTCAGGCACTGGAACAGCCTGCCCAGGGAGGTGGTGGAGTCACCGTCCCTAGAGGTGTTTAAGAAACGTCTAGATGTGGCACTTCAGGGCATGCTCTGAAGGGCAGAGATTGTAGGTCATTGGGTTGGACTCGATGATCTTAAGGGTCCTTTCCACCCATGAAGATTCTGTGATTCTGTAATATTCATGGCCCTCACGCTTCCTTTGCCCAGGGCTTTGCACTGCAGCTGAATTTAGATCAGCCGCCTGCCCGCCACGATCAGCGAGTCAAACTAACCACTGCTGCCCCCCTGGACTTCCCTGCTGTCAGCCTGCCGGCTGCGAGGGAGTCCCTTTGGGCCAGATGCTGATGTTTTTATTCACAGCCATTTCCTCTCCCCACAGCTTGCTGCAGGCTCAGTGTAAAACCCGCTTCTGCTTCTGCACCACCTCCAATAGCATCTGACTCGCTTACAGCCCAAACGAAACCTCGGGGTCTGCTCGTGCAAGGAAGTCCCCCAAAAAGCTGATTAAAGCCCCACACAGGCTTATGCAGTCAAGCCACCCTTCTCCTGGAAGGGAACTTGTAAAGATCACAGGATTGTCCCCTCTCCATGAAACGACGTGTGTCCCCAGTGCGGAATCTGCCTGGATTTAAGTTCCCAGAACTGTGTCAGCATGCCCTCTGTCGTCAGAAGCAGCGCGTTTGTCATCTGCAGACGGGCAGAACCATTTAGCTGCTAATGGAAGCAATTTTTGCTTCCCTGATGCTGATGTTTGTCCAGCCACGTGCTGCCCGAGGCTCTGACAGAGCAATGCTCCTTCATGGCTGCCCCGGCAGAGCAGCTCCCACCTGCACGGCAACACCCCCAGGAGTTTCCCGGCTAAATTTAATTACTGCAGAGCAGTGACCCAGAATTGCTTGCTAAGCTGAAGGTCCGCAGGGTCAGAGGCACAGCCCTGTTTACACAGACTAGGTGTCTGCAGCAGTGTCTCCACGCTCAGCCGCAGTCTAAACATCTCCTGGGGTGTCGTCTGCGTGCATCCTAGCACTTGGTTTACCCAAGGAATGTCTCTGTGTCACCCACCCTCACCTCACCAGCCTGACTGCCAAATGCAACAGGAAAGCTGGAGATGCTCAAGATGTGAGCCAGGAGGCTGCTCTCCTTTTCCATGCCCTCTCCAGGGAGAGAAAGGCAGGCACCTTTCAAGAAAGGAGTGCGTCTGGAGGCACACACAACCCCCCCCCCCCACTGGTGGCAGCAAGATGGTCGGGGCAAGGCTTTACAAATAAGCACCGGAGAGGTCTGGGTTTAGCATTTTAGCATTAGTCACATCTCTAGGGTTGTGGTCCTCTTCTGTTCCAGGAATTAAGTGGTTGTTTAGACCCACCATCCTAATGAGATGGAGTTGTCTAAGTAGAATCATACAATCATACAATCATTATAGCCGGTTTTCCAGCCAGTGGAAACGGCAGCAATTCTCTGTGTGCCCCACTTTACCCTTGCTGAAGGGCTCATTTATGGCCCAAGTGAGTTGGAAGAGACTTCACATTCTCCTCCCCTTGATTAAGTACTCCTCTTGAAAAGCAGGGTTAAGTGTTTATGAGCAGCATAGGACTTAAACTATTTCTCACATTCTACTACACTTTATGGCTTCCTGGACACAGCCAGAAGCAGCAATAAAAGCAAGGACCCTCCAGGAGGCATTCCTGCCAGCAGCAGAGACCATACATAGAATATTGTGCACGGACAGGCACGCACGGTCACGCAGAGCCCCGCTGGTAAATTGCCAGTGCTGTCCCCATGCTTCGGCATGGGACAAGTGACAGTCCCAGACAAACCAACGCATGGGGCTCGCAGGATCCTGGGTGTCTCTCTGCCGAAACCACTGCCAGGGAACAGAGAGACGGGGAGTGGGGGGGCGTGATTTGCAAATAAACACCGCTCTGACTTTCAGTGACCCCGATATGTACCTAACCACCGACATTTTAAGAGGCGCTATATAACTAGTGAGTAAAAGTAACTTCTTTTAGGCCTATTGCCATGAAAAATGTGAAGGGACTTTATTGACTGGTGATTAAAATCTTATCCCTTCTGGTAGCATACGGCAACCAAGGAACAGGCATTTTTGTTAAGGGTATGGAAGCCAAACTGCATTAGCAATAACTCTGTTTTGCCTTCCTGGGAATGCACAATAAAAGATTCAGATCTTATAGCCGAACTTTGTAAAAGGCACCAGTAATCAAAAGTCAGCACGGAATCTTATCAAACATTAATTTTAAAGCTGCTAATATTTGAAGACGTGCGTTTGTGTCTGTCATTTTTATTCTGAGATGTTTTACTTGTCCCGTTTTAATGATCTGATGGTGAAACGGAGATGAAAATGGAGATGAAAATTGCCCAGAATTTCTCTTGCAGTTTGCCCAGTGTGACTAGCAAAAACACGCCCTGTGCTGCGTGTGCATGTGGGTCAGAGTGAGTTTTGGGGGATTATTGTTCTCAATGTGGATGGATCAAAAGATGAGAAAGAAAACCGTGGAAGGGATGGAAAAATTACAATAACTAGTGTTCCCAGTGCCGTGCTTAGTTTGAATGAGGAAACCATACATCAGTAAGAGCCCATTCTGAAGGCCGTCAGCAGCTATGCGAAGGCTCCTGCAGCATCGGAAGAGAAGGGGAAGGTCACAAATTGGGTTGGAGCCACTGCTTGTTGACAAGGCTGAAATAGCCACTACGTTTGGCCCTTCAGGATCTGAGTCTCGTGCCATCTGCACTTTTCAAGGCATCATTTGGCTGATCAGATGTCCTAAACTTTCACAGAGAGAAGGGTTTCATCCTGCTCTCCATCCCCTACAGCCCCTTATGGCCTTATTGGGGAATGAATTTTGCCACGTTCAGCAAAAAAAAGAGAGTTCTCTGCAGCAGTCCAATTTAAACCTTCCCAAATGCATTTCTACTTTTATTAAGCAAGCCTTTCCTAAGACTCTGCCAGAAGAGCCCAGATCTTGCATTCGTAAAGCTGATATTGCTACCAATAAAAATAAATAGATGGCAATTACTAAGGAATTATGCTTAGACCAAAACCAACTGAATTTATTACCCTCTGAATGTGTGCAGCATAAAATGCAGCAATAGAGAAGTTTAAGGAGAAGGGGTGGGCAAAGAAACTTCCCTTTCTTTTAATAATAAAAAGCTCAAATAACAACTGAAACCTGAAGCTGTAAGTGAAGAGCACCTCTAAGTACAGAGCTCGCATACGGACAGCAGAGCAGTTCAGCAAGCCGCACAATGCAAATAGATCAGAGACCACTACACATTAAGTGAGGACACCAGGCTGGGAAAGATCCTGTTGGAGACCTGTCTTCCATTAAACTTTATGCTCTACAGCCAACAGGCTTTATCCAAAACCTACTGATGCTTTACCCAGGCTTTGGCTACGAAGCCTTGTCGCAGGTCAAAGCTCTTCGCTTTGCCTGTTGAGTGTAATTCATGTGGGACGCCCTTGAAGGGCAGAGCGGGTTATCAAGCCCAAAAGTACTTCCAGGGGTATACGGGTCCCACCACTTCAGGAGGCAAAATCAACTGCCCTGGTGTAAAAGTGCTCTTCTACCTTTATCACTGCGTTTCTGCCTGTGGGCACCGTACGGTAAGCAGTAATGGGAACTGAGCGGTGGTATGCTCCCACACAGTACAGCCCAGGCCGTTTCCAGATTAATAACACCAGCTTCTGACACTGCACGGGTTCTTTTAATACAACATTGCTAAAATACTATAGAAATATTATTATTTCTTTTAAAAAAAGACCATCTAAAAGCTGGGAAATTTTAAATGACAGTTCCCACAATTTATCTCTGAATTTGTACTCTCTGAAAACCTCGTATGACTTCCGTGGAAATGGCAGGTAAATATTTCTCTCCAAGTAGAATGGTTTCCTGGTTAGCAGTGGCAGTGCAATAGCTTATGAAAGACACAATAAAAGAGCTTCCAGTATGAAGAGGTCCTTGAAAAATCAAGAACTGTCCAAAAGCAAAGGTCGCACAGATTCTTTTACATCTGCCCCTTTGACTGACCTTGTGTCCACCCACCCTATTCAACGGCCCCATTAAGCCATTTGCTGGATAGCGGTGACTTTCAATGAATCTAGCAAACCCCGGCTCAGGCCCCCAGCTGGGAGTGGGAGAAGCCTTTATCTTCAGCGCTCAGCATGTTCAAGTTCTCATTTTGCCCATAACAAGTGTTATTTTCCTGAAACATGGAGTTCAGACGAGGAATTGGACAACCCTTTAGTCACACGGCTCTGCTACCTCTGCTGACAACCTCCTCTGCCCTTGCTCCCACCCAGCTGATCCAGGGATGTGGCTGTGGGGAAGCCTGATGTGCAGGTCTTCCCTTGCTTTGTTAAACGCCCGCTGCTAAGCTTCCTCACCTGCTTGATCCTGTCGGTCTTTCTCTTCCAGATGCATCCAACCCAAGATGGGCTCTGTCCTAGGAGCCCCGCTGGAGAGATGCAGCACTCCACATGCATACACGCAGACTGACTGCTCGGTCCTGTTGTATCTAACGCCCTTGCATGAAGTCCCAAAGTTCTCCTGCCATGGTCCTTGCAAGTTGTTAAAGACTCACAGTGATGGAGAACCCGGTCCCTTGAAAATCAGTGTCAATGACCGATTACTCTCACTCTTAAAAATCTACATTGTATTTCCAGGTTGGTTTTTGCTGACTTTAATTTCTAGACACTTGATATTGCAACTTTTCCTATTAAGAAGCCCTCTAAAACCTCCTCTACCTGGGTAGACATTTCATCAGACTTTTTTTTGACACAGTAAATAGGCTTGCAGTCATTGAGACACCACAACACAGAGGGTCCCAGTCCTGGCCCAGCTCCTCCTGCTCCTCTAGTTGCGCTCTAGCTCCAGGAATATATCTAGCTCCCATTTGGCAAGGACTAGGGCAGAAAAGGCCACATGAAGTACAAATGAACCACAAAAAAGTGCTTTGTAATCAGACTATTGTTTCCCTAAAAGCGCCTGATTGTTGAGAGTTGCATAGGAATCATACGTAAGGGAACACCTCCCACTGTTGCAATGGGAACAGAGTGGGAGGGCCTGAAAGTCCCCTACTGGCCTTCTTAGGAAGATGCTGGGGGTTTGCGAGTTGTTTGGTTTGGCTGTGAACATGGATCTGTCTAGCTGATACAGAAGAACCGTGGTTTCCATGAAGAAACCTGTATTCCTGTATCGCCATGTGGATGCAGCTAAAGCGATGAAATGCTGCTTGGGTACTCCGGTACTTTCCCTCCATTCCCCCAGGCA
This sequence comes from Larus michahellis, assembly GCF_964199755.1. NCBI lineage: Eukaryota > Metazoa > Chordata > Aves > Charadriiformes > Laridae > Larus > Larus michahellis. The sequence continues at coordinate 15,287,314 of NC_133898.1, read as the reverse complement.
GAGCTGTACATCTTGCCCTCCCACAGGCAGGACATGAAGTAGGCATTTGGGGGAGCACCCATGCTCCGCTGACCGCAGTGCCACCAAGGTCCTGTGCTTGGGGCCTTTGTTCTGATGTCTTGTGCACAGACAGAGCCTGAAGAAAGGCTTTCTTCAAGGACTGTGGACATCTAGGATGGAAGGGTATGACAACTTCTTCATGTACCTAACAAAAAGTCTCTATTTGGCTTAGACTACCTACATACCAGCTTAACCTGCTCTCCCCAAAACTGCCTCAGCCACCTTCCTACCTTGGCATCTCTACACACCCGGGTATCTCAAGTTCTTCCTGGACCGGACAGCTGAAGACCCTGTCCCCAGCATTCCCCATCACACTGGGCTGAAGTGAGGTTCGAGGCCAACATCTGCAGCAGCATGATCAGGATGTTCTTACAGACAAGGACCGACACGCAGCAAGTGAAAAATGCTTCCTAAGAACACAGTGCCCTGCTGATTCAACCCACAATGGCACTGCAGGCTCCAGATCTCCTTCCCTATGGGCTTATCTGCACCAACTCCACCCACGTTCAACCTCTCCAACTTTCCAAAGACTTTCAGAAAGACCTGTTGACCACATCCTGCAGGGTCAGGAGGATTGAAAGCCTTATTAGAGACTTTGGCTTGCGTGGGCTTTCATGGTGTCCCCACAAGCCTGTGCCAAGGAGCACCAAGAGTGGGGCTCACCCTTCCATAGACGAGCTTGTGCACCAAACCTTTCAGGCCCTTATTGCACAAGTGCCGGACATATACACTTACCAGACACAGCATTTCTGTAACACCTTTCTCCTGCTCTCCAGCAAGGCATTTTTAGGAGAGATGGCCTCCTCCCAAGAGCATCCAAGGTCAGAAGGCCCCCAGATACGCTCCAATTCTTCCTCCAGCAGTGACATCCTCTCTGCCCTGCGGATCCAGCCTCAGATTTCCTCTCTAAATCAGCGTGCTCCCCCATTCCTGCTCACAGCTCCATGCAGATTTTCTCAAGGTTATTTTACAGCTGGGCTTTGTGCGATCTGACCCTCCATAGGCAAAACTCCCTCTGTGCAAAAACCATCCCCGCTTCCCCTGCTCTGCCGCAGGGGAGCAGCTCACAGCCCTGGATCCCTGAAGGATCAGAGCGCCTGGAAAGAGGAGGAGCTGGGGAGAGCCGCTGGCTGTGACTTTCTTAGGGGAGAAAGAGCAGGCAGGAGATATGGGCATGGAAAACATTCAGCCTGTTTGCTCAGAGCGCTGGCACGGTCATTGCTTTCAGACACGGTTGCTCCTGGTTTGGTTTCCCAGCCTTTCCTCCTGCTTTTTTTCAGTAGTCAGGCCACACGGGCAGCACTTGCTGCTTGTCAGGGCACAGCTCGCCTGATTCCAGAGTCAGGCTGTCCCCGGTGTCCACCTTGTTCCCCCTTTCCAGCGACAGCACACACCCACCAGGTTTACAATTCCTCCTAGCAGGAACCAGTGTTGTCCCAGCCTCTGGATTTCTCTAGGTCACTTTTTTCCTTGCTTGGCCCTTGCTGGTGACAGTAACCTGCAGCTGTGCGCTCCCTGACTTATTGTCGGTCTTCCCAGCCCAAGTGCTGATGATTTGGCTTCACCCCTTCCAGATGAGCCGTGTCAGGGATAGGGTTTACTGCCATCCCCCAGCACACGTTTACTCCAGCCCAAGAGATATCCCTGACACGCTGTCCCACAGGCATTTATATACGGCCTGGATATTGCTTGGGAGAAGGTTTTCACGCCTAATCCGGTGTCAGGGCAATCAGCGGGAGTTGTCAATGTGTTCACACTGTCTGCAACTGCTAATAACAGAGCTCAGGCCTCCGGACGGGGTTTTGTGTGCGCTAGGACTGAAACACCAGGCATCCCAGTAGTTTGACAGCTGGCTGCCCCGTTCCCGAAAGCTCCTCGTTAATAGCTGCACTTTCCGCGTAACAAAACGAAACAAATCCAAAACAAAAGCAAAAAGATTTCCTGTTCGCACACGCACGCAAGAGCCCTTCATGAACTGGCTTTCAGTACTCAGTCGCTTCTCCCATTTAAACTGATCTACAGGAGACAGGCAATAAAACAGAATTAAATAGGTACTGACTTGCAGGTCACAGGCCCTGTAAATCAAGAGAAAGCTCTCCTAGTCACTGACTCTGGCTTTCTTGCAGGTCTGCGGAGCTTAGCAGTGTGGTCCCAGAGCTGAGGTCGGGCAGACGCATCAAGCTATTGGAGATGATTTACCATTTGACACTAATTAAATCTAAAGGAAGCTCTAGGATGGAAACTGCATTTGCATCCCGAGGAGGTTCACGTTCGGCTCAGCATTGAGTGCTTTCGCAGGCGATGCAGTTCCCGTTCCACACCTGGGAGTCCGGAGGGAGGGAAACGAACTCCTTGGCTGCTGGCTGAATCCCAAAAGGGTCTAGCCTTCTGTGTCAAGCTCTGCCTGCTCCAAGGTTAACACGTATCGTCTTTTATCAACGCCAGGAGGGACCCCTGTCCACAGAGCAGCGTGGGGCACACAGGGTCCTGGACTCTCAGCTCCGTTCTGGGCAGAAGTGCAGCTTACAGACTCCGAGTTCAGCTCTGCTCCACCTTTTTCTTCTTACCCTGCTGTTTTACCGAGAAAAATGTATTCACAGGAGGGAGAAAAGATAAACGTTCCCAGCTCTTCAGTGAGACAACTGCTTCCCTGAGTTTTCCTGCAAGTCTTTTGGTTCCTTGGCTTTCTGAATGATGCCTTCCTACCAATAAGCAGCCCTTGACAAGAGAGCATGTGCTCAGGTTAATGGACGAGGCCTCTCATTAGGCAAAGCCATACACATCCTGCAGGATGAGGGTACTTACGCAAAAGACATGTATACTTCCATAGGCCAAAGCTACTCTTGTTTAAGCCCCTCTAATGCTTGTAAACCTACCTTGTAAATCTCCAAGTTTGGGGTTTTTTTTCCCCAGGGTACTGCTGAACAAATTGGTAGCTGCACCTTGCTGCCCTGCCGTGGCAGATCCCTTGTCGTCTCTGCTGTCCCTCACCTTCACAGGCTTCTAATGACGGACAACTCCTTTCTTCTCTCAGGATCTTCATCTCTGGGGCCTTTCGCCTAAGTGTGCGCTGATGGCATTATGAGACAACACTCATTCAGTGCCTCAAACCTGGCTGACGCTCCCCTCACCACTTCTCTTCAGTGCCAGCAGACACAGACTCACTGCCATGACATTACCCCGACCCCAAGTTCCCTCTGGGCAGTGTAAGTCCCACTCGCTGTCCCTTCTGTTAGCCATCCCCATCCCTCTCCCATCCTTTCTATTGGCCAAGTGCCGCTGGCACAAGTGTGGCGAGAAAGCGATGGGGACCAAGCCTCTGGCCCAGCACTGAGAGAAACTGCTGACTGGTGGAAACATCCCATAGCTGTTGTCCCCATTTCGTCTGGCTCCTTAGGACACCAAGGTGGAGATGCCGGGCTGCCCAGCATAGGGAGGAGAAGTGCAATCTCCCTGAGCATCCAGGGGATTTTTCTCACATCTCAGCATTCACTTGAGATTCTCCAGCTCTTTTCTTCTCGCACAGAAACTCTGCAGAGTCTCAATCTCATTTTGCCTCGTTGCGTTGGCAATGGGTCTTCTCAGGCAGCTTGTGACAAAGTAATTGTGTTCTGCAGGGAAAAGCTGGTTATGACAGAGAAAGCCACTCACTGATCTCTGCTGAAATGCTCTAAGCCTGACATCCCGCTGTCTCAGAAAGGTCCGCAGTCGGAAGAAAGATATGGGGACACCTGGTCACCACAGCTGCTGAGGAGGCTGGAGAAGGTGAGCTTCAAGGAGGTCTGTTCCCCCCTTGCAGCTTTGCTCCCATTGCCAGAGATGGCTCCTCACTTTTTAGCACCTTTCACCCCCAGACACAGCCCAACAAAGCCAACGTGAAGGACCATAGGGCAACACTTCCACCACTGACACACAGGTTCCCACCACGTTGGTCTTGTACAGAAGAGACGTCCTTGAGCCAAAGCAGGGCCTGGGAGGAAGCGATGGAGCTCGGCTGCACCCAGGGCACGTACTGCAAAACGAGGTACCCCTAGGTGTGCTGGGAAACTGAGACGGCCCCAGAGAGAGATCAAAGCTAATGCACAGCTTTACGCCTTCCCGCACGGGCTGCCCTGTCTCCGCTGGCCGGCACACGGCGTGTCTCGTCACAGCTCCCTCGATGCGTTGCGGCAGCCCCGTTTAACGGCAGCACAACCCAGAGCACTCCGGTTTTCTCCGATTTTATATGTCTGGTGGAAAACAGAAGGGAAAAAAAAAATAAAATAAAAATCTAAGGTACCCGAAAGATCTCATTTCACAGGAATATATTTTGGCATTGCAAAAAAACATTTTTCACAGAAAATTCCCAACCAGTGTCTCCGGCATGGCTAAATTCATTCTGCCAGTCTACAGCAGTGAGCAGCACTTTCTCCTTCCAAGAAAAGTGCAGAAATCCCATGGGACCTGAAGAGGGGGTAACCAAGCATCACGCTGTTCCCTGACCACCACTCCTCCACTCACACAGCGCCCTGCAGGCATGGAGGGTAGTGTCATTTCTGGATTCTTTTATAAAACTTAAGCACAGCTATTCCATCCTTGTTAACTACCTGGTTTGCTTCATCAACACTAATGAAGCAGGTGCCGTTCATGACTCTCAGCCCAGGCGGAGCTGGTTTTGAGAACTCCCTTTTCTCTGTTGACAAGGGCCTCGAAGCTCTAGCCTAGCGACAATGGTCAAAAACTTCCTCAAACTCTTCTACTTCTGCGGGCAGCGGTCGGCAGAGGCCGTATCAGCAGCCCCACCGCGCTCTTTCCCAGAGAAAGATGTTACTGTTGATTCACACATCCCCCTCAGACTCCCCAAACTCCCCAAGTGCAAAACCAACAGTTTTGCTATATGTGAGCCGCGCCTTTTCTTTTTTCTTTTTCTCAAGGCAGATTTCTCTCCATTACGGCTCTTTTGTGTTGTAAGGACAATCTTTTCTCTATTAAGCTGATTATCTGCTGTTAAAGGGAAAAAAGCTGAACAAAGGAAAATATATACACCACCTTTCAGGGGGAGTGGAAGGGCAGGGATGAGGATGAGAATTGCTGTGAAACGGCTCTTGTTGCGTTCCTGAAAGATAATGAAGCCCTGATTGATTCTTCATTTCTGCTGCTATGGAACTGGCTTAACCACATTTCTCAGTGACGGATTTCAGTAGATAACACTTGCTTTATGGGCCTTGGGTGGCAGTGTGGCTTTCCTGCCTCTGCCCGAACTGCAGAGAGATGCAGAGCGGCTGAGAAGGGAGAGAGACTTAATTTGCTGCCCTAATCCTGGGCACCCACGCGTACCTCTAATCGGAGAGGGGCAGCGCAAAGCTATCCCTCTGCCTGGGGCGTCGAGGCAATGGACACCGCTCCGCTTGGTTTAAATTAGGTTCAGGACACAACAGTTTTCTGCTCTCCCTGGGAGAACACCTCTGACACCATCCTCCTTGCCTGGGGAGCATGTGTTGGTGTTGCCAACCTGCGTGTGAAATCACCCTTGAATCAGCTGACGGTTGTCTCCTCACGGATCTGAAGCACCGGGTAAGCGCTGGCAGTGGTGGTGAAAGAGAACGCAGCGCAGCAGAGGCAGACGGGGGCTGTCAGATCCAAGTCTCAGCAGCGCCGAGTATCCGGGCACCTGCCAGACGGAGAAGCTCCGTGGAGTTGGGTATGGGACCTTTAAGCACAGCTAGAGAGCACAGATTTGTCTCCCTTCGTAGCGGGAGACCTGCAGCCCGCGCTGCATTGCAGACACAGGCTTACGTTGCAGCACCAATATCCTCACTCTGTCTTGCACTTGCTTTTTCATAGCTTGTGCCAAGACTGAGCCTGAATGTAGAAGACCATGCCCCATCTGAAAAGCAATCCTAGACAGCTGCCAGCCTGGGACAGCCTCTCACTGTGACCCCTACTTTGGCCACCCCAATGGCTTTTTAGCAGCTCTGATCTCCTGCAGCGTCCCCCCTCCCGCCCCGTCCTTGCCCACAGGACACTATGGCAAATACTTTCAGAGCCAGGAGGTTGGTCAATTTTCCCCATAGAAGAGACCCGATCATCTCATTTAAAGAGGTGGAGAGTGAGCGCAGCCCACCCTGTCTTGGCTGAACCCCTCTGCCCCGAGAGCAGATGTTCCTGCCAAGCGTGGTTTTGAGCGGGGCATACGGCAGAGCGCAGGGACCCTGCATTTCAACACCGCTTCCCGACACCCTGTTCTTAAACCAGAGCATAACACTTGCTGTTCTCTTGTCAACAACATCTGCCCTGTCCAGAGAGAACTATTGAACATGAGAGTGAGCAGTAAGGATGCCAGCAGATGGAAAGCGAGTGCAAGCAGAGCAGGGGACCCAGCAAAGGCCTGGACAATGGACTAACTGGTCCCAAGTCCCCAAAACACGCTGCATCATTTCCCAAATGTCCAGTGGAGGCTGGGTGAATACACAAGACGTTTGCAAGACATCTAGGAAGAGAAATACCAAATCATCTGAAGCCACCCTTGCATCATACCCTTAGAGGACAAGAAGGGGCTTTCAGAGCGTCCCTCAGCCTTAACATGGCTTTAGCGGCAAGACACAACAAAGTCACCTTTATGCTTGCGTGTGCGCGTTCCCATGCAGACGCACCTGGAAGCAAAATCCAAGCAGACCGCGCTTCCCCTTTTTTCCAGCGTTAGCCACCCCTGTGGAGCTCATCTACCATCCCACAACCTCCCGCCTCCGCCGCTGAGACAACCCCTTCCCTCTTGGCAGAGGAACAACAGCGTCCCACTTCCTCCAGGGTTACGGGAGGGGAGGAAAAGCAGCGGTCACCCGGAGCTGCGGGTGTTACCACCAGCAAACTAGACTTGCTAATTACTTTTGAATTGCCCACCGCGGTAGCTGGCGTCTAACAGGAAGAGTTCACAAGTTCATTTGGTTTGTGTCTTCCACGGACCTCTTGCCCAATAGACCCCAGCCCATGGCAGGGACCTCCAGCACTACTGAAACACAAGCCATTAGCAACACCAAGTGTCTGCCTAAGCCTACGCGCCTCTGCCCAGGCACTTTCCAACGTGATAAAAAAAAAAAAAGAAGATCCATTTAACTAGTGGATTTCCTTCAGACAGGCCTCCAGGTCATCGGGTGGGCCAGTGCTTCTCTCAGTCACCTCTCAAGCCTTAATTAATTTGCGAAGGGGCCTGCACAGCTGTCTGTGGGCGGGGGCAACAGCGTGGAGTGAGAAGCCATTGCATGAGGACAGGCATTCGAGAAAACAAGGTGCCACAGCGGCAAGAGATAAACCAGCAGCACTTCATCGTTACTCATCTAAGTTATGATCTTGCCAAGAGGCTCCATCAAAAAGCAGGATCTACCGGGTGCCAGGTGCTGTACAGAGTCCTCAAAAGAGATGGCCATTAGCAAAACAAGCAAAATGCAGAAAGGGTCAGTGGGGAAACTGAGGCAGGGAACATCTGCAGGGTCACCAACCTCTCTGATCAGGAGCTCCCAGAAAAAAATGTGGTTCCCAAATGGGACTGAGAACAAGGTAATTAACTGTATTTTAAATCCTTTCGGGGCGGGCTTAGGAGAACAATAATCCTCCCCTCCAGGCTGTGCTCCAAGAGAAGGTTCAGGGTTAAAGGGACCTTTGCTCTGGGCATCTGTATGTCACGTTCCCATTAGAAACAGAGGATTTGTTCTTACTGAGGTAATCAGGCTCTTGCTGATTTTAAATTCAAGTCGCCAACCTTGGATGCTGCAGTGGGAACAGCACCGGGATCTTAGTGAAACACGTGTCTCCTTTCATTGCAGTGGTTGTAGAGAGGAGCAAGTTTGCCGCGGAGGATGACTACTTGAAATCTTCAGATGGAGAGGTAGGGAACGGGAGGTTCGTTCATCTCCAAATGAGCAGATCAGCCACAAGGTAAAATACGGAGGGGTTCTTACATGCATCCATCCCTTATAAATACCCCATAGTGCAAACTGTAGGCAATCTCTGCACACCAGTCGACAGTGCCGCTGGCAGACAGACTAGACAATGCCACAGTTGTGCTCCCCACCTCAGCCCAGCCGTTCATTCGGGTCTCTCTTCTCTTCTTTAGAAACGTATGGTAAACAGATTATCCTCAAGTCTTCCAGCCCACTTTCACGTTTGATTGAAATTCATCAGTTCAAAAGTTATTGCCGCTAGAAAAAACAGTTGCAACTGCATAAGCCTCGATCCCTTTGAAAAATCAGAGCCACTTCAGCTCTGGAAGTGGAGGCACAGGTGGGGTGTTGGTGAGCTCCAGAGCACCTGGCAGAAGAGACAAGGGAGCATAAGGAGACAAATTGCCCAGGTGAGGCCAACCTACCAGTGCCAAACCGCAAAAACGCCGAAACTGAACGCCAAAAACTGAAGTGTGGCGATTTCTCTCTTCCAGATGAGAGCGAAAAAAAGCATCCTCCTGCTCAGATCCTTCATTACAACACGGCCAACTAAATTAGCTGTCCTGGGGATCAGATGAAGGCCTGGAAAATGTAAAAAAGATTAAAGGGGGAAAAAAACCCAAGTATTGACACTGGTAAAAGTGTCTTAAATAAAAATTTTGAAAGCACGATTCAAACACACTCCGGTCATTCTCCAAGCCCCTGCAAAAGTCAACGAGATGAATTTTCTTACAGTCCCCCAATGATCCGTGAAGTGCAAAGAGAGAGTCAGAACTGCAAATGAAAAACTGTGGGTGCAGGGCTAGATGCTGATTGCGTTTACAGGAGTGTAATTCCCACCATGACCCCTTGCAGACCCCGCTGGCATTATTCCAGGAAGCCACGGTGGCAACTGCTGGGCTGGGCTGCATGCCCAAAGGTCTGCCTTGAATGACAGAAGCAAAAAGTGATGCTGAAAAAAGTCCACCTCGTGCAGCAAATGTCACGAAAAAAATCAAACTTCAGGTACTGTGGTTTTGCTTCTTCAATAGAAAAGGAGGAGATAATTACATCTTTGATTTATGGATAATAAAAGTTGGGGGGGAGGGGGCATTTTTAATTTAAAAAAATAAATAATAATCCCTCCAGACTTGCACACTGTTTCCAAGCCTCTAATAACCCAGCCCAACAGTGAAAGAATAACCAGGCTCTGCAAAACACCCTTGCAGAAAAAGGGCACGGACTTGGTCTCTCACAACTTGCAAGAAACGTTCCCTACTCACACAAAAACAAACACAAGGGTTCTTCAGGCGGGCAAGTCTTTTAAGATCTATTTAACCCAGCTTAATGCAGAAAGATCCCAAGCTTGATTTCGACTGGGTCAGGGCTAGCTATTTGCTTAAAGCAAACGTTCTGTTTACCCCAGGATAATCAGCCAGCCTTTCCTCGCCCATTTAGTTTCGTCTTCTCCCTGTTCAGGATTCCTGCTCACGCAGGGACAGCCACAGAGTGGGAAATTTAGAGAGTGAAAACCACCCCTCATGCCCCGCGCTGGTCTGGAGGAGGTGGTCTACGTGTGCGTTCCAGGGAAAGTGGGAGAAATTCCCGTCAGTGACCTTGAGGGGGCTTCAGTGTTTTCCTGGGTTGGATGTCAGATGAGACATCATGCTGCTCCACGCTCCACGCCTCCTCCGGATGGATTTGGGGCACAGAGCAGCGTCCCAGGAGATGGCACCTGCTTGGAATGAGGCATGTCAGGGGGACAACAGTCCCAGTCTCCAGACACAGAAATTCCCAAAGAAAAATAACAAGTATTTGCATATTATGAGCTTGGAGAAGTTTGCTATTGTTTGACAGTTATCGGGGGAGAAGGGGAGTTTTTTGGTGGGATTTTTGGTGGGTTTTGTTGGGCTTTTTTTTTTTACATAATAGTACCTAGCACTATTGATACTATGGCTTATTAATGAGCACTCTGTTACTTCCTAGGAGAAAAGAAGTGGAGAAACTACAAAAAAGACATTACAAAAAAAACTTGGAGATGCTGGAGCAGGTCCAGAGAAGGGCGATGAAGCTGGTGAGGGGTCTGGAGAACAAGTCTTATGAGGAGCGGCTGAGGGAATGGGGGTTGTTTAGCCTGGAGAAAAGGAGGCTGAGGGGAGACCTTATCGCTCTCTACAACTACCTGAAAGGAGGGTGTAGAGAGGTGGGGGTCGGTCTCTTCTCCCAAGTAACAGGTGATAGGACAAGAGAAAATGGCCTCAAGTTGCACCAGGGGAGGTTTAGACTGGATATTAGGACAAATTTTTTACACTGAAAGGGTTATTAAGCATTGGAACAGGCTGCCCAGGGAAGTGGTTGAGGCACCATCCCTGGAGGTATTTAAAAGATGAGTAGACATAGTGCTTAGAAATATGGTTTAGTGATGGTTTTTGTCAGTGTTAGGTTGATGGTTGGACTAGATGATCTGAAAGGTTCCTTCCAAAATAGGCAATTCTATGATTCTATGAAACTTCCCAGCGGAGTCATAAAAGGGTCATTAAGAAAAGTTGATTTGGAAGAGCTGTCAATGAGCAATTTTACGGAAAGAAGGGAGAGGGAAGAAGGCAGGAAAAATGTGCCTGCCTCTGCAGATACACCCTGCTTTCTTAAGTCACTGCTGGGAGTTATAAACCCTGTTAACAGTGAAACCGTGCTCTTCAGGAAAGAGCCAGTCCTAGAGCAGGTCCTGAGCTCCCCAGGAGAAAGTCAGTGGCAGCACAGATGCCACCACAGCAAGACAGCAGAAGGCAGAACAAGCCAGGTTTGCATCAGAGCATGGGCAGTCCCCTCTGCCCTGGGGCACCAACTCTCAGGCACCCAAGAGCTGATCTGTGAAAGCCACAGGCAACCTCCTAGGTAAGACGAGAGCCCAGGACATCACTAGTTTTGGATGAGGCTGAATCAGGGCCAGCGTCCCTGGGGGTCTGTCCCTACTCCACTGGGGACAACTGCGCTCTGCGTGAGGTTTGCTCTTGCCTTTGGCTTCTGTGCAGAGGAAGGGGCTCCACACAAGGGCACCCCAGTCTCCCCGGCACTCAGCTGCTGCTCGAGGTGCTCTGTGGGTGCCTGGACCAGGCAAGCTTGGGCTCCGGCACCGTGAATTACCTTCTGGTGCCCTCTAGTGCCACCAGCGAAGTTAGGTGGCCTCGCACAGAGCCGGGTGGGAGGAGGGCTGCGGGTGCTGGAGATGCATCTCGCCACCTTCTCTGCCTCCATTAGTCGTGCTCCCCGCTCACACCAAACCCTGTCAAAGGGCTGCTAGGAGCGTCCCACAGTGCTCGTTTTAAGCAAGGAAAGAATCTACACTCTAGAAAAGTCCCCTACCCTCTAGAAAAATCCCCTCAAATGCCTGAGTGGACCCTCACACCGGGCCCCTTTCGACACAAATCAAAAGGCTGTGAGCTCACCAGGAAGAAAAGAGAGCAGGGATTGAGCTCCTGCAGGAAGCCTGAACCCCCTTCTGGTGCATCATGTGGCAGGGTGACAAACAGGCTCTTGCAGCATACCAGAGATGTGTTGGGATCCAGTGACGAGAGTCCTGACCATCCCCTCTCTTGCGTGTTGCAGGAGGACTCAACTATAGGCTTACAAAGACACTCCCCCAGAGTCCCTCAGTGAGGTAGAAGTACAGAGTACCGTTCTTGAGGAGAAAGGGGAGGGCTGAAGATACCCGATTCAGCCATCTGTGCCACAGTGGAGGGTTAGGACATCGTGTGAGCTCAAAAAAAGGGGGGAGGAGGGCAAAAATGTCTCGAAGTTTTCCACAGGCTTTGGAGTTATTCAGAAGCTCTATACAAGTAGGACTGATGATAAATATGACTCACCATGTTTGCCCCATTCCTTCTTGATGGGATGTTTCAACAGAGGGTTTACCTAATCCCTTCCTACAAGGAAACACTAAGATTATTTTCCTCCAGCTTCTTATGCACCACCTACACTGGCCTACATTAGGCCTTTCCTTCTTTGCTCAGAAAGGAGCACAGTTCACTGCTGGGGCAAGTGAGAAGGCAACCACCATCTTCCTGCTCCCCAGAAACAAATGCCCACACGCAGTCCACCACACTCAGCCCTTCAGTGAGACATCAGTTCACCTCCCCAGTCTCCTGAATCTGGCAGCTGGTGATTTCACATGCATGGCAAGGTCTGGCAACACACGCATGTCCCCAGACTTGTGAACTCCTCAGCATGGACCAACACTGCCTGGAGTTGACCCCTCTGGGATCCAACCCCAGAGCTGAAAATCTTTGCACTTCCCAGAGAGCCAAACTACCTCTCTCCTTGTGTTTCTCTTGCTCTCTGGGGAGCCCCTAGAGAAAACCTCACCTCCTCTGAGCCTAACACAGCCCTTCCCTGTTGTCAAAACACCTCTTGCTAATGTGGGGCACAATGTTCTCCTCTACCACCAAAACCCTCTTCCTACTGGCTCTGCTCCACACAGCGCCCTCAGGTAGGGACCCCTAAAACTTCCTTGTCTCTCTCACCTAAACCCCACATCTCCATGTCAGGGGAGTCAAGGCATTGGGCCCATCTTCTCTGTCAGAGGCTTCTCCACACACAGACACCCATACACAAGTCAAGAACTACATCCCCAGGGCTCACCGCCCAGTTCTTGGGGAATAAATTTCCCCATGAATATTAAAGCACATGAATGTTACTCTCCTCACCCCCACACCACTCCCCAGTGTTTCATCACACATATCTGCCCACGCTTCTGCACAGCCCCTGAGGACCAGGAAGCAAAAATCCCCGCCTGATGCAGGACGGTGCTACTATCACCAAGCAAGAGTTTTGTGGTGGTGCTTCGAGGCGTGTGGTCATCAGCAGGAGACAAAGTCTGCATCAGAGCTGTGATGATTCAGGGGGTTTTAGGGTGATTTTTTTTTTCTTTGCTACTAGCCAATAAGAGTACTCAAAGAGGCACATCTTCCCCTGCAGGAAGCAGGGCTGTCACTCCTCTCGCTGGCGGGCTCCTCTTCTGAAGCGGTGGAGATGGCGGTGAAGTTCACCTGCAGCCTCACCGCACTTTGCTGTTTAGCATTCTGGAGCTTCACCAGGACTTCAGATGGTAAGAGCGCAAAATAATTTCTGTTTTCCTTGTGCTTTAGGTCGTGCGGGTGCTGCTCTCTAACGCACCGGTAAATAAGAGCTCTTCTCCAACTGCTGCCCCCGCTGGCTCAGCGCCGCAGGGTTCAAACGGCAGCTGAAAATCCAACCGCTTAAAAGACTTTCTCCCCCCGTAGCGACCCGTGTTATCCGGGGAGAGCATCTAAGGATTTTAAAGTCAACTTTTGGTTTTAACTTATTTGTCAGCGTTTAAACTCTGCATGACCTTGATTATTAAATCTAAAGGCTGTGGGTAACAATTTGACTGCTAAGTACAGATGGGCACTTGAGCGCTGATTAGCTGACTTTAATGAAACATTACTCAGTATCGTTTCTTTTCTTTGCTGAGCAAGGAAACTCTCTTGATTGCAGCTGGCCTTAAATCTTCGGAATGGGAGCTGCAGACAGGAATTTTTTCTCTCTGAAGGTTTTAGCTCTACTTCAGTTTTACTTTGGCTCCCCCACACAAAGTACTAATCCACCCAGGGATCGTGGCTGGTTAGCCAGTAGCTTTTTGTTTCGGCTGCGGTTTCCTTTGGGGGTTGCAGAGGCACGCAGGAACTCTGCTGCGTCTTAAACGTAAAGATAAAGCCTAGCCTTGCTCCTAGTAACGGGGAGGAGGTTTTGAAACCATCCCGTGGAAAAAAAAATGAAAAGAAAACAAAAACGCAACAAACCAACAACCTGTTGCGATCTGCCTATTTGCTTCGCTGCAGATTGGGAGAGGATTTCTCTCATACTGCAAGAACGGGGCCCCCAAATTATTCCTCAATGAGGAAAGCGCAAGAGAGAGCCTCTTAACATTCAACTCACCTCTGCAAGAACAGCTCTCTCTTCCTTAATAATGGGCAGTGGCCTGTTAACTCAGAGCAAGAAAAGTCTACCCTACTACCATCCAACAGAAGTGAAGAGGAGAAGGGACAGATTTTTGCCCTCTCTTCACATTTTCAAACTCAGAAGCAAGGATGGGGTCTGAAATACAAATGCAAGAGCTGTTTTCCCAGGTCATGAGACCACATCCTCTGGGCCTCCGAGTATTGTAGGTGCCTGGCAGGTCATGCAGTACCTCTGATCCCACCCAGGCACGGACAACAAGCGTTTCACCAGTACTGGTATGCCTGCTGGATCTACCAGGCACTGGAGTCAGGAACAAGGGCACTTTGGACTCTGCCTCTTGCTTTGAGGAACACATTTCATAGTTTTCTTCCCATGCACATGGTGTGACTTCAGCCAGCCTCACTCACCCTACCATCCCATGCCTAAAAAAAAATGGAAAAAAAAAAAGAAGACGTCACCATGACTCAGGTGGTGTTGAGGGCTATTAAGCCACAAAGTGACTTTGCGCTAAGACTGAAAAAGCCTGCGGTTATCTCCTCCTACTACAAAGGACAATATCTGCTGTCAACATCCCCACCACTGCCACATCTCACGTTCCAAGAGGTATAAGAGCACACATTTGAGCAAGGTCCTGGAGAGCAGACAGAAGAGCCCAAGCCAGTGTGCACACCACCGTAACCCCCAGGCAAAGTCCCTGATCAGGACAAGAGGACAAACAGATGCTTTGGAAAGTCTTATCCACGAGCTGAGCACTGGATAAGATGTGCTGCCTGAGAAATGCCCTCAGTCCTCGGCTGCATGGTCATGAGTTTCCCACCTTTGCTGCAGGGGGAAAATATCTCATAGAGAAGAGTCTCAGGACATATAAGTGGATTCTGGGCTGTTAGGTGAAAAAACACTGCCAGGTTGCCCAGCACTGGCTGCACACTCAGTCCCAACATAGATCAGAGATGTGGGACAAGAAAGCTTGTCACCTACACACCAGTCACAAAGCCACTTGCAGAACATCCGCTCCTCTCAGACACATGGCCTGGGTCTCTTGGCTCCCACCTGCAAGAAAACATGGGGGTCATTACTAATCAAAGATTACTAATCATTAAGGAAGCTGGGCTATCAGCCAGGAAAAGATGTGAATTTGGACATCCTTGGGTTGAGGAAGGACGTGGAACCAAGTCTCTCCTTTGCAGGTCAACACTCTAATCCCTGAGCAGTGTTACAAGACGGTGCAGCCATTACCACCTGCGGGGGAAGACATAGTAGCATAACTAGGACGAACGTCAACAACCTGAAAGTTGAATTTTTGCAGCCTCTTATGCCAATGATGGCACGTAATGCTGGGGTTTTGGTTTTTTTAAAATAGATTCTAGGTCACCAGGTTGCCCCTCTCTCTTCTACTTGGGTTTCTCAGTACGAACTGGCTTAAATACACAGTCTGTGCTCTGTGCTTGGCTGTAAGTGAGAGATGTAGCTGTGAAAAAAAAAAAATGGAGGTGACAAAAAGCTTGACTTTCACAGCAAATTTAGTATAAGCTCTCTGTGCACATGCTGGCTCACTACCTACACACACACACATAGCGTGAACACCAAGGGCCACCTCCCGCACTGGCAGGTCTTGGCATCAGCAGTGGCTCCACGGCAACCTGCGCAGGTTGAGGATTTCTTCCTCGTGTTTGTATTTCAGAAGTGGAAAAATGGAGAGGAAGGCAAAAATAAAGGGGGAGGAAATAATGACATCAACTGTAAGCTTCGAGCTTCTTTTAAATTATTGAATAACCAAGCAGGGCATGAGGAAATTAGCTACACAACCAAGTAAGAATATATAGTAATAAAGGCTGTGCGGAAAGAACTGCTCAAACTTGAAAGCTCATGGGTCCCCTCCTCCCCCGCAACCTCCATTTCCCCCACACTTTGCTCCTCCACTTAATGGCTGTGATAATAAGATGGTCCTTGGCATTTGGGTCAGGGCAGCAGCGCTTCAGCACCCAAAGCAGCCCGTTCTCCAGGGCAGTGGGGAGCCAGTCCAAGTTCTGCCCCAGGCCCTTCCCTGCCCAGTTGGAGAACAGGGACAGCCTCTCCTTTGTCAGCATGTAGAGGGAGGGTATCTTCCCCCCAACTTTATCACCACCTAAATCCCTCTAGAGGGTTTCATTTTAGATGCCGTCAAAGGATTAAAGGGGGGGTGGGAAAGACTAATGCCTGCGAGTAAAACTTGGCATGCCAACTAAGAGCAGCAGGGTTCTGCCAGCCAGTGTTCAATAAGTTATCAAAGTTATACTGTACTTTGAGCAACATGACCTAGCTTTATAACTCGATTCAAAGTTGGGCCTTCTATGAGCCGGGAGTCGTACCAGAGATGTTCTAAATAACATTCATGATACCCTGGCTTCTTCTAAGTCAGTTTGAGCTCTGCTGCCACTTCTAGCAGCATCTGTTTCTGTCACTTCATTCCGCAGGATTGTTTCACCATTTCAAACACATAAAGCAAAATTACGTTGCAGCGGATGTTAGCAGAGTTCTTCTGAAGCACAAGTGCGTGGGACAAGTAAGAAGGTTTAGCATGGTTTCAGCTTCACTCCCACCGTTTCAGGCATCTGATGTGTTTTGCACTCATGTTTTGTGTTGTTTCAGCTACGTATGTACCACCACCTCATTCGACCACGAAACCTGGCTTCCCTGTCCCGATGAACACGGACAATCCTGGTGTTCGCAAGGCAGCTCGCTTTGGGGTTTACAGATACAACAACAGTTCCAATGACCTCTTTCTGTTTAAGGAATCACAAATAACCAAAGCCATGGTACAGGTAAGAAGAGCCCAGACTACTGGTGGGCCTCCAAACCATTTACCAATTGACCTTTCTATAGAGCACACAAGACATGGGAGCCCTGATCCTCCTCAGGACTGATATGCATGCCTAAAGATAAACAGCACACGTCCCTCTGTCCCATTCAATTGCTCCAGAAGAGCACACGCACCCCAGTAATTCAGCATAACACACTTCTATTCACGCCACCACGCACAAATCACAGGTGTGGCATTTGACTCCTAGCCAAAATTTTGGCATCCCCTTCCCCTGCCCTTACTTCAAAGGAGGAAACTACTTTCTCTAGATTGTCAGAGGGCTGAAATACATGCTCCACGTCGAAATCAGACGCACCGTGTGTGAGAAGAGGGAGCACTCCAACCTGGACAGCTGTCACTTCCAGAAGAAAAAAAGCCTGCAACAGGTATGTGTCCAGTTCCTTCGGGGTACCCAGTAACCACCGGTGATTCTTGGCCATCTCTAGCTGCATAGTCACCTTCAGACCAACTCTGTGATGTCCCCACAGATGTACGAGCCTCCTCTGTGTAGAACCAGCTGGGGTGAGGCAGGGTTATCAGTATAAGCAGCACAGGACCTCTCGTGCATCCAGGACCAGCTCCCATCTGCAAGGAGTTGAACCAGACCCAGCCATCCAGCCCATATTCCTGGATAAACGAGTAAAATTGTGCAGAAATAGAGTACGTGCTAAATAGAGAGATTTCCTGGGCAGAGGAAATCCTTACAGGGGCTTTCCCACTAAGACATGATTACTTAGCAAACAATACTTTTCCCAGGATAAAGGGGGGAGACAAAAAGATGCTGTTCTCTCCTACTCCGTCATGATCCACAATGCTGAGAACAACCAGCAGCCACCTGAACTTCATCACCAATTCCCCTTTTATTTGCAGATACTGAGGTGCTATTTTGAGGTCTGGATAACACCTTGGTTACATAAAGCATCTGTCCCCACGGCTGTCTGTGACTGACTCTCCTTTCCCATGAGAGCCTGACTTACGGGAGATCTACCACCGCGAGTTTTTCCTTGCCTGGACTGTTGAGGCCAAAACTGAAGCGAGGAATGGCTGTACAGAACTGCCACAGAACTTTTCTCTCAAATCACGTGGTTGTTTTTCTCTCTTGGAAAGATGCTCAAAATCTGAGTGACAGAAAAAGACCTGCCTTGACTGCATTTATTGCTATCCAGTTGTGTATCTGTTTTTTCGAAAACTAAACTGCAGATGAGAGCGTGTTGTCATTCATTCAGTAGACAGCCACCCATGCTCTGGCTGAATTTCCGAGCAGTGTGAACACACCCGGGAAGTTCTGTTGGACTCGCTTTATTCTGTGATGAATCTTCATGCAGCTATTACATAAACAATTGTACATGTGACTGCAACATTGAGGAAAGCTTTACAACAATGGGATGTTTTGCCTGGGGACACAGACAGACAGACAGACACACACACACAAAACCTTAAGAGTCTCCAGTGCCAGATAAAAGGTTAGACATATCTGTCACGAATGTGTGAAGTAGAGTTGTTCTTTCTTCAAGTCGAGAGTATGGATAAGGCTGTCTTGAAACACATCCGCAGCCCAGAAATTACACAAACTAGTGCTTCTACTTTAACCAAAAGCTAACCTATACCATGAAAGGGCATGATTGCAAAGGTAGCCCAGCAGCAGTTCAATTTCAACATCCACTGCCGGAGAGACAGCTGTGCTGCATCTTAGCTTTAGGGGCGGCAGTCTCTTAGCTAGAAAAAAAGAAGCGCTCAAAAGAAACCTCTGGAAGGGCCACGGATGGATGTAGTGCGGTACTACATTCATCTATCACACAAGCCACCAGACAGCCTGATGCCAAAGACAAGGAAAAAGAAAGCCAACTACGGCGTCTTGAGTTGTCCGCAAAGCAGGAAAGCCAAGCCGCCGCTAGATTTGTAAGAGGGCAAGAGGAGTCAGGAGGAGCTGCTCTCCGCATCTCAAGGGGTTAGCAACGGTCTCAGTCCCTCTTCCACTTCAGCTTGGTGTTTCACACGATGCCAAGGGCTTCCAACCAGGCTGTCAGCTCCAGGCAGCCTGGGCCCAGAACAGGCCAGACAGATCCACGTTTCTTCCTTCAGCCAGCAGGACAGCCTGGTGCTCAGTAACAGATGCCATCAGCCTTTCCACTTGCCACAGTGAGGGCAAGATGGCAGCACACAATCAGCTTAGGTCTGTGCAGAGATTCACACACACCACAGAAGTCTCCCGCGGGTGACCCGTTAAGCCCCTAGCATAAAGGGCTTCCTCTCAGCCCCCTTGCCGAGGCAATTCCCCATTTGTCAAAGAAACAAAAAAGTTAAAGCCAGGCAAACCTGGCATCATGCAGACTGACAAACCCAACGTGCTCTTGCTGCTCTCTCAATTAAAATGCAGCAGGATTGTTTGGAAGCATGTTTTACATAAAACTGTTGCCAGCGTTTACTGCAACACAGATGACCTCACTGCAAACAACACAGTGGGAAAGGAGACAAGCACCTTCTGAGAAAGGCAGATTAGCCTTATGTTTACAGCTGCAGCAAAGCGTTTACTATAGCATTACAATAAGAAAGGCACACTGGAATAGCAGCATCCATCATCCTGCCCCAGGTAACGGAGTTATGAGCACCAAAGAAAGGAGCAGAGCTAAGGTCAACTGAGCTCTTTGTACCACTCCAGAGCACTTCCTTCAGGAAGGATTTGGGCAATTAAAAGAGTCTTGCATCAGGAGAACACTGCTAGCACTGACCTAAAGAACTGCAGCTAAGTACCATTTAATCACAATGACACGCAGCAGTCACGAAACCAGTCTCTGCTCTCCGCATCCTTGCTAGAATTCACAACAAGGTTAACTATTCACCAGTTCACTCCAGGGAGTTCATATCCTTGCAGAGCGTGCTGAGGCTCTGACTTCTCTTCCAGGCCACAAAGGCAATTAAATAAAGATTTCTAGTAAAGATTTGGGGCATAGGGAGAGAAGGGAAAGTTGTTCCTGCCAGCCCCAGACGCTGGAGAAAAAGGAACAATCCCAGCAGTGACACTAGGAGCTTCTGGGACACGCAAAGCTGATGCTTCAGAGGTTCATGCAGGAGTGCTACAAACAAGCTGGAGGAGCATCTTCCTTCAGCTTCAAATCTCTCTCCAGTGTGCTGGAAGCACTGGGCTCAGTGCATGACATAGTTTCTTGGCTCACCTGCTCATGGGGATACCTCGCCTCATCTGAACAAGAGTTCCCTGACAGTCTGCCGGAGGGACTGGCTGCACACTGAGGAGATCTCCGTGCACACAGCGCTACTCAAACCAAGCCAGCCCACATTTCATCAGAGCTTCACAGGGCCAATGATCCTCAGACAGAGATCTGCATTTCCTCAAAAGCTTTGCTATGCAAATATTTCTTCTCACACTCCTACTTTTTAAATTGCATAGGAAACAAACTGCCTGCCACCAAAATATAAAGCATTGCTGACTGACAGACTTCCCACTTCACATTCTCTTCACATCAGCCGCTCCACATTAAGGACCTGCAAAGGACCTTTCTGTACCAGTTGTACCCGATTTCACAACATGACTGAATTTTGGGACCCAGTGACAGCTGGGGGAGTCACGCATGCAGCTGCACAGAACCAAGACAAGGTTTAACTGTCAGCAGCTAGATAAGGAGACTTCTGCTGGCTGGGAGGAAAAAAACTTGTATATGGCTAAGTACAATCACCTACTGCTAAAATTTTCAGTCCTTACCTCAAACAGAGCAGCAAAATGAACTGCCCCATGTGCTTATTCTTTTACAGCACTCCGTTTTCTAAGCAAGCTAGATGAGAAGGTCCGAGAGTCAGCATCATCAGATCTCTGTTGTGAACACCGAGCAGACAGACCCAGAAGCTTAGACGCTCATTATATCATCTGCAAAGGTTACTGACACAAAGCAGATTCATGTTTAAAAGAACGGGATTTACACTTCGCAATCACTTTCATCAGCTGTTTACAGTGAAATACCAACCTTTGTGTAAAAGTGTCAGGGGCATACATGAGCGATCTTCCAGCAGCTCTACTACAGAAGTTTGCTCCAGAAAAGGGACAGGGCAGTTAGCTGTGTAACAGCATTTTAAATAGCTTCAGCAACATCTTCTTGATACTTGTACCGTGCAGAAACATCTGTTCCACCAACAAGGCAAAACAAAACATATCTTTAAAATGCACAGCTGTGGTGTACTCCAGCTCAGTTTCTTTTCCTTAGGCTGTTTTACTGCAGGGCTTTACACTAAAGCAAAGATTTCTCCAAGCCCTT
Organism: Larus michahellis; assembly: GCF_964199755.1. Taxonomy (NCBI): domain Eukaryota; kingdom Metazoa; phylum Chordata; class Aves; order Charadriiformes; family Laridae; genus Larus; species Larus michahellis. The sequence goes on along the minus strand of NC_133898.1, from coordinate 15,266,276 downwards.
CAGGAGACCAGGCACTGTTCTCCAATTCCACATCCCAAAAGAAGTTTGGGTAAGACACGGGAAGTACCCTCAGGCTCTGCTGGAAGTTGTGCAGAGAAGGTTTCCTCCCTTCCTAAGGAGCCACAACCCCTTTCTCCTGTCACCAAAAAAACAATCTCGCCCTAACAAGATCTTTGGATACTGATGTAAATGCTCCTGCTTCTTCCAGTGTGGGCAAAGAGAAGAGCCAGCCTCAGAGCTGCAAGTGTCATGTCCCTGCACTGATACCATCAAGCAAGAAGACAGCTGTTTTTTTCCAAGGCTGACTTGTTCCAGCTTTCCCCATTGCTCAAGGCAGATGTGTCACCATCCATCTGAAACTGTAACATGCCACTGACTCACGCTTCTGTGGAAGCGGAACGAGCCCGTAAAAGCAGTCTTCACAGGAGCACCAAGAGGAGTTTATGCCCGTTTGTTCATTCCACAGGCATTTTAATGCTGCTGCATCACTCTGGGAGGATTGCATTTGAGAAACCATCAGGGATTAAAAGCACGTGAGCTTCTATGGCAATACTGTTCTTAACCATCCCTTATGCTTAGTAATGAAAGAGCTGCGTGTCAGTCAACCTGTTCTACAGCAGACCACCCCACTTCTGCATACAAAGGATGGACTATCAGGATCCAGCACAGCGCCAGGAATGGGAGCCAACACCATCTGAGCTCAGGAAAGACACTCCTTTCGGCCTCTGCAGACTTTGGGTCCCCTTGGACTGGAGGTATGCAGACCCTGCATTCAGATAAATGTCGTAAGATCATTAAACTGCACAATGAGACCGGGTACTGCAGTTCCACCCTGGTCCCCCACCAACGTCGCAGACATCATGACAGTAACTGGCCTCCTTTCAATTTTAGTGGCCATGGGGGCATCAGCAGTCTTGAGGCAGATATCTCTCTCACCAGAAAACATCAAGCATACTGACTTTCTCTTAGACCTTGGTGCCTCACATGCCACCACCTCTAACTTGCAGGGCCGAGCACAGCACTGAAAAACCATGCAGACAAGTTTCAGGTCATAATCAAAACACAGGAAACAGCCAGATCACCTCCTTCTGAGGAAAAGACTGACCCATATTTATGTCCATAAAGCTCCAGCTAAAATGAAGTATTACGGTTCTCATGACAAATAAAATAGCAATGGGCTGGTTAAGTAACCTGTCATCATGCAAAGTTTGTTGCTTAGAATGATATTAAGTTGTGCCACCTACCACAGTTTACATTTGGTGCTTTCCAGATTTCAGTGGTCTTTATTTTTTTTTTTTTAAGGGAACTGCTGACTGACTGGACCTGTACCCAGAGAACTCTATTTGTACAGCCTGGACAGACAGGCTTTATTCATTCTGAGGAATTAAATTGAGAACTGCACACACTGTCCAAAGGCTTAACCTTTAGACAAACTCATTTAGACTGACAGCTACTCAGCTATTTTCCAACAAAGCACAGCCAAGAACAATGAAAAATTTCTATTGCCCAAGGCAAACACAATGACAGGCAGGGCAAGACATCAGAAACTATGATGACTTTTATGGGCACAAATTCCTTCTTGCCTCTGAACCTTACTGCCAGAATTCACCTCCTGCCCTCAGTGCAGAGCCTGCCTTTTGTCTGCCCGTGCTTATTTCTAAAGCGGCTGTACCTAGGAGCCCACTCTGCACAGCTGGAGAGGTCCATCCAGCAAAGAACCCAAAGCACTAGCCAGGAAGGAGAAGTAGTGACTGAACTCTCATGAGACACCAGGGCCAACAAAGAACTGAAGTGCCTAAGGCATCAGCTTAGCTTCCTCTGTGCTACAGCACTGGCCTTCACCACTCTCTTGCTGCATTTTATACGCAAATTGCTCCCCATAGGAAGACTCTTGTGCAGACAGCTCTGATATCTTCATGGTGTCCAGCTGCCTTTCCCTACCATGGCACTTATCAAAACAACCCTTCCTGCTATCACAGGATTAAGAGAAGTGCTCAGGAGGCAAGAGCCCCAGTGAATAAGGACATTAGCTATCTTCAGGTTTGGGAAAGCTGCATCTAGGCTTCAATTCTGCCATGATTAACCATTTCTAGTCTTCTTGCACCTGATCCCAAGATACTTATGCCTGGCCACTGTCTGACAATTTGGACTAGACTGCTCAAAAGTCACACCACGCAAAGCCACACTCTATTAGATATCTCTCATATTTGGCATTCTCTTTTCCCCTTACCCAAGAAAAGCAATTTATTCACATGACCTCTATGTCTGCTGTACTTGCTTCAGAGCTCAGAGAGACGTAAAGACTCAAGAACTTCCTGGTGGGACCACAGGATCATCAGTGTATTAAGTTAGTCTCCAACAGCGGCCAGGAAAGAGTGAGGGGGTGGAAATGTAGAAAAAGAGATCAGAACCAAAAAACTCTCAAGAGACAGCTCTTCATGCATCTTGTCCCTATTGAGCATCAGCAGCACTACAACGTATTTTCTTTCACACTTCATAACTACAGGGACAGTGACTTGAAAGCGAATCAGTCACGCAAAACCCATCACATTTGGCAGGCCAAACCAGCCAAGGTCTACTTAACTACAAAAGACAGCAGAAGTTATTCAGTTAGATACTTTGGCAAATGAATCACCAGACGTAACTATGCGACAACAGGCAAAGCCATGCTTGCCCCAAGGTTACCAAAGCAGCAGCATGAAACAAGCCCCACAACAAACTTGCTTTTACAACCTCAATTTAAGATCCCACCAAGTTCAACTTTCATATCCTACCAGAATGGGACAAATAGCTGCAAAGGCTGGCAGAGCAACGCTAACCAGCTGCTGTTTAAACAGCCTGCCCTGTGCTGGGTTTCCCCAGAAAGAGATGTTGCATGTCCCATTCTCAGCCCTTCAGAGTTCCAATAGCAAAAAGTCTGCCCCCCACCAGGCAGGTCACACCTCTCCAGCCTTTCAGACTTACCACAGTACCACTGTCCACAAGCTATTAAGGGCTCATTAAGGGCTCCAGAGGGCTCAGCTGGACCTAAGGTCAGAGCCTGCAGCAACTCATCTACTAGGCTTCTTTTGTCTCTTACTGAGCTCCCTCCCAAATCCAGTGACCACCAGGCCAAGCAAAAGGGTTTGCAGCCCCTGTTCTGTACCGAACAAGTCAGCCTGATCCAGCAACCATCAGACGCAGGACTGCTGCAGCCCGGTAGTAACATAGAACAAGGTGACAAAAGCACTGACAGAAAAGCATCACTTTCATTTTCATATGCCTCCATTAATAAAGACACACACAGAAGGCCTGTGAAGCAGATAACGTTTTTAACATTATCTTCTCTTCTCTGGTGCTTTTCACTATTTATCAAGCAAGCCTTGATTATTTCCTCTTCAAAGGAGAGGAAATTAAGCAATAGTGGAAGTTTATGTTTGACTATCACCCAGTGGCAGAAAAAGAGAGAGCAGCAAAGTCTTCAGTCCCAGAGCATGAATCAATCCAGTAAATCACACAGCTGCTGAAGTAACCCCTTTATTTCTTCAAGACACAAAACCTCTTATTTAAGATGTAGCAGCACAGCCTTTCCTTTGTAGTAGTTGACAGAAAAGCATTTTCTGGATTTACCAAGCAGAGTATCTGTTAACTGAGGAAGTAAACCGAACCATTTCTTCTGAAGATGCCAGAAAGGATCCATGAGCTCCTACCGCATTCCAAGACTTTCCACCAAAGCCTTCCTTGTCCGCTATTACTATACTTTACAGGGGCCCTTTCAGTCCACATCTACCTTCAGACAACAATCTTCTCCAAAACCTTTACCAGTTCTCCATAAAAAGCACGCTGAAGAGGATTGCTGCAGCTGGCCCTCTTCCCTCCCACGTCTGTCAGGAATGGCAACCTACATAATGAGCAGGAGACTTACAGAACCTGGTAAACACGGAAGAAATACTACAGGTGACCCTTTTTAAACCCACTGGAACTAGTCTTTAATAACATAGAAAATGCAACTTTCATTCATCATCTGACTACATTTCTATAAAGAAACACAGGAGTCCACAGATAATGATCAAATTTGATTCTGCATGTTGATTAACAGTTAATTGTAGTGTCTGATGTTGATTACACAGGCTGGAATTGAAGAAACCCAAATGGTGTAACTAGATTTCTAGGCATGTTCTGGATGTTGCTGCCTCTACCACAGCACTATGGTATGACATTAGAACATGCACTGTAATCACTCCTAAACAGGAGGTTCCAAAACAGAAATAAACACATGCAAGACATCCTCTTCAATCCAAATCATACACAATTAAATTCCATACACCACAAATCCTTCCAGTGCAAGAAGACATCCAGTTGCATTAAAGGTGACAGATGATGTCTGTTTAAGACGACTCCAAACAGGCCTGGGCATGGAAAAGCAATGGATTTTCTTTAAGGAGCACATAACCGTATGAAGATGCCCCACCATACTCCTCAGATATTAACAATTATGCATGCCAACTCCAAAGCAAGAGATGTCAAACCAAGTAAGAGGACAGGTACCACAAGCTGTACATTTTCCTATGGCAACAGAACAGTGCTACTGCATGTTAACAGACTGTCTTTCGCTTTTTTGTCCTTGGTCACACACTGCACGTTTTTTCTTCATACCTCTGGAGTATTATAGGACAGTGGCACCTTATCGTGGATGGACAGTTAAACATGCTGAAGATTAAGTCTGCAAATAAACGGAGACCGGAAGGAGCCCAGGTAAAGATATCCATTGTGCTCATGTGCCTCGCTAACATAGGCTACCGTCACTCCATTGGGATCATGAAAGCTTCTTCTGTAGGATCCTGTCTCACTAAGTTCAACCACAAGGCTGTATTTGGGCACAAACTTTGTCACGGTTTCCTGACTCAGCAACTAAAAGAAAAAGAAAAGAAAAAAAAAGAAAATTAACAAAAAGATTTTGCACTCCACAGTTAGATCTCAAGACACTTACACAATCAAAGACCATTCCACGCTCCTTGGACGAAGCGGCTAAGAACATAAGCACACGTTTTGAGTAAACACTATTACACAGGCTTAATACATTAACAACTGAAAAGCCAACTTTAAAAACAAAACCAAAACAAAACAAAAAAGACCAGCAGAAACATACTCTACTTCAGCGCTAGGCTGAAAGGATGTCCACACAGGAGACACCACCTTGTTCTGGTGCAGCTGATGTCAAGCAGGAGACATCGTGCTCTGCTCCCCATAGCATCGGTTTGTTAAAGCTCCTGCACTGCACCAGGAGAGACAACAGGTTTTACAGGAACAACAAAGTTTGTTCAGCTGAAATGGCACTTCCATCCTAAACACTGCTTGTTGATTTTATTATTTCTTTTTTGAGAACAGACGTATTTTCAAGTCTTTGTATTGTTTAAAAAGCACCATGCTGTTTCTTTAGTATCAGATAGCCCTTACAAAATACATTACTCTTGCTCATCCTCATCCTATAGGGGGGTGTGACATAACGACAGGCATATTGAGTCAGAACCAAGTGTCACCTAGCAGCAGACATAACATACACATTCTCTCCTAGGATGCCTAGGGTAGTCATTAGAACAGGTCAGACTTCCCAGATGCTCTCCGGACACCTGGCAATAAGTAGTTTAGGCACTTCGGGTACAAAGGTGAAGTCTTCACGTATCCAAATGGAGATCCTGTGTTGCTGCATGGCTAGGGCAGAGATAGTCTCTTTTTCTTTCCTGAGATCAAGGTGGAAGGCAACTTAAGAGATGTGTACCTGTTACTCAGAGAAGCAAATGTTAGTTTTACTACCTATGAATACAAAAGGACTGTTCTACCTGCAGACAGCCACAAGAGTTTTAACCACAACACTAAAAAATTTTTTAAATCTTCCTGCAAAGAGTAAGAAACAGGACAAACATTTATCACTTCCATTCCTATACTAACGGTGATTTTTTAAAAATTCTTTCTAATTTTTTTTTTTTTTTTACCTTAAATATCATCCTTTTAATCCATGGTTTTTCAGACAAGAAATCCAACAAAGAAAATCCAGGATTGGGCCGGACAGCTGACATAGCTACCCAATATCCTCCAGAGCTGCTTAACCTGATATTATCTGGAAGACCAGGCATATTCTCAACAAACATATCTGCTCCACCTTTCATCAGCCCAGACACATAATACCTGAAAGTTATAGACAGTAGGATTAGGACACCTTAAATCAAGCAGTCTAAGTAATAAATAAAAGGCTCAAAAGGAATTAACTTTTAAAAAATAATATTTTTTTTTCCTTATTTTGGTACAGGGAAATACAGCATAGCCACATTCCTCTCCCGAGAAAAAGTCAGCGTACTCCACTATGCTCAAGGAGCCCATGATGGAAAGATTATGCAGTCCAGATGTTTACAGTGACAGAAAAAATTAAGTATTGAGGAAGGCCACCTTCTTTGCCATTGATAACCAGGCATGAGTAGAGTGTAGTGTTTCTTCTGTCATTCAACTCATTTATTTAAACAATCTCTAAACAGAGAGTAGTAATAATTTCAGCAAAGTCATACTCACCTTCTGATTCTAGCCATGGTTGTCTCCTGCACCAGGACAAAGTCTTCTGCAGGAGAGAGCTGGACACCATTGGGAAACCTCAGCCCCACCATTAAGACTTTCACTTCTTTTGTTACCGTGTCATATTCAAGCAGGCTAAAAAGAAAGCATTGTATATGGTTTTGAGTGAAAACAAATATTTATTCATCTTGGTTTCATTCTCCAGGCATTCTATCTTCTCTCACATGCACTTAACCTAAGTTAAAAGTGCAGAATAGTGAGGAAGCATTTGTTTATGAACACAGGAGAAATACTAAGCCACTTGAGATTGGCAGCATTCATGAACGATTTAGGCTGAATGGAAGGCTAACACTTTCTCTTTTCATACAGATGTTCCATGCAAGCCCTCTTCAAGGAAAATAGGAATCTCATTTATTTTACTGCAGGTCTCGTTAGCAACATCCACACATTCTCTTACCCTCTCCTGCGCACTGCAGTGTTTGCACAGGTGGTTTATAAAGAGAAAAAACTTGAAGACCAAGGAAGTGGTGAAGTCCATTTCTACAGCTGAGCTTACAATAAGTTAAATGCCTTGGGGAAGTAATACTTGCCGCCCATCATCTGTGCCTTCCATAATCAAGAATAAGTAGTCCCGTCTTTGCCATTTGCTGCTGGAGTCAGTGAAGTAGATTTTCCTCCCATCCCGGGTCACTGTAAGATCATTCACAAATGACAACTTCTGACCTTCAATTAGTGTTTTGGATGACACAAGCATTTTCGTTTCACCTGGTTACAAAAAGAAATTAAAAGAAAAGACACACAAGACAAGCTTTTGTATGTCTTGCCATGGAAATGGCTTAAATACTAACATGAAATTAGCAAGCACTTCACAATTTTTTCCATTCGTGCTTCTATTAAGTAGTAAGGTTTCGGGCTGTAATGGAACAACTCAACATCAAATGTGAATGACCAGAACAAAAAACTCTTCAGAAAAACCGAAACAGTAGATGATGTTCCCTATTGATAAGTGCCAGACTTTTCACATTTCTGAAGCTCATACGCAGCCAAGTGCAAACTCAGGTCCCAACCTCGTAGAAGGATGCAGGCAAGCCAATCGCTACTACCTCTTTCCCCATAAATCTGTATGAAAAAGGAGTAGTACCTTCTAAACATTAAAACGCCAGCAAGTTCATTAAACAGCTCTGCCACAGTCAGCTCTGCCACCTACTACCAGGCAAATTATTAAGGTCACATCTCTAAAAATGAACCAAAATCTGTTTAAGTCATCTTTAGGCACGGGGTTTGGGTTGGTTCATCTGCTTGGTTTGTGTCATGACTGAGCTAATACGGCAGCTGCATCATACCCTCCCAGGGCCACACAGTCTGAACCCTTCAGTTGCGTCTCACCTAGCATTTGGCCAGCCTCCCTCTCCCCAGCTGAAACCAATTTGGAGATGTAAACTGTCAGAAAATCAACCCTACATGAAAGCAACTATGGCTTTCTGACAGCACAGCTCCTAAAACTGAGATCTGGGTCAGGAACATACAACAAAGGGCATGATGCAACAGTGCCTTTTCAGCAGGAACAAGCCACTTGATCTTCAGCTGCACCAAAATACATCTTTTTTCACTTTCTATAGATTGGGGTTACAGGGAAGTTAAGAGCTCTTTACTACGACACAGCGAGATCAAGCCAGAAACAAAAGTACAGAAACAGAAAGTTTATGTAACAGCAATACTTTTTCCCCTTTATGAAAACTGAAACAGCTACGCAGAACTTTATTCATGGATCTTGAGGTACCAATTTTGACAACGAAAAGCATATGTCAACAGCAGATAAGCCACTGGTAACCCTGATCAAAACAGACAGATATAGAAAGGAAGTGATCGCTACAAGAAAATAAATACCAAGTTCGTGCATGGCATATTTCACCCAGACAGCTCCCAACCACTTTACAAAGGCAAGCATGGTTTTGCCTGCAGTGTCCGGCAAAATTGCAAATAAAGGCCAGATTTGTCAGTGGAAGACAACTTCTAAGCAGAAAAGTCATACCTGTACCAGGATTAACTTCATAGAGTCCATAATAAGCATCTGCCACAAAAAGGGTATTATTTGGCCCCACTCTGATGCCAAGTGGTCTTCCACACGTTGGTTCATCTTCACGTGTTCCTTAGGAAACAATTTTAATATGGTTTTCCAAGTAGAAATAAATGCAAGGCTACCTACATAGGTCAAACTCTAACAAAACTCTACAACCGGCACCACACACACTCATTAGAGAAATGATTCTTACTTTCCTAGGTGTGAGTGAAACAGGTATCCCCATGTTTTCACCAGTCTGGAGATAATCCTATCATTTGCCAGGCTGGTAGTGGGCTAACAGCTGGCCTGAGTAGGGATGAATGTCAGAAAATTGGATTTAACTAAATGCTTCTTCTCAGAAGGAATCAGTTTTCCTGCAGGTTTCTTTTTCTTTTCTTTTTTAAATAAAAACAAACCACACCACACACCACCACCCCACCACCACCACCTTGGAACTTCCTTTTTTTGGAACGGTCTAACGCTGTCATGAAACAGCCAGTTTCTCAAGACATAGACACTAAAGACTTCTACATGAGGAAGAAGGGGAATACTGCAAACCTGAAAAATGTGTGTCTATTTGAGTCCAGAAGAACTAAGAACTTCAGAACATCTGTAGTTTGAAAGATAGCAAGAGAAGCTTCTGGACAGCATAATTCTCCCACCTCTCCCAAGCTATACAAGTCGAATGGAGATGAGGAATGGAAAGATGATTCTTCATATCCATCCCAACCCACATTCATACCTAAGCAGCAGCTGGAAGTCCAGCTTCCTACCAGCTAGCAGCAGGCTTCATTGGCTGTCCTACCTGTTAGGTAGCCAAGAGAGTGCTTCCAAATAAGCCTAATCATGTGAACATCCAAAAATTACACAGCTAAAACACTGAACGTGTCAACAAGAGATACATAAAGACAGCAATAGTTCCTGCCCATAATTTCTGTCTAACTGGCAACCAGAGCAGGGCTGCAAAACCTCATGCAAGTTTCTACATTGTTACCGTAAACAAAACCACCCACAGTCCCCACAAACACCAGCCAGGCTTCTCAGGCTGCCCAGGCAGTACTGAGATGCCTGATGTTAAGCTTCCCCATAGAAATAGTTCTGTTAATAAACAAGCCACTACCAGGTTTTCTCACTCAGTTCCAGAAATCTCATTAAATGAAGCAAATAAGTGGTTCAGAAAGAGGAGGGAAATTCAACAAGAAACAACTGCAGGCCGCTGGTGAGAAAACAGAAACATCACGACCAATGGAAGATCTCTGCTAAAGCAGGTGCAGCCACCACAACCCCCACACTGTACTCACAAACAGAGGAAGGGAAATTAGCACAAAAAAATGCAAGGCAAAGTTCTGTAGATGGCGAAGGTGATTTTTATTTTCAAAAATCTTTCCCACTCACACGTTATCTCAGAGTTCATTCACTCACACTTGGTTAGAAGTCCTCAGTTTTTATGGGGTGGCCCTTCAACTCAGAATCTTGCTGACTTCACTTTCCATAAATATTAGGCCAGGTTGCTGCCCATTTTTTTCTTATTTAGGATACGTGCTTTTTCTGGATGGACTAACAGGAAAAGGAACGTTATTTGTGATGCACTTCCACCTCGTCTTCCAGCGTTAAGATTCAGGATCTTCTACCGACAGATCACCCATGCTGCAGCCTTACAGGAGTGCAGGCCTCGTAGTCATGACATGAAACACCCACATTCCCAAATTTTACTCCTGGGAACACTGTCCTTTGTTATCAAAAGCACCCATTCCCATTCTTTTGGCCCTTTGTTCTGCTGTTCCTTCCAGTGCTTATATACATATTTCCACTCGTACTTCATTCATACAAATATTAATATTTCTGTTACAAATCTCTACAGAAGAATATACGCACTTCCATGAGCGATCCAGACAAAACACCAGTTTAATCAACATAAGCCCTGACCCAGATGTTTTTAGGTACACTATATTCAGGAGCTGTCACTCACCACAAGGACCATGGCCAATCCTGGCTATAGTTTGTATTTCCCCATCTTCAATTTTGATAATCTTCCCATCAGCTGTCCCAGTAAATAGCACATCTGCAAAAACAACGGGTGTGATTAGCTTGATCACAAAACCGTAGTGGTAAACATCCTTCTACGTGATCCTTCTACTAGCACGAAGTAGAATTCATGCTTAAGATACAGTAAAGTAGCAGTCTTCATTCATAACAAAAGAATAAAGAGGTGAGGGGAAAGATGAAGGCAAATAAGCGTATTTAGTTAGATTTCTTCCAACTCAAAAAGAAGAGGAAGGATTTAAGCCTTAGGAGTTACAAATATGGAATATGGAGCTTTTTACCCATAAGTGGTCCAAACCTTTGCTTAACAGCAGACATAACTTAATGGCCAGTCACTGGATTGATCCCTCTGGGCAAATTTCTACATCATAGTAAAATGTGATCAGTACTGCATCCATCTTGCCACTCTTCAAAGAGAGACTGACTAAATAAAACTTCTTATTCTGATGCAGTCCATATAGGCTGCTGGACACCTGCCAACGCTCACATTGTATTGGTTCTGGAGAAGAATTACAAAAACTGTAGCAACTGAACAATCAACAAGACCAAAAGCATTGCCAAATTACTGTATTCATGCCAAGCCATGTGATAGCATAAGACAGATTCACTGAATACAAACAAAACACAAACTTTTCCATATAACCAAATTAAAGACTGTTGAATTAGCAGAGCCCATCGCTTGGACTTTTCCATCTCCATTTTAACTGAAGTTTTAAGTTTGCTAATTACACTTTTAAAAGGGAATAAGCAGACTTCAACATTTATTCATACAAAACGTATTCCCAGTCAGGTTGATTATTTCACCCATGGCTGTCCCTTGCAGGAAGGTTTCCTTAAAGAGTTTCCAATGAGACTTTTCTGAGGTAACAGAAAAGAATCAGTGGCTTCAGGTAATCACTTCAGCACATTGATAACAGAGATAGGCAGAAAAAGCATAATCTGAGGAAGGAATTTACAGTAGTTTCTTGCTGTAAAATAATTATAAAAGATATTTTACTCATTTATTAGAAGATATAGAAGAGGGAAAATAAGTGATATGGCTACTGAGCACCTCTTGTACTGAAGGATGTTTCAGTAAGGGCCTTGCTTGCAACTCCCAGACCCTTTTCTTTTCACATTAAAACAGTCAAGAACTCATGTAAAGAGTAATTTCTAGCCTTATCCCCTTCAGGAGACACAGGAACAACCCCTGCACAAAGCTGGTTTCCTACTGAGTGTCATGCCATTACAAGTCTCATTAAGAAACCCTTTAAGAAACTGCTCAGAGACGGAATAGGTTGGTGATTTGGTGAGAACACACATGCCATAATAGAGAAGTATAGGATGGCACCTGTAGTGCATGCAACAGCAGTAAAATGTAAATTTGTTATTCATCAATTTAAGATCTTTTACCGTCATATAAGTAAAAATTAATACCACAAAACGCGGCTCCCTCAGAGGCAATGAGTATTAAAAGCGTAGGTATTACCCTGTAAATATTAATTCCCACTTAAGAGCTAGTCAAATGAAAAATGGGACCACTTCCTCCAAACAAAAGTAGCCCCTGACTCCATTGCTGATGCTTTCAGTCCTGGAAGAATGGATTTTTTTAATCTGGCAACAAGGTTTAATTTATACTGGGGAAAGAGGAGAAGAGGAGTATATAGCAGCCAGGTTTTGCTGCATAACATAGTTATTTTAAAAAAACCTGCATATTCAAGAGAGCTTCCCGAGTTTATTACTTAAGAGCTATATTGCTGAACAAACCCGTATCGATGGAGCAACACTTAAAGACTTTAAAAGCTTATTTAGGCAGTGCTTACCCCCAATATTGGCAATGGACTCTGGTCCGACCAGCTGATTTTCCCATAACCGCTCAGCTTTTCGTAACTCGATATTGGGCTCTAGCACACCCGTCAGGAGGGGAGGTTCCTTCAAACTGCGAAACAGAACGCAGACCTCATGATCTTTTGCACAAATCTGCAAACACTCTTGAGCAACATATTGGATCGTTTTTTCCCTAGTTTGCCAGCTCCTGCAAACCTGACCTATGCTTAACATACAGCGTATTTCGAAAAGAGACATCACAGCTGACAAGCTGAAAGACTGACTCTTGTTCATCAAGGTTCATAATTTTCTGGTTTTGCTGATCAGAAAAGTTGTAGTTACGCATTCATAAGACATGTCTGGAAATCTATACAGCTTCAAGGCCAACAATACATTCCCAGTTCATCTATTTTACACAAGCGCAAAGGATTTCAGCATTGCCACAACGCAAAAGAATAACTGCTTTCTTACTGAGCTGAATTAATTGTTTGTACCAGAATATTTTTCCTAAGTAGATATATGCATATTCCTAAACAAAAAGGTTTTAAAATGCAAAAGGCTAGCATTTTACAATACACCAAGATCTGACACCACCTAACATTTTCATCATGGAGAAAAAATATTTTTTAATTACTAATTAGCACACAACTTGTGAAAAAAGTGTTCCAGTAGTTTGAGCACTAGGACACACATGCTTTCATACCATATTGAAACCTGTATTCTCATTGATGACTTGAATGCATTCCCATATAGAAAGACCAACTCAAAGGAATAAGTTGCACATAAACTTAAAGGGTATTGAACTGAAATCTCAAAATGACAAAATAAGGTCCAATCTTGCAAGTCCTTATCCACATAAATAGCCAGGTCCAAGCCAACGGCAGTTCCAATCAACTACAGAGATATGGAGAAGGGAAGTAGTAAGATGCCTACACAGCTTCAACTTAAATACCAGGCTCCAAAGCACTGTGCTTAAAAAATAGATTTAGCTGTGCTGACAAACCTGAACATATTTCAGTCTCTTACCTTCTTAAAAACACCCACATAAACCACCTCAGTCTCCGTGAGTTAAGGACTTCAAGTTATTACTAAAGCTGCATACACAGCCAGGGCGGTAAGCTCATTAGGTGTTCGTTCAGAAGAGTATGCTAAAGCTCCCTAGGCCAAGTTTTGAAATGTGACCCTAGGCAAATGCCTTCCACCTGTAGAATTTTAAAAAGCCAAGGTTTGACTCCAAAACTTGCCCAGCTTCACAGCATCCAGGACCGATTTGTCACCAACAACGCTGCAACCCTACTGCTCATATGGTGAAAATCATTACAATTTCTAGAGCTTCAGCGACCAAGGCAAAAAGCAAACTGAAATTGCAAACTATAAAAGCCATGACAATTGAGAAAAACAGGTTCACACCACAAATGATTCAGAAGGAGAAAAAAACACATACTTTTATCTGTCTGGTTACGGACAGTAAACTTTCCTTTAAGCATGTATTACTGCAGTTGCAAAGCCAACTGAATTACTAGCTCCTGTCCACAGCAGATTTATAGCAGAGTTATCTTCACAATGCTAACACAAATACATTTTCCACCTCTTCTTCCAAGCATTAGAGAGTTCCAGATGAGGGTAACAGGCTTTAGATATGGAACTCATTTGCTGGGAACTTTGGACAGTTGTGTTTGCAAGCAGAAAATCCTCCCTGGGATCAATATTATCCGAGACGGGCTCATAGAGAAAGAACTTGAAATAAACCACAGTTGCAGGAGTTTCACAGATCACATCTGCTTTTTTCTCCACCCTCTTATTCCTCATTATTTCTAGTGGCTTACAGGAACGATATCACTATTGGAAAATGAGATTTCTATGTGTTCTTTTACTGAAGGGACTGGTTGAGACAGCATCTACCTCTTGAGCTTTTTCAAAAGATTTCATAAACATCACACAGAATCATCCTATCTACTGTACAGGCTGAGGCCGAACCACTTCTGGCAGTGAAACTAAGAAGCTAATTAAGAATGTACAGCAATGTAAGTCAGTGATTTGGGCAGCTTATGTCTAATAGCCTATTGGCAAGACTTGTAAGTACCACCCTACCATGTTACCAGTTTCTTTCAACTCTAGGGATATTTACAGTGTTGTCGTTCCTTTTCATTAAGGAATTATCAAGTTGATCACAAATATTTAGCAGACTGAGCATTTTCACTTACATCAAAATGCCAGGAGCACTACACAGCCTGACTCCACCCCATGCTAGCAGTCAAAGTGTCTCTCACACAACTTCACCCAACACAGGTCACACCTCGCATAGCTGATTCACTGTTATGCTAGAGATTTGATACAGACCTCGATTCAGATGTCTACGAATTCAGGCACGGCAGAAATCACCTAGCTGCACTGCTTTATGAGATCTGCATTTAAATATAACATCACCATATGGTTCCACTGGTACAAAGCACCAAATCAACCCGGTCAGGTTATCCATTTCAATTTTCATCCTCAGACAAACAGGCTGTCTTTGACAGAACTATAATAGCTGGGGTACTGCTTAGTCCTTAGTGAAAATGCAGTTATCTCACAGAAGGCAAGAGTGCCCATAAGTAATCACAAGCTCCACTGGCAGTTTAGACAGCAGAAAATCATTTTCTAGATTAACGATCAAAGTAATTCAGCTCCTTCAATGATCAGTAGTGACGCACAACTGCACAAGATGGCTCAGAAACAGACTGGGTATACAAAGCAAGCCATGGCAATGGACAATACTGGAATCACTCCCCAATTTCTTAATCCAGTTAGAACCACTTTACACAGCTGACTCTTGTTTGCTGAAAAAAAAAAAAAACAGCCCCACAACAGAACACATACGAGTGTTATGCTTCAACAATATTTATTTCAAAACAAAGCAATAATTTACCTTATAGGCTGAGGGTCTATAGGACAATCCAGTAGAACAGTTACTCCAAGCAGGGGCACAGTGAGAGACGCAGCCAAAGTCAAGAAGGTAACACGGAACACCTTGCTGCTGTAAGTACTGCCAAAACCAGACAAGAAATAGAATTAACATGCTAAGCTGTTTTAATATACAATAGTCTTTAACAATTCTTTAACAGCCTATTTTCTTCACAAACAGAACCAGAGATACTTTTCCCCAACCACCATCTTGAATGACCCTTAGGGTCCAGTTTGAACTCATTAGGATAAGAGAAAAGGATATTTATCCAGTCTCAGCCTATTGGCATCATATGAGGCAGAGTATTCTCATGTACAGGTTTCATGCATGCTACAAGTTACAGATAACTAAAAAAAACCAAACCAAACGCAACCTCCAAGAAACTGGGTTGGGGGGGGGGGGGGTTGGTGCTGTTTGGTTGAGGGTTTTTTAACTTGATCTTCAGTTTTGGCAATGGTTTCCATACCAGTGCAAACGCTCAACTAAAAGAACAAACATTAGAGGAAGTTAAATGAATGCTTGCTTAACTTAGTGAACATTGGTTTGAAATTCAAGCCCCAGCACACAGAAGAAATTAAGTATGTTCTATTTACCCATCAAAACACTCAACAAAAAAGCAAGAAATGTTATTCCACGGGAGAAAACCAGGTTTTGTTCTCAACAAGTTCAGAGGCATCAATCGGGCATTTACAGAGAGGAAGGCACAGGGCCATGCTTAACAAATCCTAGCCTTGAACAGGAAAGGCAGCTCCCACAATTTTAGCTGCTCTGAACCACGCACTGGCACAGCCAGCCGGTCTCCTTGCAGTATCAATTAAATAAAGAGAAACAGTGCCTGATGGTTCCGTAATAATCCTTGGACCACTTCCACTGTTTTGCCCTTCATTAGCCAATCATCCAGCCAGTAGGAAATATGAACTGCTGCCCAGAGCACAAACATCACAACTGGGGAACTAATGACATGTACTTACAGTACTGACAACAGCATCAAGGTAACCTTTGGGATTATCAGCTGGAACAGCTAGGGCAGAACTAGGCCTGGATTTGGTCACTGCCTGCATGCACAGAAGTTGGAATATTCATAATCCATCACAGCTTTTCCCTGGCGGCACAACTGCCGCCACCCCTTCTCTTCTGGCAGCAGACAGAGGTGGTTAGGATGGAGGCCTGCCCCAGTTTCCCCGGCTCTGCGTGCTACCCAACGGGCCACTGCAAGCCACTGCGCAAATCACCAGGCTGCGCCGAGGCGACTGCTACAAGGATGCCAACAGCCTGCCACGACAAGAGCTGCCGCTGTCGCTAGCCCAAAGCCACACAGTTCAGCCCCCTCCAAGAAATGTTGTTAGCGCTGCTGCTGTTGGTCACCAAGCGTTCCCCAGCTCTCCCAAAGCACTCGCCACCTGAGACTACTTCCTTTCCACCAGCATGCTCAAGTATTCCTGCTCTCAGATAAATTAAGAAACAAATTTTATTTCTCACACTCAAGAGCACAGCATTCCCATCACAAACTTCGGCAGTGTTACAGCACTAAGACTGTCTCCGCCTGAGCTGGACTAGGCTGGGAGACTGCTTCAAACAAGCCTTCTCATCTGCACTGACCTCTTCATACTTCCCAAGAGCCAGACTGCCCTTGTAATTAATTAGAAGAATTCTGCACTTGCTGCTCTAACAGCAGATGTCTCGAGGAAGCAACAACCTCCCAGTCTGTCTCCCCTTGGATTTGGAATCAAGAGCGGGTGCTAGAGATATGAGGCAATCCCCAAGTTTACACAAAGACAAAGACTTCAGCTGGCAGCCTTGTCCTTCCACTGTCCTTCAAAAGATGAAGGCTCTATACTGTAAGATTAAAAGTACTGTCAGCAGACACCTAAGCATCCTTGTGACAGCTGAGAACAGCTCACACAAAAGAAGTGGATGAAGATGAATGGGAATTCATCTGCCAAAGCCAAGTTAATTAAAGCTCCTGAAAGCACGATTTAAGTAAAGGTCACATTTCTGATCCTCATTCAAACTTGCAAGGATTTGACAATAAAGGAAAAAGGCAGGAAGAATGAGGTGACAAGCAAACTCACACTTCAAGCTTGCAAACTGCAAGACCTATTTTACACACTGCTGAAACCACAAGAATTTAAATAAAACACAAAAGCTTAAAAAAAAAGTCAGCTTCTCAGAATCCTTATAAAAGCAAACAAACAAAATATACTCTAATATAGAATACAGACAACTGTAAGTTACTGACTGGTCACTGGAAAGAATCACTGAAGTAATGGTTCACCAATACTGGTTATCAAAACAAAATCCTTAGTTAATTGTGTCTCCGATAATTAATCCTACACGGACTCCAGCCACAGTCTCAGTAATGCAACTTACCAGGACTCCAGCTATGATAAAGGCAATTTAGTTGTCACTAAGAACTAAAAAGAGAAGCCACTGCACCAATTCTTGAAGACAGACAGAAGGCTGGCAAGACGACACTACGGGCCACCATAGCGAGGAGTCCAGGCTGCCTCATCCTCTTGGCAGAACTACTGGGGGGCTGGAGGGGAAAGCAACTGTCATCAAGAGTTTCTGCCACACCTCCCAGCCAGAAAAAGGGCAGCCTCCAGAATGTCTTCCACTGGTTTCATGCAGGACAGTCTCATGAGAACAGAACCTGGGGATACTCTGGACCATTGCTGGAGCCCTAGAAATTCAAGTGATTTGAACAAAGTTACCAGGAGAGAATGAAACCAGGAAGAAGAGTCTCTCAAGCTGTGAGATGCTGATGCTGTCCTTCAAAAACGGGGCTATGTATGCAAGCCACCATACACAGTCTTTCATTCTGATGACCCTGAAGGGCAGATATAAGAATCTGCAAGGTACACAAGTCAGAAGAGACATAATAGATGGCGAACCAAAGTATTACAAGTCATCAACCACTTTATTCAGTGGTTTTCTTCAGCAAAGCAAACACCACCACTTTCTCGTTGCAGCTATTGCCTTTACTTACACCGAAGCTAATTTTGTATAAAATTCCTAAACAGAAAATTGTAAATGGAATCTTGTTTAACTTAGAATAAACTTAGCCGCAATCAAATAAACTGTTTACATCTCAGACACATATTGACTAGGCTTTAAAATGCAGATTACTCTTTAAACTATTGCCAAATATAAACAGACTAACCAGAGTCATACAGGACTTAAATCACACCCACAATAAGCCTGTGCAAGCCATAATGGCATAACTGTGGTTTCTTGACTAGCAAAAGATAAACTGTACTTAGACCCACTGGATAAAAGAAAACAACAACAAGCCAAACACCACGACCAACCCCAAACAGCCACAAATTAAGCCATTTTGGAGGTTAAAAGGTCTCCCTGCAGCTCAGCAGAAGCAGGTGTGCAGGCCCTGCCCAGAACCCTCCTCCCTCTGCCAGCCGCCCCCAGCAGAAGCGCCAGCACTGGGGAGAGAAGCCCCCGCCGGGGTGCTGGGAGGCCGGGGGTCCCCACAGGCTGACACCCAGGGGTGCCCCAGCATCAACCTGTGCCGCCGACCAAGAGAGGGGCACCGGGGCCGCGGCTCCCCACGCCCGCGGTAGCCTGCTCAGCCCCGGGACAGCCAGCCTGCCCCTTCCACCCGCTCTCGCCCAGGACAGCCTCTCCCACGCCCAAACCAGGGCCTCCCTCACCCGGGTGAGGCCAGGCCAGCGGAGCCCCTTCCCCTCCCAGCCAGGTTTCCCTCAGGCCGGGCCCAATCGCCGCCCTACAGCCCCAGGCCAGGCCAGGCCGGGCCCCCCAGACCACCCCACCTCGGCCATAGCGGCCCCTTCCCTCGGGTCAAACCGAACAGCCCTCCCCGGCCCGGCCCGGCCCGGCCCCTCAGCACTGCCCGTCAACCGGCCACCGGGCCCTCCTCTCCTCACAGGCCGGGCCTGCCCTAACACTCACGGTCACGGCAGGCCCCTCTTCCCTCCCCGTCGAGGCCGGGTGGGGCGGACACACCACCGCGCTGGGCCCCACCTGCCCTCCTTGGCTTCCTGCGCCGGGCTGTCCTCAGTGATGACCTGCGGGCGAAAGGGCCGGCGCTGCCGCAGGCCCTCCGCCTCATTCATCCTGCCGCCGCCGCGCACCGGCGCTGCCGCCGCCGGCCACGCCCCCCTCCCGACACACCCCCATGGCCACGCCCCCCGCCCCGCACACCCCCATGGCCACGCCCCCGTGCTTTAGGCCCCGCCCTCCACGGATTAGGTCGCGCCCCCGACGGCACAGGCCACGCCCCCGACCGTCCCTCAGGCGGAAGGCGGCCCCGCTCCGCGGCGGGCGTGAGGCAAAGGGCGGCTTGATCCTTCCGCCGGGTCCGTGCCCGCCGTCACGGGGGGGCTCGGCGAGCTTCTACCGTGGCCTCCTGACCCCTTGAGGCTCCCGTGGGTGGTGGTCGGTGCTGCAGCCGTCCCTCCCCCGGGCGCGGCGCGGGCAGGCCGAGGCGCAGGGCCCGCAAGATGGCGCCAGGAGACCGCCAGGGAGCGATGGAGGGAGCGGTTTTCCCTCGGAGAGGCGGGAGAGATGGTCTCTCCGGTGGGACAGCGAGGCAGAGGGCAGCCCGGGGTGGGGGGGGGTGGCTCTGGGACGGGGAAGGCAAATCCCCCGCTGGCTCCCGGAGCCGGTTAGGGTGGGGTGAGCCGGCGGAGCTGCCGATCCCCCCGCTTTGTGCGCCCACGGGATGGCTTCACCCAGGTGCGAGGGGCGACAGCCGCACCCCCTGCCTTTGTCATCCCACGGGCTCGCAGAACATCACCTTTGCGCCTCTCTTGGTGCAAAGAGATAGGTAACACAAAAAAAAAAGGGTAGCGCAACGTGCTGAGATTTTTCTGTCGTCTTTGCCTTGCTCGGGAGCAGGAGCGTTAGAAAAAGGAGCCTGGGTGCCAACGCCAAGGTGGGACCCGCGGCTTTGTCAACACTGCAAAAAACCAGCGTTTCGCAAGCGTAACTCGACAGACAGGGGCTGGAACAGGGGACCACCCCAGCTGCGCAGTGCCAAGGAGCGGGAAAGGCTCTTTGGCATCACGCCTAGTAAAGAAACGTGGGCGTTTTCCACAGAGACGGGCTACAGCCAGGCAAAGAGGGGGGGGCATGGGGAGAGGGGGGGGCCTTTTCTCTTTGTTTGGGTTGAATTCAGGCAACAGGCTCAGCAGCTGCCAAAAAGCTTAGCAGCACTGTTCCCTAAAGGCACCCGCTTTCCTGAACAACCATTTCCCCCCAGGACCTTGTGAGTAGTAGTCCACAACCTCTCCTCCCAACTCTGCTGTGAGGTTACCGCTGTTCCCGGGGGTGTTGAGGGCTGAGGCACAGAGAAGTCAAATAGCATCCCTAAGGTCCGACAGGTAGAGAAAGAAACTTAATTGAGTCTTCTGCATCCCAGGTGCAGGACAAGCACTAAAAAGCTCTGGGGTTTCCACTCTCCCACCCTCAACAGACCAAAAAGCCAAAGCTTTGTTGCTACAGACGCTGTGAGTCCAGGCAGATACATACCAGCTACAGAGGAACAGATGCAAGAGTGAAAAAGCTGCTGCAGCAGGTTCATTAACAGTGTTTGTAGGCTGGTAATTTTGCATAGCTGTGATCATTTCCACCCCAAAAGGTGGTTACGTCCCCAGATCCTTCTATCCAGGACAAAGCAGGGATAGGCTCACTGCCATGAAAAACATGCTGTGCCTCTAGACTCAGCCAGAAGACAATTCCCTGTCTGGAATTGTCTTTTTTCAAGCTGAAAAAGAATCGTCTGTTCCCGCTTAGTTTAAAAGCAGAAACTTGGTGCTGAGATCAGATTCTGTGGTTTTAACTGTCCACAGAGACGGCCCCTGAATATAATTGTGCTAGGCTGGAAAACACAGTCTCCGTTTTACCAATAAATTCTCAGTAAATAAATCAGGGCTGCTGCAGTAGCAGAACACAAAGTGAGGAGCTGGGCACCTGCCTTTCTATCTAGCCTGTTCCGTGACTCGTCAGAGACACCTGCCAGAGGGTTGCAAGAGCCAAGTAAATTGGAAGCGTTCCAGAAGCAGCCGCTGGAGGTTAACAGGAGAAGTTGGCTAATGAGGATGTTCAGTGTCCGTCTCTGCATTGCAACTATGGTGTTATCCATGTGGTACACAGAGGGTGAAACGCAATCTTCCTCACTTCTTAATGGACAAGGCGCCCTGCAGAGGATGCGTTCCTGGCACTTACAAGCAATCCATGGCACCTGGAAACAAATTTCTTCTCTCATCTGCTCAGGTCGGGGGCAGCTACACGCTCACTTTCTACATAATGCTGTCTCTCGTGTTTGACACGCCCATCCTGTTTTCAGTCCTTTTCTACTTGTGCATGCTGTGCACAAGACAAGGAGATTAGCATCTGAACCATCCATATCAACTAATGGTAATTAATTGTTCCCACTAACTGTTCTCTGTTTGCATCTCCCGGGAAAACGAGCGTAGAGCACTGGGACCTCGGGACTTACAGGAGACATGCCTCTAACTGACACGCAAATGCTCCTTCTCCAACTTTTTTGAGTTGTTCTGCAGTGGCAGTTTTCTGGCAGTAACTCATTTCCTGTGAGCTACTGTTTAGAGAGAAGCAGCAAAGCAAAACAGCAATTTGGACCACAAGATGACTCATCCTGATCTCGAACTCCTTTGCCTTTCTTTGCTCTGCGCTGGCAGACTAAAATAATCAGAACTGGCAGAAGCAGGTTGAAAGAACTGAAAGAGTCCCAGACCCTGCAGGGGATGGAGGGCCGGGCACCTATGACGCAAAGCCAACCCATCGCACAGAGAAAGATACTTCCTTTAATGAAAATATGAATACAGAGGTCATTGAAGAAGCTGGTTTTGGTCAAGGACAATAAAAGTGTGTAAAGCATGATTACAAGAATACAAAATGAAATTAAAGGCTTAACATTAGACCGTACAACATACACCTCATCTCTAGAAAGAGGGATTTTCCCATCCTAAAATTAAGAAAATCATGGTGTGCCTCCAGTGGGGGAAAAGGCACCACGACTGGGTCTCGCTGGCAAAACTGAGTGAGGAAAAAAGCAAGCACATTTGCACTTTGCAACAAACTGCAAGCAGTGAATGTGACTCTGGCTCTCTTTTAATGAAGCTACAAAGGCAATGTGGCAAATAACCTGCACATTACTCATAGACACACAAAGGTTTAGAACAATTCAACAGTTTTGCTTTTCTAAACGAAGCAATTACCCCCAAGTTTGTCCCGCGATCCCACTGTAAAGTATTCCACGTATCATTACCTCCTTCGCTGATTAGTGAAGATCAGCTCTTAAGACTGCAGGCCCCGGTGTCTTTCGGACGCTACCTCCAGCCTGGCATTTCAAGAACTGAGGACATCAGTGCCAGTTCTGCAGGCTGAACCCCACACTGAACCACGAGCCTGGCGGGGGCATGAAATTGCTGCATGCGAAGCAGAAAGCACCCTCGCCACGCACCAGTGCTGATGTTCGTGACATCCAGGGAGTAACGAAAATGCAAAGCTCAACTCAGGCTTGCACTGAAGATGCAACCGCTGCAGTTAGTAAAGATCATGGGGGAAGAGAAGGACGGGAGACTTCTCTGGCTGGAAAATTTCAGCTGTTTGGCAAAGCCTTCTATGAGTAGCCTACCCAGTGAAGCACAATATTCTTCTTTTTATAAGAAGTACCACTTCCAAGCCCTGTCTAGCTCTGTTTCCCAGGGTGGTATTAGAGAACTGAGCACAGGGTGTCAGCTCCAAGAGCGATGCTGCTATACTCGCAGAAGGGCAGTTTTACCAGGAGATGTGGGGGATGAGGCTGCCCAGCAGGAGCCGTGTCCACTGCAGAACACCACGTGGGCAGCACAACAGCCCCACGTCCTCTCTTTGAACACCTCGAGGTGGCCTCTGAGCAGATGGACATCCCAAGGACCACAGCTCAGCTGTGGAAATGCGCAAGGAAGAAACGGAGCAGCCATCGTGGTGGATGGCTGGCATGTGGCACACGCTGGTGACATGATTTTAGCAAAGGTAGCTTGTAAGGCTTCAGAAGTTCACAGTGTGAAGCTTGGTCTGTCCACACCATGGTTGCAATGGCTGTCAGTTTATTGGGGTGCTGCAGGTACCTGGTCAGTCTGTAACCTCCCTGGCAGCTGTGGTCCTTAAGCCCGTGCAAGTTGAGACAGCAGGGATGCAGGTGAGGGAGTGGACCTAGCTCTCGTTTTCCCTGAGCAGAGGAACAGTATGACAAACGTCTCAAGGCACACTGCTCCTCACATAGCTAGTCTTCGTGACACAGTTCAGCTGAATTAGACCATGGGTCTAATTAGATGAATTACACTGGGTCACACCTTGTCATGGAAATTTCAGGTCAACAGGACAAGGAAATTCTACATCCCTAATATAGGAAACGCTTTGTTGACTAAAAGGAAAGTGTGTAATCTTGTTCAAAAGTCATTTCTCTTCCTCCACGCTGTATTTCAGACTGCGTGGAGACAACTCATTTAAATAAGGGAGTCTACTTTTTCTGTCAAAAGCATTAACTCCTCGCTGCTTCCCACTTGAAAATCACTTAAGGAATTGAGTTTTTTTTTCTTTTGCAATGGCAATAGATGTATGTAGGGGCTGTCTCCTAAAATATTAACATCTTGTCAATTCTATCAAACCTTCTGATTTTCGACTTCCTACAAAGTCCAGAGGGTGTCTACTTACCTTAAGCAAAAATGGATTGCAGTCAGAAGGATGGGAATTTTAACGAAGCATAATATTCCCTACGGTATTACCCAGTCCCTAGAGACGTTTAAAATAAACTTTAAAAAAAAAACCCAACAGCAAATGCAGCTAGTGTACTCAGAGGAACTCTGGGATCTAAGACATGCCTGTTTCTGAGAACACATTGTACTGCGAGTAGTCTGCTTGCCTGTTTGGTACCAGAATCTCTGCTGGCCAAAGAACTCACCACTCCTCTCCCGGTCCTGCAGGATCACCTAGCCATTTCCTTCCTGCCTTTCCTGCCTCCAGTTAGGTGCACAGATTGTCTTTCCAGTACACAGCCCCACTGGAAAAGGCAGCGCTGCTCCCATTAAATTCAGCAATAAGTAACCCCTGTAAAACTACAGCAAAAATTGTCAATTCTGCCAATTACTCAGGGGTCTGGCGGGCCAAAACACACAGCTCCATGAAACTAAGCAGACTGTCACCTGAGAAAGACAGAGGCAGGACTGCAAGGTTTGATGGAGTGACCCCAGCCACAGTGCTGGAATGGTGGTTAGCACTCCTTTGGCTTAGGCAGGTTAAGGTAGAGAAGCTCTGCCTGCGCCCTTGTGGCACACGCTCCCAGGATCAGCACTGTTGCACGCTACACTGGCATATACCTTGAGCTTTTGCACCCAAGGAGAGGGGAGGAGTCCTCTACCATGCCTTCCTGGCATGCTCTGTGGCCCCTCCAACCACTCTGAACCCCTCAGCGAGCTTAAATCAAACTTAGCAGTGGCAGAACTCTCAAAGGCATCCAGCACCTACTGGCTTTTCCATGCCTTTCTGTGGCATAGGAGAGGACAGGAGATTTACTAGCAAATTCTTCCAAACAGCCCAAATATAAGGAGTGTTTCAATCAAAATGTGTTCGTGATAGAACAAGTCCAGAAATAAAACAGTGAATGTATTAGTTACAATTTTGAAAGCATATGAAAGCCAAAGGCTATTGTTCCCTGCTATTCTGAGGTTGCTGGTCTGGAATGCTATCATCGCTTTCCAGAAGGCATCTAAGAGGCACTTCCTTCTTCTTTGTAGATTGTGCAATTTGCGGGCACCCGCATTCAACTCTTTGGAAGATCAGCACGGCAGCATGTGGAAGGGGCAGACGTGGTAGGACCCAACTTGAAATAATAAGGATTAAGTCATAACTTCTGACAGGAAAACCAACCTACCTCCAAACTGGGTGCTTGTCTTTGCTGGAGCAAACGAGATTACAGGCCATTTGGGAGTGGGCTAAAATAACCACGCCTTGGTCAGAAATCACACAGCCCAGCAAGTCACAATGAACCCTCCAGCACATCTCTCTCGGCTTCAAACCTCTCTCGAGCACTTGAGGATTTCGTTTCCAAATGCTTCTCTGACAGACAGCAAGCAAACATCATCCCTTTTCATAGCAACTTCAAGAAACAAAGGCACCTACACAAATCACTAACTGGCAACAAAGATCTAGCAGTTGTAGACCACCGCTCCTAATATGCAGAAGTGAACCACAATGGACAACATTGATCCAGTTGTCATCACCGATGAGGAAGAGGACAGTTACTTTAAAAACCCAATTGGTGATCTCAGTTTCTCAAGGCAGAATAAAAACACGTGGGACCAGGCCCCTCCTACGCAACTGGCAACACATTGAGGACATGTAGGAAGCCCAGCGGTAGCAGGCTTTGTGGCTCAGTTTTGCGGCTGGAAGTGCTAGTGCTGGGTTGCCTAGGTGGGACATGAAGGGACATGGGCTCACCATCTCTGGCAAGTGCCATGACATATAGTGGTAGGAACAAATCCATATGAAGAAAGCCAAAGGAGTTTTTAGAACAACTGGGTAAACACAAGAAAGAATTGTCAGACTTCTCATTTCACTAATAACACACGTGGAACATCTACTAGAATACCCAGCACTGCTAAAAAGGCACCGGAGTTGCAATGAAATACAGCTACTTGAACTCGGAAATCCAAGCTGAAGGAAAAATTGGAAAAGTGTATTCCAGGGCTTCTTTTAAAACAGCAAAAATGTTGTATAAAAACATTTCCCTGTACAGTAACATTAAAATGAGAAACATTAACGTCTGCATCTTGCTTCAGCAAGCTAGCATTAATTTCATCATAGCTAATGGAAACCACCAATGGCTGCTCTGCAACAGCCTTAAAAGCAATGAAAGGGAGCTCACTGACTGTGCAAAACTGCACACTGCTCCTAGCTCTGTGCATCTCAAAATACGTTGTGGAGCGGAAAATCTTGTTCCCCTTGAAGGGGAGTTTTTTTTAAAAAACAGAGTTTTTAAAAAAACACCAAGACAGAACTATGTTGTTTGCATGACTATTCAGGACCTTCCACATTTCCAGACGAGAGAGATTCCAGAGATGCCTGTTATGAGGAACCCTTCTCCTTGTATTTCTGGTAAGCCTCCAATATCTCCTTGACCACGCTGGGATCATCAAGTGTGGTGACATCTCCCATGTCTCTTGACTGTTCAGTGACTACTTTCCTCAGCAGCCTTCTCATGATCTTCCCCGATCGGGTTTTAGGAAGGCGTTTCACCACCTGCAGAGAAGGGAAAGACATACCTATGTTAGAACCTGGGTCCTGCTGGAAACCACAAGGAAATCTGGCTGAACTGTCCTAAGCCTGGCACATTATCTCACAGCCACAGCTCCTTTGAGGCTCCTGGGAAATACCAGACCATTGAGCACACTGGTTTATGTCCAAGGAAAGGAGTGTCACTAGCATCAATTCCTTGTGCTACAAATTTTATTCTTATTTAAGTGGACTTTTGTTCCCCGTTTACTCATTGCTGTGTATCTCCAGGCTGGGTGCTGCGGGACACACAGCTCTTTGGAGAATCAGGTCCTGAATAAGCTGTTAACTATCGAACTAGAAAGCTAGTTACACTTGAAAACTCAAGCGCTGATGATGACACACATCTCAACACATTACCAGAACAGACACTCATAGTCCCCTTTACAGGGCAGGAATATAAAGCACACAATACTGCACGCTAGCTACAGGGTCACCTACTCAAGGGATAACTCCTCTCTGCTGATGTATCTCTCTGTCTGATTGTTATCTGTCAGCCTACACGCCTTCCTTCATAACCAGAAGAATGTTAAATGTCTCAGCTATGCTTCCTGCAAAGGACTTAGCAGCCGATTCAAAGGCTTTAGCATAGACTTGAGCCTGGCAAAGAGTTCTCAGGCACTGAACAGAGACGCTAGGCAGGTCTCACGTTTTGCTACATGATCAGGCCAGTGGGCTACAAAACTCCAAAGCATTAACTAACACACAAGGAAAGAGCTGTAGGACTTCTCTGCAGGACTGTCCCCAAACACAGGGAAACAGAGATGTTTCCTTGCAAACCTGCAAGTTCTGGGAGCTGCTCCAATCCACCGGGGATGTCTTGGGCTGTTCCAAGTTGAATGAGCCACCCTAGCCTGCTCCTGTTTGTAATTCTGTAACCTGTGTCTTGGTGTTCACCTTCCCAGGATGTGGCTAAAGCAGAGCCCCTCAAAAAAGTGGAGAGTGGCCACTCTCCAAGAAGAGAGTGGAATGGATGCAGATGGGCCTTGAGGGACAAACACACAAAGGGAGCTGCTGAAAGGTGAGGAGGCTTGAAACAGAGCCTGGAGTTCATCAGTGCTCCCAGGGCCAGGCTGAACAGCATCTGAGCTACACAACAGGAACAGCCAGTGGTTTGGGATCTAGGATTGATGCTAACTATCAGCACAAAATAGCAGGGCAGTGGGAAGTGTCACTCCGCCTCTCAATGACACTGAAGGTTGTGGCGTTTCTCTACGGTTTGGTGGGGTTTTATCTGACCCATTGCACAGGGCCACGGAGAGCAGAGCTACAGTGCTTCAGCAAGGGGTTAGCTGAGGGCGAGGGCTGTGCGGAGCAGTAATGCTGCCGCATGGTGAACAGGGACATCAAGTGCATCTTGAGGCACAGGGTGAACCTGTGGTTCTCCTTTGCCAGGGCTCTTGCCAAGTATCATGCTCTCAACACCCTCTGCATCCCATTTAAAGGATTGTTCAGCATTCGGCCCAAATGGAGCAGCCTCAGGGTAGCTCTAAACCACGCTCTGTAACAGCCCCACCAACAAGCTGCTCTGCAGGCTGGAGCAGCTGTAATGTCCATCCCAGTGACCCCCTGGGTCACTGCTGATCCTCAGGGATGGAGAAGGACCACTGCATCTGCCCTCCCCTGCCTAGGGATCCCTCCAGCTAGTTCTGTTTTTCTGCTTCTTCAGCAACACTGCAGGCAGGAAGGTGAGGCTTGCTCAATGTCACCATGCCTGCTCCTGGTCCCAGTTACAGTCTCCCACTTACCAGAATGTGGTCAGGCACGGCATATTTTGCTATCTTGGAAGCCACTATGGTTTTGAGCTCTTCCTTGACACGGTCTATATGAGCTGTCTGCTCCTTTAGCACTATGAAAGCAAAGGCACCTGGAAGACAAATGAGCAGAAGGCACATACCTCATATTAGATCCCGGCTGGCAAGACGAGGGATGCTGATTCAAATCCCAAGGCAAGTTTCAAATCGTTCCTATGCACAATCTAGGGACTGCCAAGAAAACTATAGATCCTGTTTACAAAACAGAGTCAGACTCCAGCCCTCAGATGATGGCCCAGCCTTGTCTTGGCATCTATGGACCAGACTGATCTCAGTGACAATGACAATTCAACATAAATTACCAAAGTGTCACTGGGATCAAAAGCTGGCCAACGCAAATCAGCTATTCCCGTTCTGCTCAAAGGACATCTCTGAGCACAATCCTTTTTTAAGGAAGCTCTACCACATACGTAAACACTGTGTGAAAACAGTTTAGAGGAGTGATACCTGCACCCAGCTTAGGAACATGCAGTTGTTTTTGTGGCTGTCTTTGCCTCTTGGGGCTGCAACACCAGTCAACCCAAGGATAACTGCCCTCCCGTTCCCTAGGCACCTCCTGCCACGGAGCCCAGGTTAGAAATTAAGGGAAGTGTATGTAGGTGTCATGTCAGGACACTGCTTTTCACGTACCTTCTCCTTTGATCTTGTGTGGATACCCAATCACAGCGGTCTCAGGGACCTCAGGGTGATCAGCCTTCACAAAAAGTGAAACAAAAGTACACAGAGCGTTAACAACTGCTTCAGGCCCTGCAGAGTTTGTGCCAACTGCTCTGGGAACAAAACACCTTGCCATATCTCACCCTCCGCTTGGCAGATCCTGCTGAAAGCACAACAGGAAAGCTGGATGCCGCCTTCCTACTGCATGGTCAGCTGGTGGCCACGGGCATGGCCACGGCTCTGGGGGCAGAATTGACTCACTGGACTGGCCCTGCTTTTAAACATGCAAATAAGTACTTCTACATGCACTGCTAAGCCCGCTGCACACCAAGCTTGAATTTGCACCAGCTGGAAACCTGCTTTCTCTTTCTTTGTCTGTGCTCTTGTGTGTGCACGGCTACGGTCCCAAGTGGTGACTGGCCACGGCCAAATCACAAGCAAAACCAGTCCTGCGTTGCTGTGTGCCACAGGGGACTGTTGCCAGCAGAGCAAAAGTGAAGCTGCCAACATCACAGTCTACGTTTGACTGGTGTTTAGAAGTGCCCAAAGCACACCAGAAGGCAGAAAGATCAGGCTTCTTCATCTTCCCAGAAGGGGAAAAGGGCTGTTTTGCTTAATGCATTTTTTTTATTATTATGCTACGCAACAGTGATTTATTCTGTCACATTTCAGAGTTTAATTTAAGATTCTTGTGCAGTAAGAAGACAATTTGGGTGTACAGACCAGAAGAAATCGCATCTCCGAATCCCACACCAAAGACTGGATTATGCTATTTTAAACTAGATTAAAATATGAAAGAAAACATCACAGAGCAATTAACCATATAAATATATTTGCATCACATGTATACACATAGATAGAGTGGGAGAGGAACTGCATCCTATATCTACAATCATAAACCCACACATATTAAAAAATCCCTCACCGAGGAGAAAGGAGGATCCTGTGTGCCAGCAAACACAGCTCAGGTTTACCAAATGTTACATTTAAGTGCCATTTGCAGGCAAGGCACATAATATAGAAATAAATATTCTGGTCAAGCTTTGAAGATAAATGCTCTGAGGACTTTTTGTTTTCAATTCCCTGAGCTAATATTATTTTCTCTCAAAATGACAGGCAAGCTTTGCAGCTGACATGAATCAAGGCTGCTCCGTATTTAACACTGCTGAATTCTCCGGCATACTCGGCTAGTTCGGACAAGCAAGAACCACAGGTTTGGGAAGGAGAGGTTAGGTGTTAGCAGAGGGGAAGGAAGAAACAGGAGAGACAATCCCTTATGGAGACTCCACCAGCATCCAAAATTACAACTGCAACAGTAAACCAACACTGAGAGGAAACACAGGTCTGACAGCTCGACTGCAGGGGCTGCCCACGGTGCGACTCCTCTCTCACTTGCCCGTTCGTTGTCTCCTTATTAAGGGAGCCGTTTCCTTTTGCACATTTGCTATTCGTTACACACCAAGCTGTGTGTGTGCAGGGGCAGGGGTTTGAAGACAAGCGACCCTGCGCTTGTTTAAATTCATAAAACTTCTTTGAAAGGGCCACCGTGCCCCACAGATATGCCCTGTCAAGGGACATCTACCTGCTTGGAACTTACCATCGCATCTTCTATCTCTGCCGTCCCGAGCCTGTGTCCGCTGATGTTAATGACATCATCCATGCGCCCCGTTATCTGGTAATAGCCTTTCTTGGTCCTGTAAGCACCATCCCCTGTGAAGTAGTAACCTACAGCAAAGACAGGTGGGTGGTCAGCAGCAGGAATTGCGCCAGCCTATTGCTTTGGGCTCTGACACAGCTCTAGGATGGCGAGTTGGGTAGCGTGGATCCGGCAGCTCGCAGGGCCTCCAAAGCTTACAGCTGCATGACTTGCCACACACCGTTTCCCACTTCCCTCTGCCATCTCCAACCTCCGTCTGCTCTGCCTGGGCTGCGCTGGCTCCTAGTAAGCACCTGAGCGGCACCAAGACAGTGGAGCTCAGATCTCTGCCAAGATGGGCAAAATCACTGTAGGCAATGAGCAGCAACCAGCGGCTGATGTCCCTGTAGTAAAGCCAAGTCCAGCAATACAACACGGTGATGCTTTGTCGGATTTATAAAACCAAGGGGGGCTCTCTGACCTCCCGAGGCTTTACATGCCTACAGCCGCGCAGCAACTGTGTGCGCAGGCCTGGTGCACTAAGAGAAAACCACTTCAAATGCCATTTGCCATCATGCCGCGGGCTATTGGTCAAACTCGGGTCTGCTGCTAGCTGCACCTCAGCGCTCGTGGAAAACTACAACTGTTCAGCTGAAAGGGAGCAGTTCTATTACATTTTGTACATGGGAACACTGCCAGTTTTTTTAATCACTTACACTGGGATGGATGAAAAGCCTCCTGGCTAACAAAGATTCACATCTCAGATAACAGTCCCTCTCCAGCATGTCAGCGTGGCAGAAATACTGCTATCAGATTAGCTGAAAAAAATAGGCTGAATACAACGAGCACGGTGTTTGGAGAGTCTAAAACATTTGATGGAAACTGAAAAAGACCCAGTGGTTCCAGGAAACTCCAGTGTCATTGAGGACACATCTGGTGACACAGACTGTGTTGGCTCTTCATCAAAGCCACGTCCGCATACGAATTGTTCCTGGGGCACTTCCGAGCAGCAGGAGGCACCTAGTGCTGTGAAATCCGAAGGTGGTTCTTGCCAGGACCCATTACTGGCCAATTCATAGTCTTTCAGTCATGCCTCCTGCCCTTCTAAATCAATTAAACAACTACCAACTACATATCAACAAGATTTCAGATGGGAACATGTAGTGAGTAATAAGGGACTATGGGCTCATTCAACTTCTAACAGTTTCCCATTCTTATTTTCCAACCCATTTTGTACAATTTGCAGGATTGTCTCTCTAATTCTTGTCTGCCTTGTAGCTTTCAAATCCTCTTCAGTTGCTCCCCTGAGTGAAGACAGTGGTCTTGTCCAATCTCCTACAAAAAACGTTTCCCCGACACTTCTAATTACTTGCCAGGCACAACTTGACCATGTTTTAAAAAGGAAGGATGTAACACAGCCTGTGACAGCAGGGGTGAGATTCAGTGATGCAGGAGGTACTTTTCCATTCAATATGCTTATTTCCAAGTGATACACAAATGGCCCAAAGAAAAGGTATTTGGACTTTAAAATCTAGGCATTAAACTTTCTAAAAAATACACTCCTTTTTGACAGTTAGAAAGGTCAACGCTATCTACGACCATTAGCGTGTGCTTGCAACACGTGACACACGACCCCAGGCAACCAAGATCTGTCTGGTACAGAAATAACACAAAGTGCTGCTGAAAATATTCAGTGTGCTTATACTGCAGCCCAAACTGCCTTCCCTTGGCACTTTCCTTACCTGGGTAAGTTTTGAAATAGGCATCAACAAATCGCTGGTGATCTCCATAGATTGTTCTTGCCATGCCAGGCCACGGCTGGGCGATGCAGAGCGCACCGGACACATCATTGCCCTCTATTACCTTTCCCTGCAGGTTCAAGCACAGGAAGGATGATCAGGTGAACAAAATACGAACAATAAGGGCTTTTTGTCAGTGATCTGGCAAGAGTCACCCTGTTGCCCACCGCAGGCTGCCAGTGGAGGGCCACGGGTGGAGAAAATTAATACACTCGTGGAGCTACTACGCACTGGCTGTATCCTGCCTTCCTCACCCCTTGAGGCCAGCAGCACAGCAGGTAAGACTAAAGGAAAAGTGAGTCCTGTGATTCTCCGGAGGGCAATGCCAGCAAAGATGACAGCAGAGATGTGCCGAGCAGCCAGAGGATGCCAGGGATGGGGCTAGCAGGGAAATGCCTGGACCCCTGCCTGCCACTTTCCCTTTCGTTCACTTCCACATTCCCTTACCAAACTGTATTTGGAGGAGAATTACATGCTTCACTGTTTAACAGAGCACTGGAGCGCAGATGGGGATCGCCCTGCACAGCTTCACAGAGCAGCGCCAGTTTTCTCACAGGCACACGCAGTTGCAGGGCCTCATGCCTTGCATTTCCCTTGGAAAACTCCACCAGTCCCATCGGCTGTTCCAGTCTTGCCACTTCGCTGGACGTTGCATCCAACTGTTCAGCTCCCTGCTTCCCGGGAGCTGTGCGACAGCAGCAGCTCTTAATCAGAAGCAGGGTAAGACCATAAAAGAGGTGCTGAAAATGCAAACGCTCCTCTAGAGATTTGCAGACAGCTTGCAACGCCCAGGCGACAGTCTGTACGGACATTTGAGATATGCTGAATATATAAATTGATCATCTATTCTACCATTTTAATGGAGGAACAAACATCCTTCCGGATCCTATTCCTCTGCCATCAGAAAGGCAATTAAGGCAGAAACACACACCAGCTTCTCTTTTGGGCACCCAGCACACCCTCAACTCACATTCTCATCCATCAGCACGGGCACAATCCCAAAGAAAGGTCTCATAGCCATAGCCGGAACGATCTCAGCTTTCTCCTCTGAAGGCCGTGGGGCAATGCAGATGCCACCAGTTTCTGGAAGAATAATGAAAAACAAAATATGTAGGGTCCATCCGGTGCTGGATGAAAGCAAATTCCAGCTCTTTTTAGTTAAAGAAAAGAACAGCTAAGCCACCTTGCAAGAAAAAGCAACTGAGAAGGAATTACACACCACCACGTAGCACAGCCGTCTGAAAGCAGCACAGATCTGATAAACCAAGAGCTCTTTGTGAATACAACAAAGACTTAAACATAGAAAAACATCTGGCAACCCAAGATGACACCACCAAGGCCTGTTCTGTCTACAGGGGACATTGCAGGTGGTAGAGAGCTGGGGAGAGCTGCTGGCAGGTCTCCCTTTGGTGAGCTCGGCTCAAGAACTACTCCTGCTCCCTGTTTGCATGTTCCCTTATTCAGTGCTGGCTGCAAAAATCACTGTCCCTTCTGTACACCGGTGACAAACCAGAGAGTGTGGCCAAGCAGCCACCACGGGGGAAGAGCAGCTTGCCATGCCCCAGAGCACGAGGATCGCTGGCATCCAGCTTAGCTCCTCGAAGGCTCAGAGGAGACCAGTACACAGTTCTACAGTAGTGGCTTTGCACCAGATGGCCTGCGGCCCCTGCAGCAGGCGCCACAACGTCTACGTTCAACAGCCTTCCCACAGTCCCGTCCACGGCAAAGGAACCGGGCACAACGAAGACCCCATTGGTTCAGTCCACACGCTCTGATCCCTACGTCTGGCCCTCAGTCAGCTCACAGATAAACCCAGTCCTCCAGCCACCAACCAGCAACAGACACAGGCAGCTCTAACGCATACGTACAGCCTTGCAGGTCTTTCTCACACTTAACACGGCTGCCTGGGGGCGGGGGCGGGACCCACCAGCCCCATTTCCGAATCCAGAAGTGTTTTTACAGGGAAAGTATAAGCATGTCAGGGGATTTATCTCCCGGCGCTGTTCTTACAGCTGCCTAAGGTTGGCATGAAAAGCACTTCAGGAGGTTGAATTACTATTATTACAGAGGATGAGACTAACCCACCCCTTACAGGTAGGTTGAGCTTATCTTCTATTCAAAATTGAACCTTTTAATCATCCTTTTTCATTCCTGCTGGGACGAACATTAAATGAGATTCCAACCTTAATCAGATCTTTTCTATTCTAAAACTAATCCAGAAACACAAGAGAGAGACAAAAGCAAAGGAGCATTAGGCTTTTAAAAATACAGCTCTATAAATGAAGGTATGTTCTGACGCTTGGAAAGTGCATTCCTCTACGGGCTTTGCTGAGGTTGTGAAAACTGAAACCAGGGGTTGGAAAGGCTGACTTTGACCCTGAATTTGCATCCAGCTGCCCTGACGTAGCTATAAGGAAGGGTCTCTTCGGGGATCCCTAAGCTTCAAACCTGCAGAAAATAGTTTCAGATGTGGCTTACACACAAAATTATTTCGCATTTCATTGATGGGCATGCATCCACTTCACAATGTTTCTGCTTATTTTGAAAGGGTCATCTTGGAATTTTTTCAGAAAAAGAAAAAAGCACCCCAGACACCTGGTGTTCTCTGTTTGCACAGACAAAAACCGCACCACAGCAGGGAACCTGATCAAAGTGCTGGTCGCTCTTCCTAAGCCAGTACTCATTCTGAATACAGCACTGCAAGCTACGTTTCAACATGGGTTTTGACACTTCCTACACATCCTGCAGCCAGCTGCCCGTAAGGCAGTGAAGTCACATTCCAGAGGGAGCTGCATGGTGGAAAGGGTGCTTGAAAAATTATTTGCATGGTAAAGACCTATTTTAAACTGCTTTAAAAGTACTGACTTTAGCCACTGATAGATGACAGCTATCAAGACTTCTAAGCTCTGCCCCGTCTTTACGAAGTCTGTCTCTTTAGAGGCAGAGCTGGCAGAAGAAAAGCCGTGCTTCAACATTACCTGTGCCCACGCCATCACCATATCTCAAATCCACCCCAGACTTCAAGCAAGGACAGCAGAGTCTGAGCGGGGAGGGTGATGCGTGGAACCAGGCTCCCCTCTGCCGTGGGTGAATCACCGCTGGCAGCAGGGTGGAGCACCTACTCTCTGCCACCATGGTCTTCACCACCACAGACAGACTGGATTGACTACTGCAGGGGGGAATCCATCTCAGAAACACCAGCCCAGTCTAAATCACTGTAAGATGATGCCAAAACCAAAAGCTTCCAGGGCCTATTCGGAGATGTCTTTCAAAACCAGCTTTTGTTCACAGCTGCATGCAACAGCTGTACTTTTTTTATAAAACCAAGGACAAAAGTAAAACTACCAAGTGTCTCGTCTGCACTGTGAAGAACTACATGTGAAACTCAAACACAGCTTTGATTCTATTACTGTCAATCGCAGCACAGCACTACCTCATATTTTAGCAGTAAGACCCACAGGGATTTTCCATCTCTCTCTCATCTGCACATACCGCACTACTTAAATTGCTTCTCGTAATTACTATCTCACTCATTTGCTCATTCAAAGACTTTCAAGTGGATTCTTAAATCACCATTTGCTGATCTTTACGCCTACCAGGCTTTATTAGCTGGCAACAGGTTGCTGCTTCAGAGAGCAACATACCGTAGAGGACACTGCATACAACACCGCAATTAACAAGCTATACTGAAATTGGCTGTGAGAGGTGACACTGCAGGACCACAAGCAGCATCCATCAAACTGCTTCTATGATCTCCTGCCACGCTCCCTTTACATTCAAATGGCACATATAATGTTTCCAAGGTTAATCTGGCTTCCTCTTTATTGGAAGCATCATCTGTGGAGAAAGATTGATTCTATTTTCTAACAAAATCAATTTAATGAATATTTATCATTCTATTATGCTTCCAGGGGCTGGTGGCTGTTTACCTGCAAAACTATGCCCGGTTCAAGGTAAGATCAAGCACTCTGCACTTGCTCTCTGCAGCAAACGTTCTTCAACCTCTCACCTGACAGTGGTTGCTCCAAAAACCCAGGAGAAATACAGTTTAATATAAGATCTAACCCTGTACTTCAGAGGAAATAGGAGACACTGCATACACACTGCATGCACGAGTTAACTGAAGACAAACAAACAAAAGCAATGTTAGGGGAAAAAAAGATTCTTCTCAACTCCGTCACTGTACAGTAATCAACTGCTGCTCCATGGTGTTTTACTTCAGAGCAGTGAAAAGGAAAGCGTATAGCACCCAGCCAGTCGGCTTTGCTTCTGCTCAGCATGAGAGAACCCAGGTGGTTTAAGAGTTCAGTAATCGAAGTAGACAGTAGTTAACATTGCTGCTCTGAATTCTGAGGTTGTTTTATTTCAAATCTGAAAATAAAAAGAGCCTGCAAGTCTGGTCTGGATTAAATGGAACTTGGTTGTATGCCAGAAGCTAATTCATCCCATTGAGATGGGGCATAGAGATCCTGAAGAGAGAGCCTGCAAGCAGGAATAAGGATGAAATCAGGAGCAGCTTGACTGGAAAGACAATGAATATTCTGGCCAATGGCAGCTAGAAATTTTAAGAGTAGGGTTGGATTTTTTTTCAGCAGAGGCAGAATTATAGAATCATAGAATGGTTCGGGTTGGAAGGGACCTTAAAGATCCTCTAGTTCCAACCCCCCTGCCCTGGGCAGGGACACCTCCCACTACATCAGGTTGCTCAGAGCCCCATCCAGCCGGGCCTTAAAAACTTCCAGGGATGGGGCATCCACCACCTCTCTGGGCAACCTGTTCCAGTGTTTCATCACCATCATGGTGAAGAACCTCTTCCTAACGTCCAGTCTGAATCGACCCATCAGCTGTGCTGCATCCTTTAAGTCCATTGCTCCGTGGCAAACTGTGGTTCATGACTTGAGAAGGACATATTGCAAGACACCTCTTGAATGCCGGTGCCCAGAAGAGAGGTCCGGGTGCTGAGGAAGGAGATGGGAAGGAGCTGCAGGACTCCTTCAAGCACAGAGCTCCATCAGGCAGCACAGCCCCAGCCGGAATGCAGCGCCGTGGCCTCTCTCTGCTGCTGGCCACAGAGGGCAGGAGGCAGGGACCAGCTCTGCTCCAACCGGACAGGGACCTATGACAGCCAGTCACTCTGTCCAGCAGGTTGTAAATGGACAACAAGCCTCAACTGATGCGCACAGCTGGGCCAAGCACGTTGCCAAAACAGAAGCACGCTCCTTTTTGAGGCATCAAAGGTCCAGGGCCAACGCAAGTACCGCGTACTACTTCTGGGAGAAGCTGCTCCCAGGCAGCCCTGCTGGGGGACAGCCACTGTCCCCTGCCCACCTGATGCACACGCCTCCGCTCGCTCCTTCCCAATCCGCCACAGCAGCTGCGCTAGGTCCCTTTGACTACACGGCTTAGTTTTCCACCCTCCTCTGACCATTCCCAGGAAGGGAAACAAAGCACACCTATGTACAGATTGTGGCTATACGGTGCTGTAAATGCCTTCTCACGATAAGACCATATCAAGGTCAGTACAGTTGGATAAATAATTGAAAATGAGGTTTCCAATTCAAGCTGCCTACTCGCAGCTTTGCCCAGAAATTCAACCTCTGCCTCCTGTTTCTAGAACCAATTGAGATTTTCCGGCATTCAAAATATCAAAGAACATTTAGAGGGGAAAAGAAAAAAAAACAACCTAACATTGCTATTGCTTTCATATTCTGTTACACTGCTATTATGTGCTGAAACTCCCCGGTGACTTTCAAAAGCTGATCAAAATGCCAGGAGAGGGGTTTTTTTTTGACGGACTCGTTGGATCGAATTGGAATGTATTAATCCTCCTCTACCCACCAAGCAACCCGTCCCCGCTCCCCGCGGATGCCTTTTACCTGTCTGCCACCATGTGTCCACGAGGGTGCAGCGCCCTTCTCCCACCACGTGGTAGAACCACTGCCACGCTTCGTTGTTGATGGGCTCTCCCACTAGACCGAAATAAGAAAGGAAGCAGCCTGAGACTCAGGGGGTTGGCAGGCAGTGAGTTCTCCCTTTTGGTGCACAACAAGCAGAACGCTGGCAGCATTTTGGCTGGGATGCGCAAAGGACTGCAATGCACTCATGGAACTGAGGACTGACTACTTCCAGAAAGACCAAAAGGCAAGCAATAAATATCACTGAAAGTAACTAATCAATGCAGGTCATGTGTAAGAACCTCTGGAATCCTAAATAATGCAGGAAAACGCTGTTTAGGTCACCTATGCCAGTAAAATTCAAAGTTATGTCATTTACCATTGGATAAATCTTTTTAGCAAAGAATGTAATCCTTCAAAATAAGCTAGGAAGCAGGCAATCACACTAAGGTTCAGTGACCCCAATTTCAGTTTGTTTCTCCTTCTGCTGAGAAGATATCTGAAAAGCCAGACAGGGAGCCTGCTTTATCATCTATTTTTAACCACATCCCATCTGGTCAGCCGAGCTCCTCTGGTACCTTCATTTCACCGGCTCGAACCCCCTGTCTTTTTCAGAAGAAGATTTCATGCCCCTTACCTGACCCCAAGGTCTTCAAGGAAGATCTGTCATATTTCTTCACCCACTCTTCTCCATAATTCAGCAGCAAGCGTATCGCCGTAGGTGCTCCATAAAACTGATTAATTTTCAACCTTTGTACCACTTCCCAGTAACGACCTGCAAGATCACAAACAGGCTTTTTTATCTGTCTAGCACTGACATACTGCCGCAAATGCGCAGGAGGAAGGTTAACAGCCAAAGCTAAAGCTGTGACTACTGTGAGTACACAGCAAAACCAATGGCAACTTTTTTTTTTTTTCCCGCACCCTGGATGCACAGATGTTCCTGAATGTCATAGACACACGGTCCAAAGAAATGGAGCTCACCTCCCCTGAGCAGGCAGATCACACCGGGCAGGTTTCTAAGTCACCTTTGTCACGCTGCCATATCTAGCCAAACCTTTGCCCGCCACTTCCTCACCTGGGTCAGGATACACTGGAGTGCTTTCGAACAGGACAGAGGTGGCTCCATTGCAGAGTGGTCCATACACAACATAGCTATGTCCCGTGATCCAGCCAATGTCAGCCACACAGCCGAAAACATCGCCTTGCTGGTAGTCAAATACATACTGCAAAGATAAATGTAAGGCCAGCTGACTTTCTGTTGGCAGGCTCACAGCTTAAAGGTAAGCTGCTGGACCGGGCATCCACGCAGGAGCAAGAGAGCGCGCAGGGCGAGCGGAGCCAGGGACACAGGACACAGCAGTACAAAGGCCAGCCCAAGGCGAGGAAGCAAGTCAGAGGGACCAGTACCGGGGCTTCCAGGCTCCTGACTGCTTCTGCAACCGTACAGGGAGCATGGCTATACCAGGAGCTGCTCAGATTTGAGCAACAAAGCTACAACCAAAGCCCAGAGCCCTGGATACCTAAGGTTGCCTACCCGAGGCAGTCCACATGGGAGAGCTAACCCTGAACCGCAAGGAAGCCGAAGGCCTCAGAAACTCAGACCCCTCACCAATGTCAACAGGTTTCCACAAGAAAGCTGGAGAAACTGGTATGTGCCCATGAAACATTTTCTGCAAACTGTTCTTAGCTGATCAGCTTCTCTATCAGTGTATCGCTTTCCAGATGCTCCGCTCTCCTTGCTCATCAAATCCAAGTTAAATATCTTGGAGAACTCGTTATCTTGTCTTGGTTATGGACAATGCTTCCCACTGTAAATCTAACTCCTCAACCGTATAGCGAAGAGGTCCTGACTCATAAGGGAGAGTCAGTTTTGTGTTTTAAATGAAATAAAGTGGATCAGAACTAAAAGAAAACCCCAGGAGTACGGGACAAGAGTGTCACACATGAGTACAAAGACCACAGAGGCCACACAGGCCAGCTGATCACTCTACCTAGGAGAGCTAATTCTCACCTTACCTTTGCAAGTGCCTTTCCCTGCCTCTCCCAAGGCTCCGAAGCACCACTACAGGGAGCGCAGCTGCATACAGTGCCTCCCTGCATGTCTGCACCAGGGTGCAGGATCTACCTTCTGGACTAAGAAAGGGAGAGATGTCACTTAGAAAGGCTGACGCAACAAATACCTTTCATGCACATACCTTCACTCGTACATTCAAATCTTCTAAAAATTCAACTGTGTCAGGCTAAAGAAAAAAAAAACCCGCTGCCTGAATTGTGTGTGATTACAAACAGGGTGATACCGCTAAAGCCAGGCGGAGATCTTTCACTGCAGTCCTCTCCACATTTCACAGTTACCTTTTCATATGCAGAGCTGAGACCAGAAGTTTGAAGAAGCAGTGCCTTGACTTTTTTTTTCATGAGAAAGGGGGTTAAACCATTTAGCCTAGATCACACAGAAAAGCAGCACAAAGGTGCAACAACCACAGAGCACGAATATCATTTTTGATCTTCAGACAAGAAGTGCTCTGCAGAGGTTGTTTTAAGAGTTCAGATCCTCTCTGAAATAAAAAAGGCCAAACCACGACATACAGTAATATTCACATTACCAATGCCAGTAAGATACGTAGCAGAGTCTCCTCAACTGTATCACTTCAGTGTCTGCAAATTTTGACCTGCAACACTAGCACATTTTAAATGCAAAAGTAGCAGCAAGCGCAGTTTCCTTCCTTTCATAACTCTAGGCTCTGGTTTGCATAGTATTGTATTCCCCAGGAACAAATCCTGAAGATTAATTACATGTTCTCAGGTATTTTTCAGTTTGTTTACACCCAGTGAGCCAATTGGGCAGCGAACGGAGAATACAGCAACCCCCACCAGTCCAAGTCCCTCTGGTTAGTACTGCCGGAAGGTAAGCGAACCTTTTCCAGAGGATGCAGCGGAGTTACCTTGTGCGTGACAGCAGCGTACAGCAGGTATCCGGCCTGGCTGTGAACGATTCCTTTGGGTTTCCCAGTGCTGCCCGAGGTATACAGCATGAAAAGCGTGTCTTCGCTGTCCATGCTCTCTGGAGCGCATACAGAAGATGCCTTGGCCATCTCCTAAGGAAAAAAAGGTGGCAATGACAGGTAGACTTTGGCTATATGGAACCGATCAGTTTTCCATCTGTCAGCATGTCAGCAGTGTCCAGAGACAAGAATCACCGTTGCTGTTGCCCCCTCACAAACATCCGTAGATGTATCATAGGTTACACGTGCTCACCTGGTGGAAAGGCTCCTGTGGCTGCATAGCACCTCACCTCTCCGCCAATACCTCTGCTAGGCACGGAAGTCGAGGGGAATTGGCCAGATAAAACAACATTTCAGGAAAAAAATGGTTAAGTCATATAGCTTACATTTCCAGCCTTTGCAAGCTGCTGGTAGAAAACCAAAGTGTGACTGTAAACATGAACCACACTTGACAGCAGCAGCAGGGCTGACCGGCTGCTGTTCAGGACCCTCCTTTTCCTTTTAAACCTGCGGTGCTACGGTTAAACTGTGTGTTCATCTCCCTTCCCTGGCCCCAGCGGTGGATGACTGTCCTGGCCATTCGATCATCAAATTCTAATTGCTTCTACCCATGAGAAGGAGAGTGCTTTACGCTCCTTCCCCTGTCACTCTCCTCATACTCCACCGTTTGGCCAGGTCGGGGAGATCCTCTCCTCATCCCTACGCTCAGAACCACAGGAGGGAAGGATGCAACGTCCTCCTAGGTCAGAGCAAACTTTTGGCCCAGCTTGTGTGCCCAGTCCGGCAGAGGAAGGGGAAATAATGTGCTTGGAAAGAGATGCCTGTGGTCACTGCACCTTGCAGCAGCAGAGGGCTTGTCTGCCCCGACCGTAGATTTTTCCGGAAGAGGTTGAACATTTTTCTTATGCGTGTACAGACTTAATTACACACAGTAATCACCATGCGTTCCAGATGCTCAACATATGGCTGCAAAAAAAGGACAGCTGGCTTGCTTCTCTCAAGCTCTGTACTGTCCTAGATGAATAATGATTCCTGCAAGGGTTATTAGGTGGCTCTTTGAAGGGATTTCTAGGTACTGCCTTTCTACAAGCATACACTGTAAACATGCTATATTTACAAATGAACACCACCAACGGCAGGCCCAATTGTTTATAAGTGTCTGACAACAACGCTCAGTAAAATATGAAGAGTTGATAGGGTCAGATGTAATTCGTAGCCTCTGAGTTACGGCACTCCTGCTCATCTCAGGTATTTATTGTGACATTTCAGCCCTACCAATTCAGGCTGACTTGCCAGTTTTTGGAACTATGAAGGAGTTCTCCTATGCTCCATTACAACCTGAGGTCAAATTTTGCAGTAAGCCATTGCACAAAAGCTGGAAAGCACAACTGCCCTAAAGATCAGTAATGACAGAGTTAACAGCATTAATGGTTTAATTCTTGTTGTTTCAGACCCTACAACTGACAATGGGCTGAGCTCAGCTCTCAGACCACCAAAGCCTCCGGCTGTTTGCAGACTAGGGAAAATCATTCAGAATATGCTTTGTGGAGTAAGGAGGAAGACAATTTCCATATAAAACCTGCCTTCTCTGTTTAACTTACCCTAGTAGCTGCTCCTATCTCATATGACCAGCACAGGGACTCCTGAGTAATTATCTTGGCCGCAGACGGTTGATTTCCAGGCATTATTGCGATGAGTACTTTCTGTTTACTGCTGCTGGCAAACTGATAAAACTACTTCTGCATTGGGCTGCAGTCCCGTGTGTACCAGCTAAACACATTAAAACGACTGCTGTTTTCTCCCCAGGAAGCACAGGTTCTAAATATTGCCAAGCCATCACTGTCCTCCCATCATGGGGTAACCACGACACTGTTCACAGGCTATGTTAAGTCTCTCCAGGAAGTTGATTATTTCTGCACTGCCTTTCGACAGTGCCCGCTCTGAGAGGACATATGACAAACCAGAACAGAGCATCTGAACACAGTACAAGAGCAGCAGCAATGGCGTCAGTGCACTCTGGGCTTCAGGAAACACTCATTCCTTAAATCTCAGCACCGTTTGCAACATAGATTGAGCTGCTTCAACTCACAATCCCAGCAAACTGTAAATACAGGCGATCCATTTGAGGATGAAGATCCAGATGCCGTAAGGGGCAT
The DNA here is from genome assembly GCF_964199755.1 of Larus michahellis. Classification (NCBI taxonomy): domain Eukaryota; kingdom Metazoa; phylum Chordata; class Aves; order Charadriiformes; family Laridae; genus Larus; species Larus michahellis. The sequence continues at coordinate 15,222,601 of NC_133898.1, read as the reverse complement.
CTCCTCTTAATCTGCTGAAGTCGGGTCCAAAAGGCACAGATGGAGAGAAAGACGACCTAGCAAACACTCAGACCTATAAGGAGTTACACGGAGCGCCAGTGAGCGTCTGCAGAGCTAGGTGACTGCAGGGACATACAGATGCTGTCACTGCAACTAGCTGTATCCATCAGCCCACTGGGGTACTGTGGCAGCATGGGAAGAGCAGCTCACACGGAAAACCTGCTCCAGGCACAGTGTAAAGGCCAGTCACTGCTGGCAGGTCTGGTGTGGCTGCACTAGGGGGCCAAGCTCCAGTGCGGCGGCTGCTTCACAGGCTTTTAGCTCAGCTCACATATGCAAGGAAAGTATGGAGACTGCCCGATCCTCCTTGGCTGCCGATTCCCAGTGTAGCCCACAGCAGATCGAAGACCAAAGCCAAATATTAGAGTGTGCGCGATCTACGCATTCAGCAAGACTCTCACACGTATGTTCTGCACAGCCCTGCATCGGGTCTCTCAGAGATGTCTCTATTAGCTGGTCCCTACATTTATTAGTGTCCTTATTTCTCTCCCCCAGCACAGTAAACATCACATACTTCAAGAAACATCAGGGGAAACAGGCAAGGTTTACCAACACCAACATACCTCCTCAAGGGGAATATCACGGTCACCCATCTGGACTTTGTTATCTGTCCTCTGAGCCACAAAGACGTGTTTTACGCTTGGACAGTTCTTCACAGCTTCATCCACAGTTGTCTTCAGCTCTACGATTCGACCTCCCCTGACTCCCTGGTTGTAGGTGATAACTGCTTTGCATCCAGCTAAAAAGAGAAAAAAATATCAGGCACACCACCCATTTTTCAGGCTAGTATGAGCACCCTGCTTTCATTACTTTTGTGGATGACGTATAGTACAACATGTGTGACACATACACAGAACTTCTGTCCATCAAAAACAGCATCACTGACGAAAACACTTTAAAACCTGAGACACACAGAGATCAGGGGCAGCAGAAACCTCCATAGGTTGTCTAGGCCACCGCCTCCCAAGGCAGGGACCACTCTAGCTTAACCATTTCTGAGACATGTCAGTCCAGTCGTCCTAAAACACCCCAATGGTTGCTATTCTACCCCTTCCCACCAGACCAGACCACTCCACTGCCTATCACGAACATGAGAAAGTCTTTCACAATGTCTCTCCTATGCATCACTCGCTGCAATTTAAATGCCTCAATTCCAGCCTAGCAAAGCCGACATGCGGAACAGCTTCTTCCCAATTACTTGTGTTATAGCAAATACTGCTGCTGTAACCCAACAGCTCACACGTTGAAACCAGTGCAAGACTTCTTACGACCTTAGTGAACAAGGACCTTCTTTACCCTTTCCCATCCTCTCTCCGGGACTGTCCATTGCAAACCGAAGGGAACAGCACCAAGCTCAGCAGCCTCTCGGAGGCGTTACCCTGCTCTGAGATACCTGCAGCCTTCTGAAACTCACCCGTACCTTGAGGGGAAGCCTCCTGGAAGCCATAGCACATAGCAGCACTCTGGCAGAGCACTTCAAACCGTACCACACTGCGTTAAGTACAGAGCTGTGGCTGCAGAGAAATGGCTCTTTAGCCCATCACCTCCACACAAGTGGCGAAAAGCGAGGGATAACTGAAACATGTACTTGCTCTCTGTAAATTAACTCTACTGAAACAGAAAAAAAGCATGAAAATTTCTGTAAGACTTATTCCCTCACACTAGCCATAAAGAAACTGATGTGACTGCTAGGACACGAGCCACTTGCTGTTTTGTTCTTTTACTGGTATTTTTAGCATTACTTTTTACTTAATCACGCTACAAGCGCTTTGGGCTAAGAACATCTCTGTCTGTTGGTACACGGGCTAACAGAGCCGGGGCAGGCTGCCAGCACTTCCAGTGCTGCGCATAAATCACAGTATCACCATCGAGACTGCAGCATTAGCACTGTGCAGGAGTATCAAAGGAACGCTGCGATTATACTGCGAAAGAACAAATCAGGTCCCGTGCCTAAGCTCTGGTTTTCCCTCCAGCTTCACTGCTGTCTGGCAGTAACCCAGCGCAGGCTGAACTGTTAAGCAATTTATAAAGTATTGGACAGCCAGAGGATACTGCATCTGCCACTAAGGAAAAGGCTCTTCGCAGCGCGTTGCAAAGGAGAGTGAATTATCCTGACAGCTGGGAATGAACCTTTTCTCTTTCTGCCAAGAAAACACAGAATTGGGATATGTCTTGGAGCCCCGTCCTGAGGGGTTCGTTCCCCAGTCTGCATCTACTTACAGTCCGTGATCCTCCCAGCCAAGGACTCCGCGCTGAATCCAGCGAAGACCACGGTGTGAACGGCACCAAGCCTGGCGCAAGCCAGCATGGCTGCCACAGACAAGGGAGACACGGACATGTAGATGGCCACCTTGTCCCCTTTCTGTATCCCATATTTCTTCAGGGTGTTGGCAAGACGGCAAGTCAGATCCAGAAGTTCCCTGCGGTACAGAAGCAACGTTGTCATGCAACCACATAATCTGTTTTATGTGGGAGAGCAAAAAAAGGATGAACTTGAACCGAGAAAGGCATCGCGACCACCTCTGGGCCTTGTCATCACAGCAGTATAGGGCACGCCAGGTTTTACATCTTAAAGAAGGGTGGCCTGGGGTGTGGTGAGAGCCAGACGGCTCCTGCCATTGGGGAGAGAAGAAGGATGAGCGAATGAGAGCTGCAGGTGCTGCCCGGAGCTGCCGGGCTCTGGCATGGGTAGAGCAGCCAGGAAGCCAGTGGCTCCAGAAGTCGGTGTCCGTTTTAGCCATCCTTGATGCCTTTTTTACCCACGAGGCTCGGACAGAAGCAGCTACTGGGAACACGTGTGGGATAAACACAAGATGAAATGGAAGCCGTTGTCCAAAGACTCCCAGCACTGTTTATGTTGTGGAACTGCTGGAAGTGCTTCACAACTAGGAGCTTCTCTTTAAATTGCAAGGGTAAACACCGCATTTGCATGCATAAGGAAGAAAAGGAGAAGTCCCCAGACACTTGTGTGAGTGGCAGATTTTAAGAGGCTCCCATCAAAGCCGGATTGCCCGCAGCCCGAATTCCTTCCCTGTCACTTCACCCTGCCATGCCACAGAGCGCAACAGTCTCGCAGAACGGAGACAGTGCTCCGAGTAAAACTGCGGCCACTCTTGCATAGAGAAACTTGGGAACATCGAGAACAGGAACAAAGGCTCTTTTCACAGGGCCTGCCGCTGCGACGTGCTGACTTAATAGCAGAAATGTTCCTCTAAGGAACGAAAAAGCAGTTTGCGGGCAAGGACTCGCACATACGCTTACTCTGATGGCTGCACGGGGGATAACGCGATTGCAGGCGCGCCTGGGACCAAGACGCTGTCATGAACGGAACAGGTCCGTATGCCTGCAGTGGAAGGGCTTTGAGAAGAAGACAGGTAACTGTGCCAGGGGAGGAGTGGTCTCACGCCAAGGAAGGAGGTGACCCTCACGAGGGGCAGCAGAGCACCCCTTACTGGTGGCAATCATCAGCTCAGAGGAGAAGACTCGCAGAGTCCGCCAGGAATAAAAATTGTCCTCTGGGTCCAGGAACCCGCTGAGTACTGAGACCCAGAGGAGAGAGGTATCTTCTACTCCTCAGCACGCTCATCTTCAACCTGTCACCTGTGAACCCTTAGGGGTCTGTAAGCTATGACACCAAGGACTCCAAAAATTGTTAACAAATGAATTTCAGGGGTCTGCATTCCATAATAAGCTGTAAAGCATGAGTCTACCAATGTATCTTTATCTCCCAGAACCGGCCATAGCTGCGGAAAAACAAACAAAAACAGTTTTCAGCCAGTGGCTAAGCTGCAAACAAAATGAAATGTAGTTTCTGGTCCATTAAAAAGCTGTTTAGCTTCTTTTTTTAAACCAACGCAAGTTGGAAATAGGCAAAACCCAAGTGCTCCACTTTGGAAATGTCGTTAAAACCACGGGGTGAGAATAACTTGGCATGTTATTTCTTTAGGATAAAACTCCATCTGTGCTGTGAAGGCAGTGAAGCGACACAGCCATAGAGAAAGTACAAAGAGGATACAGTGATGGCTGGAGGGATACCACTCCCCTGTCACCTTTGGAAGGTAAGAAAACGAGCCTTCAACCCCAGCCACGGCACCCTGTGTAATTTATTTTAAGACTATTCCTGTGGCATCAAGTGGATAGGCCACTCCTGAAGCACAGGTGCTCAGAGAGGTGGCCAGATGTGCTCAGCGCCTGCTCTCTGGCAGCAGCTGGTAACAGCTGCCACCGCAGAGAGACCACAACCCTGCAGAAAGCAGATATGGAGTGTCTTTACCCCAGACTGAATTTCCTCCTAATCCCTTACAGCTAGCTATCAGCCTAAACTCTGAAGCACTTTCAATACCTTTTCCCAAGCGCCTTATGACCATGCACGTTCCTGCTATCTACATAAGGGCACAGACTGTTAGATGTATGATTTTGCTTACTTTTACTAAGTTCCTGAACTGAGTGACTCTGTCCAATAATGCATTCCCACCTAACGTTTGTTTTTGTGCCTTGTCCTAAAAGGTCACATTCTCTGGTCCAGAATTCATCCCATGCTGCATTAGAGAAAAATCTCGATGTGGATAAATACTCAAGAGCCAAAACAAAGTTGAGCTCTGTTCAACTGCAGAGCACAGGAAGTGATACAACCCCCAGACAGGCAGTTGTGAGAAAGCAAAATAAACCCCACTTATCTGCGATGGAAAATACCCAAGTGCTTTCAGAGCTGCAGCCTCTTCCTCCCGAACAGAAATGCCAGAAGAGCTCTGGCTAGGGCGTCCTTCCTGACCGACTCCATGGTTCGCTTGCTTACTTAGGACTCAGTGACCATGATGGCAGAAGCCCTCATTGTTTTTTTTACGATTAACCCCAACTTAACATTTGCTTAAGGAGAGCGCGTGAGCAAGCAGACCGACAATAAGGGCCAAGTCTTTACCCTCAGATCTATTCTCTTTGCTTTTTGCTCTGTGCTCTGAAAGGGCCTTGGAGGTCCCTTGGTGGTGCAACACATGGGGGAATGGACGTGAAGGCAAAGAGAAAGCCAAGAACTCCAACCAAGAAATACACAAATCCCTGAGCATCAGGTATGTCCTTTGGCTCCTGCAGCAGCAACTCAGGCTTCCCCTCCAGTTCAAGAAAGGGAGTTTGCAGAAATGCTGTGTCGGGAATCCTTCCCTTGACTCCCTCACTCCTTCACACACTTTTTGCTATCTAACAGGCAGGCAATTAGTCCATGCCAGCAAGTTACACATTTCCAGCACTTAACCTAGAGATGTCTCAGGGTGGAACGAGGACCCTGCAGAGTCGCTGCCCCGCAGAACTGGGTGGGACAGACCTAACCGAACCGAGCAGTAGGAAACCACGGTCATTACCCTCCCCACCCGCTACTGCTGCCAAGCTTGGCATTGTGGTCCCTCCATCACACAAGGTTAGAAGAACCAAAAGCAATTCTGGCCTCAATCCCAGCACTGCCCCACCCTTGTCACAGAGGCAACGCCATCCAACGCCGGCAGGCTGCACACAGGGAAGGATCTGCCTCCCGTCCACCCCCAGGAGGTGTGTTGGTAGCAAGGCACATCTACTGAAAATATACATCATAGAATCACAGAATTGTCTAGGTTGGAAGGGACCCTAAAGATCATCGAGTCCAACCATCAGCCTAACACTGACAAAAGCACCACATCTACCCATCTTTTAAATACCTCCAAGGATGGTGATCCCGCCACTTCCCTGGGCAGCCTGTTCCAATGTCTGACAACCCTTTCAGTGAAGAAATTCTTCCTAATATCCAATCTAAACCTCCCACGGCGCAACTTGAGCATGAGACGCTGAATAGAGCCAGACACTGTCACCCTGGAGCCTATGAGACGGTGCAAAAGGCGGCATCTTCACTTGGCTTCTTGTGGTCCCCTGTGCGTAAGCCGGGCAGACAACAGGAAGATCTCAGCAGAGCCGGTGAGGAGAAGGAAATGTGCTGCAACCAAAGGAAGTGCCCAGCCCCTCTGGAGAGAGACAGCCAAGAATCTACAAAGTCAGTTCACGGCACAACGGTCTGCAGCAACTCTGCAAAAGGTTTAGATTAGATATTATGAAGAATTACTTTACTGAAAGAGTGGTCAGGCACTGGAACAGCCTGCCCAGGGAGGTGGCTGAGTCACCATCCCTAGAGGTATTTAAGAAACATCTAGATGTGGCACTTTAGGGCATGCTCTAGTGGCAGAGATTGTAGGTTGATGGGGTTTTTTTGTTTTCTTTAGGGTTTGGGGTGGGTTTTTTTGGGGGTTTTTTTTGTGTGTATGGTTGGACTCGATGATCTCAAAGGTCCTTTCCAACCATGAAGATTCTGTGATTCTATGAGTCTATGAAAAGCAGATCGTAAGAGCTGAGAGCAAATAAGAGAGCAAATCTGGCAGCAAGACGCCACTCCAGTGGGTAAAGTATCAGGGTGGAGCTGAGAAATGGGGAGGCAGCGACCAGTTGGACCCAGGAGGCGAGGCCGTTTGCACAGGAGAAAGAACAGTATCTGTAGTATGTGCTTTTAAAACAAAGCAAGCCAAGGAGATGGTAGGTGCATTAATGAACACGGGCAGGGAAGGTGAAAAATTACGATACATGGAAGAGATTCTGGACTTGCTTTCAGAAAACGTTATCTTTCAACTTAAATGCAGACAAGTCCAACCCATTCATTGTACTGCAGGTGTGTGGGTAGATAGCTGCTGAAGGTGGGTTTCCCGTGAAATTACCCCTCCCAACCCTGTACCTCCAAAATCAGAGGGAAGCACTGCCTGTCCTCTGCTCACAGTGCAGGTGACACACTGACAGGCTTTAAACGCCACGCATGAGAGCTCTGCGGAGAGAGCTGGCTCTCCCCCCGTGCCAGCAGGCAACGTGAGCAGGGAGAGGCTGGGTTGCACGTAAATCCCCCCCTTCCCTCCACATCCGTAACAACCACCCTGTCACAGAGCCACTCTCGGATTTGCTCTTCTGACCTGCTGTCCGCTGACTTCCACCAGCTCTGCAGCAAGCCCTTCACGTAGCTGTTCCATGTCATGACCTGATGGAAAACCATCTCTTCTGCGGGACAGAGCAGTCTGCTCCTGTTGCGTCCCTGCAGCCCTGTAACATGGTACAGCCGTGGTGAGCTACATGTCACAGGCTTTGTAGTGAGTTTGCAAGGTCTCAGGAATGCAGCCTGCGATGCTCGCTCTGCCTGAGCGCTTCTTGACCTACCTGAAGATTTGTTTTGCTTGCTTTAGCTGCAACAGCAATTCTTTTACTTGATCCCGTAACCATGGCTAATTTTTTTTTTATGCTTCTTTATCTTTTTATGCTACTGTCATAGGTTTACAACCCCAGCATAATGAGGTAGTATAAAGAAATACAGGCTTGGTATGGTAAGAGGCCTTGAGAAGTGGAGGCACAGGACGTGGTGATAAGGAGAACAGGCATGGGATGACAAGAGATAGAGCACAGGCTGGCACTGGTGGCCCCACGCTGTGAACGACAAGAAATGTGGACCTGATGCTGGAAGTGGTAACCAACAGGACCTCTTTCTTTCTTTTTCTGTAATAATTACATCTTGACTAATAAGCTTAGAATGTTAAGGGCTCAGTTATACTAAGAATAAACTCTTTGCTCTCTCTATAAGGTGTGCTTCCTTTTTGCCCACAAACAAGACTTTGAGCATCAACAGTGTTGTCTGCTACAGACTCATCACCCTTTACGCAGGCATCTCCTCGGCTACCACAGCACCACTTCTAAGCGCAAGACCTGCAAGGCTGAACCCTCAGCAGAGCCAGCAGATCACTGTTCAGGCCAGTACTTCTGTTTAATCTAACACACTCAGTGCTTCTATCCCTATCTTTACATCTCTATTCAGAAACCACCAGACCATATTTCTCCCAGATATAGTGGTGCATGTGTTTCCAAAGCCCATCGCTCAATGTCTGGAACAACAACTCCTGTAAAACCCATCACCGACACATGGCGTTTCTCTGACGCGTTTCAGGGATGCCTGGCAGAAACATTTTCCCAAGAAGTCTGATGCTATCTTTCACCACAGCAAGACAGCCTGCAGCTCCCTAAACAAAGGCAGGCAGCTCTTTTTGCATCCAAAAAAATAGCACCAAGACCTTCTCTGGGAAGCAGCCTCTTGCAAAGCATTTCTAGACATTTTCCTAATATATCCAATGCCATGGGGGGGCTTTGACGGTGCCTGTTTAGGAGGTTCGGCACAAGCCACGTTCTCTCCTGTCCCAGCACTACAGCTGGGTTGAGTATTTCTTGCAGCAGCCTGTTTATTGCCTGGAAGCATAGTTTGTATCAGGCTGAAACTATCTGAAAATTTGGGTCAAATGTCCCAAAAAGGTTAGTGTTAAAAAAAAAAAACAAAAAAAAAACAACAAACAACTCAGATCTGGGCATCTCAGAGTCCAACACCCTCATATCTCACCTCCTAGCTGTTGCTCTACGTGAACTACTGTGGGGCAGGAGAGTTCGAAGCCCACCTCTGTACCTAGCGATCACAGCGCCATGGGTGGGTTCAAGTCCCCTGGGACACAGTAGGTCTTCCCACCCATCCCTCCTTCCTGGGTCTATGTTCTGGACACAAGGATAATGCACAAACCTGTTCACGCCTCACTGCAGCGTCTGTGACAGTGCCTCAGTTTAACCCTCCATTTCCCTCACTTTTTGCTAAATACAGAAAACGTGTGTTTCCTTTTTTTTCACCAAACGGAAAACTCAACATTTTTTCCATTGTAGTGAGAATAATTGAAGAATATAAAGCTCAACAAGAGGCTTTTTGGCTGTAGGTTCAATTGCTAAGCCGAGCACAATTGTCCAGTCTTCCTGCAGACATCCTGAACCCAAGGCAAGGAAAACCCCTTGTGACCTTTTTCAGCTAAGAAAGTGAAAAGTCCCTGAGCTGTCTTGGACGGAGAAAGCCAAAAGCCTGGGCAAGATTTACGTGCAGCTTCAACTTAGAAAGCCAACACTGGAAAAGAAAGAAAAGAGTTTGCTGTCAATGAGAAACACTTTCCGCATTGCACAGCCTGGTGAGAACCCACGTGGCTTCTAGCTGCAGTTGTCGCTGTGATCTCTAATACAATTTCAACTATTTCAGCTCGGGTTGAGGAACCACCATCCGTCGTCGGCTTGTTAAAGGGATAGCTGTGATGTGGCTAACGAAGATGTCCAACCGATTCTCTCCCACCTACCCAGGACCCTACGAAAAGCTACCTAGGACCCTAATTTCTGGCCTCTCAGCTTCTGCTTTCCTCTTCCTACTTTGTATTTTGCATTTTGGACGTTCCCTTGGCCCGCAACATTTTCCGCACCGGAGTGAGCTCCTTCGTAAACTAAAACCCTTCTGTTGAGACCCAGCCCGCAATCCTTTGCAAAACCAGGTTAGCTAACACGTCCTGCTGCCCACTTCTTTGCACAGCTCCCTTTGGCAACATCCATAGGATTTTGCAGTGCTAGGAAATCCTGGCTCACAGGTGGCTAAATAGTAGAGACCGTGGTTAACAAGGGAACACCAGGGAGAATTAATAACCTCCATGTCGGACAGGGGGAGGTCTGGCTTAACTTTAGCTGCTGTCTTTAACATTCCCTGTTGCTGAGATTACAGAGGCTGCAACCCGACAGCTCCAGCCACCAGCTCCGCCAGCTTACATAAAGCACTTGATAATATAGTGCCCTTTAAAACCCAGGCTCAGCAACGCTTTGGGGAATTCCTCTGCAAGGTTTCAGAGCTCCTGGGCCCTGACAACCTCCACAGAGCAGGACAAAACACTCCCAGCCGGGTTGGACCCTTCTGCCAATAAATTCAGATGGCTGCTCGCAGCACCACGCTCCTGGGGGTTAACTGCTACGTCGCCGCTGCCCTACCAATGAGTTTATGGTGGTTCAGCCTCCGGAGAGCCAGACCTCTTTTGGTAACAGACTGGCATGATCTGTCCCCACTTTGCTGACTGCAGACACGAGGGTTGCGTCCCTGTTGTCACAAAGCAGTAAAAAAAACAAGTCTCCTGCCTTCCCTTTTGAAGAGATAGTTTGAAAGAGATAGTGGAGATAGTTTGAAACTTAGCTGAATTCCTACTTAACAAAAATGAAAACCAGAGTTGGGGAAAAAGCACAAGAGGAGCCAGGGAACTTTTTATTCCCCCAAAAGGCTGAATTGCATCAGCTGGAGAGACAGGACAAAGCTCTTCAGTGAAAAAGATCATCACAACGAACTGAGCTTGTAAGGGAAGCAATCGTCATTCAAGCGAAACTGCAACGTTTCACCCATGGTTTTGTGTGTCTTTGCCAATGCGGAGACGTCTGGAGTCCTTTCCTCGTGCAGAGCACTTGAACTCAGCTGCAGCAACCGAACCCGCCTTGCTGACCAGCGTGTGTAGGGACGTAGGACGTCCCTTACGGCACGGCCCCACCAGCTCTTTGCCCACAGCAAGCTAGGCGCTTAGTGGGGCAGCAGAGGCAAACGGAGGCTCTTCTGCCTCCCAAGGATGAGCACGCCGGGACAGCACTTTGCAATGCAGCTGCGTTTCTTGCCAATGCGTGGAGGAGGTCCCACTGATCGAGGCCCTTCCCTTCCTCAGGGAGGAGGAAGCCTGTTCCAGCCCTTTTCCTGCACAGCCACCTGCTTCCTTTGCAGGCTGTGATGGGAATGGGGCCAGCGCTCAGCTGGTTTCTTACCCCTGACGGCTCCCCAGAGGAGAAGGGAAAGCACCCATGTCTTTCCTTGTGCCACCCAGGACTTAACTACAAGGAGAAGAAGCTCACAGCAGCAAGCTTTGCAAAGAAGGTAATATAAAAAACTGGCGCCTTGTACTTCTCTGCACATAAGCCCTGGACACACCCCTCAGCGGAGATTCCAGGACCTTCCTCAAGGCTGGTCCATAAGGCAGTGGCCATATTAAAGTCTTCACCTCCCTAGCGCATGACTTTAAGGTTGCTGCCCCATTACCAGCACATCCAGAACCTAAGCAAAGGGGCACATCTCCTCTGGCACAGACACCAGAGTTTGGGTCCTCCTGATATCCAGCATCCCTCTCATTCCCTCTGTATGCTGGGGCTGTCCTGCACTGAGACCAGCATGCAGAGACCACCCTGCTACAGAAGGCTCTCGGAGGATTACTCAAGCAGCATCACAGCTTCTGGGACACCTCTTTTTCTGATACGCTTTCTAGCTAAAAGAAGGCACTACTGCACAAAGATTTCAACTAAGCTCAGCCTCATAGGGAGGTCAGTGCCAACGCACCCTGGAAAACCCATTTAAAACCTTTAAAAATGCAGCCCAGAGATCACAGAAAAGGCAAAACTTTTGATTCTCTCCTTGCGTACACACCCACACAATACCGCTGTTTTCAACAAAGCTATTCCTGACTTAATGAGATAAGCAGAAAACCAAGTGACCTGTTTTACCACGTCTTAGGACCAAAGTCTCTTGTGGAACTGTGTCACTCAAACGCAGTCACACCTCACCAAGAGTATCAGGCGAAAACAGGACCGTGGCTCTCAAATACAAGCAGAAGTTCGATAATAGAGATTGCCAGCTTGTCTTTCACTTGCGTGTTCTGTCTGGTTGCTGATTACCTTATCTTTGTAAGGCTGCACAAAGGGGGATTCAGTGGGTTACTTGTCTTCAAGCCACAGCAATCACAGATCCACAGGCTGAAATGAAAGTATGCTTTCTTCCAAATACATTTTGGCGTGGCCAGGAAAAAAGCAGTTGTGTTGCTGTTCAGAAAGGCCTTCTCATATCTCCAGAGATCCTGAGAAGATGCTTTGAGGGTCTGGAGTAGCTCAGCACATTTCAAGTAGTGCCGCCTAAGGGGGAGGCTAGAGCTGCCTTGAATGAAGCTGTGCTATCTGATGGACTGTCCTCCTTCTCAGGTTAATCACAGAACAATTCCCGCCTCTGACTTACCCCCAGTTTCACACCTGGGACATGAAGAGAGCGGTAAAAAGTACATACACCACCCCAGCCTCGGGGAGGAAGCTTCAGTTCCGTCTCCTTTTCTACCACCAGGATGGCAAAAGCAAAACTCGAAGCATTTGGCCAAGCTGCCTGGTTGGTTACAACACATTTATATCATAACATGCCTACACAGCCCGTCAAATAACAATACCAAGATTAAAACCAATACACTTATTCCACAGCTTTATATGATAGTGTCTATCGTACAACCGCTCCTACCTGCTGACTAGCTTCCTCACTCCAATGAATAATGTTGTCAGGAGCTTTAATAAATTCTGGAGGTGAACCAGACCACCAGAACCTTTTTAGACTCAAGGAGTTCCAGGAATCCCAACTATCAAGCTACAGAAAAACATTTTGTAAGAGAGTCAGATGCCAGGACTTCCTAGGTCTCCTCTGCTTTCTGACGCGGCAGATCAAACATGTGGCTCCCTGAGATCCAGCAGATCAAACATCTGGCTCCCTAAAAGACACACTGAGAAAGGTACAAGTCTGGGAAACCTTTAGCTCTTACTAGAGAGAGTGACGATGTAAAAGGCGTTTTTCCAGACAGGCCTGTGTCCTAAATGAGGGAGAATGACACGGGAACGACACGACACGGAGAAGAGAAATATGCTTGAAAACTGCCATATTCTAACAAACCCTACAATCTACAGCAGTAATTACAAGTTGGCATCACTCAGAGCAGCCATAAGGTTGTTCTAAACCGCACTGAGGATGGGGAAGAGGAACACGGGGAGCTTCAAACGCCCTCCAGCCAGGACTTGGTATCATGCTCTTGACCATCAACACAAGATGTTTGCACCAAGACATTTGCTGCTGTGCTGAAACCAAAAGCTGCTCACAGAAATTTTCCCATGAACGCATCTAACGCGCAAAAAGAAAACTGGCAGGTGAGAACATAAGCCGGGGAGAAAAAAACAGCATTTGTCTTCTAAAAGCCCCCACTTAGAGGGAATCTATAGGCAGGCCTGGTTAACGCCATAACCAGAAGATGATGCCAGATCTCAATCTGAAGTTTCCAGTAGCTGTCACTAACGCACATCCCCTGTGCCTCTCACCCTGTAAGATGTTTATTATACAGGTGCCTAAGGTCGGGGACCCCTCTCCGTGAAGAGCCCAAGCGAAAAATAATTCCCATTTCTCGGAGGGAAGATGCCTCCGTTTTTCAGGAGCTACCTCACCATGACGCCACAACCTAGCTGCAGCACTGCAGCTGCGTGCCCTACCTGCTGGAGTACCTTGGAAGAAAGCAGAGTTTCACAGAGGTCCGATTTCAGGGCAGCAGCTCTTCTCCCCACCCCACCACATTGCCCGGCATCGTACAGCATCATGAGAAGGCGCCGTACCTGTACGTGACATGCACCGCAGTGCCAGGCTCATCTCTCTCCCAAATCAAAGCCACTCTGTTCGGAGACTTTTCGACGTGTCGATCCAAGCAATTCACTGTAAGAAAACAGAGGGTTAAACCAAGCCTGATCATATGCAAGGTGCTCCGTAAGCTTAGCCTGGCCAAGCGCAACAGCAAGCTAGAGTAAGATGAATCATCATTTGTCACTAGCTAGCCACACACTCGTTTATAACGCTGGGAGTGACAGCATCTGTAGCACTGGTAAAGCTGTCCTTCGCCATATCTGTAGTACGCAAATACGACAAATAGTATAGTTTATTGGCACGGCTGCCTTAGAGATGGCATCCCCACAGGAGGCCTCAGCTGATTCAGCTCAGCTTAGCTCCACCGGCTAAGCTTAAACCAGCCCAAATCTCTCCCCCGCTCCCCGCAGCACAAAGACAAGACACTCTTTTGACGTTTTTGCTCCCCAGAGCGCTTCACGACATAAATCTGACAGACTGTCTTCCCCAGCTTGCATTTTTAGCACTGCGTCGCTTGGATTTTCTAATTAAAGCTCATGTGAAACATTCTTATTCCAGGGTACAACAGAAGAGCTGAACCTCAGCCGACTGAAAATACCTAAAACTTTAGGATCTAGGGTAAACTCACAGAGCACAGACATCTACACGTTACTGGACACCGGGGAACGACGAACATGTCTCAAGCTGTGTACTACACCTCCTGAAACTTAAAGGTATAAAATCACCTTCTGAAGGTGCATCGCTCCCCCCAACAACTTGAGGTAGAGGAAACCCGAACAACTACGTGAGCTGCTCAAGTGGACCGAGGGAAAGCACCCACCCTGAAGAAAGTTATAGAGAATCAACCCAAGAAACCTGCCTGCATGCTCAACAGCAAGTTAGAAATTAACCTTGTAAAGTATTAATTTCAAGCCTAAACTATGCTTACTTATTTCATGACAGTCTTCCAAAGGCAGTTACTTTATTTCAATAGACAGCTATTAAAAACCAGGCAGGCACGCTGCTGTATAACTCAGAGAAAGCCCTTAAAATTACCTCTGAGTTTCAGATCATATTTTGTGGAAACGTTAATACTGGGGGGGAAGGATTTCATTTCTCCAGATAAACCAAAGGCAACAAAAGCTGCCTATTGCCGTCACAATTTGTGAAGTTTAAGGGAACCGCAGCACGGGAGTAAGCTCCGGCTGTTCTGTGATCGCTTCTCTGATCGGAGCTGATTTGCACCACCGCAGGGTGGAATAAGCCCCCGAAGGTGTACAAAGAGAGAAATCCCTCAGAATTTGGTGTATTTCATTTCAAGACAACTGTCCATCTCAAAAATATAAACAAGCGCTCTTCAGCCATTTAAAGTCTTTTACTTTTTAATGTAAATTCCTGCAGCGATACTATAAAAATAAAGGCGATACAGAGCCATTTCTTAGGCCATCCTAAGACGACATGGGAAGACAAAAGCTCTAATGGGGAATGCTTTAAGCAGCTAAACACTGGTTTCCTCCGCCACCCCTCCACAGGTAACTGGATCTGCTGTGGCTTGGTCCCTGACCCTGAGCAACTCCCACCTCCGAGCTCGTTGCAGCAACGCCCTCACATATTGCGCCACACTGCAGTAAATCACATTAACGGGGATTCATTGCTCAAGCAGCATTTCTTACTCGTGAGCAGCCGTACTAGCTTTTCGGAGGGAATTTCTGTTGCAGAAAGCCCCAGCTGAGCCAAGTTATAGCTTTAGCTCTTGGCACAGTAAGAACCGGCAGGTGAACCGGGGCCAAATGCTGTTATTTCCTTCCTGATCTGAGGCTTACAAGAGCGTTTTGGTCATTTTACAAAATAGAAGTTAGTGACCTTCCCCTTACTGTTATACCCTAATGGTTTCTCCATACGTTTCTTGCCTCCTCAACAACGCTTGGAAACGATTCATTTCAGTAGGACATGCTCCCGAGAACCCACTGGTTGGAAGCGCAGTCATTTTTCAGGTTATTCTGCTGGCCAGGAGTTATGGTACAATAAACCCAGAAGTGCTGAAGCTCACAGCTCCCCCAAATCCTACTGCAAGGTCTCCCCAGGCACAAAGCAGCAGATGACTTGGTTGCCTGTGGTCCAGCCGTGCTGGGAGACGGGCACACAGGATGCTCTGGATCAGGGACCTGAACTGTTGCCGTGTTTCTGTAACCAGTGTTCAAATCAAGAGAGCAAGGGACAAAACCAGAGCCTCTTAGCAGAAAACCAGCCACTCGACTGTGGTCGAGTACCATCTTCATCGCGCTTTAAAAGAACAAAACCAACAATAGCAAAACGGTTTAATCCTGTGCATCTATGTTTCAGAGGTCTGAGATTTCCTTTTACCTAGGCAAAGAAAACTCAGTGGCACTTAGTGCCTGCTGAAGAACCAGACCCAAGACATGATCTAAAATCGGGCCCAGCAATATCTGGATTTCAGACACTTGACCCATGTGGGATCCAGAAAGCGGTGATGATCCCACTCTACAGAGGAAAGAAACAGATCCCTGAAAGTCTCTGTGCTCAGCCAAGATCCTCCTTTCAACAGGAATCAATGAAAACAGAAATCTGGCTAAAATCCCCCTGACTGCTGGGTGCTGGAAGCAGGGCTGTACACACACCCCTGTCAACTTGGGATCCACTGCTGGGAACCATCTCCTGGGACGAGATGCTCCCCTATGGTCTCTGGAAGACCTGATGGTTTGCCCTTTTGCCATGTAAAAAGGTGTCCAGAGATGTTCCAGTTCCTGCACTACCGAACTGGTGATTCAAGCGCTCTCCCAGGGATGAGACATGAAGGCAAGAAACATACATCACTGTTAAAAGACTTCACCACCGAGCTGTACCCTGGACGGGGCTGGGGTTTACTCCCACTCGATGAAGCAGGGTCACAGCACAGAAGAGGCGAGATATGGCCAGGAAGAAACTCAGAGGTGGTCAGGACTGTCATGGCAATTTTTTTCTTCCTTCATGTAAGTGGCGAAGTTGGAGGAAAAGACCCAGCTCCTCGTTTAAGACAGAAAAGAGGCTGCAGCCTCCACCATAAAAGACTGGGATTCGCACCGTCCCCCACCTTTGGTTCATCTTCTCATCGGCGCTGTGGACCCCACCACGGGACCAAGCAGCACCCGGCCACCGGGGCTGAGGGTGGCAAAGCCAAGGTCAAGCCATCCCTGCCGGCATGGCGCCGGGGACGCCGCGTGCCAGCCCTTCGGCAGGCCTTCGCTCGCCTTCACCCTGCTCACACCCGAGGGCCACGTCGGGGCTGCGGCCGGCTCTCGGCCAAAGCCATGGGCGGCCGGCGGGGAAGCAGCGCCATGGGCGAGAGGCTTCGCCCGTCTCATCCCTGGCTTGGGATCTTTCTCCCCGCTTCCCAGCAGGTCGCAACGCCCGGCGGATTTTCTCCGAGCGCTGCCCAACCGAAATCCTCGTGGGGCTGGTTTGGTTTTGGTTTTTTCCCCTCTCAAAAAATGAGGGGCGCGGGCGGAAACGATCCCAGTGGGAAACCTCCCGGCCGGCCCGAGGGTGGGAGCCGGGCAGCACCGGCGGGGGATGCGGGGGCCGGGGGACGCCTTACCGGAGACGTTGAGGCGGCCGCCGAGGAACCAGCGGGTGTCGCCGGCGGCCGGGCCGGCCCGGCAGGCCGCGTGGAAGGGGCTGTCCCAGCGCAGGGCCCCCCGCGCCACCTCCGCCCAGAAACCGGCGGGGTCGCGGGCCGCCCGCTCCCGCCAGACCCGGTACTCGCCGGGCGGCAGCTCAGCGGGGCCCTCCGCCTGGCGGCTGCTGCTGCTGCAGCGAGCCCGGGGGGCCACCGGCAGCCCTCCCGCCGGCAGCGGGCGGCGGAGGGACCGCAGCACCCGCGCTCGGGCCGCCGCCAGCGCCATGGGGCAACGGCCCGCCGTCGGGGCCCCGCCGCGCCCGGGCCCGGCGCCGCCCCCGCCTCCGCCCGGCACAGGGAGAGAGAGAGAGAGAGAGAGAGAGACCGCCTGCGGGGAGGGGCTGCCCCCAGCGGGGCGGCTCCGGGAGACACCCGCCGCCCCCACGGACACCCGGCGGCGTCTCACACCCCCGGGGGCGCCCCAAGGGAAGCCCCCAGCACTGCACCCGCGCGGCCCCGGGATCGCCCCGCTGCCGGGGACACCCCGGGGAGCATCCCACACCCGGAGACACCCCCCCAACGGTGCCCCGGGATCGCCCCGCGGCCAGGGACACCCCTGGTAGCATCCCACACCCGGAGACACCCCCCCAACGGTGCCCCGGGATCGCCCCGCGGCCAGGGAGACCCTTGGGAGCATCCCGCACCCGGAGACACCCCCCCAACGGTGCCCCGGGATCGCCCCGCGGCCAGGGAGACCCTTGGGAGCATCCCGCACCCGGAGACACCCCTGCACCCCCCGGGACCGCCCCGCAGCCGGGGAGACCCCTGGCAGCATCCCACAGCCCGAGACACCCTCTAAGGGTGCCCCGGGAGCATCCCGCAGCCAGGGACACCCCTGGGAGCATCCCACCCCCAGAGACATCCCCCACAGGCGCCCCGGGAGTGCCCCGCACCCAGAGGGACACGACTGCAGCCTCTCAGCCTTGGGCACACCCGTAGCACACCCGCAGGTACGCTCCACCCAGAGAAAACGCCTACCCAAATGCACCCAAATGCTGTGTCCACACAGCCTTGGGAGCAACACCCCCTCCCCGCACCCCCAGAGTCACCTGCAGAGATACACCCCGCGTGTACACCGCCCTGGGACCATCACCAGCACCACCATGCAGGCAGAGGTGCACCCCTGCACACCCCCTCACTGCCACAGACACGGGTGCCCAGGTACGGCCGCCCACTGTGGCACACACAGCAACACTCGCTGTCCCAACAGCGGCTGTCCGTCAGCTACACGCCTGGACACCCACCCCAACATCAGCGGCAGGGTCCTCAGACAACGCGCCCAGCCCTCCCGCACCGACAGGGCTTGCGCAGGTGGGGAGGTGGCAAACACACTGCACCCTCGCGCCCCGCCACGTGCCATACCCCTGTCCCCAAATTGATGGAAATGGGGTAAGTCTCTCTATGTGGGTACACATCGACTTTTTGCTTGGCAAGCCCTGCGAGCATCGTCGTTACCACAACGTGGAGCTCCTGGCTTTGGTATCACGACACTTCTTCCTCCTTCTCAACCTCAGGACCAGATTTAACCCTGACTTTCTAGTGCAAACCCTCCACAATGAGTGTTGCCCCAAGAGCAGCAAGATTTCACAGCAGGTGACACAGAGCTTCCTCCCTGAGCATTGCAGGGACCTCTTTGCTGGCATGGAGAAACTAATTCTCTCAGGCAATTCGCTCCAGCCTCCCATCACAGAGTTTGAAAAGTCATATTAGAGCAGCAGGGTCTGGGCATCCTTAAGAAGTGCCAAAGTGCCCAAGCGCCAACTCAACTCACTCCCAGAGCCTGGGCACACAAAGCATATTTCACGTTCAAGATTAAAAACTTGAGCCTACTCTTTATGCTGAGCTGAGGCTTGTTCTGGCAGTGGCAGAGACAAGTAGTGTTTTCTACAAATTTTTCCTCTGCTAGAACTATCAGCAGACACTTTATCTCGGTAAATAATAAAGATTTTATCAGGATTTGGATTTCTGCCGCTTCTGGCGTTTTCGGCTGTGTTTTACAGGTAACGTACAAGAATAAAAAAATACTCTTAACTTCCTCATAAAGTTGGCATTGCTGCACTGCTAACGTAGTTCGGCATTCCTTGTGTTTTGAATGCCAGTGTTTCGGGTTGCAAAGTGCTGTTACAAAAAACAGCACTTGTGCCACCTGGTGCCAGAGGGGAGTATGGAGAGCTCTTCAGCTTTCGCTTGGTTTGCTTAAGGGGCGCTCAAAAGTTTTCTATCAAATGTTGCCTGCATGCAAACCACACCCCCACCCAGGATTTCAGGGGAATGCTTCTCACAAAACAAGCAAATGAGTTGTCAAAAAAACTAAGCATGAATTTAAATTCTTCGGCCTGAAAAGCTAGCTGCTTCATTTGCAGACCTTGAAATCTTCTGGGAATGGTGCCCTTCTCTGGTTTTCTTCCACATAAGGCTGATTTTCCTTTTCCACCCCCAAGTTTTATTTTTCTCATCCTTCACCAGACCACCCCCCCACCCTCAAGTTTTGATTGTCTTTTTCCTCAATGAAAGCCATGACCGCCATCAACACAACTCATGCAATCCAGCCTGGAGGCCACCTGAGCTGGGCCGCTGGGCAGGACAAGCACAGCCCCAGTTCTCCTTTCTTGCCTCCAAGAGAGCTGAGGAGAAGGGAGATGAGTCCCTGAGATTTTGCGATGCCTACTTGTCCTTGCTATGGCTTTCAGACAGTGAAGGCTGGCAGCAGGCTGTTGACTTTTGAGAACCAAGGGGTGCTCCAGCAATTCTCATTATTAAGTACGGCGCTTGAGTATGCTAGGAAAGGCTGGTGCTGGATAAAATACAGGTTATGGAATTGCTTCCTGCATTCGCTGTGTCAGAAGATCCTCCTGGCATTATGGAGTCCAAACAGCGATGATTGACACAGAAGTCCACTTACTGTGATCTACAAAGGCCGTCTCTCTTATGGTAGCTCCCAATGTCTTGTGGCCGCCAGGGCAGAAGAAGACATTCCCTGCTGCAGCCAAGTTCCCTGCCACAGCCTCCTGGTCCAGCCAGACAACCTCACTGCCCTGCAAGAGATTTTAGCAGCCAAGAGGCTCACCTGCTGAATAGCTGCAGCCCCTGGCATGTGTTAAGGGTCTTCTGTGCTGATGCCATGGCAGGCACTGATGAACCAAGGCAGTAGTGAGTGGTTTGAGTAGAGGGTGAGTTTGGCTGAGGATAGCTGACAATCGGAGCTGTAGCCAAAACAAAATCAAAAACAAACAAAAAACCCCTCCAACCTCCCACATCTTTCTACTCCTATTCTTGCTGCTACCAGCAGTTATTTATTGGCCTCATCTTTGATTCCTGCCAACATGTACAAGATTTACTCAATGTGGCGTGCAAGCCCTAAAACTGCCAGCACAAAGCTGAGCATAGGCAGAGGTGCTTGCAGGATGGGGACCTTCAACTGGAAGCACTCAGGCACTGGATTTTTGTCCCTGCCAGGTTAAAGAGCACCTGGCACCCTAGCAAGCCTGGCTGGCTTTTCCACATCCATCTCTGGCCCACTGGAGACAGATTGAAGCCTCAGCCTTCAGCTGAAACCATCCTGGTTAGAGCCAGGAGTCCACCAGGCTAATCCCAGCCATGGCCTCCACGCCACGCTAACTCTCCATGGGCTCGTTTTCCATTTACCCCCCAAATCACCTCTTGCTCTCTGTGGTGTGACACCCTGGAGACCACTGGTCCTGTGCCACCAGGGAGAGAAAGAATGTGCTGGGATTTCTGCTTGTGCCCCACTCCCAGGCACAGCTACCCTACAGGCACGCGCACCGATGCCCTCTGAGCGCTTTGCTTTGCCTTTCCGTCTTTTCTAGCAAAGAGGGTATTTGAGTTATGTTTCCCAATTGCTCATCCCCCTATTTTTCCCATAATGGCCTAAAAAGGAGAGTAAGAAGACGGCGAACTGCCACTTGGTTATCACTGTTCTGCTCGTGACCGTCCTTTCCAGCAGTCTTCCCACGGTGGCGTGCACACAGCTGATATCCGGCTCCACAAAGAAAGGCATGGCCAGGCAAAAACATCATTACAGAGCCAGGTACACACTGGTCTGTGTTAGAAATCTTCCCAAGTCGCAATTAACCCAGATTTTAATAAAATCTTTTGCTGATTTTCAGCTACCTTTGGGCCTGCAGGTGAAATTGGACATGTTCCCAGGTGGCTGTTCCAGTGGGTTTGTGGGCCCATGCAGCTCCACCTGCAGAGGAGAAGGCTCAGAGGGAGGTTTAGAGCAGAGATGAAGTAAAGCTAAAACGCAGCTGTTCAGGTACCACTTTACCTCAGTGGCGCAGGTCAGCACAGACCTTGGGTCCAAAGCGACAGGAGCTACAGCGAGTTTGAAGGAGCAGAGTACCTGAGCTAAGCGGGGACGTGAATCTTTGCCAGATCTGCCCACGTCTAGCCGCACCTGAAATAAAGGTCTAAAGAGCGTGAAAAATAAATATTCGCTGCACTTCCATTTATGAATGTGTAATAAATGCCCGGTAAGTGACAAGGGAGAAAAACAATACTCAGAAATATCCAGATAACTAAAGTGCTTGTAGGCGGATGTGAAAAGACTAAAAAACATCACTAACATTAAAGCACTGTCTTACAAACATGAGATTGCAGGTATTTCCCTTAAATTGAAATTGACTGAAGGCTTCAGCACCAAATTCTTCTATCCCCTCCAGCGTGGTACTGATGCTCTGGGCTCAGTGTCCATGCGTGGCAGAAGCCCACTCATGGGCAGACAGTTGCCTGGTGGAAACAACTGAGGAAGTTAGGAAGCCTCCAGCTCTCACTTGACTTCCGCTTCAGCTCGTCAAGTGGTATTGCCTTCTCCTTTCAATTAAGGTTAAAGAGATGCAAGTTGCAACATAAATGTGATGGCACAAAAAACTGCTTTTGCGGAAAAGGGGTGGAAGGACCCAGAGAAGCTGTGGTGTCTCCATTCCCGGAGATCTTCCAAACTGGCCTGGACAAGTCCCTGTTCTAATTCTGAAGTTAGCTCTGCCAGCAAGGCAAGGCTCTCCCCAGCCAGGGCCCAGTGTCGCACAACACAAGCAAGGTGGATGCGGCGGTGGTAGCCAGGTTCAACCAAGAGCTCAAGTCATCAGGTAAGTTTGTGGTGATGAGGCAAGTATGAGGTCAAGCCAGGTAGTCAAGTTACAGACCAGGATCAGGTCCAGTGATGGCAGCCTGGCTCAGACACTCTCCAGTGATTCCTGGGCAGGCCCATAGTAACAAGACAGCTTCAAGCTCAAGCCAGGAAGTCCATCCATACATCAGAGTCCATGGACAGGTACAGCTGTGGCTGAGCTGGAGACCAGCACAGCATTGCTCAGGCAGGGACTGAAGACTGAAGACTAAGATGAAATGGAGCTCATGGGCCCACGGGCAGGGTGTGGGTAGAACCCCAGCTGAGGCTCGTAAGGGCCATTAAGGTGCACTCAGAACCATGACAGTCTCTTCCAATCCAACTCTGCTACTGGGTGTGTGCTTGGTGCTCCACCAGCCCTCTGAAAAAGGGGTCTGAAGGGCACTGAGAAACATGTGAGAGGGCCACTGCAGAGGAAGACAGCTCCCCAACTTCTTTTATTCTGCCTGCTCCCCTCGAGCCCTCTCAAGCCCAGCACCAGGAGACAGTGCTTGGGGATGCAAGTGATGGGGGACTTGACTTGCAGCACAGAGAGCTCATGCGGCAACTGACAATCATAGACCTAGAGTTCATTATCAGGGTGGTGAGGCACCGGAATAGGCTGCACAGAGAAGTTGTGGATGCCCCATCCCTGGAAGTTTTGAAGACCACGCTGGATGGGGCTTTGGGCAGCCTGGTCTAGTGGGAGGTGTCCCTGCCCATGGCAGTGGGGTTGGAACTAGGTGATCTTTAAGGTCCCTTCCAACTCAAACCATTCTGTGATTCTATGAGAATGCAACTGCCTGTGAAGGGTTGTGTTACACCCTTGGGATGAGCTGCTGCAGGGCTGGAGACTCCCCGGAGTCTGCAGAATGCTTCCACTGAGCAAGCCCTTAATGCAGGAGGCGCAGGGTCACCTCCAGCCAGTGGAGGAACATCACGGGGGCCTGGCAGCCCTGTTTTCCCTGGATTGAGTGGCTGGGGGTGGCCATGGCTGTGGTGGATCTTGCTTTGCATGGGCATGTCTGCAGGGATGTCAATCTTCCTAACATACCCCTGTCGTTACCACCCTGGCCCCAAGCGACTGCTTTCGGTGGGAGGAAGAGGCCTGGCTAGGAGATATGTCCCACAAGGGACAGGGGAGCACCGTAGCCCTCTGGAAGATGCAGATGGGGACCGCACTGGTTCTGGTGGTGCAGTGTCCAGCCAATGCTGGTGGTGGTGGTTCCGGTCCCAGTACGGTGTCCAGCCCAGGCTATGCTGGTGCTGGTCACTGGCAGTGCAGTGTAGTGCACCAGTCCCTTGCCGGTGGTGCTAGAGCTGGTCCTGGCCCCAGAGGACTGGGGTAAAATAAAATAGGCCAGCACTGCTGGGGCTGACACCACTGCCAGCTCGGGGCAGTGCCAGCCCCATGCTGGTGACGCTGCCAGCCCCAGTGCAACGCAATGCCCAGCCTCAGGCAGATGTGCTGGTGCTGGTCTTGGTCCCCACAGCGCAGTGTCCAGCTCTGCGCTGAAGGTGCCGGTGACAGTCCCAGGCCCAGTGGGACGGTCTTGGTGAGACTGTCCCAGGACCAGTCTGCTGGTCCTGGTCAAAGCGCAACACCTGGCCCCGTGCAGACAGTGCCAGTGCTGGTCCCAGTCCCTGGGCAGTGCAGAGCTCAGCCACATACTGGTGGTGCTGGTCCCAGTGCCCAGGCCATGCAGTGCCCGGCCACATACTGGTGGTACTGGTCCCAGTGCCCAGGCCATGCAGTGCCCGGCCACATACTGGTGGTGCTGGTCCCAGTGCCCAGGCCATGCAGTGCCCGGCCACATACTGGTGGTGCTGGTCACAGTGCCCAGGCCATGCAGTGCCTGGCCACATACTAGTGGTGCTGGTCCCAGTCCCTGGGCCATGCAGTGCCCAGCCACATACTGGTGGTGCTGGTCCCAGTGCCCAGGCCATGCAGTGCCCGGCCACATACTGGTGGTGCTGGTCCCAGTGCCCAGGCCATGCAGTGCCCGGCCACATACTGGTGGTGCTGGTCCCAGTGCCCAGGCCATGCAGTGCCCGGCCACATACTGGTGGTGCTGGTCCCAGTGCCCAGGCCATGCAGTGCCTGGCCACATACTGGCGGTGCTGGTCCCAGTCCCCGGGCTGCGCAGTCCCCAGCCCCACGCTGGTGATGCCAGTGCCGGTCCCAGCAGCGCAGAGACGAGCCTTGCCCCAGTCCCCGTCCTGCCAATGCCCCTGGCCGTGCCGGCGCTGCCGGCGCCGCTCCCAGGGCGGTGCCGTGCCCAACCCCACGCCGCTGCCGGGTACCGGGTACCGGGTGCCGGGTTGCCGGTGGCGGCGGGGCGGGCCCGGGGCGGGCCCGGGCGGGCGGGGGCGGCCCGCGGGTGATGTCAGGCTGATGCTGTCGGTGCGGCGCGCGGTGCATTGTGGGCGAATCCCGGCCGCCCGCCGCGGCTCCGAGGGGGAGGATGCTCCGGGGGCCGGCCCGCCCCACAGCCGCAGCCGCAGCGCGCCGGGCCGGCGGCACCGAGCCCGGCGAACCGCACTGAGGGGCCCGGGGCATGCGCTGCCCACGCCGGCCGCAGCGGGAGGCGCCGGCGGCGGCGGGGCCAGGTGAGACGGGACGGGACGGGCCGCGGCGGCCGTTGGGGCCGTTGTCAGGGGAGGGGGCGCCCCGCCGGCGGCGGGGGAGGTGTGGAGGCGCGGGGCCGCAGCGGGCCGGGCCGGGCCGCTCCTCTCCGGGGCTGCACGCAGGGCACTGTGGGAGCTGTAGTTCGCAGCTCCGCCCAGTGCCGCCCGCGAAAGGGGAAGCGTCCGGCGCGGGGGACTCGGTTTCCCAGCATGCCCGTGGGGCTGGGCGGGACCGTAGCGGAGTGACGGGCGGGTGCCGCCAATGAGGAGGCGGGCCGGGGTGGGGCGAACCATCTGCCGAGGTGGGGGGGGGGAGCCGGCGTGCCGGCAGCTGCAGTGCAGGGGCGGACGCGGCCACCTCCTCGGCGGGGGGAGGCGGGGCCGCCCGAGGTGAGGGGCAGAACCGGGGGGGCACCGGGGCGGCGGCGGCGGCGGCTCCCCTTCCCCTCCGCCTCCTGCCCGGGCCGGCGGGTGCCGGGGCTTGGAGCTCGGGGCTCGGGCGGGGGGTGCCCGCCGAGGGAGGGGCGGGCGGTGGCCTCGCAGGGGCGCGGGCGACGGCGTCGTCGTGTGGGGCGCGGCGGGCGGCCTGAGCGGGGGGTGCCCCGGCCCCGCCGCGCCATGACAGGCTCCGCCGAGGCGGGAGCGGCCCCGCCGGGTGCTGCCAGGTGGCTCCGTCGCCCGCCCGGCCCCAGGTGCCGTCGGGGTGGGGGCTGAGGTGCGAAGGCAGCCGGCGGCCCTGTGAGGGGTGGCCGGGGCCCTGTCAGGGGGTGTGGGTTCATCCCAGCTGTCGCCGGGGCGAGGGGACCAGCATCCTCCCAGCCACCACTGGGCACCTGCTTAACCAAATGCTGGAAAGCCAGCCCGTTTTGTAGGGGCTTTTTGGGGAGGGGGGCGTTTTCATTGTGTTATATTTTGGGGTAATGTGTCGGTGCTCGGGTCTGAGGCGGGAGGCTGAGAGTTTCCCCTCGTTGGCTTTCGCGGGGTGGGAGATTGTGCTCCTGTGTGCGTTGCTGTGTCTTCTGCGGCTCCTTAGCTTGAAGTCTCCTGCCATTGTGTCTTTATTGCTCGTGGTGCCCAAGTTTGTGTTTGGTGAATGTGACTGTAGTCATTGTGCTTTCCCTGTCTACCTGGAGAGGAGGTATCCAGGAAGCTGGGTCTGACCCACTGAGAACTTTCAAGATGAACACCATGACCTTGAAGTGCATCTTGTATTTAGCGAGGAACCAGTATGCTATGAGAATCGCCAGAGTGATGCTGCCACTCCATCAGTGTTGCTGAACTACTCGCGTGCCAAGTTCAAGACCCCCTGTGTTTTTCTGAGGGCCGGGGATTTCAATACCTGTTGGTATCATGTTTCTGAGCAGTCCAAACCAGCTGCATATTAAAATCTTTCTTCTATATTTTTTAATTTCCTTAGGCTTGCAAGGAGGAAATATAGACAATTTGATTGATAGAAGGAAAGGTTTCCTATTTTTACCATTGCACATGAATTTTCTTTATATTCCTTGTACTGTCACTGAAAATGCTACCTTTTAGCAAAAAACTTCTCAGTGAGTCACAACAGAGATATTCAGCTGGAGAACTTTTTCTTTCTATGAGTGAAATTTAACCTTGCGTTGTGTGTGAGACAGGGTGTGCTAATACTCCCTCAACACTAATGCTTATAGGTGCTGTGCTAAGGTGCGATGACTAAAGAGCAGTATGTATCAGAACTGCCTCACTAGTAGTTATTCACCACATTTCAGTGTTTCAGCTTCTTTTGAGACTCTCAGTGTAAGAGGGGTAGGTTAGGAATTATGTGTTAATGTTTTGGCTTTTTTTCCGTTGTATGCCAGTGATCATCCAGTTCATAACAAGCATTCTCATGCTGATGTATGTGGGATCAGAAACTATTGAGATGCGATGCTCATGAATGGTGTATGTGGTGTCTGCTGCTGTTTCTTTTGTGTTCTGTGTGCTTTTGTATGCTTTATGATAATCTTATTCCTTCAGGAATGGGCAAAGTTCCTCTTCTCTGACTGGCAAAGAAAAACACTGGAATTATCATTCCCTTGTAGGACAATTTTATCGGAATCAGTCTCGGGGACACCTAAGTAAACTTTTTTTCTTGGAATAGTTAGCAAGAGGAAAGTTGGATCGCCATCAATGCTCTTGGTCCTCCAGAAAGGAGTGTCTCTGGTGTTAGGAAATCTATTTCACCAGCTCCCAGGGTTCATGCTAATGCAGTGGCGCTTGTGGCCCATGTGTGGATTTCCTTCCCCTTCCCTCTCCATCCCAACCCCAATGTTTGGTGGCAAAGGCAAGTGTACCTATGCACTGCAACAGGCAGCATGGAGCCCTCCTCTGATGGAAGCAGTTGGTACTCATTCTTTTCCAAAGCAGGAGTGATCAGACAGATCCAGGAAGAGCCGAATCCCTCCTCCTTTTTTATCTTTAGTGCTGGGATCCCTTCATGCTGTTTCTTGCCCTCTCTTGCAGAAAGATTGACACGTCACTTTATAGCTTATTAGGTAGCCCACTACTCTCTTGTGGGTCTTGCTGTGGGCTCATCCCTTCAACTGCGTCCTGTCAGTTTTCTGCCTTGGTCTTATTTATGTATGTATCAATGTCCAGATAAACTCTGCAGAAGTGGCTTCCCATCCTGGGAAGGTCCTAGATTAGAATAATTTGCCAGAGCTCCATAATGACCTTCCAATAACATTGTTTCACTTTGAAAACAGCAGAAGACAGAAAATAGAGCCTTACAGAGGATTATGTCTCTACAAAGTCCTCAAGGGCTTTGTAAACTGTTCCCTCGTTTTTAAGGGTTTGCTGGCTTTGTTGATATCTTCTTTTGAACGTTGCAAGGCACAGCCCAGTATTTGCCAGAGTGATTGTGGAAGCATTTGCTAAAAGGGTGTTTAAGCACTGCTAGTTCACTGAGTAAGATACAGAATGGGCATGATGAGTGCTTCCCTCCCCTTCTTCCATGAAAAATAACCAGAAAGTGGGTATTCCTCTGAAACATCCTGAAATCCCCCTAGTGGACACCGTCCACTGGGAATAAATGTTAAGATTGCTTTGAGAGAAAGCAATAAGGAAGGCCAGCTATGAGGCCTCCCCACCTAGGGCAGAAGAGGAATGGGAGAATTTGTAGGACGTTTATCGAAGCATTGGGAAGGAGAGGTGGGAGGTGAGGGAGATGGTGTGATTTTTACACCATGTGTCTGGACCCGAATTGAGACTCCCTTGCCTTTACGAGTCTTACCAGCTACAAACTGGGCAATGGCAGTCCTCTTGTGTCATGTAGGACCAACTCTTGGTCTTCTCCACAACAGTGCCCACATGCAACCTGTGTATCACACTGTTGAGACCCACGACAGTTATCCCAGAAAATATGGGAAGTAATCTAGCAATAGTGATGTGACTTAGAACTCAATGTATCAAGTGTTTTTTCACATGAACTTTTCCATTTTTTGGAAACCAGCAGATACATCAATGTATTAGACTTGACGGGGCGGGGGGGGGGGGGGGGGTGGTGTAGAAATTTTCACACTAGCTTTTTTCATTAGACTCAAAATCCCTTTTGGTCTTACCCAGTTCCACGCTATTTCCCATCAAGTCTTCTTCACTACTCAAGAGAAACATGGGAAAGGGTCTTTTTTGTGGTTGAGACGATGTTGACAGCATGATGGACTGTAGATGTAATCAAATACGATGTGCTTGGAAACCCTTTCCTTTTGGTGTCAAGCCGTATCATCTTTAATTTGGTAACAATATGAAAGGAACAAACTGCGGATCATGGGCTGACTCCAGCCGTATAGGCGCAACAGGGAGCAGAGAGAATGCTTGTGGGCGCAGATTTCCTCTTCTCTGGAGAAGCGGGGCAGCCTAGCCTTAAGAAAGAGATTTAGTCTCAGCTGTGACAGATGGAAGTGGATTCCTCGCTGTCCGTGCGACAGTAAATATTAGGAGGCTCACCATCAGCCTGGAGGCTGTATGTGTAGAAAGCTTTGGTGGCCTACCAATCAGATATGAAAAGATTGCAAAAGGGATAAGGAGAAGTTGATGTCTAGTGAAAAGGTTTTGTTTATAGGATTATAAACCCAACTGCTCAGGCCAAAACCCCGTATTGCTCCAGTCCTACTTCTACCAGTGACCAAGAGATGATGCTTAAGGAAAGGCTAAGAGGACACGTGTAACATGCTTGCCCAGTTACACCGTTCTTGCTGTTGCAGTCTGCGGTTTTTCAGTCTTTTTATTTGTTAGCCTGAATAATTTTGTATGTACACAGGGTGTGTCATTCCGCTGGTAGCAGCACTCTGTTGTGAAACCTAGCTATGCATCCCTGTGTGTTTCCCTCTCTTTTAGCCAGTTTTAGAGAAACTTTGGTTTTATCCTGGGACATATCCTTCTGGTCTGATACCACACCAGAAGGTTTTGGCTATCCAGAGACATTGTTATTAGTGAGGTGGCCCTATCTGTGTGCTTGTCGAGTCGTCCTAAAAGCACCTAGCCTTTCCTAATAGGTTTATAAATCATGACTTCTCCCCTCTGCCTGCCACTTAGTTTTATTTTTCATTTTCAGTTTTCTGGGCATGTCTGGTGCAGAAGTAAGATTCGCTGATTTTCCAGATCTTCTGCAGAGCTTTTTAAAATAAACAACAACCCCAAATCCTTGGCATCTTCTTCTCTGTTCTGTCTTTCTGTTTCTTGTCTATCTGTCATCCAGCAGACTGGCTGGCTGGCCTCTGGTCAGGTATGTGTGGAAAATATGTAGTTTTTATCTGCAGAAATTTTCTTCATCTCTTTAAAATCATTAAGAAAAAAATATCATACTTAACTTTGAAGAATTTGTGCTGTTTTCTTATTTTGTGCACATCTATTTTTTAAAAACTTCTTGTTTGTACAATAAGTCAATTAGAATTTAAATCAAGCAATTTAAAGGACCAAGCAGAAGTTGCACTGGCCAAAGACTTTTTTTTTTTTTTTAAGGTGATATATTTCTGTTCTTACTCAACAAAATTGAGTTGCTGTTGAGTTATAACGTTACTATTTAAAACTTCATCCTGATGACATGTCCTGATCTCCATGAGGAAACTGAAATTCCCCATTGCTGCCTGTTTCCTAAAGGCACAGCCTTTCTGCTCTCCCATGGCATATCACCGTTGCTGCTTTGTTCTGGGCCGACGGGGTAGTTTTGCTGCTACAGTTTTTCCATTTGGGCTTAATACAATTCATTTATCTATCTCCTTTGAGTCTATTTTTTTTTTTTTTTTAGTATGTAGCACTGTTCCTCCACTTGAGTGACCTGGTGTTTTTCTGTGTACCTTGTTCCCTGGAGCGCTGGAGAATGCCACTCTGTTGACAAGTTCCTGGGGTATGTGTTGACTCCATGTTCTCCCTTGAATCCATATGGACATCCTAGTTCTCCACCTTACTTCTGAGACCTAATTCATCTGTTTGGTTTTTTGAGTCCCATTTAAATATGACCTACCCGCAGAACTTCTCTTGGAGGGCAGGGGGGTGTTTCTTCTAAAATTTTGCCCATTTTTTCCCTACCCTGCATCAGTCGCTTTCAGCTCAGTGATTTTTTTGGTCAAAGATTTTTGTCATTGTATTCAGTTGTCCTCTACTGGCTGTTTTGTTTTGTTTTGTTTTGTTTTTCTTAGGTTTTTTTTTCTATGAATTTGCCCTGTTCTTTGGACTCAGTGTAAATGCTTAACCTCCACTGTGTCTTGCAGCAGGGCGTTGCACAACTCATTTGTTCTTTACATTTGTTTCAAACATGCCACCTGCTAGAGTTGTCTGCTGCTGCTTCTGTAACATACTGGAAAAACTGGTGAACAGTCATTTCTTGCTCACCTTCTCCATGCGGAACTTGGTTGTGTAGACCGCAATCATACTGTACCTCAACTTGTTCTTTGTAAGAATCTGCCTCCCGGCAGCTGGTGTGCCACTCTCGCACCTGACGGGCAGGACACCGCACAGTCCTGTCACCTAAGATGTAACTGTGTGCCTGCCAGGTATCTGAGTGTCCTCTGCCGCCTTCCTTTTCCTCTGCCCAGCGGGTGGGTATTCCTGGTGCAAGAGGACGGGATACTGCCATCCGGTGAGGAGGTTTCACCAACAGGATCTTTGCTAGTCACCCTCAGACCTATTGCCACAAGGTGTTTTCCCCTCCTTGGTAGGAGCATAGTCTGAAGGTAGGAACGTACCTGAAGTTCTTCTTTTCCCCCAATTTGTGCAGTTCATCCATCCCTAATGTGAAGAAGCAACATTTTGCTTCTGAGGACTGAGAGGTGCGCGTACATCTCTTCACAGGTAGGTAGCTGTACACGCAGTGCTTGGAGGAGACTATAGCTGTCCCACCTTTCTGCTGCACCGCTGCCCGCTTCCCAGCTTCCAGCCTTTTTGGAGGTAGTGGAGGGCAGTCGGTAGGTAGTTCAGTTGTTTCCCTCTTCTTTTAGCATCACTTTTTTCATTTCACTTTTACAGTTAGGGACTAGGAACTTCATAGTCTTCTTGACGTATAGCTTAAATTCTTTATATGTGTTCTGCTCACTCAGACAAGGGGAGGGTGTAGCTGTTTTACGCTTTTCCCTTCATATAGGCATCAGCGCAATGCTTCTTTTGATTGGACGCTCCATAAATTGTGTGGTTTGTTTCCCTCATTTCATGAAGAAAAGAAAGTTGCTGCCTGCTTGTCGAAGTGCCTTGGTCAGAGAATAGAAGTCACCTTTGTGGTGACATTGTGTTAGGAGACTTAGCACTTTGTGGTTTAATTACGTCTTGAATTATGTGAACAGAATCTAGCTGCATCAGACTCCAAAATTTACTAGTTTAGGGGTTATGTAAGTAAGTTATCGAAACTAACTGGTTTCTTTAAATTTTACTTTCCTTGAAAACAAAAAAGTTGGCCTCAGGTAGAGTCACTCCACTGCTTTTAAGCAGAAATTGCTGAATCCTGTGATCTCATGGAAGGCCGAGGGCTTCCTGCTGTGGAGAACACAGAGCACATCTTGACTGAGGCTGAAATGGATCTGAGGTACCGCTCCTCCATTGTGCTGGCACTTGCATTTGACGGACCCTGCCATGAACCAGTTAAAGGAGCTCTAAGCCAAGGAAATAACCGTATTTATTAGGAAGAGGAATAGTTTTTCTGCTAGTACAAGTCACTGAACTGGCCCGTGGTGGAATCCTGTGTGCAGGAGTTTAGAGATGGCAGCAGAGAGGGGAACTGTTTCTCTTCATTGCAGGTAGGTTTTTAGATTGGCTAACCAGGAGCCCGAGGCTGTGGATCCAGGATCAGCGTCTGTTTGTAGGCTTTATGGAGGAGGGAATGTAGGTAATCCAGTGTAACAGTGCTTCCATATTGATTCTCAACCTTAATTCATTAGTGTCTAAGCACCGAAAAATATGATTTTTATTTTGCTCTTTTGTCATTTTTGTTTTTAGTAAAATTTGCTTTAGCTAAAACATTCCTTTTTAAAGGTGCCAAGCCTTGATCTGAAAAGAGCAAGAGATCTAGAATCCACCATCTCCCTCGTTGTAGGCCTTGTCCTTAAGGAAAACTGCCATGAAAAACTAATTTGTAGTTGTCAGGCTTCAGCTTCTAGCCGAAGATGAGCTAGAATGGGAGAGCCCTTCCGTTTCTTAAATTTTCATCATAGGGAGATACTTCTACACTACATTAATTTACTTTTCAGTGTGCCTTTTGGATAAGATACATGCATTTTAAAGAGTTTAGTTTTCAGGTGGCTGGAAGGTGTCTTTCAGTCTTTTTTCAGCTCCAGCTTTTTTAGTGACCATGAGGCAAGGATGCTGGTCCTTTACCGGACTCCACTGTCTCTCCCCAGTTGTAGACAAGGACCGAATTGCCTCCCTTTTTATCTGCTTCTCCCTGTAGCAATGCTGTGCTCTGTATGCATGACCTGTATGACTTATCCATAGATGTCTGAGCATAAGTTTGTTGTATTAAGAAGCATTTTGTGGAAGATGCGTTTTTTCTTTCTGCTGTTCTCTGTGTCTAGAAAGAGTCAGGAGCGCTTGCTTATCAAGTAGAGATGATGCTTAAGGGGCTTTGTCCATTGACCTAACAGGAAAAAAGAGAAAATGTAAAAGGTACAAATGCAAAGAGCGGGTAGTCAAGTATTTTCTCACTCCTGTAGCAGTTGATGTGGGGGAAAAGGCAGGAGGCATTTGGGTTCTAGGACTCAGGGCTATCTGGTCGTGTAGGTCTCTGCAGCATATATTCAAATTTAATGGAAACTCAGCAGCTGATATTTATAGTGTGGCTGTTGCTTCTTTCGTGGAACAGATTTTCTTTAACCTTGCTGCCCGTGTTTCTGATTGTGGTGAAATGATATACATTTTTTTTGCCCCTCCAAACATCCTAGGCTGGACTTAAACCAGTAATTGTTCTGTCTGTGGAATATTATTAGAAGCATTTGTCGGTAGCCAGCTTACTCTGGCAAGTTGAGCACAGAATGCGCAATTTCCCATTTCAGGTTGAGATCAGTTTGAAAAATTGTTATGAGCTTTGGACAGCTCAGGTACAAAATTCAGTTTTCCATTACTTTATTACAGCTATGAATAGAATAGAAATTATTTTTACAATCAAATATGACATAAGATTTATGGTGCTTTTTATGGAAACAAATTCTGACCATCTGTGGTCTGTAATAGGAAATTCTCAGGATTCAGTTACCTGTCATAGAACTGGCAAATTAAGGATCAAAGTACAAATAAGGTTTATTACAATGAATCTACCCTGAAGAACACATTTTGAATTGTTTGTTGGTTTTGTTTTTTTTTTTCTTACCTGAGAATAATAGTCAAGGGATTTTTCTGTCAAGCACGACGAGCTGGTGTAAGATCTGATAGCAGAATGAGAAGACACATGCCTAAGTCATAGAACTGCTTAACTCAACAGACAGCCGGACTTATGGATGGGGAATGATTATTTGCATGGGCTAGGAGAACGCAAGCAGCTACTGACAGTTACGGACTATATGGCATCGTTGACACATGTGGAGGTGGCTTAACAGAGGCAGTCCAGGCGAGCTTGTAAAACTCTTCCAGAATCTTAGTAACACCATTTCTCCTTGGAAAGTGACACAGCAGCGCAGAAAGAAATTAAACAGACCATGCTTGCATATACAAGAGTTTTCATATATCTTTCTATGGTGTTCAGGCATAGAGAAAAACAGGTGCAGGCCACAGCCATTATCTGCCTTGATGTTGTTTTCTTTGTTAATATTATATTTAGATATTAACTACAAAGGAAACAAATTCCTCTAGAACTGTAGATCCTCCAAATAACAGTTAAATTTGAGCTTCCAGTCTAAAACCAAGTTTTACACCTCTGGGGACTTCTGTCTTTGGGAAAAAAGCTCAGAAAACCATTGAATATGGTGGAGAATGCGCTGGGATTTCCCAAGGGTAGAAGAAAAAGTGGGTCAGCCATGAGGACATCACCTTCGGGCAAGTCACCAGCTGTCTGAAAAGTAAAAAATGGTGAGGCTGCAGATCAGAGAATGAAACTGTAGATTTGCAGGAAGGTTGAATATGCTCCCCCGAGCATGCTCCAAGCAGGGGAAGGAGTTCCTTACAAAAATGGGAAAAATGGTTACAGAAGTGCTGTAGAGAGACAATTTAAGCGACTAACAGTTGGCATGATAAAATGTTTTTGTCAGTCCCGGGCAATCTCTTCTGTGTAATACCAAACAGAATCTCTGCTATGATCAGCAGTGGGCTTGAAAACTGCAACATTTTTGTCCAGCTTAATCTCATTTAGTCTGATATGAGGTATCAGTGCAGTAAGTGGCAGTTACTCCACTTATGCTAATTTTTATTAAATTTCAGAAAGCGCTTGGCAACATGAAGTCTGTGTAGCAAATCTATAAATAGCTGATTTTTCCCTGCAAAATACCCTGTCTTCCAGAATTTGAATGAAAATACCAAATCTCTGATCTGGAACTTACTGTTATGTTCCTAATCTCTGAATAGTTTTTTGACAAGTTTATTAATCCTTGATAATTATGGTGACTGCGTCTATCATAAAATGATTTGAATGGGTAAGATGAGCACTGTTTTCCCTGGAATGGAGGTTTAAAATGATTGATCTCAGGCTGTGGGCCTTTTAATAACCTGATATAATTGATTATATACAAGACCATTGAGCAACAGGTGTTTTCAGTTTTCGTTATGGCTGAGTTGATTTTTCCAAGGTAAAATACTGTTCTCCAAGAATAAGGACTTGAGGAGGGTACTATTGACCTCTAGTCAATATGAGGGCGACTATATGAGGGCGACCATATGAGGGCGACCTATAAGAAGCGACTTGGAGTGGCCACATTTGGGGGAAGATGAGTAACAGGCTCCCCACAAAAATGCTCTGCAGGGAGAAGGGAGAGGACTTGCCTAAGGATCAATTAAACAAACTGGTCCCAGGATCAGGTGGTGAAAACGTACCTCTGTGTGGTGTTTCTGGTGGTGTCAGGTGTAGCTTAAGTCTGATACCATAAGTATAACCTCTGCTTAGTTCTTGCTTCTATTCACATATATACTACAAGGTTTGCAAGTAGTGATCTATATTTACTTTGCAGGTAGATATACTTAAGCTGCAGTTAATTGTAAGCAGACTGTAATGTTTGCCTGTTAAATTAGTAGAGGTTGAGCTGGTTGTGATATTGGAGGGATTTCCTGGCGTTGGATTTAATTTTCTGCTTGGATCAAAAATTGGAGCAACTGGGTCAGGGAGAGCGGTGGAAGGTAACAGACTTTCCTCTCAAACTCTCCTGCTTCCAATTTTTTTAGCTTTGCTGCCGAGATGTAGTTGGAGAGGATTAGGATCACATAAACTGCCAGTAGTGCAGGCATGCTTATCTGGTGTGCGTTCCTAATGATTTGTTGTCATCATTAACTGTGCTGATTCTCCCTGTAGATAGGTGATTTTGGCACAGAAATCTCTGGTATGTCTGGCTGCTCTGTAATGTATGTGAATACAGTCTCTGGCAGTATGAAATTATGTGTTTGGGGGTTTTGTTTGGTTTGCTTAGGTCGTATGCTGTTACTCGTAAGTGTCACTGTGCAGGCAATGCTACGTTCAGTTGGCTGTGCAACCAGGTAGCTATAATAATGCTGTCAAGGTGTATCTGTTATATTTAATATATTTATGTCTGTTCTGTTCAGTGCAGCTTCGTGTTAGCAGAGAATCTGGACCTGTCTGTCTTGATTGCAGCTTTTTTTGCGGGGGGAATATTTTTGGTTGGTTGGTTGGTTTGGCTTTTTGGTTTTTGTTTTTCCCAGTCATAGCTACATCACTCCTTAAGGGTCATAAACCTTTCAAAGGTGAAGAACAGTCCCAGTGTCTTGCAACCTCACCTTTAGATGTTTTGTTTTTTACAGAAATGAAATGCTGTGAATAGCAAATCCAGAATTTCTAAGGCTGATGCCGTTGCATGCCTATGAGAAGAATATGTCACAGAGGAGACTTTAAGCCGCAGCTGCTAGGAGTTGAGCCTGCTCTCTAAGCAGGGTTTGCTACAGCAGAGGCAGGCAATGAAGGAAGATATGTGTCTTCAAGGAACAATTCAGAACCTTTCGAGCTCCTGCTGTCAGAACTACCCTAACAGCGTATGACTTGTTTTTAATTGCTGTTTCAAGTTCAGCAGGAGGTATGATGTATTCCAGGGCTGAGGGGCTGTTAGTCCAGTGCACTGTATTTTTTTTTTTTTATGAACATTTTTCCTGTACTGTCATATGCATTTCTACCCTAATAACAGAATGCTAGTGCATGGTACAACTTATTTATATAAAGATTTAAGAGGGGGGGGTTGTTTGTTTTAATGTGAGGGATTTAATTTTTGTAATTGATATTCTGTGGTGGAAGCAGATGACGTTTGTAAAACAGTGAGCGACACTGACTGTGTGCAGTTAATGCTGCCATTAACTGAGCCCTAGTTCTGCTGCTCAGTTGCACTTGGAAGCTCCAGTTTTATTTTCTTACTTCTAAGCACTCTCAATCCTACTTGTTATATTCTCTTATTCCCCACCCCATCTGTTCCATTTTGGCTTAATGCCAGTAAAGTTCATGTTGGGAACAGCTAAGTTATGCTTAAATTCTATTTACAACTGGTTTTTGTTTGTTCCTCCCATGCAAGTATTGGACAGGGAGGTTGATCTTATTTCTAGACTGCAGTTTACTGGGGTTACTTCTTTGGTTTTTGCAGATGTCCAGCTTTGTCTCACCTAAAAAGCTGTAGTTTGCACCACCTTTCTGAAACACCATTGGGATCTGCTCTTAAGGTGGATCTGTGCTCATGGTGGGGAATTTGATTGAGTAAAGAGGGTCATGAGCTACAGCGGTCTCAATAAACTTCACTTGTTCTAATTGTTCTAATTTGTAGGCTTCCAGAGGTGAGGATGTGTCCTGAAATAAAGTGGGATATTGCAATTCCGCAACAGTGAGATTAAGACACTTAAGATTATCCAGGACCTTTAGTAAGATGGTGAGAGACAGACCTCCATAGCTTTGTTCTGCTGTTTAATAACCACCTTCCGACTGATGAGTTTTCAACTTGATGTTTGTTTGAGTTTGGCTGTATTTTGAGCACTGCTGCCACAGTATACTGAGACTGAAGTGAGCTAACATAGGAAAGATCTCGTATATACATTAGGAATTTCCACGGGGAATGCTCCATATTTAAGTTTAATTTTAAGAGTGCTATGATCCTGTAAAATTAGGAAATATATTTTCCAGTAAAGTTGTTTAAAATATTGCTTGCATGAAAAAGAACATTCTAAGATAGGTAATTGTGTTGTGTACATGGGACTTTTTGACTGATTCTTTATTTTTTAGTCTCTGATTTTTTATCCCTTGAAGGGATAAAGGAGACATATATATTATATATACACTACTTCCGCTGGAAGTAACTGATAAAAACACAAGTCTGGCCATACTGAGTTGTATCACAGGTCATCTGGGCTAGTGTCCCGTCCTAAGTTGGCCAAGAGTGGATATCTAGGGTAGAGAATAAAAGCAGAAAACCATATAAAATGACTCCGCAGAATGTTCCTGCCACCTTCAGTGATTTGTGAATTGAAGGCTTCCTAAGCTAAAGATGGAATATTTGTATGTAACTGTTTAATGGAATTTTTTTTTATTATTATTTTTAGTGAATTTGTCAAGTCACTTTTTGAATCTATGTAAGCTTTTAGCATCTGCAGCGAAGATTTCTTCAGCTTAACAACTTGTATGAAGTTACTTTTGCTTGGTCTAGTTTGCCTCCTGATGAACACACGTGTGAACAAGGCAGATGCGTTTGATGTAAGACTCTGCCACACTAATTGCAACATCAGGCCTTGCACTGAAATTCTTGTAGACTTTCCTCCTAATTTTGTTATTGTTGCCTATCCCAGTCATGCTTCTCTGCCCGGTCTTGATTTTCATGTCGGCTAAATAATTGCTGCTATAGTGCATCAGATTTTTGTAAGCTGCCTTGAAAATAAGGAGACCATTTACCCACGAGTGCTATTGACTGCAACTGTCTTGGTGCCAAATGGAAGGAACGGCTAGCAGAGCAGTGTGTCAGAATACATAGCGGGGCTTATTAGCCTGTTGAAGCATGGTTTTTTGATTCCTTTTTTTTAAAGGCCAAGACCAGATTTATAAAATTATAAAGATTCTGCAGTATGGGCTGGAAGAGACAGCAGGATGCCAGAGCTGATTTCACACTTCTTCATGCTGAGATTGGCCAAGAGATGAGATTTGGTCCTGTTGTTGTCACTGTTTCTTTCTCACAGCTGCTTTCATTTCTGCTTCACTTGCTATTTCTAGGAAGCCAGTTTTACAGTATCTTAGGATCGCTCAACTCTCTTGCCTGTCCTCATGGAAGGGGGGTACAATCATTTCTTGACATCCTGTACACTTTCTACAGGAAAAGACAATCTAAAAGTTCTTGTCTTCTCAATCACTATCTTCAGAATTACATATCTCTACATTCTACAGTGTGTACGTTTTAAAGCTAAAGGTAATGCAGATATGTCAAAGTTCATAAGCTTGGTCACCCTTTGAATCGGGAACAGCTTTACAGGAGTTCAAGAGAGAGACAATCCTTCCATCTCTCCTCCAGTTCCCCTTAACACCACTTAACATTTAACATGCCGAAATGATGCTCTCTGCTGTGTGCTGGGAAGAGGTGGTAGTGCCTTACCTCTCCCTCACTAACCATCCTTCACCACCTCCTTTTTGTAGCTACATTAGCAAATTCAGCGCTAGCAGATGTCTGGCTGCAGGCTTGATGCTATTCAAACAATATTTACACTATATTTTATTCATTTAGAAAGAATTGCAATAATGCCTAGGTTAGAATCATCATTTAAATGTGCTTATGTTTTCTGCACTAAGGTAACTTCATCCCTTCTTTTGCCCTCTCTTTGTGACGCTTGTGGAGATCTAGGTTAATGTGTTATGTCTTGCCATGGGTGTAGGCAATGCTTCAGTCTTACTCTGGTAAACCCATGGTCCATAGGCCTGAGCATGTTTCTGCAGTGTTAGTACTGCCTCAGGAAGAAATTTTTGATATGTTAACACTGCTTTGTGCTGCTACTGTGATCTAAAACAGCTTGAAATTTGTCTTAGGCTGTAATTAAATTGGCTTTTGGTTTGGCTGCATCACCCTGGCTACACCAGAGTATATCTATAAACTTAGTTCTGTAATTCTGCATTGCCAAATGGCTGCTATTTATGGTAGTGCCCAGGAGGATTTTGTTCTGTTTCAAAGCCAGTGAAGATTTATGTGACTCCTTTAAATAATAATTGTGTTATCTTTGCACACATGTATTATAACATTGATAAAGGAAAATGGAATTGTGCACCAGGGAAAGCAGTTCTACCTTGCTTAGCTTTGAGTGCTCGTAGACTTCCGTGCTGTGTCTCTCCTCTAAAATTATTCCTTGGAATTACTTTCCACTGCTAGTCACTAGACCGAAATCTTATTATGCACATGCATCGCTAATGCGTACATCATGTACTATAGTTTTCAGGTGTTTTGTTTCAAAGTGAAAAATAGCGCATGGCTGACTTTTTCTGGAAAACTCCTGAACTTCTTTCTACCTGTGTTTGTTGCTACTACCACCCCATGTCCTGGATCTCTGGCTGCTTTTGTATCCCCTGCAACCCAGAGCCTGCACT
Organism: Larus michahellis; assembly: GCF_964199755.1. Classification (NCBI taxonomy): domain Eukaryota; kingdom Metazoa; phylum Chordata; class Aves; order Charadriiformes; family Laridae; genus Larus; species Larus michahellis. Next base: position 15,182,610 of record NC_133898.1, on the reverse strand, counting down.
GTGCTGTACCTGTCTTCATGAAGTGATGCCAAGAGACAGACCTTCAAGAGTAGGGAGGGGATGCCTGCCTCTGTACCTGGGTGTTAATGTTGGGGTTTTTATAGTTTTTGTAATGTTGGGAGTTTCGGATCTCTATAATTAAATTACTTTTCTTTAAATAACAGAAGAAAAGCCAGCCTAAGAAGATATTTTTGTGGGGATTCTCTCTCCTGTGCAGCCTGTGGTGATGTGCGGGGAGGCTGGGTGCACAGCGTGTGCACAGCTTCTGCAGAGCTCGCTGGTAGTTTAGGGGTGTTCAGTTCAGGTGATCTGGTGAACATAAAGAAGCCTGGAAATGGCATCACGCTTGCTCATTAGGAAGAAGCAGCACAAACGTGGTGCTGCCAAACACAGCGTGTACTCTCTCATTGGAGAGCTTTCCAGTTTCTTATTTTAGTACCTGATGGCTGAAAGGGCTGCTACCCCATACAGATGCAGGACTCTTTCTATGAGAATTCAGAGCATTTTGCAGCATCTTTCTTCTGAATTTCTTTAATATTCAGTTTCTTCTTATTTCTCTTCTACCATTTTGATTGTACTGTAGCAGAGGTCGGATTGTATGAACGTTCCTCAGCAGCCCTCTTTCTGTATTAGTCTGCTGCTCCTTTTTTTCATGTAGTTCCCTTCTATATCTGGAATGAAGTCTTCTTTTGTGAAGATCTTTTGAGAAGATCTCTTTGAAATCTTTTGTTCATGTTTCGTTTGATCATCCTCTATGTCTTGCACTTTTGACATACTTCTGTCTGCTGCTTCCTTGTGCACACTACATGCTGGTCGCTTCCTATCTTTCCTTCTCAGTCCTTTCATTGCTAGGGAATGAGCTCTTTTCTGTACTTGAGCTCATAATTCACTGGTGACTTTTTTTCCTTTTTTTGGGCCTGAAGAAGTGTGATGGTTGAATGACCAGCTCTAGTCTTTTTTCCTAATTTGGTATTTATGTTGTAATCTTATTTAAGTTTGCAGTCAGAGTGCTACAGTAACACTCATTTTTAGGAAGGAAAATATTACATATTTTGGGAGAAGGATGATAGAACTGCCGAGAAAGCTTAATAAAAGATCCATGCTTAATAAAAGATCCGGCCTGCTTCTAAAACCAGCAAAATATCTAACAGGAAGAGATGAAATGCAATAGAAAAATCTTATATTAGTCCTGTTCCAATTAATTTTCTTCCAGGAAAGTGGAGTTAATGTGTATCTGAAAGTCATATTTGTAGAAGAATTATAACCAAAAACGTCAAAACAAAATTAATTTCAGCATAGGCTATCTGGAGCTCCCTCTAAAAGCAGGAAAAAGGGGCATGAGGTAGAATGCAAACACCATAGGAGCAAGATATCTCTCTGTATTTTAATTTGATCATTTTTAGCACTGTGTGTATGCTATGAGAAGGACTAATTTATCCATGGCTGAAGCCCTTTCTAACCATCCCCATCTTCTTTGCTTGGCTGTTCATCACAGTGATAGTGTCTGTAATCCTGGCTCTGTAAAGGCCCTTCTACCCTATTCAGATGCTTTGAGGCTTATTGAATGCAATACCTGGCAAACCTTTCTGATTTGTGTTGGATGTTGTCCAATGAAAACCATAAAAACTGCCTATGTAGCAGCTGCTCTGTTAAAGCAAGACCTTTTTGCCTGGTAACAATAACAGCTCTTGCAGCATTTGGCATTAGATTCTCTTTGACTTGCTGGCTGTCAGGCCCGAGAGCACTGGACTCTTGCATGGTAAAGCTGGTAATTGTCACCCTTTTAGTTTGTGCTGCTGACTTGAAGCATGGTTGCGTCTGCCAAGTTTATGCATGGAGTGAGCTCAGGTGTTTGCAAGGTGAGTTTGCCTTCTTTCCTAAGACATCGGTCCTGATTTAGTCATAAGCAAAACCTGTGGAAATGTAGCATGTACTTCTGCTGTGACCTGTACTAATTTTGTCATTCCTTCCCCCCGCCCCTTTTTTCCCCAGATAAATGGCTCATTTAAATTGGGAGCTACTAAAATACTCTCTGGCTGGCAAATGCAGTGCCTAGCAGCAGTCATCAAGGACGAACCAAACATGAGTGGAGGAGGGGAGCAGGTCGACATTCTTCCGGCCAATTATGTGGTCAAAGATCGCTGGAAAGTGGTGAGTAGCTCTGGCTTTGCGCTTCCTTTGGTGGTCCAAACAGATCTCCTCCTCCTGTAGTAGTACAGAAACTTGTCTAGTTAATCGCGGGCTCTGGCAAGCAACAGTGGAGTGGTATGGTTTGACAAGTTGGTAAGATACTGCAAGAAGATGGTTACTATTGCTCTAACATTTTTTAGAATGTCTGGTATTTTTAGAAGGCTAAACCTGCCAAGGATTTTTAGGTAGGGTTGAACCGTTGCAGCAGGCTGAGTCATCTTTTACTAAGAAACTTAGATATTGAGTTACTGTGGCAAAGAATACTACAGATGTGCCTATGAATAAATTGCATTACAATAAAATAATTTAAAAGCAAATGTTACAGGTTGGAATGTCAGCTACTTCAAAAGTAAAAAATTCCATAATTAGCCTGTTGGTACAACTTCTGTGGAAATTTATTAGGATACTTTTTAAAACTATATCCTCACATGTTAAAGAGTTTTAGTCCTTATGGGACAGCTGTCTCATCTATTGTGCAAGCTGGATGGAGTACACTGAATTAGTAGCCATTTCGTCTTCTATGCATTCATTGTATGGCTGCAGATCTCATTATCCATTTAAATTCATGGCATGAGTTTGCCATTTAAATTCAGCTCTTTATGTTTCTCATTGCTGTTGTGTCTGTGTCAGATATAGGGTTGTGTTTTTTTTTTAATTCATGCTTTTACCAGGTGATACAAGACAGAACTATTAGCTTGCTTTTACAGAGTTTCTTGATCTTGATTTTTATTATTTTTTACTGAGTGCTAAATATTTATGACCAAAACACAACTCCAGTAGACATCGTGGGCATCTAGGCACACGCAGCACTTCTATAGGTTGGTCCTGTCTGTCTTGCCTTAGGCACCCACCAAATGAGCATGTGATTAGTGATGGCTTGTGAGCAGAGACTTCATCAGCTTGACCAGAATCATGCAAGAATACTGTGATAGAGACGTGGGGACAATCTCATCCTCTAGACATGTGTTTCATTGCCACCAGATTTGTTCAGAGAGTGCAGTTCCTCTTACATATCAGACTTTCTCTTTAGTCATAAAGTGAGGTCTCCAGGATAGTGGGGGAAGAAGCATTATATTATCACCTCAGTTGAAGAAATTAGAATATAATACTTGATAAGATCATGCACCTTTATACCTCTTGAAATTCTGTATGTGTTTTCTGAGGGTTTTTGTTTTCCGGCTTTAAAAGCTTTGCTTTTCAAAAGCTGGAAAAAAAATTAAATCCCATGTGTGCCATTGTTTCCATTTTTAACTGGGATTACCAGCCGTGTCTGAATCGCTAAACTCACAGCAGAAGCCTCGCTAGATGAACTGCAAGTGATTTGTAGTAGTAGCACTAAGTCATGTCTCTGTGCTCGCTAGCTGTGGTACAGCTGCCCTGTGAGTTTTGCAGTGGGGCTGTGAAGAGCAGAGGACTAAAGAGACTCAGGACTCTGAACTCGTTTCAGTTCCAGGCTGAGGACAGGTTATTTTCAACATCCCGCTTAGGACAACATATTATCCCTTCATTAGACTTGCCTCGTGCCTGTATCTTTTTGTTGCCCTGGACAGTTTCACCTTGCCCTGTTCTTGTTACTCCCCCATTGCCTGCCTCTCCATCCTAGCTCTTTGCTCCTGCTTTCTCCGCAGCCTTCACTTTTCTGTCTGGCCTATCCCCGAACAGCCTATTTATATTTAAGCCATGCAACCTGCTCTTCATTCTCCGTGCTTGCTGAGAGCAGATGGAGAATCTCAATTTTCTCTGTGATTAGACACCAAAATGGAGACAACCCCTATCCCCCTCCCCAAGCTTTCTGGCACAGCTGAAGGAAAGTCTTGCTGTGCTCTTGCAGTTCTCTGGGCTGGAGCACGCATACTTGGTTTGGCAGGATGATACATGTCAGGCTAACTGACGTACAGGACTTGAAACATGCTCTGTGCTTACGGACTTCTCAGAAAATACTGCTTGCAGCTTTTATCTGACCCTCCCTGCACAAGTGGAAATTTCCTCAGAGGCTACAATTTGGTCAGACTGGTGTATGTTCATTGCGAAGCTGAATTTAGATGCTCTCCTGATGCTAAGCCATTGCTTCAGGTCCATGTTGCTCATTCTTCTCCGTTGTCCTTTACCCTAGCTAACTTCAGCTTGTGCCATTCCTACTGTTCATCAAACTTTGAGTTTCTCCTTCATAGGCAGGAGTGCTAAAACTTCTGTAAATTATGGGAGTATTTTTTTAACACAGTCTAAACAAAGTAGCTTTGTTCTTGGAAACAGCAGAACTCTTAAAAGCACCAAAAAGTCCAAATAAAGCCTAAAATATGCTCAGTTATGCTCATAGGGGAACATTTCAAACTAATTTTAAATTTGGTAGGGGCACTAAATGTGGGATTCAGTGACTTCATTGTTGCATGAATCTGTGACTGGGGACTGCTAGAAGCTCTACCCACTAACTCTGCCTTAGAAAATATAGAAATGTGCAGCTATATTGTCAACAACAACTACCTCTAACCAGAGAAATAGCCCTTTATGTTTTATAATGTTGTCTCACAGTAGTCTTCAATACTGCAGTGAGGTCATTGCCCCACTTGAAAGCCCTGAGAAATTACATGACTTGCTTAAGGGCGTCGATAGCAATGAGAAATTCTAATTCCCAGCTCTGAGTGGAGCTGGGAATTTGGCCTTGTGCTAGCTGGGTTGTGCGTTGTGAGCCTTCATTGAACAGTCATTTCTGCCCCGCTACAAAAGTGCACACCCTTTAGGCAGGCCTTCTGTGCTTCTGTCCCCTTCATGTGCTTGATGTTGGTGTGGGACCAGTCAGAACTGCGAGCTGTATGGGGCTCGAAGTAATTTGGAAAAAATATTAAAATACCTCTGTTGGACAAAGGAAATGGGTAGCACAGGATCAAGTGACAGATGAAAAAGGCAGTGTACCTTAAAGTGAACATACAGCTGTAACGTCAGTTGTAGCATCTTTTTCTTTATTGCAGACCTTTCTGAATCTGACCCATAGCATGCAAGCTGGACAGTCCAAGCTTTGCTGTGAGTGATGGATCCTGCTCAGGCAGGTGTGTGGCATATTTATGTGGTGCTGGGGTTCAGCTGCCAGAAGGTTTTTTTGTGTAATTTGTCCTCCCATTGTGACTGTCTCTGGCTGGGCATCTGCTTGAACCTTGCAGTTCTTAGTGCTGGCATACTTCCAGCATTGAGCCAATTTCTAATTTTAGATCAGTGTAATGTATTCCTTGAATTCCTTTCCTCGTCTCCTCCTATATGCTGGCTGACAAAGCTTTGACAAATGAAGATGTTAGTTCTCTGCAGTTAGCCTGTTGTAGTTCATTTTCCTGTTGCTCCAAGTCAGTAAATTTTGGCTGTCTGACAGCTATTATATTTTTGTTCTTACTTTTGGGGAAAGGGATGGACAGGGAGTGCTTATGCTTTTTATCAAAACTTTTGGACTTGAACAAGTATTCTTTTGAGTCATCATTCTTTACTTTCAGATATTTTTGATGCTTTGACTGGATGAAATTTGGACATTACTGGAACCACGTGACTTTTGTTGAGACCCCAGAGGGTGACTTGATCCACACATGCTCTGAATGATGTGAACTGCCTTGTTCGGGCGAAGCAACAAAGTCAAACATAACTTGTACTTGCTTTGAACTAGGTATTGATCTTAAGGCAGAATGGATGTATCTATTTCACCTAAGCGCTTTGTACTGGGGATTAACTACTGAGACTTATTAGCAAGACAGAGTTGGCAGCTCCTGCACTGAACTTTGAGTACAAGTGGTGACTCTTGTACATGTGTAAGCTCTTTTGTCAGGTGCAATTCTTGAACTGCAGTTTTGGCTACACTGGTCCTTACTCTTTTTATTTGGGAAACCTTGCTGGAAGCTGCACAAACTTTTGTGGACTCTTCACCTTCTCTTGGTCACAAAGGCCATTTATGGTTCCAAGAGGGAACTTAGGACAAGGAAGGTGCTTTGTCAGTCTTGGGGCCCGTTTTGGTCTCACTGTGCAGAATTGCTTTAAGTGGACTTTGGAAGGTCTTCAGATGATCTAGAATGGGGTTTGTTGACTTCTCCTTGATTGGCTTCTCAGTTCATGTCTGTTTTATATAAGTTAGTTTTCCCTTGAGATCATTATAACTCCAGTCCTCCTAAGCAAGTTGAGTGGACTCTTGAGAGTTTGGTGAATATAGGTCTGCTCTTCCTCACCTGTTGTTAAGTCAGATGAGGCCTGGTAGCCATTTGTGGACCAAGTAGCCCACTGAGTTGGGCTGCAGGAGTTGTAGGCTTCACTATAGAAGTGCTCCTAAAAGGCAGTCACAGTAGTCACTGTTTGACCTTGTCAGCATTTGAAGCCTGTGGGTGACAGCTTTGACCCTGGCTGAGTTCACCATAGCTGAAGCATTGGTTTGGTCCTTTGCTCTGGATTCAGAGCCCATGTTCCTGTTCCTGACCTTGCCACCAGTCCTGAGACTGAAACACTCATGCCTTGGTCCTAGAGCGTTTTCCTGGGAAGGTCTAGTCTTTATATCATATCCTTGGAAGGCAGACTTTGATTAGAGCAGTGGTGTCTTATACAATTGCTGAATAAAAGGCTAAATTTGTAATTGAAGGCTAGTTTTGATTGAGGGTGGGGGGGTCTTGCCTTGGTTTTTTGAACTGTCCCGCTGTGAGTACTGATTCCTGTTTAATGGCAAGGCTGTGTGGTGTTGTTTTGGGGTTTTTTTATTTTAATAGGCTCTGGAGAATTGTGCTGCAAGAGTCTTTTCAGGATAAATCCAAAATATTTCAGAATATTTAAAGGAGACTTCAAAGGGAGCCATCTGTGTGCTGTGTAACTACTGATACATCCAGGAGGCCTTTTCAGAGTGGCTTCTCCCATCAGGATATGGCTGGTTTCTGTCAGTAGTCCTGAGTTCAGTTTGGGGAATTACTGGAATCTCATAGTTGTAGGCTGCCACACTGAGGGGGTCAAGTAGAGTGGCTTTTTGGTGACAGTGTACTCCAAGGGCCTAATGTGGCATGAAACCTCTTAGAATATGGAAGAAGCACTGCAATGAGCTGTATGGTCGTGTGGCCATTAAGATGCTGAAAGGACTGAAATCATGTCTGAGATGTAGCTTGCTTCATTTTAGTTGTCTGTGTGCAAGTCCAAATAGATACCTGTGTTTGATCAGAGGAATCGTTCACGTGACTCTACAGGCTGTAATGGGAACCTGGACACCCAGCTCACATTCAGGCTCATGCATTTAAGTAGAACGAATCCTGCTGGTGTTGTCAGCCTGTATCCCGGTCTTAAAAGTAAATGGTCTGGTGGAAGGTAGGAAACATGATGAGAAGAGAATATTCAAAGAGCAGTGAGGCTTAGCATGGGCCGGTGACTCATGATTACCACTTAGGTGATTCTTGTGAGATGTTCCCTTCTCTTTCTTGACTTTGCGTTTAATGGTTTTATTTTCTTGAGTGGTATATGCCCATCACTCCTTTGTGTCCAGCGGAAGGCTGTGCTGAGTTCACCTTAAACAGTGAACTTCCACAGAGTACCCAAGCAATGAGGAAATGCATGTGTGGTGAGCCCTTGACCTCAGCCAAGACCTTGAGTTGCAAGATAACAACTTGCTCTGCAACAATGAAAAGGAAATGGCTGCTGATGGCCTCTGGATGTTGCTGAAAAATCAAGGAGGATGGCAGTGCTGGGAATGATGAATAGGACCATCTGGTGTGCTGGGAAAAGTATGCCAGAGAATAATTTCCATAAGAGGGTGAGAAAGGATGTGAGGATGTAGAGGCAGCTTGAGGGCTCTTGGACAGTGAGGTGCATCCATTGGCTGGAATGTGTGTATAAAATCAGTTTTATAATCATAGAATGGTTAGAGTTGGAAGGGACCTCAAAGATCATGTAGTTCCAACCCCCCTGCCATGGGCAGGGACACCTCCCACTAGACCAGGCTGCCCAAAGCCCCATCCAGCCTGGCCTTGAACACTTCCAGGGATGGGGCATTCACAACTTCCCTGGGCAACCTGTTCCAGTGCCTCACCACCCTCACAGTAAAGAGTTTCTTCCTCATATCTAATCTAAATCTCCCCTCTTTCAGTTTAAAACCGCTACCCTTCATCATATCACTACACTCCCTTACAAAGAGTCCCTCCCCATCTTTCCTGTAGGTCCCCTTTAGGTACTGGAAGGCCGCTATAAGGTCTCCCTGGAGCCTTCTCTTCTCCGGGCTGAACAACCCCAACTCTCTCAGCCTGTCCTCATAGCAGAGGTGCTCCAGCCCTCTGATCATCTTTGTGGCCCTCCTCTGGATTCACTCCAACAGGTCCATGTCCTTCTTATATTGAGGGCTCCAGAGCTGGACACAGTACTCCAAGTGGGGTCTCACCAAAGCAGAGCAGAGGGGCAGAATCACCTCCCTTGACCTGCTGGCCATGCTTCTTTTGATGCAGCCCAGGATACAGTTGGCTTTCTGGGCTGTGTGCACACATTTACAGATCATATTGAGCTTCTCATCAACCAACGCCCCCAAGTGCTTCTCCTCAGAGCTGCTCTCAAGCCATTTTCCACCCAACCTGTATTTGTGCCTGGGATTGCCGTGACCCAGGTGCAGGACCTTGCACTTGGCCTGGTTGAACTTCATAAGGTTCCCACAGGCCCACCTCTCAAGCCTGTCCAAGTCCCTCTGGATGGCATCCCTTCCCTCCAGCATGTCGAACACACCACACAGCTTGGTGTGGTTGGCCAAATTCCTGAGGGTGCACTCAATCCCACTGTCCATGTCCCCAGCAAAGATGTTACACAGCACTGGCCCCAGTACCAGCCCCTGAGGAATGCCACTTGCCACTTGGTCACTGAGCCCTTGACTGCAACTGTGAGTGCAGCCGGTTTCCTGATTCAGCAAAGCTTTGGTCTTGATCTCATTTCATTTTGCATTTGTTGCTCTGTAGACTTATATGGGTCCTCCCATTTGGCTGTTTTCCCAGGTGAGCAGAAGTTAGAACGCCTGCACCTTTCTTCCTGAACCTGTTCCTGTGATGCACATGTTCTTTTGCTTTTTCTGAGGTAGCAGTCCTAGTCTGTTCTTAGTCTTTTTAGGCTCCTGGTCATTCTTTTAATCCTGAAATGAACCACTTCTAACTCAGTGAGAGCCTAGGTGGTCAGTATTGTACATGACTAGACCTTCCTACAGATCCTTATAGTGCCGCTATCCTAATCATATTACTGTGTTGTTCCATTTATATTCTAGTAGCTTTGCATTTTGACAGCTGTGTTGGACATGGGAGCTCTCCCTGTTAAGGCTAGCGAATGGAAAAGGATCATTGTGTGCATCTGTGCTGGCTCAGCAATATTTCTTCCCAGATCCATTTCTTGAATTTGGAATCCAATGAGCTGTTTGGGTCGCCTATGTTTCTTGTCCATCCCAGCTATGTTGTGTTATATTTATTACCACTGACTTTTGCTTACTATGTTACCTATTTTCTCACTGAGACTTTTTTAATCTTCCTCAGAGTCCTTCCAGATCCCAACTAAACTTTTTGCCTTCTGCAGCTTTTACTGTCCCTCTCCCTTTTCCTTCTGTGTTGTCAATACGTCAGGCAACAGAAGATCTTGTGGACTGAATCCTGAGGTATTAGCTGGCATGTTGTTGCTATGCTGAACGTAGCACTGTTTTGATAGAAAGATTTTTAATAGCCAGCTCACTTAGTGTGAATTTCCAAGTAGAAATAGGGCTGTACTGTAATAATGTATGAATAATGTGTGGTGACCTGCTTATTGGGCTGTTTACTGTATGAATATGCCTCTTTAGCCCAGTGGAAGGTTGTGAGGAAAAATAACAAGTAAAAGGAGAAGAAGAAGGACTCCTGGCAGCAACTCTCAAAGGGTTATCAAGAAGTAGCTTCAGAGACAATAGTCAGGCTGTTAATACGAAACCCACTACCTTCTTCATGCAGAGCTGATTTTTCTTGACCTGGGAGCCAGAAAAGCAAATGATTCAGGTTACCTTAAAAAAAAAAAAAACGCAAACAAACCTGCCCTTGAGAGGCAGGGCCCTTTGTTCAGCAAACTGGACAGATGCACAAACTGGACAGGCCTTCTGGAGCGCAGAAGACACTAAAATATCATCTAAACCTCATTAAAGATTGCGTAAGATCCACGTTTAACTATCTGCCTGATTTAAACTCCTTTTTCTCTTCAAGTGTCATTGCTGCCGTTGGGAAGAAGCAATGCTCAGGGCTTCCTCAGCAGTCGCGAGCAGAGGGAACACAAAATGCTGAAGGGAAGGGCTGCAGCTAGGTTCAGTGAACAAGCGCTGAGCAGATCAAAGGAGCCCTGATGTAGCTCTGCTGTAAACATGAGTTTGTTCATGGGCAGCATAGTATTCTTTAAATATATTTAAAGAAAAACAAATATAAAATAATTTTCCTGGCGTAGACATTGACGCTTGCAACACGTTAGGAGTCTGTCTTATACATGCATATGTGCATATGCTGTCAAGTCCCAGCAGAAGGAGAATCAAGGAATCACCTTCCAGGAAAGGCAGAGGATCCCAGCTTGCTCTCTGAGTGGGTGGCTACTCTAGAACAGGCAGACGATCTATCTCTAGCAGGGGCACATCAAATATGCTGCAACTTAGACATCTTTAGCTTTGAGTTTATGTCAATTGAAATTGTTTTGATTTCCAAGCAGTGATATCCTTCTATTGTGAAACAGTCTTTAATTTTGCTCAGAAACTTTAATTTTGCTCGGTGTGGTTTAAAATTAAAAAGAAAAAAAAAGAGAGAGAAAGAGAGAATGAGAAACAATGGAGTTATACTTGTGGCTTGTACGTAACTGTTTTGTGGTGATGCAGTTGGCAGTTCTCTGAAATGTGTCACTGAAGTAACCTCACTAGCAGAGCAGGTCAAGCAACCTGTAAAATATTCCAGTGGATGTTTTTTTCTGTATTTAAAATCCTGTGAAAGAGATGTAAACTTCATTTAACTTATTTCTTGAAAGCATTAGTTCCAACTACCATGGTTGTGTTTTGCTGCCGAGATGTGTTTGTTGAGAGGGAATGACAGTTTTTATCTACCATGGTCTGGATAGTGGTTCTACTATCTCCTTGAAGGGTCTTTCCTTGAATTTTTGCAAGAGCAATGCTGAAGTAATAGGCGTTATCATTTGCTTTTAAATGTATCACATGTCATCGCTTGCTAGGCTTGTTCTTTGTTGTTACAAAAATGAATTTATACATAGCACAGTCAAGTGGGTAGCTGGACTTTTGCCTAGCTGTGCAGTGAAGGGATTCAGGCACAGCACAGATTGGGAGCTGGGCTTGTTCTCCTTATGCAGTAAAGAAGCTAGTCCCTGGCTCTGTGAGAGCCAATTTGATGTGGTCTCTCATCCATTGTACCAAATCTCTTCGTACTTTTCTAGTTGAAGAAGATTGGTGGTGGTGGCTTTGGGGAGATCTATGAGGCGATGGATCTGCTGACCCGTGAGAATGTGGCCTTGAAAGTGGAATCAGCCCAGCAGCCCAAGCAAGTTCTCAAGATGGAAGTGGCTGTCCTGAAAAAGCTGCAAGGTAAGGCAGAAAGCTCTTTGGAAGTGCTAAAGGTCACTGTGCATGTTAACAATTAGAATCCAAAGTTGCAAATGTTTTTTATAATTTTCAGATTCCATCTATATGTGAAGTTACATTAAGCCATTCAGCTCAGAAAGTTATTACATTCTGCAAAGCGTCCTGCTCAAGGGAGTTCCAACCACAGGGACTATTTTTGTCTGATAGGCTGTAAGAACAATGAGGAATCTTGAACTGAACTGTTGGTACACTGGTCTGTGCAATCTAGTGATACTGATGAGATAATAAGGAATAGAGCAAGCAGTGCCGGCCTAAGAAATGAGGTTAGCTGATTGCCTCCCAGAGGACCAGGACAATGTTTATGACTGTGAGCATGACGGACTCTCCAAGTAAAATGGTTGACTAGTAGATGAGTGCAAAAAGGGGTTTACATGAAGTATAGGGAAACTGGCAATTAGTTAATTTTTCCTGTACCTGACTGTCCTGAAGGCAAAGTATGAAATGATTTTAGGCCTTTTAGTCTGGGGAGTGGTGGTTTTGAATTATGTTAATTTGAATTATATGCCTATTCTTAATTTTCCCTAACACAGTTTTGTATTGGTTTGGATGTTGAAGTCAACCCTGGGACCATTGATTTCTAAGTTGACCTTGGCAAAGCTTATAAGCAGGTTTCAAACTGACTGGGAAGCAGCAAAATGGAAGCCTTCCTTGACTCATATCCAACCCTGCTTCTACTTAAGAAATTACACTGAAAGGGGACTTGCCTTATGCTAGGATGCTGTTTTCTGTTTGCTCAGGTGAAACTATAAACAAGGCTAAAAGTTAAAACTTCCTGTGCTGATCTTTAAAGTCACAGTCATTTTCAGGAGTGGACTGGTAGCGCAGGGTGAAGGAAGTCAGCCAGTATCCCCAAGGCGTTTGCTATGCTGATGGGATACAGTTTAACACCACGGGGTGCAAGGGAGCAATCCTGCTGCAGTTGTTCCTGGCTGAAGGAACAGTGAGGGGGCTTCTTCTAAAAACTGATTGCTAGAGGAGGATGTAAACAAGAGATTTCCAAATCTGCCTTTGAGGATCAGAGAACTGCTGTTTGCTCAAGTGCATTGCGCATGATTTCCTTGTGAAGGCCAGCTATTGACAGGTACAGTTTACATGTTGTAGTATTGTATGCCTTTGAAGGGATGTTCCTTTTTGCATTATTCCCACTTGGGCTGAGGAAACACCTTCCCATGAAGCAGTGAGTAGCATCTTTATCACCAGGGCTTATGCTTCAGAGAGAGTATGGTGGCCCTATGTCCGTGTCTATACCTCTGCCCTTACACAAAATCTCCAGAGATATGATTGAATTAGAGGGGGCGACTGTTGCAGATCTTGTGAAACAGAGTTTACTCAGTGTTTGCGACAGGTAACCTCTGGGTAAAAGTCAGTGAATTATTTTGGAAGGTCAAATAGTTTTCCACAGTCCAGCTCTTAAGGGGAGGACTGATAAGGCCTTTTTTGAATACACCGTATTATAATAGATGCAGCTGAGCTGTGCAAAGAGAATCGCAACGAAGGAGAAATCAACCCAGGTCCTTAGGAGGAAGGTTTCTGTTGATCTGTGAAAGGCCCGGATACACAGAACTCCCAGAGAACAGCAGAGCAGGTAGCTGAGGTCTGAAAGCAACGTAGTGAGGGCAAGACAGGCAGAGATTTAGATTTTTACATTTGGTTGTACACTTGGAACTGCTCTGAATTGAGTGAGAGTGTGACTGTGTAGAGCAACAGACTATTAAAATACCAAGAGACGATGCCATCATGCTGGCTAGTGTCAATACGTGGTACATCCAGGGCAGGGAATGCTTGAAAAGCATGACCTGAAGTTGCCAAATCAGAACTAGCATCAGAAAATGTGCAAGGAGTTGACTAATACACGTGCTTTGACATCAATGTTTATTTATGGAAAATAGTTGAGAATACCAAATGCTTGAAAAAACACCCACAGTAGTACACAGCATGATCCTGGTAATTGGGGAGAGGGCGTGGTGGTGTGTGAAATTAGGACAGTCCCTTGGCAAAGCAGTTAGCAAATATTAAGGGACAGAAAAGGCAGAAGAAGCAGAATTGATTATGCATCAGCTATCCCACGTTTAAGAATGACAAACTACTTCAGCCATATTTTTATAAATCAAGCTGTTCTGTGAAGAATTTAGCTTTTTGGGTTCAAGGTTAATCCCCAAATGTCTTACTGAAATAAATGATAAAGTTAAAATAAGAAATAAGGTTGAGAGAGTTGGGAATCATGTATTGTGTATGTTTTCACTGTGAGCTGTTGCGAAAAGGTGTGAAACATTTCAGAAAGGGAGATGCTGACTTTATCCAAACAGTTCACGGATGGAGGAAATTGGTGGTATTACCATAGGTGATATGGTCGGTTCATGGTTTTCCAGGTGAAAAGCAAGGGAACACTGTTGTCTAAAATTCCTTTGCACTTTTCTGGTAGAATTTAACATTGCAGTTCTTTTTAAATAGTACAACTTTATTGTTTTCTGTTTAGGTATCATACCAACATTAAAGGACTAATGAGCTGCCACTCTTTTCAGAGCTTGTGATCAGTGTCTTGCAAGTTGCTAGAGCGTCACGGAGTTTGGCATAGAGAAGGCTGGCCATTACCCCGTATTGCAGACCTACTTCAGGACCTGGTTTAGGTGCAGCCCGACCTCTCAGTGCAGTAGCTCCTGATTGGTTTGGACTGCAGGCTGTTGCCAACAGTCAGACTTTCTGGGACACTTTCTGCAATAGCCACATAAGTAACACAGCTGCAGGTCCCTCACAATGTCCTTTCTGCACTGTCAGTCCACACAGAACAGCTGCAGAACTAATGAGTTAATGACTCTTCTGGAGAGTCTCTATACCTTCTAAGAAAACACTGTGTGTATTTTTCTACTGTGAGGCTGGTAGCTTTTTTTTTGCCACGAGCGTGGTCAAACACTGTCACAGGTTGCCCAGAGCGGTTGTGGAGTCTCCATCCTTGGAGATGCGCAAAACCCAACTGGATGTCTCCATGGACAACCTGCTGTAGCTGTCTCTGCTTGAAAAGTGGTAGGGGACCAGATGACCTCAAAAGGTCCCGTCCGACAAAAATGATTCTGTAAAACTTGTGCTTGGCTATGTGAGATCACTGCCACTTCAGTATCTCTCAACTGCCCTGTAGATTCATTCTGTTCTGTTCTTCCTTGATTTGATTTTTCTAGATGTGTAGTGCTTTTTCGTTACCTGTTTAGATATTAATGTCTTTGCCAAAGGCAAAGTTATTTCTGACTTGTATTCTTGCTTGCAAGGATTGTAGATCATCTTCTGACCAACCTTCCAAATCTTTATACTATCTTGGGGCTGGGAAGCACCAGCAATGGTGTCCTTTTAGGCTTTGGGTGAAACATGATTGAGAAGTCAGCTTACAGAGTTTCTTGCTCAAGCAGGTGAGGAGCTGAAGCTCTCAGTTGTCCTGTTGTTGCACATTTACCCAAAAAGTTTCCAGCAAAATTTCTGGGTTTTTTCTTGCCTTCCATGGGCTATTTTAGTGAAAATCAAAACCTCTTGGTCCCACAGAGTTGCTGTAGAGTATTTCCCTGTTCAGGCTGTAGGGCTCAGGACATTCTGTTTGGTGATACTTTATCTGGCCAATACTAATCAGAGTACCACAAGGTAACATTTCTTTTTCGTCTTTGTCAAGCACTGTTTGGCTTACATTGTCCTGTTGCTCCTCTATTCTGACAGGGCCTTGGCCATTTACTCGTTGTGTGTTGGTAAGTTTTCTTGGGGAACAGAGAAATTGCATTCTCTTTTTCGTACCGTTAGGAATGTTGACCGCAGCATCACAATGTGTATTACTGTCCTTGCTGCTCAAGGAGGCCTTCACCCTCCACAGTGCCGGATTTTACCCCTGTCATCGTTGCAGCATGAGCATATGGGATCTTCCATGATGCCAGGCCTCTTCCATGAGGGTCACCATTTGAAAACAAGTCTTTCTTTCCAAATCCTCACCATGCGGTGGCATTCAGGCAAGCACACCTTGTTGTAGAACCAGTGGCCACTAGAGATTATAACCTTGGACCTCTCTTTTACTTGAGATCCCACCATGTGTTTACCCACTGTCTGCTGTAGGTGAAGTCCTCTGCTACTTATCAATACCAGCCTGAGCAACCCTTTTGGCCTGACTACAGGAGTTGCTCACCACTTCTGTTGGGCTTGATTATCTCTGCCTTATCTGTCCCTTCCGTGGATGAAGGAGTAAACAGGACTAAGTTTACCTTGAGGATCAGAAAATTTTCATTCCTTGAAGAAGGCTGCTGGGTGTCATGGAGAGTCCAAGGAACCACATCAGAGAGTAAACTTTTGCAGTAACAGATTCTTATATACATATTTATCTCTAAAATATGCAATAAGTATCAAGAAATACGGAAATTATGCCCAAAATTCATGGTGTACAGCAATAAGAAATGTGTGTATGTAGTTGGGTAGCATAGGGATAATAAATCAAATAGTATGAAAAAAGATAATAAGAAAAATAATTTTAAAGACAGCTAATAGAGAATTACCCTATTAGGGATGAAAATCTTACCTATAACAAATTCAGAAACTGTTTCAGGGATAGTTTGGCACATCTGCACAGGGAACTTCTGCATGAATACAGCTTCTATGTCAGAAGAATACCATTTTAGTGCCAAGCCTTCATTTTATTACCTTAATCACTACTGTAAAATTATCTTTAGTGACATAAATGTATATGATTGTACCATTTGAACGTAATTTTAACCTATTGGGCTTTTCTACTTTGCAGTCAAGCATTTTGAAACCAAGCCTAAGCTGCATTGGCAAAGTAGTTCTTGCAGGTACACCTTCTCTCCAGCGGAGAAGGATGCTGGTTTAGTTGTATCTGCAAGTGTTTTGCTGTGTAGACAAGCCTTTTCATCACATATGTTAAAAAGCGAATGGAAATAAGATCTGTGTGCCTAATTAGCAACTTAATTATCCAGACAGCACGAACGGCCTTTGCTGGGTTTTCTGTGTTTCACACGCTTAAGCTATGTCTACGTTCGTGAGCAGTACGTTACCAGCAGATCAGTGGATGGAAGCAGTTGCTCAGGCCTATGCATCTCCAGCAAATATGGCTTGGGGATTTTACGCCATAAACAGCATGTGTTTTGGGGATCTTCCTTTGGGTTAGTTTTAATCTGGTCCCCCTGTCTGAGGGACCAGTTGTTGGTTTGGACTGTCTTCTTTAGGATTTGGGGAGTATTTGGTGTGTAGCTGGAATGGAGCTTCTAGGTCTGTTTGCTCAGAAATGTTTCTATGACCCAAAGCCACTCTGTGAACAACACTGACATGATAATTGCAATGGTTTAAGGCAGTATGGGGGCTTGTTTTAAAACCGCATTGCTATTATAAAGCAGGACTCTGAGACTCCTGTTCTTTGGAATTATTGGGAGAAAAAACGGGATGGTTTCTTGTCATTGAGCACGTCGATGGAAGAGCCTGTCACTTCTAGAAAAGCAGATGTTTTTACATATCTTCAATGCTTTTCTAATCCTTTGGAATACAGACAGAAAGAAATCTGCCTGCTCTCTCTGTGACTTTTTTTCCCCACCCTGCATTTGCTGTGGAGCGACATTCAGGTGAAATACTATCCGCGCTCTGTTTCCTATCTCTGAGGTCTTTAAGGTTAATCAAAACCCAATGGCTCTGTTAGAGCAGCTCTTGTAGAGCTTTTGAGGTGCTTGACTTGAGCTACCTCAGTGTCATTCTGCCTTTCCGACAGCAGCCTTAATTGCAGAAATAGTGAAGCAGTATCCCTGATTAAATCCGGTGGATTGTTTTCTCTAGCTTTCAGGCTGCTGCAGAGAGGGGTGTGGAAACCATCTTTACATGCCAAACCAGGCACTGTGCCTGCTCTAGATGCTCAACTGGGGCTGCGTGAGGCCCAGCAGCAGATGCTTTGAATTCAAAAGTGTTCTTCCTGTCCTTACCCACTTCTTGATAGGTCCCTCTGGGAGCACTCAGAGGGCTTGTGAGACTCGGACGGTGCAAAAGGATCTCTCACGAGGTGTGCACTTCAGATGCCTTCTGGTCCGCAGGCTTCCAAAAATTTGGGTGTGGCCACGGCATTCAGTTTCCTGTGCTGGGATTCTCCTTGGAGCAGCGTAACAGCCAGATTGTCAGTTAAAGTGGCCAGGTTATTCTGGTGCTGAGCACTGTTTTCTGTTCATCCGCAGTGGCAATTTTGCCCTGGTGTGAGGCTGCGAGGCCCCATGTACTTGCCTTCGACCTCACTCAGCAGCCAGATATTCCTAAGTTCTCTTCAGTGTGTCATTGTCTTTGTAAATGCCTTCTTTTCAGTGTGACCGATCTCATTGCGTAGGACTGATTAATTTTATTCTGCAGTGCAGAGATCTTCTGCATATTGAGTAGTTGTGCAAGATGCAGCCTGGTCACAGGCATTGTAGTTTTTGAGTACCTGATTTTATTACAGCAGATAGCGAAGCAGGTCTGTGTTGCTTGTTCCCTGGTTACTGTCAGGGCTTGGACAGGTAAGGGTTTCCTAACAAAATAAGGGAAGGAAGGGGATCTTGCTTGTTTTTTTCTCATTTGCCAGTCCTAGTCTTTTCTTTTTGCATATGTGGGTTTTTCATGTGAAAGTGGTGCCTTAATTCTCTGTGATTCAGTTTCTGTTACTTTTGTAGACACATTTTATATGTTTCTGTAGTATTTTGCTAGGTTGATGTAACCAAGCTATTTGTAAAGGCCGGAAAGCAGGGTAAATTACTCTTGGCAGGTCTTTAGGCTATGACAGGGTGGCAGATTCAGGCACCTGATGTAGCTCTGATGTAGCCTCTCTGCTCAGCACTGCATTTTTCCATGTGGAAGAGTCCTATGGGTGTTTGAATGAACTGGCCTTTGGGCCACATGTTTTCTGTGTCAACTGTGGTGTCGCAGGATGGGGGAAGGACATGGGATGGATGAAAGAGGATTTAAAACATAATTTTTTTGAGGCTTTGTTGAATTCTTGCTCCTTTGCTATTCTGCTTTGCCATGTGTTGGATCTATTATCAATTGCTTATCTTAAAGTCTTTAGTGGTCTTGGGAAATAAGAAGAGGATATTATGCCATGCCAGGTCAGGTAGTTTTGCCTTTTACTCTTTGATTAGAAGATGATGATCAGCCTTTTGTTTTTATATGCATTAGTTCGTTCATTTATTACAGAAGCACTAGCAAGGTTAACCCAGTTGATTAAATCCTAGTTGGTTACTATTGGATAATGTAGTTATTTAAGCCTTACTTCCAACATAGAATTTGTTTCCTTTCATATTCTAAACTCCTTGTTTCCAGCTGCGTTGACAAGTCCCTGAAGTCAGCTAGTTTGTCTGGCCAGAAATGAAACTTGCTAACTGCAAAGGAAAGAAAACTGTATGCTAGTCAGCTTTGCCAAGATACAGACACCATTTTCAAGTGAAGTTAGAAGATGATGAAAATAATTCTCATTTCATTTTCTAGTCCTATGGATCCTCCATTTCTTTAGAGTGTTTGTACAGAAGTGAATTCAATATCCTCACAATACAAAATCTGTGATTAGCTGATAAACCTGATACTGATGTCGACAGGCGAATAAAAAACAGGATAGCTGTAAAATGTATATTCTGTCTATAATGTAGAGTCTGAGAAATAGCTGCATCATTCCAAATGCCGGTGAGAGCAATTGTATAGCTAGATGTCCACAACTGTGCATATAATTGAGACCCTGGCAGTGCCAAGTGCTCAAGCAAATTACGTCACTAAGCACTTGAGCTTTTCCTATGTAGTTGTCTTTAAGGTTGAGCTGTGCCTTGCTGGTTGTTTTTGGCCGGCAGTGTACCATTGGTTTTGATTACCGGAATAAAAAGATACTTGACTGATGATTCTGGAATTAAGCCAAGTTTGTGATTAGAGAGGTCAGAGGTCCCTGCTGATGCGAGAGGCAGGCCTTAAAGAAACATGAGTGTTTGACATGGATAGATCCAGAGGATAATTTAGGCTGGCAGGGAGCACCTCTGGAGGTCTCCAGTACAACCTCCTGCTCCAAGCAGAAAGAAATAGATCAGGTTGCTCTGAGCCTTTTCCGGTGAAGTTCTGAATGATCTCCAAAGATGGAGATCCCACAGCATCTCTGGACCCCTGTTCAAGGGTTTGACCACCCTCGTGGTGAAAAAGAAAGGACACCTAATGGGAATTTCACATGTTGCTGCTCGTGTCCGATGCCTCTCTGTGCACCTCTGAGAAACGTCAGGCTCCATCTTCTCGGCACTGTTCTGCTAGGTGGCTCCGACCAGCAGGTAGATCCCTCTCTGCTGCCTTCCTAAGGCCGAACAAATCCAGTTCTCTGACACTTTTGGCGAATGTCACGTTCTCCTTTTCCCTCAACCATCCTGGTGGCTGCTGATGGACTCGCACTATTATGTCAGTGTTGGTCTAGTACCGCAGAGGAAATCGTAGAATCATAGAAGTACAAGAATCGGTAAGGTAACAGTTATAAGAGTAACAATAATTGCGATGAGATTTATGATAATTTATGCAGAAGAAGTTTCTTCAGTGTTTTGGGTGGACTGTTAGCAATGAGACAGCTCATCTATGGAGATGAATCACAAAATAAATTTGGCATAAATTTAAAAGCTTAAATTCTTGAACTCCTTTGGGGAGAAGAGTGGTTATTTGTTTTCTGCAGGTAAAAATTCAGGAAATACAGAGTCTGCTACCAAAAAAAAACCAAACCAAGACACTTCAAATTGCAACAATAATGTCACATATTTCTTTCTTACTCTATTTATTTGATTAGTTTCATTGCTGTATTGAAAATACGTTAGGAATATTTAAGAATTTAAACGAGTAAAAGATTGGAATGAATATTGGTTTCTAGCAGTTGGAAATTGATCCATGTGGAAAAATACACTCAAAAAAGGATCATAAACTAATTTTTTAACTGCTGCGTAATGAAAGTTTTTCATGTAATGAAAGTTCTTAAGTATTAATATGGGGTTTTAATTTGTTTCTCTAGAAGGTGATGAATATCTATCCTAGGGTGGGTCTTCCAGATACTTGAAGTTATTTTTATACATGAGGACATGGCCATTGACTGTAATTTTTAAGTTCCTTCAGAACAAGGATGGTGAAGACCATTTCAGTAACCGAAATATTTTGCCTCTTACACGGTGTTATATGGGAGTTTATTACATTTATTTTATTTTAAAAGCAGCAGTAGAAAGAATATTCTTCTATGGGTGAATATTAAAGCATTGCCTTAACTAAATGGTTGGGAAAATGAATGCATGTGAAACAAAATAAAGCACGTGTTCTCTGAAATTTTTCTCAGGTCAGCGTTCGTGAAATCATGCTGACTTATTCCTCCAACCTATGTTAGTTAACAGGCCAAAACTCTTTATAATCTCTTGCTCTGTTCCTTTACTTTGTTGGAAGATAACTGCTTTGTTTTAGTAATAAAGAAATACAGACATAGGACTTATTTTCCAAAGTATGAGCTTGTGATCTTCTGTAATACCAGAGTAGCTGTTCAGCAAAGGAGCAAGTGTGATCTGGCGGTTAGTGCAGTGAAATGGTTGTGAGGCTCCCCATGCTAACTATACCTTGGAAAAACTTTTTACCTTTTCTTACTTTTCTGGGTTAAAATACACTTTGCTTCTCTCTCTGCTATGATCTTCATGCTCAAGGAGGGCATGTGTGAGGAAGGAGGGCTATTTCCTTCTGCCTTAAAGGAAAGTATGACAGTCCCGTCATCCTGGCTGCACAGCAGGTTATTAAGGTGATTGTTCTTGTGGGCTTCATAATTCTGATCAGCCTCAGGACCGATCTGCAGGAATCCCAAAGTCACGCCTGACTGTCGGCCTCCATCTGCTACTTCTGCATGGCACGAACTCCTCTGAGAGAGCAAACAGTTGTAACCTGCTGCCTCCTTTAGTTGAAAAATGAGTAAAAGCCTCGGAAACGCAGAGGGGTTGATGCTGCAAGCATTTATCCCATTTATATGACCAGCTGGCTGTACATACCCCACCTCTAAATGTGGCCTGCTGTTATATTCCTTTCTTCTCATGCAGGAATTGGCAGTCTTCCCTCTCCCCCTTTCTTCTTCCTTTCCTGGTGTTGCTTGTGTTGCAGAATAGCACATGGGAGAGCTGTTCCAGGGAGCGCCTCAATTCCTAAAACCAACAGGTCAGGTCGGAGCTCATTTTAGGCTGGAAAGGAGGATTCAGTATCAAATCAAGTCAGTTTGGGGATGTGGTCATCAAGAACTGTGAGTCAGTTCATCATTTTCAAAAATGAAAGTAAACAGAAACATGTTGTCAGCCTAAACATGCATGTAATTCTCAAAGACAATAAATTAAAAATTTAAATGCTTTTTCTTCCTGTAAGATTTTTGTGATCCAGAAAACCATTATGTTGTGGAAGAAAGTGATTTTTAAAAAAAAAAAAAAAAAAAAAGTCTCAGGAATATACTCAAAATCAGAAGAGCATGGATGTGTCTTAAGTCACAATCAAGCGTATTGGACACTAACACTGCTGTTCGCTGAAATGATTGATTTAGCTGGCCAGGCTCTCCCTGTCAGAGGATTGGTTTTTAATGTTCTTGTCTGTCGTTTTACAGCAATAAAAAGCACATGGTGTCCTGCCTATCAGTGCTTTGCAATTATTTAAAACAATAAAAGCCAGTAAAAATTGGAGCAATTTACCATACAGTAGCTCTCCTTGCCAGTTGAAACAGTCATTGTTTTGGCTGTTACCTCAATATCCATCTCCTGGTGTTCTGAAAGGCAAAGCAAAGTGGGACTCACAGTGCGTCTATAAGTAAGCCAGGCTGTGAATTTCTACGGACTTAAAGGAGTTAGGTCTGGGATGAGAGTGGACCTGCACTGGCCTGTCCATCCTGTCTGAGGCTTCTGTAGACTGCCAGTTTGCTGAAGGACACCGGTATCACAAGTTCCTAAAGAAACATAACCGGTTCTCTCTGAGGTTATCCAGATATGTTGACCTGGTAGCTACAAATCTGGCTTTGAGGCTGCCTTCACATCGATTGGCAGGCAGCATAGCCATCCATATTGGGACCCATGGCAGGAAGGTGTGTAGGACAGTTGAGGTTTGCCGGCCGTCCCTTCTTGGTAATGCCCACGCCAGGACGTGTGCTATAACCAGACAGTGTCTCAAGTTCCCTCAGAAAACCAAAGACCCGTATGTCAAAATCAACACTGAATTTGCAATGAATTTGCAGATGGTAGGAAACCAGTGGCACCCAGCACTCATGGGCACACACAGGATGTGGGCTTGGTATGTGAGAAAAAGGGTCAAGCAATAGTGTGCGGGCTGTCCTGATGTATGCTGAAGAGGATGCTTTCCTGATCTCTGAATATCTTTTCCTGAAATATGGTGGCTTGTGGCATTCCTTGATGGTTTCACCGCGGTCTTGCACGCTCAGTCCTGAAACTGGACGATGTCCTTAAGTCTGTGCCAGAGACATGAAGGATCTGCAGCCACATAACCTTCCTGCTTATCTAACCAGATAGAGGTGGATACTAGGATTGATTAGTTGGTTGGTTGGTTTTAAGTGTTTTCTTCCTAAGGGAGTAAGGAGTAGCCAAGGCCTCTGTCCCTCCAGTTCTGGTTGCCAGCAGCTCTGTTATCTCCTTGTGGTAGGAGAGAGTGTGTGGGTGTTCTGTTATGGGATGCTGCTGGGCCCTGGAGGACAGGCTCTTGATGCTCTTACCAAGAGACCTCGGATGGAGCTCCATATTCCACAGCTGTAGGTACTGCTCTGGTCAAAGCTCTGGTTCTCCAGTGAGAAAGATGCTTTTTTGTCTCCTGCCCTCCAGGTCCCTACTCTATCACATCTTGCTGTCCCCAACGGTTTTTGATGCCCCAGGATTATGGTGTACACAATGAGAGCAAAAGCAGGGTCCCAAGGGTGCTACAGGCAGTGCAATTACCGAGTACTCTATATGTTCCTGTTCTTCCTTTTTTTATTTTAAAACTGGGAAGTATCAAACAATAATCTTTGGTTTAAAAACTAATTAAAATCACAATTGCCCGAGTGCTACAAAGAACTACAGGGCAAAGCTATGCAATGATGCTCACTATTTTCCGTGCTTAGAAACCCCACCAGGAATCAAATGTTCGTCATTGTGGTGTGCATCAACCTTTACTCTGTTATCAGTAAGTCTGCTATTAGAGGAACACATGCATCCCCTTTTGCTAATACAGAGAGCACACCATCACAGATCCATTATGGGTCAGGATCTGAAGCCACAGCCTCCACTCTCTCTGCTTTTTTTTCTTTTTTTTTTTTTTTTTTTTTCCTTAAGATAGGTCCTGCCTGGTGCCATGTGAAGAAATGTAGATGTTGCAGCAGCGCTTTTGTACCACAGAGAACAAACCTGGAGGAGTAGCTGAGTGTTGCGGGGGGGCTGGTTGGTTTTGGTTTTCTCTGAGTAGATGTAGTTTGTATTTCTAACACTATGACAGTACGCAACATGAAATTGCCTGGGTTTGTTTCCTTCTTTTATTATGAAATTCCTTTAACGTTTCAGTGGAGTTTTTTCTTAAGGATCTTTCTTTTCCAGATGGTTCTGACTGTTAAAATCAGAGTTTGTCCACATTGAAGTAGTGTTAGTTTAGCCGTTTCAGGGTAAGCAATGCTCATAGGCAAGTGTAGTGATGGTGTGTAAAAGTCAGCATTTACTGAGTAAAGTTGGTGTAATTTGATACTGTCCTGCATGACATCCTCATCTGTAAATTGGAGAAACATGGATTTGATGTGTGGATCACTCAATGAATAAGGAATTGGCTGGATGGCCACGTTCAAGGAGTTGTGGTCAATGGCTCGATGTCCAAGTGGTGACTAGTGACAAGTGCTATTCCTCAGGGGTCGGTATTGGGACCGGTGCTGTGTAACATCTTTGCTGGGGACATGCACAATGGAATTGAGCTTGCCGACGACACCAAGCTGTGTGGTGCAGTCGACACACTGGAGGGAAGGGATGCCATCCAGAGGGACTTGAACAGGCTTGAGAGATGGGCCTGTGGGAACCTTCAACAAGGCCAAGTGCAAGGTCCTGCACCTGGGTCATGGCAATCCCAAGGCCAAATACAGGCTGGGCAGAGAATGGCTTGAGGGCAGCTCTGAGAAGGACTGGGCCAGAAGTGTGTGTTCACAGCCCTGAAAGCCAACCGCATCCTGGGCCGCATCAAAAGAAGCGTGGCCAGCAGGTCAAGGGAGGTGATTCTGCCCCTCTGCTCCGCTCTTGTGAGACCCCACCTGGAGTACTGTGTCCAGCTCTGGAGCCCACAACATAAGAAGGACACGGACCTGTTGGAGTGAATCCAGAGGAGGGCCACAAAGATGATCAGAGGGCTGGAGCACCTCTGCTATGAGGACAGGCTGAGAGAGTTGGGGTTGTTCAGCCTGGAGAAGAGAAGGCTCCGTGGAGACCTCATTGCAGCTTTCCAGTACCTAAAGGGGGCCTACAGGAAACATGGAGAGGGACTCTTTTTTGGCAAGTGAAGTGATACGATGAAGGGTAGCGGTTTTAAACTGAAAGAGGGGAAATTTAGATTAGATATTAGGAAGAAATTCTTCATTCTGAGGGCCGTGAGGCACTGGAACAGGTTGCCCAGGGAAGTTGTGGCTGCCCCATCCCTGGAAGTGTTCAAGGCCAGGCTGGATGGGGCTTTGGGCAGCTTGGTCTAGTGGGAGGTGTCCCTGCCCATGGCAGGGGGGTTGGAACTACATGATCTTTAAGGTCCCTTCTGTGATTCTAATGAGCTTAAGCATGCTGCCAGTGAACCTGTGAAACCATGTGGTCATGTGTGCTACCCGTGGTTTAGTTCAGGGATGGTGGTGGCTGTGGTGGTGTTGCTTGCACCTAGTGGTTTGTCATACTCACTTGTGTCCTGTGTCACAATTAGAGGATCCATGACACCGATTTCCACTCATGGCTATTTCACAGGCAGTTTTCTTGTATGTCAGTACTCTCCTGAGCTATGAGACTGGGAAGCGGAAACAAAATCAGTCTGTTCCGCAAAACTCCCTGCCTGAGGCCACTCATGGTTACAAGCCCTTGATCAGAAAACATTTTTCTAAAAATCGCGATCACAGAGTTGTTATCTTATGTTCCATTCTATATGTTTCTGTTTCTTTTCAGGGAAGGATCATGTTTGCAGATTTATTGGCTGTGGAAGGAATGAAAAATTTAATTATGTTGTCATGCAGCTTCAGGTGAGTTCTGTGCTTCCCCTCTGCCATGGAGATTGCATCATAGCAAAGGATTTACAGTGAGAGAATAAGGCCAAGCACTGGTATAGAGACTTTGTTGTACATGGAAAGTGGGTGGAATGGGAGACAGTGAGAAGGGGTGGTGTTGCTGTGATATCCCTTGGGGTAGCTCCAGTTGTCAAGATGCACTAAGATATTTCATAGCTCTGCTTTTCTCTTTTAAGATGGCTTTCTGACAATTTTCTGAGAAAGCACTCAATTCAGATTGCCTGCAAGAGCTACCCACAGTATCGTGCAGCAGTGGCAGCTGTTTGAAATATCTCCTGCTGAGCTCTGTGATGCAGTGTTCAAAATGCATCTTGTATCAGAGCTCAGAGTGCGGTGGGAGCCAGTGGTGTCACAGCAGCAGCACAGTCCTCTCTGTGAAAGGGAGTGATCTCTGGCTCCCCCATCTCTACCAAGCTCAGCAGCAGGTTGGCGTCTGCTGTGAAAGTGTTTTCTCCCGTTTGAACACTGCTGATATTAAGTCAATATGGGTAAATACTTGGGCAGCTAGCACATGGTGACTGTACTGCTAGACAGCCAGCTGCTCCCATCAGAGTTAGCCACCTGAAGCCTTACATGGGTGTCTACGCAAGCCACAATAACAGCAGGAGCTGCAGGGACCTCTGCATGGTTCGGCATGGAACTTCACCAAGAAAGCATATATAGTTCGATCTTCAGAGCCCAAATATGGTCATTCTGTCATGTAAACAGCTTTTCATGAAAGCAGCTTTTTTTTTACAGCGTACAGTCACAGGAGAAAGAGTTGGAGGGGAGCAAGTGGGAAGAGATATCTGAGTCAAAAACACATGGAAGAAAGGCCTTTAAGGAGAGGGAGGTTGTCCCTGGCTCGAGGGGAATGTTTTTCAAACTAAAGGTGCTTCTTTCTGACACAGTTGCCTTGGAAGCTGGTCTGTTCCAGCACCTGACATAAGCGTTGACAGGGAGCTTGTCCTATCTCTCTTGCTGTTTGTACGATCAGAGCTTTGCTGGGCAAAGCACTGTATGGTTAGACAATACAATACAAACCGACCCTTCCCCTGGAGAGCTTGCAGCCCATGTCATGTTTCTTTATGTATAATTTGGGTGATAGAACGTGCTGAAGGAAAGTGAGAAGATTGAAGCACTAAGTAATGGGAAGTAAACTGCTGCATAAACTGGAAGGTTATTTTTAATTAGTGAACGAAGTAAAATTGGCACCAGCAGACCCCAGTGCTTCTTTAAAATAAACTTCTGATTCTTTTGAAGTGTAGTTCTGCTTTGCAAGGCAGATGTATAAAACCAGTAAATTCCCGGTTGCTTGGGTTTGCCTTTTACGCGCTGTTGGCATCCCAGGTGCTGTTACAGAAAGAGAAACCTTTTGCTTTCTAAACAACCCTGGTTATTGCTGCTGTTGCAGCGTGAGTGTGAATACAATTCTTGAAAGGGCTAATCTGGAGCTAATGGAAGAACAAAGTTTCTAATCCCCCAATCCTGTCCTTAACAAGCCTGACGAAGATGACTATACCTTGGAAAAAAACTTCTCTGTGTAGAATCTCTTACTTTCTAGCCTGTTCTTGACTATGTAGCTGAGCTTATAGAGTAGGCAGAGCTAAAAATCATTTAATTATTTGCAAATTAAGACTTCAATACTTAAAGCGTTAGTTAGCTTTGCACTATCACTCTTCAGGCTAAAATTCTCCTTCAGCTTCAAGGTCTGCGGAGACATGGTTTATCATGTGTCCCTCTGACTGTCATGTATTGCAGAATCCCTTTCTCTTCAGTCACTGGGTCTGAGGCTTCCACTCTAAGCTTTGCAACTCATTGCATCTGCTCTGTTTCTTAGCCAGCCTGATGGTGTTTATTTGGAAAATAACGCTCATTTTCTGTCTTTTCCTGGGGGCAGTACTGAATATTCACATGCTTTGGGTTGTTTCTGCAGAGCAGGCGCCTGAGACCATCTCCCAGAACAGCTTGGGGAAAATTATGGCACATTTCAGTGTGCGGCTCTGAAAAAAAAATCTGCCTTTGCCTATTACTATTGGATAAGAGAGTTCGTGTCCAAGGAACCACTTTACAGTGGAAAGAAAGATCTGCTGTCAGTTCAGTAACTCAGATCTTTCAGGACAGTGATGACAAATCTGTGCTGCCTCTAGTAAACTCTCACAGGAATTAAAAAAGATAAGCACTGGAGAAGTAGCTTAGTCTTATTTTGTTCATGCTAAGGAGCAAACCTGGGCCAGTTGCTGTGGTTTGGCTGTATCTGTATTAGCTGACCAACGTCAAGCGTGGTTGTTCGAGGGACCAGAGCCCTGGAGTGAAACATGGGTCAAAGCAATTTGAGAGTAGTCATACACTGAAAGAGCCAGTTGCAGTTGGCCCTTTAATGTCTGTAAATAACTTGAGAACTGGAAACGGGTGGACGAATAAATGGCATTTCACTGGTTTGGAGAGCCATCTGTGCTTTCTCATCAAATGTTTGGAATCTTTTATATATCTTCTGTTGCGAATTTTGTTTGAGTGCATCTGGATTATAAGTAATATAAGTATGTATGTCTTTGCAGAAGCAGAAACAGGAGATTCTATAGTATAATGATAATTAGCATGTCCCGGTAACTTTTGTTTTTGATGCATGTTCTCTGAAACAGAGGACTCTTATGCATAATGTTTTCGATCAGTTGATAAATGCATTAGTTCTGTGGATTAGAGGGGTACAGTGCCATAGAATATACTCGTTTTAACACCTTCTTTCTCTTTACAAATCTAAAGAGGTATAGACAAAACTGAGATGACAGAGATCAAAGAATACTGTAATTCTTCTGGTGTTTAGTCTGTCCTTTCTTTCTTTTTTTTTTTTTTTTTGCTAAATTGTCTTTATTTTCATGTACAGCTGATGATAGACATTTTTGCCCAAGAAATGTAATTAACTAGAGTTAAATTACCAATTTTTTTAACAAGTATTTTTTAAGTCAGTGGAAAAATCCTCTCCTATTTTGAGTATGATTCTCTTGATAGGCAGCTTGCCCCATTGTGGTGTTGCCACAACAATGCTGACTTAAGCTTGAGCCAGACAGTTGGGTGCTAGAGAGTTTCTTATGAAACTGCTCCTGTGAGCTGTAATATATAGTGGCTTCATGACCTGCTTATCATTTTTGTACTGCTTTAATCTTTAGATGGCTCAGAGAACAGTCAAAGGTTGTTCTTAAATCAGCTTCTATATAGTCTGGTTTTAAGAGTGAGGAGATGCTGGGCCCACGCAGTCCGAGGCACTGCTGTCCATGCTGTGCCTATTTCTCAAATAGTACATCAGCTGACTTGCCAAGATAACAGTCTGATATCTTCTTATCAGCAAATACATCACTTAAAAGGAAGTATTGGAAAATCATATACAAGAAATAAAGCAGACAGAAGGTGAGCACCTGTCTGATTAGCATTTCTGCTTTTTGGGGGATGCATGTTAGAACTTGCAGCTGTGAAATGTTATGCTTTAATGTCACGGTTTAAATGTTTTATTGGTTGTTTCAGGGCCGAAATCTTGCAGATCTCAGAAGGAGTCAGCCTCGAGGGACTTTCACGCTGAGCACAACGCTGCGATTAGGCAAACAAATTCTGGAATCAATAGAAGCCATTCACTCTGTGGGATTCCTTCATCGTGACATCAAGCCTGTATGTTGTTTTGGAAATTTTTCTTTTGGTTGTATGTCTCTGTTCTGCTTGAGTCAATAAAGGTAGCCTGAATATGGGCAGATCTCAAAGGAGGGATTTAGGCCTCCGTGCGCACTCCCACTCTCTGATACATTGGCTATTTTCTGTAAGTACAGAATAGTAATATAGTATTGTCATTCCTTTAAGGGCAGAGCAAACTAGGTTTTATGAGCAGAGGCTACTTCATGGTGGGTTAGTAGCTGTCAGTCATACTTGCACCAGTCAAGATCACATGGCAAAACAATCTAATTTTGAACCATTTGGAATCCAACCAATTATTACTATAAAAGGGGTTCAGAAAGTATGTCTTGCTCTATGACCCATCACTTGAATAAATGCTATTTCATGTTTTGACTTAGCTAAATAATCCTCTTAATCTTTTCTGAGCAATGGCCAAAAAGTTGGAGTACAGTTTCCAGTGTCAGAAACACAGTCACAGTGTTGGTCATCTGCCTAGGTGACACACAGTAATTCCAAGTCTCACTGTAGGAGTCAGTCTTTTTCCTGTAGCTCTTCACTACTTGACCTGAACACTTGTTTCTCCACTGTACCTGAGACCATCTTGATTCCAGCAAAATCATTTGCTACTTTTAAAATTAGCTGGTTTTGGCTGATCAGATTCAGCTGAAAATCAGTCACTAATGTGACTGGCCACAAATCCTTTGGCAGCCATCCATTAGGGTAAAGGATAAAACTTTAAGATGGGGGTTTAAAAAGAGCTGTTCCATTTGCTTGTTGTCAGTTTATTTACTAAGAACCAAACCTAGTGGTTTTTAGATGTCTGAATGTTCGGATAAATTTAGGTAATGCAATACAGTGGATGGAGATTCTGGGAGTTAGGGCAGAATAACGCATGCTAGCAGCTGAACCATGAACAGAAGCGTTTGTCTACAATAACTCCATCCTGTTATGCAAGTGATGGAGCTCTCGCTGCAGAGCTACTGGTGTTAAATGCAGCTCTTCCTCATAGCAGCTGAAATTTAGATAAGCTAATGTGAATTTTAGTTATTTTGAGACTCCACAGTTACTTATCTGCAAAGTGAACTTCTTAACATTGCAGTGATTCTCTAATCATGATGTTTAAGATGCATCTTAAAATTGTTCCTTTGACTTATGTTTCCACCAGAGGCACGTGTGTCTATATGGGAAAGTTTTGTTAACAAATGGCCACTCTTACCCAAGTTGCTGGTATCAAATTGATTTTTTTTTTCTTTCTTTGTCTAGTCCAATTTTGCCATGGGCCGCTTACCTTCAACATACAGGAAGTGCTACATGTTAGACTTTGGTCTGGCCCGTCAGTATACCAACACTACTGGTGAAGTCCGGCCAGTAAGTAAATTTTAAGTATTTTTTTTCCACTTTTGCAACTGCTTAGGCATGGAAAGGTTTTGTGATTTTGTTTGTTTTGTGATTGTTATGCTTGGTCATTATATTGCACTGCATTTTTGCAAGGTGAGAAGCAGCAGGTGACTTCAGCTGAGTTGGGAATCTAAGAAGGGATGCTTGCTTTTGTCTTACAAGGTGTGTGCTTTTTTATTTATTGTTTTTTTTCCCTTTAGGATAATCATGTTTTCCATAGGCTTGGAATACTTACTGAGTACATTATGGCCAAGCAACGAGGGTGAGCCCGGTGCTGGCCATGTAACTTCTGTAGTCCCAGAGGACTGGTCTAGTTCGGTTCTCTGTGATCTGAGGAACCAGTTTGGTGCATTCTTAAAGCTTTTTATGAAAAAAATGCTAGAAGTTAGAGGCTGACCTGATCTCAGAGGCTGGGCTTACTGTGAACTGCAACTGGTAATGCTGTACTCAACCTTGCCTGGCTTTGGTTTTATGTATATTGCCCCCTGTCCAGATTTCTTAGCAGGAATATTTCAGTGTGCCTGCTTGGAGGGGAGGTAAGGGCAGGAGGCCTAACTTGCGCCACGTGATGTGTGTGTTATCTCCAGTCCTTTTACCAGCACTGTGTTTTCTGGGGTCACTCATAAGGATGCACGAAGCTTCAGATGCTCTAGGTATCAGTCAGAGCATTCCCAGATTTATTTTGGAACACAGCTCAAGCAGGGAGGGCTCAGACAATCTCTCTGTTTATCATCCTAGGCTTATACCTTTTGGTCTGCACATCTTTTCGATCTGCAAGATAATTGTTGTTCCAGAACATCTTGACAACGTGAGAGCTAAATTCAGAGACTCTGTAGTGCAGGATATGGTTGGGGAGTGGGAAGAAAGCAAAGATCAGTGAGCAGATTTTATCAACACAGCTGGAGGATTTTTCTCTATTTTTTCTTCTATTTTTTCTTCTTTTTTTATAAGTATTTTCAGTTGGACATTGCGAGCCTTTTCTATTTAGCCGTAGATGGGAGCAGCTCCAAAGGTTGTGTCTGCCTCTTAGTCTTAAAAAGAAACACACTATATGTACTGGTCTTCCTTGTCAAAGCTGTTTAGTTTGGGGATAACCCTTTTTCCATACTGCCCTTCTCAAAATACAGCCCCACTCCTTTCCTCTTTCTGCATTCAGAATTCAAGATCATTATGGATTGAAATTGGTATTTGGTTTTTTGCAAAATTTATTTCTTCATTGCCTCAGTGAAGCGACTGTGTTTTATATCTGTACTTCAAATACCATTGTTTGAACACTGTTCTTTCTTTACAATTGAAAAAACTATTTTTTCCAGATGTCTCTTCTTTTGGATCCTCTCTTTTCTTCCTTTCTCCCACTAATTTAAAATTACTTTGCTGTTATTTTGCTACATCATTAGAGAATACTCCCAGGCCCTGTTTTTGAAAACAGCACTACATCCAGCCTTGACATTTTTCAGAGCAAAAGATTTCTTCAGCTGTGTGTCACAAGCTGTGTCCTGCTTGGGATGGTGTGGGTGAGGATGGGCTTTTTTAGGATGCACGACTCTGAGAAGGTCGGTCTTAATTCTGGTCATTCTGATGGATGGTTGTTGCTTGCCACAGATGGGTCTTGTGAAAGGACTTATGACACATAATCTTTTCCTGAAAAAAGACATGGGGATCCCCAGAGGGGTGGGAGTATGCTCTGCTGAGAGTGGCAAAAAGTCTCAGTTTGTTTGGGATGTGGGAGGATCATATGGGGTAGAGTCTCATATACCTAATGTACCTATTCTCCCATGCCACTCTTTAGGTGGTGAAGCTTTTTGACAAAAATGATTCAATACAAAATACATAAATATTTAGTTCATAGAATCATAGCGTTGGAAGGGACCTCTGGAGATCATCTAGTCCAACCCCCGTGCCAGAGCTGGGTCACCCAGAGCAGGTGGCACAGGAACGCGTCCAGGTGGGTTTGGAATGTCTCCAGAGACGGAAACTCCACCACCTCTCTGGGCAGCCTGTGCCAGGGCTCTGCCACCCTCCAAGTAAAGAAGTTCCTCCTCATGTTTAGGTGGAACTTCCTATGCTCAAGTTTGTGCCCGTTACCTCTTGTCCTGTCCCCGGGCACCACTGAAAAGAGCCTGGCCCCATCCTCCTGACACCCACCCTTGAAGTATTTATAAGTGTTGATAAGGTCCCCCCTCAGCCATTTTTTTTCCGGACTGAAGAGACCCAAATCTCTCAGCCTTTCTTCATAAGAGAGGTGTTCCCAGTCCCCTAATCATCTTGGTAGCCCTTTGCTGCACCCTCTCCAGCAGTTCCCTATCCTTCTTGAACCGGGGAGCCCAGAACTGGACACAGTACTCCAGATGCAGCCTCACCAGGGCAGAGTAGAGGGGGAGGATGACCTCCCTCGACCTGTTGGCCACACTCTTCTTGATGCAGCCCAGGATGCCATTGGCCTTTTTGGCTGCAAGGGCACATTGCTGGCTCATGGTCATCCTGTTGCCCACCAGGACTCCCAGGTCTCTTTCCACAGAGCTGCTCTCCAGCAGGTCAGCCCCCAACCTGGACTGGTGCAGGGGGTTATTCCTCCCCAGGTGCAGCACCCTGCACTTGCCCGTGTTGAATTTCATAAGGTTT
Source organism: Larus michahellis (assembly GCF_964199755.1). Classification (NCBI taxonomy): domain Eukaryota; kingdom Metazoa; phylum Chordata; class Aves; order Charadriiformes; family Laridae; genus Larus; species Larus michahellis. Next base: position 15,148,882 of record NC_133898.1, on the reverse strand, counting down.
CTCTCTGCCCAACTCTCCAGCCTGTCCAGGTCTCTCTGTATGGCGGCACAGCCTTCCGGTGTGTCAGCCACCCCCCCCAGCTTTCTGTCATCGGCAAACTTGCTGAGGGTGCACTCTATCCCCTCATCCAGGTCATTGATGAATATATTGAAGAATATATTCAGTCCCTTTTAACGTTATGCTATAGTCACCAGGCTGTTTGATCCTTTTATGTCTCTGCTGCCTGATGCCACTGTCGAGTCGCACTTAAAGGGCTGAGACATTTGCCCAGCGAAGCATGGTGTGATTGCTGCCCAAATAATGCACTGACGATTAGGAAAGAGATGGGGGTGAAGGACAGAATGAAGCCAAGTGAAACGAGATTTATTTTTTTTTGTATGTTTTTTTTTTTTCTTCTTTTAATTAAGAACTTAATCTTTTATTTCACCAAAGGGATTGTTTCTAGCCGGTAAGGTAGATTCTTCTTTCTCCATTCTCTTTCAGTACCTTTATCCATGAAGAACACAATTCCCAGATTTATAATGTGATCATCCTGAGCTTAGTCTTTTTGTGATTCGGTTCTGAGGTACAATACACAGGATAGGTAGGGGAAGGAGCTCACTTTCTCTTTTTCTGGAAGCATGTCTGAATTTTGCTTTCAGTCATATTCATTTATTAAGAGATGATTTCTGCTCAAGTAGGTTCTGTGCAGTTTTCCTACAGTTTCAGAACCATTGTCATACTTTATGAATAATACCATAAAAAGTGTTCGCTGTTTTCACATCCTCTGAGATTCATAACCTCAATCTTGCTTGTCAGCTTTTCAGAAAGATTCTGAATGACTTGCTGGTAATACAGATAATCGGCCTGGCCTTTAGGATGCTGTGGCTTTGTTTCGGTTTTTTAACTTACCTTTTGCCTTTTTATTTTTGGTCACTTTTCTATTTTGAAAACACCTTTGATTTTGAAAAAGAGAAAAGCCAGTGGTTCTGTGGAGCAAGATCCTCTAGAAAGCTGTGTTGGCACTGAATGTATGTATTTATCTTTTTACATGCAATTCACTGACGCCAAAGAGTATGAATATTTTTTATATGAAAAGGCAAGGAGCTCCTTAGTAGGCAGATAGGATAGGCTGTCATTTAAAAGGTCTCGTTCTGATTTTCTAGAGATTGATTAAAGCTCTGAGGTGGGATCATTTCTATTGTCCATGGTCTTCATTGAGCATTAATTCCTCCGTCGTCAGCTGTCACCACTCTGGCTTTACAGACTCTCTTTCAAGGGCCACCACAGTAGCTTTTACCTAGGGAGCTGTTACTCTGCTAAGCTTCTGATGAGTACTATTTATTTGGTTTGTATATTTTTGTAGAGCATAGCTAGTTGAAAGTTCAGCTTGATTGCTTGGCGTTTATAAAGTTACGGGCCACTTGGCTTAGGTAAATGTAAATTTTTTCAGAATATGAATTTTTTCTGTGCTTCTAGGAAAACAAAACTGATCTGCCTTATGTGGGATGCTAATAATTAGACAAATGCTACTCATTGGGGAAAAGCTGTTGTTGCCGAGACTTGCTTTCATGAGAATGGTCTCACCTCTCTACCACTAGCCTCTTGACAGATGTTGTAAAATTTCCTGGATTCTGGAGTCTCCTACAGTCTGTAAGAACTCACATTGCACTATAAAGACACAAGATGGTTGGAGCCAGAAGGTGTGTAAGGAAGCATCGGCAACAATTTTCCCTCTGTTAGCAATCAGGGGAACTCAGCTGTTCTCAACAGTCTCATTACTTGATACTGAGGGTTGCAGAAGTCAGTTTTTGATAGTTACTCCTTTGGACAGGTAGAGCAGATGTGCATCAGCCATGTAGCCATTTGGTGCCCGTTGTGTGTTGAGAACTGCTTAGGGCCTGGCTGAAGGCTGCTACTTTGACTACCATCAGCATTTCTGTCATTTGGATCAGAGTCAACATCCTGGCTAGCAGGAGGGACTCTGGCTATTACGATAAACAGGACAGACTGCTAGTGCAAAAATATGTCCAGAGGATTTTGTTTTCAAACACTTGTGAGGACAGGGAAATGAAGGAAAAGACAGGCAGCTTGACAAAATTGCTGGAGGCGATGCTCATTTCTTTACTGCTGCTCCCTGCCTCTCCAAGCCCCACTCTCTCCTGTTTGAAAGGTAGCACACACTGGATAAGATCTGTGATCTGTATTCAGCATGGTATGTTTGAACTGGGATTTCCCATTTATCAAGTGATAATTCACAAAGTATTCCTGGTCCATTACCCTAAGTAAATCTTTTGGTGCTCAATACTTACATATTTACTGAAACAGAGAGTGGAAAAATTACTTAGTCACAGTAAACAGGGCCACCTCCAGGGCTGTGGGACTCCTGAGGTCCCTTTTCTAGGGAATATGTCTTAATTTTACGCAACGCTGTGAAGCTTCAATACACCTTAAATACACGATGTCTGTGGTACCCTGCTGTCAGGTGAGAATGCAGGAACACCTGTAGGAGAGGAGGTTATTTAATCTGAGACTTCCAAACTTTGTGTGAATGACCTAATGCTGTAGAGAAGAAACTGTGCTCCTCTTCAGTGTTGTCCTTTTTTTGTGACTCTGAACCTTCATTTCTTCTTTTTCTGGTTCTGCTCAATGCTCACCAGAAAACTCCTGGGTTGCTTCACCCTGACATATTGCCTCTTCAGGCAGACCCAAGAATTCAAGCCCTCTATGAATACCAGGGCTTGCAATTGCAGGGCTTTCCTTCAGTTGTCTAAAGAAGGCTTCATCTACTTTTTCTTTCTGATCAGGCAGTCCGTAGCAGATGCTTACCATTACATTACCTGTGTTAGTTGGTGCTGATCACTTACCTATCGGTAGTGACTATCTCATCGCCTGCTCCAAGGAGAGCTTCATACATTCAAACCACTCCTGCACAAATGCACCTCCTTGCCTTCCCAGTCCTTCTCTCCATTCATTGCGGCATTCAAGCCATGCGAGCTGTCCCACCAACTCTCTGTAATCCCGGTGAGATCGTAGTTTTGCAATGGCACATGGACCACCAACTCCTCCTGTTCGTTTGACATATGTAGGTGTTTGTGGAGAGGCACTTGAGGTGAGCCACCAGTTGTGCTGCTTTCCCAGGGGAGGCATGAGAGCTTCTATCATCCTCTCCCAGGACACCTCCTCACAGCCTCTGTTCTTCCATTTCGCTTCAGGATACGGTAATCCTCTCTCATTGTACCTGCTTTAAGCCCTCCTCACTAGGTTTGCAAGCCTAGATGCAAAGCCTTCGAAAAGCTGCTCTCGCCACTCTGCCAGATAAGTCCCTTCTTTCACTTACATTCCTTTTTCCTCAAAGAGGGACCCATGGTCATAGAAGCCAAAGCCCTGTCTTTGATCACTAGGTGGTGACTTGCAGGATGCATCCACTTCTACCTAAGTCTTTCCCACTCACTGTCAGGATTTAGTAGGACAGCACCGGGGCCCCCATGCTGCCAGATGTGTAGTCACTCTTAGTATACTCAAGGTCACCCTTTCAAAAACCTGTTCAAAACCAGGGGCTTTTGGTGCTCCCATGAATGAGCGGCAAAAGTTAATAGCCAGAGGGTGACACAAACCGTGGCAATGTGTCCTTATCTCTCATACACACCCCCAACAAGCCACAAAGCTCTTGAGACATCAAGCCAGGCTAGTAGATAGGGCTTCCATTTCCTACAGGAAGACGTCTTCAGTGACCATCACTCACCTCTGCTTCTTGGTATGGACATTTGGTACAGGCTCAGCTGGCGTCCCTGACGGTTCTTGTTCCTCCTCACCTGACCCAGGTTACTAAATCTATTCAGCAGCTGCAGATCTGCATGTGGAGCAGGACCCTCCCTTCTGCTGCAAGCTTCCCTCCTCTTGGGAGTCTCCATCTGTTGCTCCTTTGAGCATAACTGCTATTTGTCCCTTTTTCCTTGCATTGCAGGGTGCATGATCTTCACTTTCAGAGACTCTGCGAAGATTCTCTTGATCTCTTCTTCACCCTCCCTGATGCTACACAATCTGCTCACCTCCTTTCCCACCTCACTACAGCTCCTTCACTGGTAACTCCGCACCTCAACTAGAGTACTTCTCTTAGAAATGAGGCATCAGGTGCTCTCTGAAGCCCAATGTGAATGGCCATATCCTTCCTTTAAGGCTTTTTCTGGGTTGAGGTCTCCAGCGTGCTAAAGATAGTTGCATCAGCCCATGCTGGGGACCAGGCCTTGTGGCCCATCACCACCATCATTATAGCCTCAGTCAGGTCCACGCTGTCCTGAGCAATGTTTCCGGGCCCCTTCACACCCTTGTTTTGCTAACTGCTGTCACAACTGCTGCAGCTCTGTTATTAAATCAAAATGTTCGTTCTTTTCATGTCCAAGTTTTTGTTAAATATTGAGACTCTCACAGTTAAACTTTGATCTACAGGAAATCAGGTTCTGAATTTGTCTGATCTCAAAACTTTCTTGTCTCGTGATACTACAAATAGTTTAACAAGAGAGGGGAGACTGAAAACACAACTTTGACTAGGTTGTGTCATACAGTTCTTGTTGTGTGCACATCTTTAATTTGTTGCCTTTTTAAAAGACAACTGTAATTGCCACAACTCAAATGAGAGGTAAACGTTGTCTTTTGCAGTGTAATTTCTTGAAGTGTGGACTTTCTCAGGGCCTGATGTTTTGGAAAATTCAGATGTACTATATGGACTATGTTGCCCTTGTCTTTAGGCACAAATGCTGCAGAATATACTGTTGGTGATCCGGTACTTTCCCTTAGAAAAGCTGTGCAGACTTTTCCTAATTGCATCCCAGCTAGCCATATTTCAATTGATTTTGTTCTTAGGAGGGTTTCAAGTATTCGTTCTGGTGCACAGGATCTGAACCAACATCACACCTTTTAAAAATTAGTATTGCACGTGCTAGATTGAACAGAATGCAAGGGGACCGCATGTGCCCAGCTACATGTACCCTACCTGTAGGGTATCCAGAAGCACCTTCTTTAGGACTGGAGGCAGGTCACCAAATGCGTCAGGCCAGTGTTGCAATTGTTACGGTCCATATTGAATAGGATGATGAAAGCTTTTTTGGTGCCTTTACGCAAATCTAGATGAGATAACAGTTGGTGATGCATAAGATACCACCCATCCAGCTCTAAACAGGATTCAGAAGACAGTAACGACAAACGCACCTGAAGAGGGATGGAAAAGATTGTAATTATAAACTGAGCAAGAAGACAAATAAAAGAAATTTTATACAAGTCTGTAAGATACTATAAAGTCTTCAGAAGCAAATGAGAGAGCCTCTGTTCTCTTTGGTTACATAGGAACAAGATAGTCAGTGAAATAGGTGATGCATTTAAACCAATAAAGGGATGCATTTATTCATGAGGCATCACTTGCTGCCACAGGTAGTAAGCGCGCATTGGGAAGAGTAATACAGCACATGCGTGCAGGTCAGAGACTGGTCTAAATATCAGCGATGGGACAGAGTGTGCTGTGATAAAGGTAAGGGACAGCTATAGAAGATAGGGGGGGTACTAAAAAATGGCAGGTGAAATTCTGCGTAGATAAACAGTGATGCTCATGGTGTGTGTTGGGGCAGGGGGAGAACAGTTCTAATTTCACAGTTCACAGTGGCCTCTGAACTGACAAGTATCGCTGGTAATTGAGACCTCGATGTTATGGAATAGCTTCATGAAAACATAGGTTTGATACTCAACAGCTTACAAGAAGGTACTCAAACATTAGAATTCATCGGGAAAGGAATTCAGGACAAATCAGAGATCACTGTTGTGACCTTTGATGAGAATGGGGTGGCTTTTCAGAGTTCTCATACCATACCTGAGAGTAAACTTCAGACTGAGCTGAGGTGGACTGAGTATCTATTGGCCTTGTTCATGCAAAGGGCCTCTCTCTTTGTGTTGGTCATAGTGTGATGGTAGCAGCAGTTGTGGATATAGGCCATCCCTGCCATCTACTATTAAAAGAGCTTGCTGTAGGGTGCTTTACTTTTTAACCCCTCTCCTCTGAGATTTTTGCAGTGGCTTCACTTTGTGGTTGCATGCGGGCAAACTAGCCCAGGCAAACTAGCAGCAGGAAAACGCGTAAATATAAAATCTGTTTAGAAACATATCAAAAATGGAGGTAAAAGAAAGAACTGGTGTTCTCTTCCATATCAACGGTCAGCCTGCAGAACATTTGCACCCCATTTTTCCCTTGCTGGAGAAGAAAATTGGGAAATATAAGTAGCTTGGGTGCAGTGTTGTCTTGAACCAATCTAACCTGGCATATAGGAAGCAGTATTTCCTTTCCTTAACACCTAAAGCAATCCCATTACCTCATCCAAGGCCTCTGTCCTTGTTTTCCAGCTTACATTCTGCACCCTCCCACACCCCACAATACCTTTTTCTCCATGGGATCTTCCTAGGATTTGTGCTATTGTATAACTTCAGTGGCAAGGAAGCGTGTTTTTTTTATACAGTTATGCCGATGTGTTATACTCTTCGTTATCAGCACGAGGGTTCCCATCCACGTGGGTTTGAAGTGGGCATGTGTTTGAAGTTCAAGCCATGTGTTTCTCAGTCATGGAAGTCTTGGAGATCTGCTTAAGAAGAGATGGCTTATGGAGGGTATCTGTTAGTTCAGTTCTAGTTAATAAGTGCTTTCAGATGCAGAGGGTACTCTTCTGAGAAAAAAGTCTAGTTTTCTCTCTGTGATTTTTTTTTTTTTCACCTCTCCCGTGAAAAAGTCCATTTTGGGGTGAATCGCAAGACCTTCTGTAACAAATTTTGTATTACAAGATGCAGAGAGCTTTTTTAGGGTTTTAACTATTATTTCCTCTAGGCGCAACCTTCTGCCATGGTTCAGGTAGAGATAAGAGCAGTTTTATTCACTGTGGTGTCCTGATTGTACAACCTACCTTTGCCATGCAGCAGTATAAGCAGTCAATGTTGATGCACGTCTTCAGACAACAGAGCTAAGCAACTGGGGAAAGAATAGAAAAGCTGGGGTTTTTTTAAATTTGTGGAAGTATCTTCTAAGTGCACAAGTCAAAATTTTCATCTTGCATTAATTTTTATAGCATGAGAGCTGGACTAGCAGAACGCGTTTGATACAGGGAACCAAGGCTGAGCAGAAAATTTGAACTTGGAGGAGAAAATAGACAGAGATGTTGTTATACAAATAATATGATGAACAACACTTGTATAGTGGAGGTGTTCTGAGTCATGAAGGTCTTCTGTGCTAATGTAGGTCAGGTTTTGGACAATAACTCCTCGATCATTACTGGTCTTTGTTCAGGTCTGCTAGATTTGTCACTAACATGCAGTACAGAAAGCATTATGCTTTTCCTCTGTCTGTGACACCCTGCCTTCAGAAACATATTCCCTGGGGCTCCACAAATATTAATTGAAAGTGGTCAAGGGTTTAGCAGCTTGGTCTTAATTATTTATTGGAAAACAGAGGAGAGGCTATGTTTTTCCTGGAGTCTCTCTCCCCTTGCAGGATCTGACACTGGGCTGTTATGCTCAGCAAAGCATTTTTTTAGCTTAGTCAGCTGCAGCCCATTGATTAGATCTCGGTCTCCTCGTGGCTCAGACTGCACTGCAGTAGTTTGCAGTGCCTTGCCGAAGATCCTGTACATGTGCGAGGGCGGCTCTGTGAGTCAGTGGGCAGAAAGAAGATGTTGTAGGCAGGGCAGGGCGTAGCCTGTTCAGACGAGCACGATGAAGGCTGCAGAAATGTGTCAGCTAATTGGAAAAAAAAGGTATTTATTTTCCAAGTGTCTGTTCATAGTGTTAAAAATAAACTTTGCTGCAGCAAACAAGGTATTAGAACAGGACAGAAAGGTATGTTTTTCTACTAAGTACTTTCCCCCCACTGGAAAATGAACTATAAAATAACACAAAGGATATTAACACCTACATCCTAAGACCCCAAATATTCAAACATAGAAGCCCATTAGCTTTTATACTTACTTTGTACTTGAAATACATGAATAGTTGTTACGTTATGTAGGAGATGATGAACATTTTGCAGTAGAATAAACAGATTTGTGGAGCTGTAGTACTCGGAGTTATATCCCTTAGGAAGGGATATAAGTTTTGTCTCGAACTTTCTATTGTAGAAAGGTAGTTGGAGAAAAGGCTGAAAGCACAACATAGTCACATTGGTTCACACAGAGATCATAGAATCATAGAATCTGCATGGTTGGAAAGGACCTTTGAGATCATCGAGTCCAACCAAACAACCTACAATCTCTGCCACTAGAGCATGCAACTAGAGCCACCAGAGATGGGGGAAAAGGAAAAAAAAAAAAAGTGAACCAATGTCTTTAAAAATAGTGCGCATTTAATATATTATAGAAATGCTGTTTCTGTGGGAATAGGTTAGTTATAAAACAGATCATTGTGAAAATTATGTAAAGGTTCTCGTTGTAACTTTCATTATTGGACTTGAGAACAGAGTTCACGTTCTGGTTTAAAACATTGCAACTACAGAAAGCCAGTGCAATTGAAATTAAATGTACGAAAAGCAGACTAGCTGATGGATTTGAAAATCTATTAGCGAGCAGGGACTCTTGTATCTTGTTATAACTAGCTGTTTCTCTGCTTTCCTCCCCTGGCAGCCCTGGTTCAGTGAGGGTGACCTCAGATCATCTACATCAGCTTGTTGGTGGTTTATTTTATGTAGCAACGCTCTGGTTAGAGCTCTTGTGCTAGAGCGGTGAGGGAAAAGGAAGGACAGCTCAGGCTCAAATCCCGTATATGCCTGCAGGGAACTGAGATCCCATTTTCCATTTCCGAGCACCTTTCCTGCCAGGCTGCAGGGGGGATACGGTACATCTGAGTGTGTCCTTCCTTCTGGTCGATGCTGTTCCACTTGAAGCTCTGATTATTCTTCCCACTGGACTGCAGAGAGAGGAACGGAAAACTATTACTGTGTGCGGTGGTGAGGGAACAGGGGCTTCACTCCCTGGGCAGGTGCATGTTGAGTTGGATTGACAGTCAAGTCTCCCCTCCATCAGGTAAGTGCATTTGCTGCCAAGTTACAGAGTGCCTGTTGTACACCTTCTCTCTCTTGGTAATAAATATTCAATTATTCTGTGCAAAAGGGATCCTTTCCAACACGGATGTTCTTAGACTTGCATCTCAAAGCACCCTGTGGCTTAGGGGTGAGGGTGTGCTCTGGAAGGAGGGAAGTGTGGTTTTCATGTCTGTCCAGGGGGTGGAGAGATTTGAACTTAGCTCTGCAGCATCTCAGTGATTGCCAGGACTGTCTTTTGTCGTCTTTGGTAGAAAAAGACCATTTTCTCCATCTGACTCTAGGAAAGCATTATGAGCTGTAAATCACAAATGAGATGTGACTAACTCTCTACAGCACTCTCCAAAACATTTCAATGTCAGTGGTTCCCCCGCTCTGTGTTACAGCACATGAAGAACTTCTCTTCCTTACTTATCACTTTCCATGGAGACATTCTGTGCTACTTGTTCCTCTATGGGACCACACATGTAAGAAACAAGTGTGGCTCTGAGGCCAAAATTCTCTTGTTAAAAATCAAGTGATAATCAAATAATAGGATTACAGCTGGAATAAGCTTTTGATTAAAAAAGTGATCATTCTTTGCCCTGTTTCCAATGTGAGAAAGGCATCCTCATCTCCAGCACAAGTTCTGGCGCAGGAATTGCATGATGACACGGTTGGTGCATGGTATTCAGAAAGACAAAATTATTACCTTAGTCTTTTCTGATGTTAAAATCCGTTGGAAATTTTGAATTCTCCTAAAGTAAAGAAGGAAAGATGGCATTTTTAACTCATCTCCTTTGGGTCTTTTGCTTTGGAAAGAATAGTAGGAGGCTATTAAGTAACTTTCTCAAAACTAAATTTTGTGCAAAATCGATGGAATTCTTAGAACTTGCATGTTTTTAGGGAAGAGAAATACTGAGATTCAAATAAAAAGCTCCATTGGGTTGATTGCTTTTGATTAGTTGATTTCTTTTGCAATAATTGTCTCTTAGCCGAGGTCTTTCCTCAGTTCACTGAATTGAGTTTTAAGGTTATATAGTATTTTATAACATTAGCTCTGGTCTCTGATCAGGGTGGCCCTCGTGTTTCCATACTGTGCAATTCACATCTTAAGATACAGTGACTGCCCACACGACCCAAAAGCAGCACTGACTTTCATTCTGCTCTCTTACAAACCACCATGCTGCATCCCACCACAGGCAGCGGAGACCCCGCTATTTCTCGGTGGAGCACTGCAGCGGTTATCAGGGAAGGGGAAGATGAAGCTGTGAAGCCTGTAAAATTGGCACGTCAGTGATTGTACAGAGATTGCTGGTGAGAAAGCAAGGTGGTGGCTGGGGAAAAAGCCAAACATCTTGGTGGGAACCCATGACAATTTAAATGGGGAAGGGGGCATCTCTAATCATTTTTGGAAACTTATGCGCTGATGTTAGAATTTGCTCTGGGTGAAAAGAGCAAGAGATGAGAAAGAGCAAATCCCTTTGCTGGTTATTAGATCAGTGTGATTGGGGGAGGAAGGGATGTGTAAGTATCAGATGATTTTAGGACGGAAAATCACGGTAGAAGCATACAACTGATCTGTGGCTAGGCTGTGTGCATCTCTGCTCTCAACTTTGCTTCTTATACTGTTAGGTGTGATATGTGAGCAGGGGGAAGTTAGTCTCTAGAGGGACCCCTCTCACCACTCTACAGAGCGCTCACAATCCACACAGGCTCACGAAACGCTTTGTGTGTAAATGAAACTAAATACAGCATGGGCCAACAGCCCTGGGAAGGATGCCGGGAGATGGCAACAGCTGAACAAGAGACTCAGGTTTCTGGAGGGATACGATATGAAATTGTTTTTTAATTCATTTCTGTTTAATTTTTTTCTCATTTTGTTGTTTTTTATCATGTTTTTCTTTGGGTTTCTCTCTGTTTTACAGTTCTTTTGGGCTCTTCTTTTGAGGCTGTGTTTGATGCGTTGGCTTCCCATCCGCTGCTCGTAACCATCTCTGCTATGAGTTGTGAGTGAGCCATCACCATGCTTCTGGGTTTTCATTTTGTTTTGTGCTTTTGTTATATATGGAAGTCCGAATTACACCTGGTTTTCTTTTTTTCCCTCATGATATGTTTGTTTTTCAGCAGGATCATGACAGCTACCTAAATGTGATGCAGAGGCCTAGAACACTTGGGATTCTGCTTGAGGGGCTCGCAGACATTTGGGTGGTGCCAGAGACTGTGGTTTTGTCACTTCTGTGGTTTCAGAGGCAAGGGGAGGGGAGTTCTCTCATCTTACATTTTTGGCTCCAGCTTCCTCTATTAATTTCTGACTCCCCATTGGGATAAAATATGCTGCTGTCATTAATGATTCTACAAAGTGCTGCTGTTGAAATTAGCAAGTTAAAACTCATATAAGAGGGGCAGAATTTGTCTCCGCAGGAGAGGTGGAGATGCATGTCCCTGCATCTCCCCGTGAGCATAACTGATGGAAGCAGGACATTCCTAGAAGTCACAGAGATACTTCCTTTCAGTTCAGTTAAAGCTTCCTTTCACTTTTCCTTCTTATTACAACTTTTCCAACAAGTCATTTCAATGCAAGATAAATCTCCAAGTGCTTCCCATGATCTGTGGCATTTCCACTCTCCCCTTACCACCTTCTCTTCGATCTGCGCTAACTTTCTTTTAATTTTCTTACTGCTGGAAGTCCTTTTCCTGTTTCCAGGAGAGGTGGGTTTATGATCCTAGGTGACAGCAGGCCTGCCAGGGGCAAAGGTGGTGGCTCTCATGAGGTGTTTGCACAGGCCTCCAGAAAGTTGGGGAGGAACCAGCAGTCATGTTCTATGAGAGGACCACAGGCATAAGAAACAGCAGGAGGAAAGTACTGGCATCCAAATCTAAGGTTTTTAGGAAGGAAGCTCGAAACCGGGACATTCAAAATATCAACCTAGGGTCCAGTGAGGCGAGAGGAAAAATTTTAATCTCTGTGTATGAGTGTGGTGTAAGGGGCAGGGATTCAGATTAATGAGGAAATACAAGCACTCCTGAAATAAAGGGAGCATATGCAGGAAAGACAGACTTCAGGTGAATGATAAGGGAGACACTTAAAATACAAATAATCATGAGTGTTTGAACTGGAGAATGATGAAAAGCAGATGGGTGCAGAAGAGCACAGTTTGGAACAATGCATCCACTTTGGACAGGATTTTGTTACCTAATTCTGTCTTTGTCTTTTATGTAGTGTACATCACCAATATATTGCAAGGAACACAGAGTATAATTTTTGCTCTGTGGTAGTGATCTAACATATTCTCCCAAGCTAAAACTCATTTTAAACCAAATTCTAACACAATTCAATATACTTCATATCTCTGTCATCTCGCTGACAGCTCTGTGTAATAAATTACTTTAGCTTTGTGCTAGACACAATCTGAATGCAGGAAGAGATATACTTTACCCTGAGTACTGTTTTTGATAGTAATACTGATGTGGAAAAAATTAAAACATAAATCATGCATGGTTTAAAATTGTATTTCAGCTTGCTAGCTTATTACCTTCTTATCATTTGGGGGATTCAAATCAATTGGGTTATATATGATTCCATCATCTGAAGCTCCTAACTGTTACAGTGTCCGTTCTGTGTCAAATGTGGACCAGTCTGGACAGCAGGGATGCTTTATCCAGGCTCTTTTCCACTGCTGGGCAATGCAGTGGTGGGGTGAAATTTGTTAACCGGAAGAAACGAAGCGTGTAAAGAAATCATCTGGAAAATTAATATGGATGAATTCAGAAGAAAAGTCAATAACATTGGGGTATACAGAATGTGCTACAATAAATGCTCGGGCAGGAGCTGTTTGTTTGGATGAAAAACAAAGTATCTCCACAGCCATGGAAATATTTGATTGCAGTGATTAGTGACACAGTCAAAAGGCATGACTAATTGCCTTGTGACTGGCAGGGCAGTCAAATACGGTTAAAAGAGGTGAAACCTTTATGAGGAAAAGATGCTGTTAACACAGTTAGCATCTGCCTATTTTGTCCAAAGGTCTAAACGTCCTGTCAAAACAATTGCAAAGTCTTGCTGAGTTGCAGTGCTCTGCCTTCGCTGAGGTACCACATGAGAGAGGACTGGAGAGAGAGCCCTTTGGGGTTCAGCTGCAGGACTGCCTTGGTGAGCGGTGTCATGTTGGCGGTGGGACAGATGCACAGTTAAAAGATGGCTGAGTTTTTGGGTTGCTTCTGAAAGAGGAGGGGAAAACATTTGCAAACTGCCTAGAGTTGCTTTCAGAATAGATCTAATTAAAGACTGCAAAGATAGCCTGTCTGCCAGAAATAGTAAGTATTGATCTAAAGAGATTTTCAGAGACATTGCCAACCGTACTGAAACCAGCACACGTGGTACGTGGTTCAGTACATACACAGTTGATAAGTGATGACATTGAAGCGGGGAAAGAACACGGAAGACAAACTCCCGTGGACTGCAAATATTGAACAATATTTGTTCTGAAAACATTCTGGGTTACACGCTAGAGTTGTTCCAATACACTCATTTTTTATGGCTTATGAAAAGTATCCAAACACACTAGCTTCCGCTCATAATGGAAGAGAGGAACGTCCTCTTGCTTTTGAATATGTAGAGGACATTTACGGTGATGGCTGATTCCAACAGATGTATTCCAGTGGGCAATATTATGCTTTTCAGGAACTCACATCAGTGAATTCACTGGAATTCTGAAAAATATTTCACAGTCATTTTCAGTGCTAATCCTAAATGCATGCCCCAGGAGCAATGAGGTACACGGTCATGAATATAGTATCTCGACTATTACCTGCTGCTAAATAAGTAGCTTATAGCTCAAGCTGGTGTACTGCAAGATTAAATGCCACATTAAGTGCATGGGATACGCATACGGGTTCTCCTTGTGGGCATTTGATTAATGTAAAGGAGTTGTAAGATAGACTTGTGGCTTTTTTTGCTTGGAGTCGCTATAACTTAAGAGCTGCATTATACACCATCCGGGTGTATGTTAGTGGCACGATGTTGGTGAACTTGTTTAAAAAACATTTGAAGTTTTATCCTTTCTGAGAATATTGAAACTAAGAGCAACTTCCCTGAACGCAAAAGGAAGCAAGTGAATTGTATGTATTTAAGCTGACAGAAAGGTGCCCAAGAATAAAAGTACAGTTTTAGGCTTAGTTCTGAAAGCATAGGCACAGCTGAAAGAACAAACATGAATCAACTGACCTAAGTGGGACAAGTTACCCAAGTAGAGTTGTTGCTCCAATTTCTGCAAGAGTAGGATCTTAATTATGAGTAAGTTTAGCTCTTCGCCCAAGCATAACCTTATTATGGAAGATGTCTGGGCCTGAACCTGGTTTTGCCATGTGAGTTTTGAAAGCACTGCTGTTAACTCTCATGCTTCTAGCTCAGCTGAAAGGATTTGGTGGATGTCATTATTTAAATGCATTTTTTCCAGAACAATGACATCTTCAGTAAGTGAACTCACATGGTGTAATGTTCTTGCGGAGGCAGCAGTGGAAAGAGTTGGAAGTGTTGCTCAGCCCCCAGAACAGAGGAAGCCTCCAGCCCAGAGGAATAGTCACAAGAGAACTGCCTTCTTGCCAAGGCCACTGTATCAAACCTTCTCTTCCCCAGGACACGAGGAACAAGAGAATCAGAGAAAATAAAGATACATGGTTTAGGATATACTGGGAACACTCTGGGGAAAAAAAAAAAGCAAGAACTTTGAAAGTCAGAGGTTCTTAATGTCTTTAAGTCTTACAGAAGATGTTAACACGCAGCGTCAGCAAACGCGTATGGTCATCTGGCCTGACCAGGCTGCCCTCCAGCTTTGCTTAGCTCATGTGATGACTCAGTTTTGCACTTGCGCTTCTTTACTAGCTTTTCCCTTGACTTGGAGTCTAAAAAGGAAAATACGATCTTGGATAATGTTCTTAGCTCTATGCCTACACTATTATGCTTCTAACCTATCACTGTAACCACTTTGCCCTCTCTGTAAAATAAGCTTTTCTAGAAACGCAGAATTGGAGAATGCTGTCTGTTTAGCTGGCTGCTAGAGCAGATGGAGGCAGTAAGAGCTTTGTATCCCTTGGGCACATACGAAATCACAGTATAGACGAGAAGTTCTCAGGAGTTAGCTGCAGAGGGGATTTAGTAATCTGCTCTGTCTCTGAGATTTTCTGTTGTCTCCCTTCAGCCTCGCAATGTTGCTGGTTTTCGAGGAACGGTCCGCTACGCTTCGGTGAATGCACACAAAAACCGAGTGAGTATTTTTTGGTTTTAAGGAGTTAACAGCAAGGTTATTTCTCCTCAGAAACCTGTTTTCAGGAGCAGAGGACTAAGAGGTGTGAGTTCTGTTCCGTTACCTACGGAAGTTAGTATATCAGATGAATTCCACTAGGTGGTCAAGGCTGTTGACTGTAAAATCAAAATTATTATTGAGTTATTGAATCCTCTTTAGTTGGCGGCCTTAATTATTGTAATTATTGTGTTATCAGACACTTTTTAAGGGGAAAAAGAAATTATGCAGAAGTGGAAATCGGGTTAAGTGCCAGGCTGCTTGCTACTAGTTTCTAGCAGAACTTGGCTGTGAATGACCAATTCCCAGGTCCCCAGATCCATTCTCCACCTGGAATTCTTAATATTAACATCATGCTGTCAGGCAAAGAGCCACCTAGTGATAGCTAGGTTTATTTTTCCCTGAAAAGAGCCATTATTTACATAGTGTCTGGCCTATTTCATTCTGAACGCTTCCAGAAGTCTCATCCAACATTCTTCTCAAAACACTCGTTTGTCCTATTTCACTAATGCTCCTTTGTTGACAGTACACTGTAAGTCCTCTGGTTCGGACACTAAGTGCTTGCCAGATGGAAACTGTCAGCCCTTTTGCATTATCTCTAGGTTTCTGGCCTTATCTGGGATGAGTCTGTAGGGAAAGTTTCAAGTTTTTTTAGGGAAGGAAGTTATTGTCTGCAGAAGGTGGAAAGTGTGATGTGGGGAGGGCAGTTGAATGCCTTCAGGAATTCGTTCTGTTCCCTGGGACACTGAGAAACCTGAGGTATAATTTTTGAAAGAGCTGAATAGTGCCAGCTGTAGCTGGCATCAGCTGAAGGTATATTTAGACACAAAAAATGCTGCATAATGCATGCTATTCTGAGAAATCATGTTCTAGACATTGGATGTTGAGCACCAAAAATGGCTTCTTGTGCTTTGACAGTTTCAGCTTTAATCCCCACGTTTCAGTTTCCCATTTGCTAGGCCAGGAGGAGAGTGGTACGTGGAAATGTTATACATCTGTAAATTGTTGTGGTGCTTGATGTTGTTTTGCAAAAGCCCTTGAGTAAATGCTGTCTTGCAAAAAGACTTTGAATGGTATTTAGCTCGAAAACAACAATAAAAAAGACTTTCTACATGCAGTTTGTGGGTTTTTTGTCCTTAATCTAGGTTAGTCCACATCCCATTAATAAACATTCCACTCTTGTATACTCAGTGAGGGAGAGTCCTACGGAAAGCTTGTGTTCTGTTGTATAGATAAAATTTCTTTCCTAATATATTCACAAAAAGGGGAAAAAAAAACAAAAGAGGTTATTCAGGTGACTGTGTTTACCTTGCCAAGCTTAAGAAATGCTTGATTTTACATCTTTAGTCTTTAATCTGGCTTTTTTAATCATTGAATGGGAAGTATGACTTCTCTTCCTGCTTTTTAAAATGAGGTAGCTCATCTGGAGAGCACAGCTGGACTACTGAGCAGCATGGAACTTTGCTCCTCAGTCTTCGTCTCTCTTTTCTCCAGGAGATGGGTAGACATGATGATCTGTGGTCCCTCTTTTACATGTTGGTGGAGTTTGCGGTTGGTCAGCTTCCATGGCGAAAGATCAAAGATAAGGTAGGAAACCTAGTGACTGTGCTTAAGATAGGGTGCTACATTTTTATAGTTATGACTCTTAATATTCCTCCTGCAGCTCAGTGCAGCTTTTTGCTGAAGTAAAGCCAGCGCCTGCTTTTCATCAGATCTCGCTGCAAGATGCTAACCTGCTTTTGTGTGTTCTGACGCACAGCGTCGGGTTTGTTTTATTTGGAGTAACTAGACGTTTTCTTATGCACATTGTTAATCATATCTGATCAAGCGACTTTGACTTTGCTCTTGCAAAGCAAACAACAAAAGTGGGAAGGCTGAGCTACTCTTTTGACAAAAGCAGAGCCTTTAGAAAGGCGGAACGATAACGCTTTGCCATGCCAAACAAGCCAAATGGGAATTGCAACTGGAAAGTTAAATAGAATAAAGTTAACCGTTCATGTTGTCTTGGAAAGACTTTGTGCTGGAGAATAAAATCCCTGGAAAGAAATAGGTCACCTGTGCAGAAGGCTGTGCTAAAGGGACAGCTTCTGAAGAGCGTTTCTGACTCAGGATTCCCCTTTGACCTTTACCATCAGTGACCAACCTCGCTTTGCTAGGGCCGCCAAACAGGAGAAGTGTGTGGACACAGTGCTGGGTCTAAGTAGAGGCCGTGCTCCAGGAATGATAACACTAGATGGTATTCCAGGAATGATAAGACTGTATGACTATGAAGCAATAGAAGAGATTCTTGGCTCTGAGATATTTTCTTTTTTCCAGGAGCAGGTTGGCATGATAAAAGAAAAGTATGAACACCGAATGCTGCTAAAACACATGCCTTCAGAGTTCCACCTTTTTCTGGATCATATTGCAAGCCTAGATTACTTCACCAAGCCAGACTATCAGGTAGGAGCCTTTCTTTGTTACCAGTCTGATGCGTGGCACACTGGATTGGCATTTGGATTTTCTAACGTTTCCATGCACGTGTTCATACCTGGCTGAGAAATACCTTTCCTAGGACCAGGAGAAAAAGGTTGGCCTGTACAGTTCTTCGACATCTCAAAAGTGTTTTCTTCTCCTGCCACCACCCTGTCCAAAGTAATCCTGTACTCCAGACCAGAAAGCTCTTCCCAAGCAACAGAGTACTTTTGGCTTTCATTAAAACACAGAAGTTTTGAGATACTCCAAACGTGACAGAATTTTAGCACAGCTTGACAAAGTCTGCAAAGAGCCTATGCCAACAGCTCAACAGTGCACACCAACTCCTTTGTTTTCTTGCAGACTCATATGGGCCTTAGCTATTACTGTCTCTTTCTTTAATATTCATCTTAACATTTTTTTTTCTCCCATTCACTGTTTGCTGAATGTTGTCAGCATATATGTGATCAGTTACAGTAGCTCAGCTAACACAGTATAACTGAGGCGACTTGATTCTGTGTCCCTTTTTTATCACAGTGTTTTTCACTGTACATTAAAGCCAGAATGATGAAAACAACATTTTATTAGCTGATTTGTGCAGTCTTAAATGAGTGTCTGCCTCTGTTGATAGTGCATCAAATGAGTGGGAAAATGGTAGGAGGGCGTTTCAGCAAACTCTCTCCAGCAGTGCTTTTTTATGTTAGCCATGTCCATGTTGCAGCATAGCAACCACAACTTTTTAAAAAAGAAAAAAAAAAAAAAAAAAAGGCAAATACTTTCTGGATAGGACAGCGGAAAAATAACATTTGCCACTAAGATGGAAGGCTATAGAGGGATGGAGGTGGACTGAGGAGATGCTGAGGGAACTGGACTTGTTTAGACTGGAGAAGAAAAGTCAAAGAGGGGATCTGATTGCTGTCTTCCACTGCCTTAAGGGCAGTTGTGGGGAGAACAGAGGCAGACTTTTCTCAAAGGCAGCAAGGGAAAATGTGACTAATCACTTTCCTTGGTTTTGTGTTCTGTCCAGGCACCAAAAGGCCAGGTCTGTTACGGACAAGAAAATATGGCAAGTTTAGCCTCTATCTACCCTTAGGTCCATGGTATACAAACTAAAAAATTCTTAACGGAGTGGTGTATACCGGCATTATGGTGGGCATTATATTCTTGCTGAAGAGGGATGCTGGGCTCATTATGAAATAAATACTTTTGGAAAGCATGTCCAGGTACATGAAAGATCAGAAGGGAACTGGGAAGAGCTAGCATGGATTTATCCAGTCCAGAGCATGCCTGACCAACCTGACCAGCCTTCTGCGAGGAGGTGACTTTTTCTGTGGATGCAGAGAGTGCAGTGAATGTTATCTACCTTGACCTTACACAGTCTCTCATAATGTCTTCTTATCCAGATTGGAAAGAGATGGTTTGAATAAGTGGACCACAAGGTTGGTGGCAAATTGTGTCTGGATTGCTGGGTGTCAGAAGGTTGTGATCAGCAATGCAAAGTTCAGTTGGTGGCTGGCCATTAGTGGTATCTCTCATGGAGCTAAGAGTGTTCAGTGTCTTCATTAAAGATCTGGATGATGGGACAGGGGGACAGAGCACGTTTTCACCAGTTCACAGAAGATTTGGGAGAAGCAGCTGATATGCTGAAGGGTAGTACTGATAACTCAGAGAGACCTTGATGGGCTTACAGGAACCTCATGAGGTTCAGCAAAGGCAGGTACAAAGTCGTACACTTGGGCTGGAATAAAACACGTGGAACAGTACGGGCTGGGGATCAACTAACTGGCTAGGGAGTAGCTCTGCTTCGACAGACCTGTATGTCTTAGCGGTGTCCATGAAACCGTAGTGTGTCCTTGTGACAAAGCAAGCTAACCATTTGTTGGGCTGTATTAGGACAAGCATAGCCAGCAGTATAAGGGAAGTGATTATTCCCTTCTGTTAGGCACTTGTTAAATGACATCAGGAAAGCTGTGTCCAGTACAAGAAAGACATACAAACTGGAGTGAGCCCAGTGGAAAGCCACCAAGATGACTGGGAGCTAGAGCACGTGCCATAACGGGAGAGTCTGAGAGAAGCGGGTTTCTTTGAGCTTAAGAAGTGAAGGAACAAAAGGGATCCTGGTTGTTGCCTTCTACTACCTATAGGGAAGACTGAGATAGATTCTTCTGAGGTGCATCTCATCCTCAGAGTCAGAAACTGTGATAAAGACTGGGATTAGCGGACAGATGGGTGAGGATGGTCTAATGAGCAGAAGTCAGCATGGCTTTTATAAGGGCATCAGCCTACAAATACATGGAGTTCTTGGAAGGAGTCTTTGAGGATGTGGGGTATTAATTTCTAAAAGACATTTGACAGTAATCCTTGACAAACCAGTAATAAGAAAGCAAATATAATTCTAAGAATAATTAGAGCAGTATTAGAGGGTAAACAGAAAATATCCTTATACTGCCACGTAAATCTGTGTGACGCATACTCTTAAATATAGTGTGTAGTTCCATTCCTGCATCTCAAAAAGGATATCTTGAAATCAGAGAAGTTGTAGGGAAGGGTGACAAGGAGGCTAGAGATAGAATCATAGAATCGCCTAGGTTGGAAGGCACCTTTCAGATCATTGAGTCCAACCATCAACCTGACACTGACAAAAACCATCACTGAACCATACCGCTAAGCACTATGTTTACCTGTCTTTTAAATACTTCCAGGGATGACAATTCCACCACTTCCCTGGGCAGCCTGTTCCAATGCTTGATAACCCTTTCAGTGTAAAAATTTTTCCCAGTATCTAATCTAAATCTCCCCTGGCACAACTTGAGGCCAAACAGATTCACTTCCAGATACAGAAAGGCTAATCAGACTAGGACAGTACACTCTGGAAAAAAAAAGAGAGGACTGACATGTACACGACATCTTTAAAATCAAACACAGAATGGCCAGAATTGAATGGAGAATGATTGTTTTCTGCTTCTTCTGATACAAAAATGAGGAACTGCCAAATGAAATTAGCAGGTGCTAGGTTTGAATGAGCAAAGAAGATAGTTCACGTAATTGGTGCATTCTTTGCCATAAAATAGGTGTAGTCCAAAAGCTTATGCATTCAATAACTAATTAGGCAAATTCATGAGAAAACATCCGCCTCAGGTTACTAAATACCAGAAATGCATTTTCTAAAAGCAAGACTGTGACCCTTTAGTTACTCACATTCAGTTTTGAGCAAGAAATTCCCTGCCAACAGTGGCAGCACAACTCCCGTTTCCATCAGAGGTGAAAGGGGGCATCATGACATGAGGCTAACAAGCAGAAACACAGTCCTGTCATATTAAACTGTCACAACAGTAAAATCCCTTTCAAATCAAAGAAGCTGCTGCCACTGCCATGTCATGTCCATTTTCTGGAGCCGTGTTACCTGTTCCTTGGCCTGACCAACAATCAACTCTGGGAATTCTTATAATCAAACGTAGTGCCATTGCAGGATTGGAGCACCAGATTCTAGGTCAAAAAAGGAGGGGAAAAAATGGCTCAACTGAAAGCTTCAAATAATAGGTATTTTACTGTAGTTTGGTATAAGGTAGTAGGAAATGGCAGTCCCTCCTGGCCTTCTGATCATGCTGATAAACAGAACTGGAATACAAATGCAAACACATAGGCGGTTTGTTCATCCTAATTTTTATTCATAACTTAATGCTAATTCTGTGCCATAAGCCGAATGTATTTGTCACCGTATACTCTCTCCATATGGACTTTAGACTGAATCCTCTCAGTTCCGCATTATTCAGCTGCATAATTTTATTAGAAATGCAGGACCTCACCTACGGCTGTGTTGGCCTATAGCATCCAGTTTCCCTTTGACAGCAGAACATCAGATTTCCCTGGGTAACGCATTGATGCACGGAGCACTGTTGCCAGTACTTTCATTCTTTCCTAAAGAATATCTGTTCTTAGAAAGCAACGAGCATAAACCATGTCAGCATGAGCATTTGTACCTGCCATCTTACCGAGAAAATTTTATCATCCCTTTTATGGTTTCGTTTTCTTCCTCAGACAAATGTGGCAGGCCACGTCGTGCATGAGCATATCCTAGGGCTCCTGACCAAGCTGTACTTGGGCAAGACACTGCAACGAGTCAGCATCCCAGGACTGTGTTTTTCTGTTGTGTTTATGTCTTCTGGCAGCCCTTGAACTCTACGTATCAAATGTACTGTTCTGTATATGTCTAATCTACAGGAAAGCTGAGCCGAAGCTAAGTGTTAGAGTACAAGCCAGCTGCAAGATTTCATCAAATCAGCGTCAAAATGTTGCATGCACTTCTTTTGTAGATGCAAAGAAATTTCAGTTACCAAGCCAAAACCAGCCTGAGAAAAAAACTGATACGATTCTATGACATTTGCTTTCATTTTTTCGTACCTTTCATAGGCAAGATGGAGATTATAAACTGCGCTTGGTCCTCATGCTCATACTTCAGGTTTTTTCTGAGACCCACCCTCAAGTACGTAACAGAAATTGTTTTTGTAAATTTATTTCAGCTAATCATGTCCGTTTTCGAGAACAGCATGAAAGAAAGAGGCATCACTGAAAATGAAGCCTTTGACTGGGAGAAGGCTGGTACAGATATCTTGTTGTCTACTAGCACCTCTACTCCACCACAGCAAAACACCAGGCAAACAGCAGCCATGTTTGGGTGAGTATTACAGTTGAACCAGTCAGACTGTGGACATGCTCAATAAAAAGCTTAGTAACAAGTTCATATTTGAAAGATTTCAAGGCCATTATGGTCCTGGGAAGTTGGAGCTGCATGGCAGCCACCATTTGATTTGGCTGTATATATATATAACATATATCTAAGGTGGTGGAACCCAGTTTCATAGCCTTGCTGTTCTGAAAACATATCTTCTACTGGGGATGAGCGTGTGGGTTGGAGTCGCATTAACGGATGTCTGCAGACTTTTGTCTAGGATTGATGGAGCCCATATGCTTGTATATTTTGCACATTATATGGCACACATGGCTGGAGCTTCTGTGAGAGCGCCTGCCGTGAGGCAGTTGTTGCCTTGCTGTGGGGTGGGTTTGTGATTGGTAGTGAGCTGAACACAGCAGAGTGCATGAACTGGTCACACCTCGAACAGAGCTCCTCGACCTTTACAGGGTGCACAGGTACACAGAGCTTGGTGCTCAGAGATGGAAATGAGTCCAAACACAAGTCTATAAGGCTTAGCTCTTTTGTCTGTCTTGGGTGCTTTTGAGGGGGCTGACATTAAGGGATAACAATAATCCTTAGTGATATTATAGAAGGTAAAAGCTTAATATTATAGAAGACAAAAGCTATAAGGCCTATTAAGCCTCATTTGCTCATGCAAAGAGGGGAAGTTTCTTCTAAGCTAAATATTGTGTAATGGGAACTTCTGAAGAAGTCTGCAGCCTGCATATAAAAAGTTCCAAGATGCTTTCACTGATCCATCCCACTGTTTTTGTGATTATATATTAAGTGGAATCCTCCTATGCCGTTCCAGGTTGTCATATCTGGGATAATGCTGGACTGCCTGTTTTTTCAACCTGGTAATACCCTAAAAGCTGCTGAGGAATTTCTGTGGGGCAGCGTGATAGGCCTCCTTATGTAACTACTAATGACTTTACTTTTCTTCTTGTCTCTTCCATAGGGTGGTTAACGTCACTCCGGTACCTGGGGACTTGCTTCGTGAGAACACTGAGGATGTCCTACAGGGTGAACACCTGAGTGATCAAGAGAACGCTCCTCCCATCCTGTCAGGCCGGCCAGCGGAAGGTCTCGGTCAGGCTCCAAACACGCCTTTCAATGAGGCTGAAGTTTGGGAAGAGACAGATGTGAATCGCAACAAACTCAGGATCAGCATCAGCAAAGTAAAGAACATTTATATATCTCCTGTGGCTGTTGGATTTAGGGCAATGGATTCATAGACTGCTAGAAGCCATCTGGATCCACTGATGTAGCATCCTACATAGTGCAGCCCAAAAAGCACTGTGGAATTTACCTGTGGAAATGGGAAATTACAAACAGTTTTTTCACAGAGTAAAAGCCATTGGGATTAATTTGGATTTTTATGCAAATGACATTTTGGGGGCAAATAATGCTAGAGTGACTCTTTCATACAATCATTATATCATTATCTAGGATCTCGATACTTCAAGCAGTGGAATTCTAATCCTTGCATTGCTGATACAATATCAGAAATGTCACAGGTTAGGAAATTATAAACCAAAACTTTATTGTATCCTGACCTCTTGGGTAAATAAATTTCTTCACAAATTTCTTCATAAGCTATATTTTTCCACATCTCGAATCATCACTAATTTTTCTCTTACAATTTTTTACCTTTCCAAGGGTTTCACAATCAATAAAGAGTATCTAATGATGGTTTCACCCCTGTGAACAGTGAGAGAAACTATCACTTAATATTCTCATATTTCTGCATTCCAAGATCATATTACACTTTTTAGCGTGCATAAAGTGTATGCTTCAGTTGTTTTTTCTCATAATCCCTAAACCATTTCTCAGTCCTTTCTTGTAAATGTGACCTAATTTCTTGAAGGTATCCCCATCCCCATTGAATGATGATTCCATAGTAAAAGTTAAGTATGAGAATCTACCAGTTAGTGTATTTATTAGATAAACTTACATATTGTAAGTAAATTAGTATTTGTTATGTTGATCTCGCTTATTTAAAAACCCGAATGTCACATGGCATGACATCAGATACATACAGAATCTGTTAGCAGAGAAACCTTCATCAAACAGACTTAAAATATTACCAAGGCATATCCGATTCACTTCACAAACCTGTCTTTAATGGACATTTGTGGACTAGCGTGTCATATCTACCAGTCTTCTCGGTCCGACCGGAATTCCCTTCAGTCTCTACTGGCACAAAATTAGTCCTTCTTTTGGCTCTGTAGATATCTCCTCTATCCTTAGTCTTATTAGAAAACATTTTTCATGGACAAGAAGTAATCTCATCTAACTTGCTTTAAATTCTCCAATGCAAATAATTTGGATCAACATGTTACCTGTATGGAACATTACCAGTGGCATTCCCCAGTGCTGAGAATTATAAACCAAGTTCAAATCACTTCTTCATCTCTCACTGGTAAATGGTGTGCATTCCCAGAAGTTCTTATTTGAAGGCACATGATGAAATAAGAAAATCCTGTTAGAGTGGTACAGTTCTGCTTCCACAACGAACAAAAAAAAGGAGTATTACAGAAAAATTCTGGTAACTCCTATGTGTTTTTCTGTTCCTTTGAACCACCAGGTGCCTTGATGCTCTTCAGTCAGACTGAGATGTGCACAAGGGAGTCCTAAATGTCCTTTCTGCGTGCTAGTTGTACGTCATGTCTTAGGTACCTTACCCGGCACTGTCATTCACAAGCCCTGTCATAACAGCAGCTAGAGACAGGAGAGGTTTCTACAAGATCTACAGCATGACCAGGTGACTCTCCTGCCAAGGGATATGCTATTTCTTCTCAGTTTACTGGCAAAGGAGCTTAGGGGGTTAGTCAGCGTGGCAATGAGCACTTCAGTTCTGACAAGCTCTGTAGCTACGCAGCAGTCTATGAAATAGAGCCCAGGGCATCATGCTCTCCAAAGCTAAAGAAGTCTGTCCTCTCTCTCTGTGAGGCTTGTTATCTTTAGTCTGACTCTTGCCTGTCCTTTTGCTCTGCTAGGCTTATTATCTTTAGTCTGACTGCTCTCTGAGAGAGAATCGGTTTTTATTTAAGTTGCAGTCACCACACGGAGAAAAAAAGGAGGCAGCAGATTCGACATGTAAGGGCACAGCTTCACCTCTGCTTGTAATCTCAGGCATCCCTTGTGTCTTTCAGAACTGCAAGGGCAGCTGGTGTGTAAATCACCCTTCTGCTATTCACAGCTTCACCATCCTTCATCTTCCAGTCTTGTAACACTAGAAGTAACTCTGGCTCTCCCTGTCTTGCTCTTTGTATTTAGGTGATGAGTAGATCTTGACATGTTTTTTCTCCCTGAGACCTCTCTAAGGTCATCCTTATTTCTCATTGCACACAGTTCAGATCTCCTTCTGTCCTACTTCTCCCATTTCTGTGCTAAGGACGGTTTCCTTGCTTACCATCACTGACCTTTCTAAATCTTCCTTCTGGTTCTCCTTCCTCCACTGGATCAAAGTTCTCATTCTGGTTTTTTTTTCAGAAGCCTCTTCCTTCTCTCCCACACCCTCCCCTAATTCTCTGCCCTTGGATCTTTCCAAGTTGCCTGTTACCCTACAGTTACATCAGCATTTTGCTCCTTTCACAAGCACATTTGGCCTTCCTTTGTCACTGACCTTCTCCTGGCCTGAATGGATTACAGATTAAATCATTATAATCTATTCTGCTTTTTCTGTAATGCCTGCAAGTTTTCCTCCGCTCTCCCTAGCTGCTAAGGCTCCTTAGTTATGCACTCCAAACCCAGCCTGGATAGTTTAGATCTGCTAATTTATGGATACTCGCTGACTTGCGGCATACACAGTACATGCACAAAGGCAGCTGTCTTGATCAGCAGCATTTTACTGAGCAGCATTTTCCTGAGAAGCCTGCTTACATTTAGAGCCTCTGGCATTAATAGAGGACAAGTGAATGTAGGGCGTGCTGCAGAGAAGGGTAAACACTCTCCATGCTAGGAACTTGCACTGGCACATCCCCCCACAGAAGCAGCGAGTAGCAGCTGATGTTGCATGGCTGGCATCACGACATGGTTGAATGCAAATTCTAGACTGCTGCTGTAGCCCCTGGACCATTTTGCCTCTATTCTTTTGCCCAAGCAGGTCTTCTCTTCCAAGGGGAAGCAGCACAGTGGAAGGCAGAAGGCAGCTGTGTTACAGTCACCTACTGTTGCTCCTTTGTTTGCTGCTAAATCAAAAAAATCAAATTCACTAAGGCCATATGGAAATATAAAATACGTAGTGGTAGAGTATGAACACTCGATGTTCACAAGTGTCCACGAGCATGTTCAAGTCCCTGCATGACCTTGGGTCTGTGGAAAGCTCTTACAGATGTTGCGGTTGAGTGTGCGTCCTGGAGGACTTTGTTTAGAGGACCAAGATTTAAAAAAAAAAACCACCCACAAAAAAAAACCCGACAAAAAATCCCCAAACACCCTGAGAATTAGGAGAGGTCTTAGTCATATCAAGTTCATCAGAAGTAGAAGTATGTATAGTGCATTATAATACATGGATGCTGCATAGACAAATATTGACAAATGAGGGCTCTTAGACATCTGGGATAAGCAGTTAGGGTTTGTGTATGCAGTGGGTTTGCCCATGGTAACTCCTTTGGATCAACTATTGAAATGGAAAGGCCACCTTGTAAAGATCTGTTAAATATTTTAATTGATTTAAAATCCATACCTTGTTTTAATATTAGATACTTGCCAGGGCATATGGGCCCTTGCGTTCCTTCAAATGTTGCTTGTGTGGATTGTGAAAATGCAGCTGAAACTGTACCCTGGAAGAAAGCACAGAGCAGCAGTGAAGGATGGGAAATCAATGTCTTTGGTCAGATTTTGAGGTTCTTTGTGTTTATCCCCTACAGACTCAGTGCATGGTGGAAGAGGAGCAGAGAAATGGTGTCTGCCCCAGTTCCCCTGTCCGAGTGCCTCCGGAGTCCCCTACCGCACAAGTGCGCTCCCTAAGATACCGCCGTGTGAACAGCCCTGAGTCGGAACGCCTCTCCACTGCTGATGGCAAAGCAGATCTACATGAAAGAAGGTTTGCTTAACCTCTGTAGTGTCCTACTGCTTTTAGGAGTGTCTTGAAGATTGACTGTTGAGACCAACATAACCGTTAGATAAGCAGGCACTGGAAGTTCATTTCTAGGTGGAGGTGTTCATGGGCTTTATGATCTTTTTGGTGAGACACTCATGTCTGTTAATAAGGAGAGTCAGTGGGAATGATTCTCATCCTGTCCCTGGATGGGAAGAACTCCACAGAGGGAAGCAGGGACTTTTGTCAGAGGGAGGCAAAGCATCAGGTCAGAGATAATGTAAATAGTCACAAAGCTTTTGGCTGACCTGAGGTGGGAGAGAAGAATGGATCTTGCTAGGGTACGTACAAGAATGCATGTATTCTGGGAGCTAGCTGGCAGATCCTGATCTGGTGGGTTTCATTATGTCATTATTTTTCATTAATAGTAATAATAGTATTCATTTTTCAGCATATAGCGTTGCACTTGTTTGCATGTGAAAAGTACACATTACGCACTGATTCTGAGGGTAATATGAATAGTTTCTCTCAGATCCACAGCAAAGAAATAAAGAAAAAACCAAGAATAACACAAATAATGAAAATAAGCTTTTTAAAGTCTCGTGTGCTGGAGAACACGTGTTACAAGCCATAAGCCCTTAGTGCTGGTAACCCGCTTCACATCCTTTGTTACTGTGTCATCTTCCCATTGAAAGTCAGGGCGTGGACTGTGGTTGCAGGATGTACTGGTGAAATGGCCTCTCTAGAAGAAGTAGGGGAGGGACAGGCCGCCTTCTCAGAGACAATCTGACAGACTTCAGCCAAGATGAACAGTCACAAGGAGACAGTAGCTGGAAATGAAGGGGGATCAAAAAGAACTAGAGAGAGAGAATGACCCCTAGTGCTACCCCGAGTTTGTTAGGTACTGTTTTATTCTGGGTGGCTGGGAGAAGCTGTAACGCTTCTCTGTAATTCACAAAAGATTGCGTTGCTATTAATAATTTAGGGTTTGAATAACAAATCTTGGGTCTTGCTACCTCTTCTTTTTCTTGCTCAGAAGAAAGGCTCTTTAAAATAGGAAAGGAAAAACCCAGTCAGCAACACTAGCCCTGTATATTCACTGAATGCTTTTAACTCCTTCCTTTATTTCTCACACTATTCTTTGTCTATGCTAATGATATAGAAAATGTGTATTATCCAAAACACATCCCTTTCTCCTGCCTTCTTCCCTCAGCTCCTGTTTTTAAAAGAAAGATATTTTTTTTATCTTTGAAGTAACCTGCAGCAAATACAGTCCCACTCTGACACACAGTCTTCTCTTTATTCTGTTTTCATCTTTTCACAACACAGACGTGACTCCCAGCACTGGGAAATTCTTCTGGCTTTCTGGAGTAAATTCTTCCATGCCAGGAGTCTCTTCTCAGCTGGGGAATGGATGAAGACATTGGTTAAATTCAGAGTTTCTTTTATTTTTTTTTAGCAACAGCTCTTTAAATCCCAGTTCTTTACACAGACAGTATAGGCCATTTTTCATTCTTACTTTGCATACTTAGTGTTCCCTATTCATAATAATGTATTTTTAAGACTTTAACAAGTACAGCCTTGCTTCTTTCAGATCCATCAGATGGCTTTTGCTGAGATCTTTGGTTTTGCTCACAACTTTCTCTACATCAGCCTTTGGTTCACCTCCTCTAATTCCCCTTTCTTCACCAAAAATTTTTCATTCTTGCTTGTAATTCTTTCCGTCTCAGCTCTGACCTTCCACTGCGTTAAAGACACCTAGTTTTGCTTAGCAGCCCCCACCCAATGGTCCGTCCCTTCTGTTTCCCCTCATGCGTTCTCACATGTGGAAAGCTTTTCCCAGAAGAGTCTGCAAGGCTCCTGTATGGTGCTCGTTGAAATCCTTTTGTAAAACACGCTGCAGCTGCCTTTTTCTGGGCAGCAGACACTCTCGCTTTGTGCAGCAAGCTTCTAGCCTCTGTGACAGACAGAGAAGCAAAGCAAGCGGCAGGTGCAGGCCAAATGAGAAGTGTGGATCATAAACATTGTGGAGCAGAAAGACAGACGTGCCACTGGCTTTTCCAGCTGAGATGCTGCCAGGGCCGTTGGGGCAAAGGGAGCTTCCAGGGCCTCTTTGAAAGGTATTTCTGCATGGCTGCAGAAGCTGCTGCTATTTAGACTGTGAGCCATTGAACATTGTACTACTCTTTGTAAAAGGATACTTGCCATATTTCCTTCCTGCTCCTCCAAGGTATTTTGGGGTCATCTATGCACAATGGGATCAAAGATTCTTGCTGTCTTCGGAGAACTCATGTGTCTGCTTTAGAGGCCTCAGCGGCCACCACAGAGATAGCACAGTGCAGCTGAAGAGGTTATAGGAGCCCAGGAGAGACACTGTTAGGTCAGACAGTAGATTTAGGATTTAGTGGTGTTTTGTTTGATTATTTTTCCCCCCCCCACAAACAGTAGAATTTACCAAAGTGGAAAGAGTATATTGGTTTTGTTAAGGAAAACTGGCTATCATCCAGTCATCTACAAGGAATAGAGATGATGACTTGGTTTTCATACTGAAGCACTTTAGGGGGAACATCTTTATGCCATTGTAGGTTCTAGAGAAATATTTTTGCTGAAGCCTGTCTTTCTGAAGTGCACCAAGAAATGAGTGAGAAGGATTGTATGGGTTTTCTCTCAACTCTTATGATTCCTAACTTTAACCACAAATCTGATGTATTTTTAATGGCTTCATGTTCTGCTTTTAGATCTCGAATGGATTTACCTGGCTCTCCATCACGGCTTGTATGCTCCTCCCAGCCAGCCCAGATGCTGTCCATAGATACTGGCCAGGCTGACCGGCAGGCAAGTGGTAGGATGGATGTGTCTGCTTCGGTGGAACATGAAGCCCTCAGCAATGCATTCCGCTCAGTGCCACTCGCAGAGGAGGAGGACTTTGATAGCAAGGAGTGGGTTATCATTGATAAGGAGACAGAGCTGAAGGACTTTCACCCAGGTGCTGAGCCAAGCACCTCTGGAACCACGGATGAGGAGCCTGAGGAGCTAAGACCTATTGAAGATGGAGAGGAGAGAAGGCGCTTGGGGGCAGATGCCGCAGTCAGGCCGAAGACGCATGACGGGCGAAGTCGGGGTATGCAGCCTGTGACTGAGGAGGACAGTTCCCACAGACATGAAGGACCTTCTCAAACAGTATCTGACAGTAAACATGAACAGCAGACAGGAAGTCCAGCCCACTCCCCCCTACATTCAGCACCAGCCATCCGACAAAGGAGACGAGAATCTGAACCTACTGGTCCTCAGAGACAGGTAAGATCCCTGGGTCTGTATCTTATTGCCTAGCATAGCAAAGTCATCATCTTAGGAAAAGTTAGCTGTGCTGGAGAAGCCTGTGATTCCAAGCATGGATGGTCCTGTGAAACTCTTTCTGACAGTGCTTGCAAATGTTGTGAACACCTTAGAAGTGCTCCCTATAGCTAGTAATTTTGTCCCCTAACAAGGACACACTATTATCAAGATCTTTCAGTTGTTTTGGCACAGCGACAAGAGGAGAGCACAGCTGTGGTTGTGAGTATCTTTAATCAGTTCTCTTATTGCTTTCCCACGGTGTTCTGTTAATAACTGCTTAGTTGTATGGAGGTGTCGCTAGCAAATCTGCTCCGCGTAGTTTCACAGCAGCAATAGCAGTGTATGGCAAGAGAATGCCCTCCAATCTAATCACACACCAGCACTGGGCAGGCCTGCAGCAATGCAAATTGCAAAATAACTCCCTGAAATAAAACTTTCTTCTAAATAGAAAGTTCAGAGTAACCAGCATACACATCCGGTCGACCTTGCTTCAGTGACTGGTATTGTTCTTACCAGGTATTGACTCACAGAAATGTTCTTTACTTACTGTGTTTTTTCCAGATAGTAAAGGGCTTTTTTCTTTTAGTTTTGCTTTT
The DNA here is from genome assembly GCF_964199755.1 of Larus michahellis. Classification (NCBI taxonomy): domain Eukaryota; kingdom Metazoa; phylum Chordata; class Aves; order Charadriiformes; family Laridae; genus Larus; species Larus michahellis. Next base: position 15,117,438 of record NC_133898.1, on the reverse strand, counting down.
TTCTGTGGTCCTCTGAAGATATAGAGAAATTCAATTTTTAGTGGGAGGTAATTTATTAGATTACCTGGGAAAACATGATATACTGTTAGGCTCAGAGTTCCTCTGTCATATCTAATCTTCATTTCTCAGACATTCAGAAGAAGGCTGTCCCAGAGTGTTCACTACGAGAGACAATAAAATTGTTCTCCTGAGGGCTTTTTGTATTGGTATGTTAATGAAGATCTCTCATGTGCGTGGGATCCATAAGCGCAGCAAAGAGCAGGCGAGTCTCAGGTCGTGTGCACAGCGATACCCTCCTACAGCAGGCATTCGGGCGGTCGCTTGTTCCCCTCTGGAAGATGGTAACTCCATCTCCCGTTCTCTCTTGATCTTACTCTGTAAGGAAGTGTTCGCTGGACTGGAGCGTGTTAAAAGAACATCCTTCTATTCAGGTCTTGCCCAGATTCTTCTCTTCTCTGGATGCCGGAGAGGTACAAGAAAAAAGGGACTTCGTTTTTTCAGCAAAACATGAATGATACATGAAACTATGTTAAAAGAATCAAACCAAATCCTTGCCTGCTAGGCAAGGTGTTCCTTGCTAAAGTGTATGAGGCTGCAGCACGTACAGGAAGGATAGAAGCAGCGACAGCAGGCACTAGCGGGACTGTCCTGCCGAGCGCGGAATAGTAGCAGTACATGCTTCTCATGGAGACTGCATCCAGCTGCAAGGTGGAGGTGTTTGCTATGTAAAGCAGATATGTTAAATGCCCCAAATAGCTAGAGGTTGCATGGTTGGAAGGGTCTGGGCCTGAATTTGCTGTCTGTACACTTATTAGGCTGGTCAGTGCAACATGTGCAAGATCGGCAAGATGCAATGAACATGGTAAGAGCCAGCTGGTAAGAACCTGCTGTAAGAATCAGCAGGGACACCGTGACATATGTAGTGTAGGTAAAGAAGGCTGGAGGTGCCTTCTTGGCCATAGGACATAATATTGCTATGTGAAATGCCTGGGGGAGTTGGGGATGGTGCAGTATGAAGGCTGCTTATCGCTTCACAGTGATACTTAAAAAGCAGGCAAAAAACCTAAAACAATGGGATTGTGGGTGATCACTGCTAATATATTAGACAACCTTAGTTCTCCAGCAGACTGCACATTTTTTTGCACATTTGTCTTCTGAAATACCCTCTAGTAATTCCTGGGCCTAGTTTTGTACATACAGACCAACACTGTACTTTTTTGGCTCTCCGGTATGTAGTTGCGGTTCCTTTGATGTCTAGATCCTTCAGTTGCCTCTATACATACAGCTTTGCAGTGACATTCATATTTTTCCATTTGCTGTCACAAAACCAACTGCTAACTCTGAAAGGAAAAATTACTTGGTGCCTAAAGGAAAGCAAAAGCCTGTTCTCCTCAGGTACAGCAGAGATGGAAGGACAGTTGTTTGGGATGCTAATAAGAAGTTGGCCAAGGACTTAACTAATGAAAATACTGAAGGCCTCACTAACAATGACAGATGTTTCCTGTAGCTCAGGCTTGGGCTTCCTCTGGGTTTGACTGAAACTGTGATTAGGTAGTATGTGTGTGAGTAAATCTTCCTTATCTTTGAATATGAACTGAGTCTTTAAGATAGGTGAAAATGTCACTAAATGCAGAACTACCGTGACACAAAGGTCATAGACCTTGTTGTACCGATTTGGGACCTCATTCTGGTCTCGTGAAAACTGGTGATCGTCCATTGGTGTCAGCAGAGTACCAACTGAGAGGAAATGGGTAATCCCTGCTTTAATGTTTTCTTCTGTTCCTCCATTCTCTGACTCCAGTATATAAGCCATTACTTGTTACTGGCAAAAAGACAGTGACTTCTGGATTATCCTAGAATCACAGCATGGCTGAGGTTGGAAGGGACCTCTGGAGATCATCTAGTCCCACCCTCTGCTCCAAAATAGATGAACTGGAGCAGGTTTGCTCAGGACAGTGTCCAATCAGAATATCTCTAAGGATGGAGACTCCACAACCTCTCTGGGCAACCTGTTCCAGTGTTCAATCACCCTTACAGTAAAAAAACTTTTTCTTATGTTTAAATGGAATTTCCTGTATTTCAATTTCTGTCCATTTCTTCTTGTCCTTTCACTGGGCACCACTAAGAAGAGTGTGGGTCCATCTTCTTTTTCCCTTCAGGTATTTATAAATGTTGACAACCATCCCCCCCCCCGATCCTTGTCTTCTCCAGACTAAACAGTCCCAACTCTCCCAGCTTTTCCTCAAGTGAGGGGTGCTCCAGTCCCTTCATCATCTTTGTGACCCTTCGCTGGACTATTTCCAGTATGTCCGTGTCTCACTTGTACTGGGCAGCCCAGAACTGGAACATGGCATTCCAGGTATGTCCTCGCCGGTGCTGAGTAGAGGGGAAGGACCACCTCCCTTAACTTGCTAGCAACACTCCTCCTAATGTAGTCCAGGAGGCAGTTGGCCCTTTTTGCCACAAAGGCACCTTGCTAGCTTGTGTTCAGCTTCGTGTCCACCAGGACCTCCAGGTACTTCTCTGTCCAACTGCTTTCCGGACAGTTGGCCCCCAGCGTGTACTGTTTCTCCCCAGGTGCAGGACTTCGCACTTCCCTTTGTTGAGCTTCGTGAAATTCCTTTTTGCCCATTTCACCAGCCTATCCAGGCACCTCTGAATATCAGCACAACCCTCCAGTGTCTCAGCCGCTCCTCCCAGTTCTGTATCATCTGCGAAGCTACTGAGGGTACAGCCTGTCCCATTATCCAGGTCATTAATGAAGTTGTTAAACAGTAGTGGCCCCAATATCAACCCCTGGCTACACTGCTAGTGACTGGCCTCCAGCTGGACTTTGTTTCCCTACGCACTATGGTTTGAGCCCAGCAGCTCAGCTAGTTTTCAGTCCAACTCACTCTCTACTTATCTAGCCCATATTTCATCATTTTGTTTAGGAGGATGTCATGGGAGACAGTGTCAAAAACCTTACTAAAGTCGAAGTAAACAACCTCCCACCCAACCATCTCATCACAGAAAGCTATCAATCAGGTTCATCAGGCATGACTTCCCCTTCATAGATCCATGCTGACTGCTCTCAATCACCACCTTCTCCTTCGTATATTTGGAAATGGCTTCCAGGAGGATTTGCTCCGTGCCCTTTCCAGGCTGACCAGCCTGTAGTTCCTGAAGTTATCCTCATTTAGAGCTCAGATGTTTGTTCAAATGTATGAATCTGTTGGAAGAAAGATGTTATAGTGCAAGTGTGAGGGATGGTGGTGTCCTCATGAAACTGTGTGGGTGTAAGAGGGAGCGCAGTGTGAACGGATGCTACTGTGGGAAAAGTCAAGTACAGAGGAGGCTCTGAATAGCCTGGGGGAATTTCTGACCCAAATATTCTCACATATTAGATATCTTCCAGTTTCAGCTCACAAGAAGACAGCTGCAGTGGAGCGTAGACCTCATGGGGCGCCCTGGTACAGAGGGAGACCAGGTCTGTCAGGCTATTCAAGCCCTTCTGTCTGTGCACCGCTTAGTGCAGCAATGAGCACCCAGCAAGGTGTTTTAACAGAGCTCTTAGGGTTTACTTTTTAATGTATACATTTTAAGAATGTACTAATAAATCTCTGCTTATTTTTATGCACTAATGTGCAGATAAAGCTATAGAAATAGCTAAAAATTAGTAAAAAAACAAGTTTGAACCTGTACTTCTGTTTACATATTAATCCTGGCATAGGATTGTTGTTATTGTTGGAAGTCATTTATATCCACGCCTAGCAATATAACTTAAAAATCTGTCAAGTTCTTAAATAAGCTGAGTAAATTCACTGACGCTTGACAGAGATGGCAACTTACTGCTGTCTTCTGCGTTGGAAAAAAATGCAAATGTTCATGCATTTATGAGTTTTAGCAATTACTTCTGACTTCAGGTCTGTGCAGATTTCTTGATTCTGAATCTCCCTTGCTGCTAGTGCAGTTGGCATTGTACGAAATGTTTTGGGACGTGCCTTCTTAAAACATGCCTGCCCAAATGATATTGCATCTAAAAAACACAAGAAAAGTGAAGCAATAGCGGGAGATCATATTAACTCTTCCTTGCCTATTCTTGGATATATTCTGCAGTGTTCAGAGAGCTTTTTGCCTGCACTGTGTCTTACAGTCCCATCTCCCAGAGCCAAGAGTACATCTTTTAGAAAAGGTAAGACAGGAGGCAGTCAGAAGCACATTGCACAGGCTGCCTGGGCCAGCTTCACCTGGGAGCCCAACTTTATGTACAATGACTGGTTTTCTTCTGTAAAAAACTGCTCTGGGACCCTCACTGAGCCAAGAAAAAATTCTCTGTTCTGGTGCTGAGCCCACAGGTGTCCCCATGCTCCTGAACTTCACCATTGCCTCATCTGAGGGGTGCTATAGAATCGTAGAATTGTGTAGGTTGGAAGGGCTGACAAAAACCATCACTAAACGCTATCGCTAAGCACTACGTCTACCTGTCTTTTAAATACCTCTAGGGATCATGATTCCACCACTTCCCTGGGCAGCCTGTTCCAATGCTTGATAACCCTTTCAGTGTAAAAATTTTTCCTATTATCTAACCTAAACCTCCCCTGGCGCAACTTGAGGCCATTTCCTCTTGTCCTATCGCTTCTTATTTGGGAGAAGAGACCAAGTTGGACGTGGCCTGATACCCATGGGAGCAGTGCAGCTGGTTAGGTGACAACCGCTTCAGCGACCCCAGTGTGCAGTTCTTTACCTCCATTGATTTGAGTTTGTAATGATTATTCCTCAGAAAGGGACATGGAGACACAGGAGAGGGCTGCCTCACAGCAAGGATAGGGCTCTAGCAGTTTGGGTGATCTGTACTGCCTCTTTGGTTTGTGTGGTGTAGAGGCCTGGGTTGCCCCCGGTCTCTTATCTAGAGAAACTCTGTTTGATTGAAGACCAAGAGCTGAGCAGAGTTTTCTCTGGATTATATTTTGGGCCCAGTGACCTCTGTGGCCCCAGACCCTGGAGCAGTGGGGAAATCCTTGGCACTCCCAGAGTGCCTACGGACAGCAGGAAGAGAGAATGGAAACTACAGCTTCACTGGCTTGGAGGCAGAAAGGAGAAAAGCTGGGCTGAAATAATCAAGCAACGGGTAGAAGCAAAACAGCAGGCTCTCAGGTTTATAACCCTGGGCAGAGGAGGTAGGGAAGAAGGTGGCAGGGAAAATCAGATATGAAAAGGTGCTGTGTGTCTTGGTTTCCTTTCGCTTCTACAGCGTTGTCTGTGAGCTGCTCTGAGGGGACGTGAGGGACCGTTTCTCAGTGGTGAGAAATGGGCATTTGCAGAAGAGGGGCAGACTCTCATTGCCCCTCGCTCAGTGTAATTCCCCTTGAACAGCGTTTAGTGCCTGTTGTAGATGATGCGATTCTTTGACATTCAGCTCCTCCGGCTTCCCTCCTCATGAGAAGAGCTTGCCAGCTGATAGAGAAGATGCTGATGTATGTAGAGTTGTCCTCTGTCCCTTATGCTCTTTAGATTCAGGATCCCTGTCCTTCCGTGTGTTAGTAATAAAGGATCAGCAAAAGGGTGATCCTATAAGAGAAGTTATGCTCACGTATGCTCGTTATATATATACAAATCATAACAATCAAAACTTCAGGTTCAGTAGAAGTTCCTAATTACATTTTATATTCTTTAAAATATATTGAGCTCTATCAACATCACATTTTTCTGGGAATTCATATGAGAGGTGCCATACTGCTCCTGTCCGTGCAGGCCAGACGGAAGGTGGTCCAGCCTGTTTGTTCCCAAGGGCAGAGGGATGAAAGGGGGCAGCACCTCCAGCATTGGCTGTGTAATTTAAGCGTTAGAGCATCAGTGAAGGAAAGCGGTGTGTCTGTAACCTCAGCTTCAGCCAGGAGGCAGCAATATCTCAGTGCATTTGCTGGTGGGGTGGTGCAATTTGCCCCTTCATGGCCTGGGCAAGGTCCTTGATCCTGTGCTGTAAAGGAGGTCCGTCTGGGTAGTTGGAGTGATCCTTTTTGATCTGAGAATTCATTACCATGTTGGGATGATACATTGGAAATCATAGAATATGCTGAGCCCGAACATGGAGCAAAAAGTAATAATAATAATTCCAGTATGCTTAGTTGTGCAGCCTACAAACAGAACACCCAGGACTGAATTTCTACTCCATCTACGCAAAGAAGAGATGGTTGTCTTTATGAGAAATTAGAGCTGCTGTCTAGAATTTCTTGGTCTCTCTCAAGTACTCTGTATGACAGCATTACATTATTATCATCTCAGAGTCTGATCTATGCAGTGACGTGCAGTACATTTAGGACTGTGAATAATTGCTTTTCACATTTAATGCCCACCACAAGCTCAGATGCTTATGAAGATAAGATACCTGCCTCAAAGCACTGCAAAGATATTGAAGGTGACAGGAAAGAGATGAGACTGGATGAAGTTCAGCTCTTTTTCTCATATCATTTGCAAGGGCAACATCTCTAGGAAGGTAAGAAGATCAGTGTTGGCTTAAGAAAATACAGTATTGCCTTCTCACATTTCCCAATTACATTTTGAAACCTGCAGAGACTTCCTGAAAAGAAGTGCAGCACAAGGAAGGGAATGGATTTGAAAAGAAAAATGTAATTCCAGGAAAAACAGTCTGGTTTTGGAAATTGAGGTTGCTGACCCCTGTGAAAGTGTTAGTTTCATAGCAGAGGTAGAAAGGGGAAGAAGAGCTTAGCATTTTCAGGGTGAAGAATCTGAAGTCATTCCCGTAATGCCTCTCTCTTCCATTCGGTGCATAAAGGGAAGGTAGGGACTGCGATCTCATCCTGGCACAAGCTGTCCTCTGTGAGTATACTTTCCTTCCTCTCCTGGCCATACCAGGATCACAGGAGCAGAAAAGGGACTTAAAAGTGCATCTTCTCCTCATGTCCTCCCGTGGCTCTGTGTTTTGAATTTCTCACTGAAAGGAGAATTATACTCTGCCTGTCTTTCCAGCTGCTGCCTGTCCTCTGCTTACCAAAACTGGAAGCATTAACACTCCCCCTGCAGGTACTCAATATAAAAGTGTATCGGGAGGCCGTGAGTGAGAGAAAAGCCCACTGACAGCCCCCAAAGTTGCCTTTGCAAATCCCTGGGGCGAGTTTTAATAAGGCTCATTGAAACAGCCTCTGAGAATCCCTCACTTTTAAATACACGTAATCATTATAGTACCAGGTGTTTCACCTTTTCTTGTACACATGGTTTCCAAGTGTGTTTGACTGTTACCTATATGCAAGATGCATGAATAGCCTAGTGACGTGTCAAGATGAGCGATGCCAGAGGAACAGAGAGGTGAGGCGTGTGGCCTGAAGAGCCAGAGGAGGGGACTGACGTAGCAGAGCCTGACACTGCTGGTGTCGCTCATGTCCGCGTGTGGCTGGGGAGAGCATGGCAGGCCCCCTGTAATGGCAGGCTCCCGTGGTGCCCGTAGGACCCCTGGGAAGATTTCTAGATTTGCAATTTTATAGACACAGAGCAGTAAGTAAGCCCCGCGTAGAGCAAAAGCATTTTTCATCCGCCGGCGAAGATGTCTGCAGCATGCGCATCACAAACCAGGGGCGAGTCAAGTCTTTGCCTGACACCTTTTCCTCCACTCTTCTTGGTCTTTTTCAGTTGGAGGAGGACAGGCCTTCTCAGCACTCCCTCCCGAGGTACAGCCCCCTGAGAAGACTGGCGTCCTCCGTTTTCTCCTCCTCAACCCTGGAGACAGAACACTACCCTCACGTTGGTGGCACTTTCATACAGCGCAGCCGTTCGGCGGAGAGCAGCCCCGTGCGCATGCCCCACCGCAGGCACATGCCCCTCACGGCAGGAAACCACAGACTCATGCCTTCCGTCCTCCGCATTTCCAGGTCCCAGCTCCAGCAGGTGTGGGCCCGCTTCACACACAAAACATAGCCTGTTCAGGGAAGCAGCAGCCTCCATAATGCAATAATAGATCCCACCTGCCCACAATGTGTCACCACTTAATGCAATATTGAATCCCAGACAACACTGGCCTAAGGTACTGTAACTTCCAAAGCCCCTGCAACCAGACCCCACAGAGACTGAAAACATCTGCCTTTCTAAACCTCCCAGCAACCTGGGCGAGGGGCGGCAGCATGGCCGAAGATGAGAACGCAGATGGTGAACGTGTGATGTGTGAAAGAGGTGGATGCCAGGTCTCATCTCAGAGACTCGCTCGCACGTCCTGCAGCCCCGGGGTAGGAAGCGCAGGGCCGCCTCACTGAACACACGCAATCAAGCCACAAACATTGTCAAATTATGACTCGAGTGGAGAGACCGTGGAGGTATCAGCAAGCGTTACCTTCCCCGGGCAAATTGGTTCGAGCATCTTTCTTGGTATCTTACACTGGGCCAAATCTGTAGGCGGTTTTACTCCATTTAGATATAGGCAGACTCCCACTGGAAGCTCACCTGAGGCAGGACCTCAGGATTTGTCCCTCTTGTGGAGTTACGATCGTGTATCTCTTTGTTGCTTTGGCTTTGGAAATCCCCTTGCTTTGTTGCGGTTTGGTTTCCATACTTTGACCACGTATGTCTGTCTCTCTGGTTTTGCCTCTGTTACATGACGGTGGACCTGTTTGTCTGCTCTCCATTCCTAAGCTGCTCCAAATCTACCTGCCTTCCCCTAGAGGTGCTGCCTGTCAAGAGCTGGATGGCAAGGATTTTCTTACTGATCCAGCTGTATAGTGCGCTGTTTCCAAATTCCAGAAATTTTAGGCACCTGCAGCTTTTCAATGGCAGAGCAGCCCTGCTTCTTGGCCTTGTTTGGAAATGCCTGTGGTAAGAGATCTCCCTTGAGTAATAAACTGGCCTCAGCACTCAGTACACGGAGCCCCTGGAGCCCTTGTCTAAAACTGACTTGAATCTCAGAGGAAAAGGGAGATCAAAGTTAATTGGAATTGTCGTATGCAGTGGGATACATTGCCCTTCGCAGTATAGCTGCAGTGTAAAACACCAGGCTGTATGAAGAGCTTCTATAGTTAACTGAAAGTAGTAACTGTCTTCTATTGAAATGAGCCTTTGGTTTGGTCTTCTGGGAGAAGAGGCAGTATGGGTGTTAAAGAAGAAGAAGGGGTCGTGGCTGGTACTCAGGGCTTTAAGAAAGTGCGAGTCCAAAGTAAGAAAGTTGTGACATGGAGGTATTACTGCACAGGTAGGGTGTTTCCAGTGGATTGCTGTAGGTATACCTGGCCTGCCTGAGGCTCCCCTTAATATCAGATTCACCCTTCTATAAGCAACTCCAGACAACGCAACCCTACAGAGGGTGGGTGGTACTTTCTGAAGCTCGTAGGCGCTAGCCTGGTGGGTCTGCATGCTGTAGGACATGCTCAGGCAGGCTGGGCGTGCAGTGCCTCCTGCCCGCCCACAGAGCATCCCGGTGGGTGCAGGAATGTAGATGGAGGGGGCAACGCACCTTCCTTGAGAAGATTCAGCGTAAGCATGACCAGTCTCTTCCCACAGTCATTCTTGAATCACTGAGATCAATTTCTTTTGATTTGCCCCAAGAACATGAGTGAACAGGACACTTTACTGCCCAGCCAAAGTTTTTATCTTGCAATTTGTTGATCAGTTTTATTTTTAAAAAAGGCAGTGAGCATTTCCAGAAGTGCTTAGACTGCATTAACTAGTAGCCTAATCCTATTTGGCAGTTCTTCTCTTGTCAAGAGAAACCAGAAAGAGCAAGGCTTTGCTTTTCTCAAAGTGACATGAGAAGGGATGATTTCCTTAAGTAGACTCCGCTCTGATGTTATTTTTTCCATGTTCAGTAGAGATTTTCATAGAACAGCAGATTCCACAGAAAATGGAATTTGTGAAAGAAGTAGATTTAAAATCAGTAGCTCTTAATAATCTTGAGTTCATAGTCTCCAAAACACCAATGTCCGCTTTTCAAGGTCAGTTGTAGGAATAAAAATTTTTATTGTTCTATTCTTTAAAAAAACAATTTTTAGTTTCGCCAGTGAGAAAAGGGAACAAACAGGATAACTGGGTATTTATAAACTCTAACCTGCCCGTTTCAAACAAAAACTATGACTAGCCGATAAGTAGCTCCGTACATGAAATTTAAAGGGCAGTCATCTATCTAATGCCGTTCATCATGGTTAAAGATAGAACTGTTCTTTCCAACTAAACTTGATTCTGTTCTTCCTCTGAGTTGAAAAGTCTGATTGATAAAGGTGGTTGATTTATAGAGACTTCAGTAAGACTTTCTTCTAGTTAAAATTACTAAAAAATTGAAAAACAACTAAGCAAACAAAATATGTTTATATGTTGGTATCTCTTCCAAGTGGGGACATTTCTCGTTAGGACTCCTAAACTCCTGCTCTTAATTCAGCACTATTCCATGCCTTTAGTGCCTGTCAAGAGGAAAAAAGAAATCACAGAGGAGAAAGTTTTCAGTGACAGGGAGATGGGTGGCTCGATAAAATAACACTGGCAGGCCAGCTTTGCAGAAAGATCTAGATCACTTGATAAGTTGCTTGCATTGGAACTAATTATTGCATTCAGCCAGGGACAAGGTCATGTTTCGAGTACGAAGAATATAGGTCACACGCACAGAGTGGGAGAAACCGTGCCCTGGGAGGTGTCGTCTCCCAAAATGAGGTGGGAGTTAGGGGAAATAATTAGTTGCATGTAAGCTCTCATTATGCTGCTATAGCAAAAAAAAAAAAAAAAAAAAAATTCTTCTTTGATGTATCAGCAGGAAAATGTGGGAGCAGAGGGGAGATCTTTTGTACTGGTGAGATCGCTACCAGACATCATATCCAAGTCTTGTATGGAAATTTTTTTGAAAGATTTTCAAAACCTAAAAAAGGAGAAGTGAAACAAGAATTGTTTGATCCTGTAAAACCCGCCTTGGAGAATGAGCTTGGAGAAACGCAGTCTGTTATTAAAAGGCAAAACTAAATAGTGGCAGGATTGCTGTTAGGAGCACATGCCTGAAGAGAGCAAGATGGGTTTTTAATCCGCCAGGCAAAGATATGGGTTTAGGTGCTGGAAGATAAAGTAACACAGGTCAAACTAGAAGCGAGATGCTCATTTTAAAGACATAGGTGGGTAGTAAACCGCTGAAATACATTATTAAAAGACACTTGAGTTTTTCACTGTTCAGATTCTGTAAGGTGGGATATTGATTTCTAAACCAATCCTGTTAAACCATCACAGTTGGGCTCTATACCAGAATAATTGGACATGTTGCTATCGCCTGGGTTTTATGGGAAATTTTATTTCATAATCAATATGGCTTTTAAAATCTAATTCTGAACAAATTAATTGGTGCTAATGTCTGGAATCCGGGTGTTACGGTAGTATGCAAAGAGTATTAAAAATAGTCAATTTGCAGATTTTTTTAACATCTTCATCTAATGCTGTAATAAATACTGTGGAATCCACATATTGTTGAGGAACAGTTGGCAAATTAAAGAAATGTGAAAATAGCTTTCTTTTTATATCTATGGAAATGTAATAAATTAATATTAAAACTAGTTACAGTGCAATTCTAAAAAACTTCTGTAGATTACATTTATATTGCATTTATTTATTGTGTTTCATTTATAATGACTGCAATTATAAATGTAAATATGTCCAAAATCAGTTGTTAAAAAAAAAACAAACCAACTAGAAAGCTCAAAGGCAGTGGCAAGCAGCCATTTCCCATTGAAGGCTGCGCGTTCGTGGTCAAGTTAGGGGAACAGAAGTACCTGTTCTCTACGAGGTACTCTCCTACCCCCACCCCATCCCATCCATCCCTTTCAGCCCTTTCCCCTGTGCCTGTGCTGGTGTTCATGTAGCCGCATGGACCTCATGGGGAGAAGGAAATTTGGTTTCAGCTTGGGTTCATTTCCTGCTTTGCTTCACTGTCCCTTTGCACAACTGACAGCTCTGGCAAGCCACCATCAGCAGGGAAAAAACCAACCGATGGAGGGCTGATGACACAAAAAGTGATCATGGAGCTACGGGCTGAAAAATTAGTTGCCCTGGTTATTTTTCCTTTTATGTTTTATAAGGTTCCTTAAATTCTTCAGCTGGGGTAAGTCAGTGTAAACCAATACGAGTGAAATAAAATTCCCTTGCAGCATCAGACTCTTAGGCAAATTGTGTTCATCAGAAGGGTCCAAGAAAGAGATCCTGAAAAGATCTCCTTCAGGAAAATATCCTGAAAGAGATGTTCTTGGTTTTATTTCCCATTGTACGTAGCGGTTGTTCTCCTCAGAATCCAAAATGACGATTGAAATGAGCATTTGCCACTCCTTTACAATACAGAGATCGTTAGCCTCAGAAGGACAGGCAGCTGTTGCTAGGATCTCATGCTCTACTTTGGTGAGCAAATGCACATCAATTGTATATACATACTAAAGCCATCTTTTTATACCTTGGTCCCTCGGCTCCTTTCACTTTCTTTCTATGCAGAATGGGAGATGTTTCCAATGTATCACTCTCTCCCCAGCCTCCTTCCCACGGGAAGGAGCTAATGAGGTGTGATTTCTGTGAAAATGTTACTGTAAATACTTGGGTTAAGCTAGCATGAATTGGGTAAATGTAGTTATGCCGGCACACATTCACTTTCAGTAGTGAAGGTTTTGGCGGGAGGGGGTTGGCTGAAGATAAGCTGTTCTGACAAGGGTACAATTTTGCAGATGCCAGCGCGTCTGCATTAGGAGTATCCTGTCGACATACCTATGTTGACAAAGTCCCGGGTGTGAACCTGACTTTGTCCACCATTCCCATACTTTTTTGCCAGTGCTGAGGGGCAGGTAAGTGGAAGAGTCATGTTGCATCGCCTCTTTCACTGTTTAAGGTCTCTTCTGTTACAGCGATGACAAAATGTAAAATGCAAATGCTCTGTAAGACAGCCATATGGGTGATATAATCCCATCCCTGTGCTACCTCTTCATGATGTTTTAAAAGTATCTCTTGCTCTTCCGCTCCTTCTCTTTGAACCTGGACATTGTTGTGGTCCAGGCTGCTGTAAGACTGTTGCTCTGAAAGGGACAAATGGTCCAGAAGTTGCATTTGTTGGGCTAAGCGTCTTTATCGTTCCTAGAGACTTCCAGCCTGGACTGCTGCTTTCCTTTCTGCATCACAGATGTTGACTCCAAGACCTTTCCTTCGGCTCTTTTCCTGTAGTTCATGTGGTGATTCTCTAAGGGTCCCCAAGGACAGAGGCGGATCAGCCCACCTCTCAAATCCTGTGTCCAAATGACTTCTGAAGAGTGTGTAGGAAGCTGCTCCAGCTAGGTACTCGGCTGAGGGGGAGAGTCTGAGCACACCTTCTCCCTTCCAGTGCTGGGAGGCAGCGGGCACCACCTGAGCTGTGGAAGGTGTTGGCAGTTGCCAGCTCCCCAGCCCAGGATGAAGAAGCTGTACTTGGACAGTTGGCCTCCAGACTGGATTGAGATAAGGCAGCTGACTCCAGGACTGGCTGACGTTCTCCTCTGGGATCTCATCCAATGTTCCATAAGCAGAGATATCGCTGCTCAGCTGCCACCCAGTTAGCTTTTATTTAAATCTGAATCTAGATGCACGAACAACAGATGTCAACTGTAGCTGATCACACACGGTGCGATGAGGAGGCAAAACCTTCTCATCTTCACCTCACTTTTTGAGAAGCTCTCTTAAATCTGGTTGCCTCTTTGTTCCCCTTTGCCTATCCCATCTCTTTCCTATGTGACAAAACTCTTTTTACTCCATGCCAGTTGCCGACGCGTGTCCCGCTCCACACAATCGCCTGCCCCCATGATTTACCTCCGTTGCCGTTTGTGGTATCTCATCCCTCGCATCCTTATCGCGTCCCTGGGTACCTGCACTACCTCCTGCCTTTGCCGTTCCCAAGAATATGCAAGGCTTGCCTCCTGCACCAGTTTCCTATGCATTGCATATCTCATGTTGCAACATACAGTCCCTGTAGCACTTTGATCAGCCTCTTGCCTTCCCTCCCTCTGATTTCCTTGGAGGAAACAGTGAAAAATGGTACAGTTTTGGCACGTGGAGGAGTCTCAGCTCTACATGGAGTCTGTGTGAGAAATAGCAATCATGTTGTTTAAAGGTAGTTTCATTTTGAAGATGATAATGAAAGATAACCTTCATTTTCAGGACAGTTTCATGAGTTTCAAATCCTGGAATCCTTCGGACTTAGAAAACTCCCCAAAATTACTGTGTACATGAGCAGCTAAATTTAGAGAGTTGGCAATGCACTTTCCCTTAAGACACAGCTACCGTCTGTGATTGCAAACCGTGTAAATAGCTGATTAAACACCACTTCTATTGTTGTGAGCATGTCTCCGAGTTCCATTTAAATCGGTGCCTGGTCTCTGTGAGTGAGAAAATGTCTCAACTCCAGTTGCAAATAGTACAAGCTCTTCCAACTGGATGTCTTCTGGGCCGTCAAAAGTGGCTGTCCCCATTCTCCAGCCTGGGAGTTGCTGGGGGGTATCTAAATGAAAATATACATAAATAGGGTATTTCAAACAGCCAGGACAGGGCAATTTTAAGTGCAACAGTGCTCACACTTTGTTCATTAATTCTAAACTTCAACTCGCTGGTGTTTCTTCTCGTTGCCTGTCTTATCTGTAGTTATCACAGAGTGGTGGCTTTTTTTCCTTGAGGATTGGTGTTCCTCACTTTGACACATACAGTGACAGTTCATCCCTTATCTAGCCTGTGCCACTGGCATTATTACGCCATCAAAGTATCTTCTTGTTTTAAACAAGCTGCACGTTTCTTCTGCAATCCCATTTGGCAGCTAGCTCTCCCCAGCTGCTTCTGCGACAGTCAAACCCGGGTGTTACATGAGAAGGCAGCATGCCTTTAAGAACCAGTCAACAATGTTTTTTCCTTTTTGAGGTGAAAAAAAAAATCAATTTTTGATGTATTTTTTGCATATAGGGCTTCTGGAAAGAGGCCTATTGTTTCAAATTGGTCAGCGATAATAAGGAAAGGTGTCCTTAGCAGCTTCCCGAGCCTGGTCTTTGGGCAGAGTGGTTGAGTTCAATAGTTGGGCTGTGTTTCTTTTCCAAAGGTGACTAAAGCCAAGTAACATCCACCTTCTTTTCTAACTCCTCCAGGCTGTGAGCGCTTCAAGATGAGAAACGAAACAAATGTTCTTCGGGAGATTTCTCTGCTTTGTGCTTAAAACATGTCTTCCAAAGGGTTCACTTTGGAGTGTTTAACTACCTCATTTGTCTTTTGTTCCAGTAACATCGCCAGCCTTTGCTACCATCTTTATCACTGACTACACTGCCCCAAAGTGTAAGGCCTCTTCTGAGAGACCTGATAATTTGTTTTGTAGTAGAAGCCTTCTGCAGTCAGGTGGGAGAGAAGGGCAAACACCTCGATTTAGCCTTTCCAGAGTTTATTCAGAAGCAACACTAATAGTCACAGTACTCGTACCCTCCTACGGCCTCTTAACCCAAGAGATCCCCAAGTGCTTTCTTTTTCCTTTGGGTCACTTCCCTGCTGTTTGACACACGGGACAGCTGGAGGAAGTCAGCAGCAAATAAAGCCTTTTCAGAAGATGTCAGGATGAAGCCAGACATGGGAGTTTGATTGCACAGAGAGAATTTCAGGAGGCAGAACATTATTTCATGATCTGGAAATTGTCAGGGCAGGGGGTGGGACCTATATACCAAATATAACAAGGATCATTGCGGCATTTCTTTGCAAATGACCAGGAACTTCACTTGCTCTCTCGCGTAAAAATGCACTATTTGAATCTGGTGCTGTGTTCCTATGTAAATAAATTAAGGCCAGAAAATATAACCATTGCTAGTTTAGTCCTGTATTGTAAAATAGCTCAACAATAGGATGCACTGTGAGACTGAAGATTAGAAAGCATGGAAAGATGTGTTCAGTCCTTTTCCTGTTTTCTAGTGCCCTTCCTCTCACGCCTCCAACAATTGATCTTCCATGATGTATATATGTGGAACTTTAAGTGCCTGACAGCGGCACGAGATTATCCTTTGAAATGTAAGGAGATTTTCTACTGCTCATCTGGAGGGATTGGTGACAGACAGCAACCGTGTTTGTCCAGTGGGTCTTGCATCTCTTCCCTAGGCAGGTGGAGTCTCTGTGGTATCCAGTCACGTTCATATTACAGCCACATAATACTGCGTCGATGACCTAATTTATTTTATTTTATTGTAAATTGCTGGGTTAGATGAATGACACGTTTTATTAATGGTTGTCAGTGGAGATTCATTCACGCCACTCTCAGAACTTTACCTGGAGCTGAGACCATTTTGCGACTTTCAGATTGAATAAGAAAGGGCTCTTTTATCCCAATCTATTCAAAAGGGAAGCTTTTATTTTTATTTTCATATTTCTGTTTTTCCTTTGGTGACAAATGGGAAAGAACTATTTGGAGATGGCTATTGTATATTTGTCTAGCTCTGCTTGGCAGTAACAGATGGGCTTCAAGAGGCTAGCTGAAGAAAATAAAATTGTGTTTGCTAGCAGACAAGGTCTGAAGCCTTGAAAATCGTGGACGATTTGCAAATCCCTAAACTCCTGTTAGTGTTTGTAGTCAATAAATCGCTCCCCAGATATTTCGCAGCTGGAGAACCATGGGGTGCTTTTCTTCTTGACCTGCTTCCCCTGTAGTTGCCAGCCCTCCCCAGGGTGACTGGAGGAGATTACAGCTTCTGGAGAGGCTGACCAAAGTAAGCCAGATGTGCGTCCTGATTTCGCTCTTGGCCTGAGGGTGGTGTTGGGATGCTTTTTGCTGGAGCTTCCTTTTCTGATTGTATGTATATCTCCATGTGTTCGTGACCCACATGTGGAGGGTGAACGGCCACGCGTGGTCATGCCTTACAGAAGCGTTTCTGTGCCGGCAATGGGCCACTTTGCACACATCCAAGTGCTCAAAAGGCTGTTGCAAAGAACGAATCTCAGTCGGTTACAGAAAGTATCCTCGTGGTGTCTGGTTCAGGTGGCACACCTGGCCTCCTTTGCACGTTGCAGATCTGATTTCGGCAACCTGGCCCAGCCCAGTTTTCTTAATTCAGTGTCTTGTAGCATACATATCCCTCCATTTGCCATCAGCTGGTGGCAGAGTATTCTGCCGATGGGAACGGTGCAGCCACTTGGGACATAATTTATTCATATGCAAACAGCTATTTTGGGCAATGTTAAAACATTAAATAAAATGTGTAAAGGCCGATCATGGCGGTACTACCTTCCTTTTTGTTGCATTTTTATAGCACGTGTGTTGCGTTTGGGTCACTATAACACACAGGTCTGCATTTGCAGTTCCACGGGAAGCGCAGAGATTAATTTCTGGGAAATGTTTCTAAGTATTATTTAATGTACTGCAACTCCTTTGTATTACACCTGCCATTTTAAAAAAACGATGTTACAATGAATGTACATTTTAAACAAGCTGCTAACCGTGTAACCTGGGGATTGGAAGTAATCCCCACTTTACATTCACTTGCATGTCTTCTAGTGTTTGAAAAGAAAATTGCTTTATGTTTGGAGGTTTTATTTTTTCATATGCAAAGTGTTTCAGGTCGGTTACCTCATCTAGTGCACTTGCCTCATAAGAATCCCCAGGGCTTCCTCCAACAACTCCGACATGTTTCTCAGTTTAGTTATGAGTGCGATTAATTGATCTGGCAACGTGAAACACAGTAATGACAAATTTCCTCTGAACAAGTCAGATAAGGAGGATTTCCATGGGACTCTTACCCCTTCCGCTTGGTCCTTCCTGAAAAAAAATCCAGATCAGGTTCTTATTCAGCACTGCTGACTTCTGGTTATTTTTATGACTAAGGAAGATGTTTAGCTTTCAGAACCTCCTTCTTCTTTCTTGCTGCTATTAAGTTGCCTTTACAATTAGGGACTAGAACAATTTTTGGATTATCATTTCCTTCCACTTTGCTTGCCATTTCCTGAGTCTCTTACGAGTGATAAAAATGAGGTGGTCCTCGTGTCTGCGCAGACAGGGAGCCCTGCATTGACTCTTGCTGGAGACACTGGTGGGTGCAGAGGTGGGAAGCTAAGTGGCAGGTGTACCACCTTTACAGAGCTATTGCTTCCGTCCAAGACGCTAGGAAAGCTGGCACAAACTTAACAACATATGAAAGCACAAATGGGGAGGAGCAGAGCACTTATCCAGCATACGACTGGACTGTCCTGTTCACCTTGGTAAAAAAAAAAAAAGGAAAAAAACACACAACAAAAAACAACAACAATAAAAAAAAAAAGAGTAAGGCTGTGGAGCATTTGATGGTAAGATGCTGGAAAGAAGAACATCTCTCTGACATTTATGGTGCTGATTCTTGGAACGCAGAGATCCTGTAAGCAAGCCTGGCAGCTCTAAGACCCCTGCTACTTTTACCTCATCTGATGCTGGTTTGAAGAAAGAGCTGCTTCAGAAACTCAGATTCTAGTTTTTTTCCACTCGCTGTTGCCAATCCTGCCAGATCTCCCAGTCCCAAACAAGCTTTAGTCTATGTTGGCAGAGGATAATGTCACTTCCAGGATATGCTAAGGTCCTGATAGTATCCAAATCAAAGCTGTAACAGGGAAGACCGGACCACGGCTCTTGCTGTCTGTGTGCCATCTGCATCTCTCAGGACTAAGGCCTCTTCCCATTCCCAATGGAGCAATTAACGTCATGTTGGGAACTTGATTTCTGCTTCTCGGACTTTCCAGCTCCCATGAAGAATCTCAGGGACCAGCATATCCTTCCTTTGCATTACCTTGTGTCACCTGTTAGACTTCTGTCGCTGCTAAGCAGGAGAAAGTCCAAACCATATTTAACAAACTGTTATTCAAGTGGGAGGTGAATGTGGGTTTCTGCAGTCGTTTCTACCGAGAGGCGACAAAAGCTGTAGGTAACCTGTCGTACTTCCCGGTTCGCTCGATAAATTTCATCTGCCGGGACTTGAGTTTCCTTGAAGCAGTGGGTCTCAGGAAAGTCCCCTTCAAGCCGGTCTCCAGCATTAGGAGGCGCAGCAGAAGGGCTTCCTCGAATTGCCAGAAGTCCTCATCGACTGCTAGGGACGGAAGGTTTGAAGAAGCTGTGGAAGTTCGTCTCAGGGGGAGGGCAGCAGGGAGACAGAGGGGAAGCAGCCTGCTGTAGCTTTAAAGGCGGTACTGAGTAGGGATCCATTTGGAAGGACGTAGTTGACTAAAGGGATCCAAAGCTTGTTTTCCTTGAGTCTTTTTATTCTTCCTGTATCTAATCCCTTTAGAGCCTAAGGTCAACCCCTTTTTGTACTGCAATAACACTGTAATATATGCTTGCACTAATTCTTCTGGCACACCGAGCATGCAAGACCAATTTAAAGCTTTTTTCAGAAGAAAAACACTGTATTATTGTGTATATAGAAATACTGAGAGAGAATTTGAATTCTGTCTCCTGTATAAAAGCATGCATTGATTACCTGTATGTAGACCATGCTGTAAATGCTGCAGAGTACTGTAAAATCCTACACTTGAAACCACAATGAACAGGCAATGTCATCAAAAACAAACAAAACAGAAGCTGTGCAATGGATTTTGTGCCTTTTTTAAATCCATGTATGTTAATCCAGACAATCGGGAAAAAAAAAAAAAAGAAAAAAAAGAGCTTGTATACTACCAAAATCTTATTAAAGAATCGAAGGCAGCACCTTGGTGATGGCTGGGTTTTTTGTTTGCTTTCTTGCTTTGTTTTTCTACTCCCTTTGCTTTCCAGCTCTGGGAAGGTGTCCTCTGCTCATCCGTGGGTACATGGGCAGGGAGAGTTTAATTATCGTTTACTAACGTGATCACTGAAAACTTGCAGTTAAGGCAGATCTGGGAATAGAAACAAAATTCCGTGACTGTTGGAGATGTGTTTCATGCATTTTGGGAAGGCCACAATGTGAGTTCGCTTTATGTAAATTTAGGCTAGTACCAATTTCACTGACTTGAACCCAGTCCTAGCCCCAACTTTTATAAGTTTTTAGAGCTCTGCCTTGATGGTTACCAGCATCCAAACTGCCTAAACTTAAGCTAGTACAATTCAACACCTATGAACACAGCAGAAACAGTTTATCACATTTCTCTTGGTTTCTCACAGTGGGCATCTTCTGGCTGGCAGCGCGGTGTGCCGTGGGTGGGTGGGTGGCTCCCTCAGTCTAGACATTTGACAAGGTGTTTAGGAACATCTGATAAACTTCCAGCCCCTCCACCCCCCAAAACCCCAGGGAGATGGATGCAAAATTGTGACCGTCCTGCAAGTAACGTATTCCTGCCTGGGCTGCTCAGTGGATCCGACCGCGCTCTGCCTTTATCGTAACTATTTGAAAGCAGTCTCTGCTCTAGAGCGGCACGTGGCTCAACCCCAGTTGCTGTGGGTCTGTCTGGGATCAGGTTGGAAGACGAAACACAGCGATAGACCCTGTCCGCTTTGGTGTGAAGCGCGCAGTCATGAATTCGGTGTTTTTCTGCAAGCTGCTGGGGAGCGAGGCTGCGGGCAGTAGGTGCGTGCAAAGGCTCTGGTACCTGTGGAAGGGGTGGTGGAAACTTTCCCCCTCGCAGGAGAAGCACGAGACCCCGACGCCTCAAAGGCAGAGAGCAGTTCGTACAGGCAGGTGAGGGTCTGGGAGGAGGAGCTAGGATTGGGCTGTGGTCTCTGACTGATAGGGTTGTACAGCGTGGAAGTCCCTTTTTTCTCCTGGGAACTGTCTGGAGGTGGCAGGCTGCTTCTGAGTCTGCAACTAGCAGGGTCCAAAGCCCGTCTGCTCTATGCTGAACGCCTCAAAGTGTGTTTCGTTTCGCCTCTGTAAGGCTGTTGGTGGGTGGCAGGTGTGTACGTCTGCAGAAGGATGCACTGATGCCATAGCGGTAACTGCGGTCTGGGACACGGTTTAGAGCATGGTGTGAAACAGAAGAGTAGATAGAAGAGTCGCGGCATTTCCTGATTTTATGAATTAGGCAAATATTGTGATTTTTTTTTCCCGTAACTGTTGCTGGTGGGTTTTTTTACAAATTAATGCGTTTAAACTGTTTGAAACCAAGAGATGGGAGAGAAAATTGATTAGGCTCACAGGGGAAACTGTTCCCTTTCCCCCAGGTCAGTGCAGAGCTGCTCGAGAGAACAGGCTTTTCTGGTGGACACTGGGCCTGCTCTGTGCCGTGCCACAGACTGCTCTGCTGCGGGGGCGTAGGCACAGGCAAGCTGTAGGTCTTCTCTGTGCCCTCATGAGCCGTGAGATCACCGAAAGCCATACAGGCAGAGCAGGTACTGTTATCGCTCTTCATTGCTCTTGGGACCTGGGCAGAGTGTGTGTGACTTGGCACGGGGCAGGACATAGATGAGCACATTAATGAGCTGGATGCCAGTACCGCTCCTGAACCCACCAGCGTGAGTCTGCTCCGTGGTGCTGTCTGAGAAGGACATGTCTGGCTGCCTTCCCGGCTACACGAAGACCTAGGAACTTCTAATGCATGGGTGTAAACTTGCTGTAGCAAAGTGGAGACTGAATCTTTGCTGATTTTTGCAGTATTTGCAGCATCACTGGGATGTAGGAACTTTACTGCTGCCCATATTGGGTGATACAAGTCTCCTCTGAGGATGTCCCGGTTCCAACGACCCTGCTAATTTGAACCCCCACCAGTTTACAGTAAAGACAAACCCCCAGTCACCACTAAGCTGTTCATGAGCGCAGGGGCAGAGATGGACTTGAAGGGGCTGGTTTCTGCCTCTGACAACTGTAAGCAGGTAGATCTTTTTCTCTCCTGACTCTTCTTCCCCTCTATATTCAAACTCTGCCTTCTGTGCAAAGCAGAGATATTTAGTGTCTTCCAAATATATATTGTTACCCAAAGTAGTTACTAGCCAAATTAAATTTAAATGCAGTCAAGTTTTATAGAGAGACCGAGTGTTAAAGAGGTGAAATGTACAGACTTTGTGGAGAGCACACACTCAGACACATGTACTGCCATACGCATTCCTGGACACTTGACTAACAAGTCAAAAGACTGGAGTGAAGATCTGAGCCCAAGCAGGTGGGAAAAAGTGGTTCACCGTCCAAGGACAGGCAATGTGTCTTCTGGAAAAGTGAGGAACGTAGTCAGAGGTCAGCTTGCTGGAGGTAAAGGACGCCCTTTTGACTCAGATTCAGGGCTGCCCAGATGATTAGGAACTAGAAACACATGACACGAGGAGAGACTGAGAGAGCTGGGTCGGTTCCACCTTAAAAAGAGAAAGACTGGGGTGGGATCTTATTTCTTCCTTGAACTACCTGATGAAAGAATGATGCCAGACTCTTCTCAGAGGTGCACAGTGAAAGGATGAGATGTGATGGACACGAGGAAAATTAGATACAGGGAAAAAAAGGTAAAGAAAAACTTTTTCACCATGAAGAGCCTCAAACACTAGGACAGGGTCCCAAAAAGACTGTGGCATCTCCACCCTTGGAGGTACTCAAAACTCAGCTGGGCAGGGCCCAGAGCAGATAACTCTAAGTTGATCATGCTTCGAGGGGTGGTTGGAGCAGAGACCTCCAGAGATTCCTTACACCTTTATTATTCTGAAATTTTAAGATACAGGCTAAGCCTCTCTACTCCTGATCTTCTGACACCTTCCCACAGTTCCTCCCCCAGAGCCAAAAATTTCTTCTCCAGCCATTGGGGAATGGTCCTAGAGCAGCTGAGTGTGCTGTAGTACAAAAGACACGTGATGACTGTCAAGAGAGGAAACAAGCTTCTCTAGTGAGGGGTTCAAACTGGGAACACCCTGTTCAGCAGGGTGTCCGCTTGCAGCTAGCTGCTGGTCACATTAACTCAACAGTGAAGACAGTATCAGACTTGGATGCCCTAGGACAGTCTTCCTTGTTAACAGCTTCAGGTGTTGATAGTAATGAAGGTAAGAAAATATGTGTTAAAATAATATTTGACCCAAGAGTCATTTCAGTGAAGTTTCTTTTAGTTGGGTTTGTCGGTAACTTCTGTCCTCCATATTTTTTGGCATATTTTTTGGCATATTTATGTTCTTTGGATGGTACATTTACAGTGGCAAAACAACCACAGTCTCAGGCTGCTTTAAGGAATGCCTTCTGGCATTTTCCCAAAGGTAGGTAGAAGCCAAGCAATCACTGTTGTGCTTAGGATGCAATGTCCATGCAAGGAAATAGAAAATACATGGGGAAAATGAAATGACAGGCAGAAAGGCAGTCCATTTGCTAAATACCGCAAGGAATTTGTACAGCCAGAGGTGGAAGAACGTGGAGGTTAGAAAGGTATCTGCAGCATGACTCAATGACAGCAAAGGGGAACCAGAGCAGAAGAACCGTTATTTTTAGTACAGCAACGTCATGCTGTCCAGCTCCATGTCATACCTTATCACTTAGTTCAATCTCATCTCAGAAAAATTTCTGATGTCTTCCAAGGGAAAGAGCTGTTGAGGAAAGAGGGGCTGCCGGAGACAGAGCTGCTGGTGGGACAGACTGCAGGGCACTGAAACTGTATCTCTGGCCTGTATGGGATGTGGGCTGCAGGGCTGGATTCAGTTCTCCTTGGCCAGAAAGCAGATGAGATGACACAAGCTCCTAAGAGCTGCAGGGAGGTTTGAAGGTTTACATATGCAAAGAGAAACCAGCAATCTTCCAACTGTACCATCAACAACAGCATCTAGAAAACTGGGGGGAAGTAGAGCAACAGGCAAACAGGTCTTTGGGGTTGGGGATACTCTTTCCAGCGGGAGGCTCAGCACAAAGCAAAGTGTTGGTCGGGGCTTCTTCATCAGGTCCCAATCCTACTGGGGAAGCGTGTCTGTTTGATCAGGACTCTAGGAATAGCGCCATGGGTGTATTTCTTGGGAAAACCAAATCCAGCCAACAGGCAGAATCCAACCTTAGGCTGCCGAATGGACTAATTTCCAAGAAATGCCTGAGGGAGGAAGCCAAGGGAGTAATTTCCTTTGCAAAGGGTGGTAACTCCCTCTTACCAGTCCAAGTTCCACATCTGCCATCCCGATAGAAAAGGTAGAGTGGGTCAGTGGAAGCCCAGATCAGGCTAATAGAGGCCCACCTTTGGGGCCAGGCTTCTGCTTTAATGAACAAAGAGAAGGAGCTTTGGACTCCAGAGGCATTGCCAAACCCAGCCTGCGTTTTAATTATAAGTTATAAAAATAAAGATTAAATGGATAGCAACTTACCACCAAACATAACAGCTTGATGCTGCCCACCAACCTACTTGAAATGTCCCTGTTATACATGAGCATAAAGATGTTGCATTTTTCAGGCATACTGATAGGGCGGTTGCTCTGCACAGAACAACATGCAGATTTTCAGCACAATTTGAAATTGTGTCATTGAACTGAAAAGCTGCTGAGGACTTTTTTCCCCAGCTAGGGACCAAAAGGTCTCTGTTCCCCTAGCCAGGTGAGTGTGCTAGCTGTTGGCAGCTCTGTAGCCCGCAGAGTTAAATGGGTGCTTGTTTAGTTGTGTAGCTTAAATATTCGACGCTGTCAAATGCCGCTTGGAAACGCAGATGTTTGGAGCCCTTCTGCTCGTGATTAGGACTTTTCAAGGGTAACATGTGATGCATTATTGACTGGTTGACTTTATGGAGAGGCTTTTGTTTTCCAGCCCTCTTAATAAAATGGTGACCTAAATGTTTTTTTTTTAAATCCATTTTGCGGAGTGGTGCTGCAGCGGCTTTTCATTTACAACCAGTTGTTAATTAGGCCAAACATCCGTAGGCGTTTCCTGTTTATTTTGCCCTTTTTCGCTCGTTTGGTCAAGCGCGTGCACATGTGTATGAGCTGCTGCTTTTCCGTTAGTATCGTTTGCAGTCATTTTGCAGCCTTCTCCTGGCACCTTATGGGCTGTCTCCGCCACAGAGGGCTGCTCGAGAAACACCGCCTCCACCAACTGTCCCGTCCTCCCGTTGCTTTTAGGGGATGGACACCCCAGAGTCTAATAATGATACTTTATATGTCAGCTTTCGTGACTTTCTTGTCAGAAGCCTGTAGAAGACAGAACTAGGAGTTGCTGGAGGGATGTGGGAGCAGAAAGGAGGGATGAATAGCACAGCAGGGGAGCACAGGAGCTCTAGAAGGGTTATTGCCCCCTAGACAATGGTGGATGGGACTGAAAAGTGATCAGAAAATTTGTCTAGCACAAGGGAGGCCCCTTGAGTTCACTCTGGCCTGGGCATGAGAGTTGCTGAATGGTTCCAGTAAAGAAGGAGTGCATATGTAAATATATAAATACTGAAACAAATGTATAAAAACTGAAGAAGATTGGGAAACGTGGAAAATTCATGAGGAGTTGCTTGCAAACAGCTCTTTTAGGTCCAGGTTAAAGACTGCTAACAAAGGAGCTCCTTTGGCACATTTTTTTGCCTTCGCTGATACGTATCTGTGAACCTCTCCTTTCTAAGGTTTGTACAAATTGAATGATCAAGTGGTCACTGCTCAGGCGTGTATTTTGGAAGCGTGATGGACTAGATGCTTTCCACTGATGCTTCCCACTGCTGTTGATCCTGATGTCTTCTGTGTTAATGCTATGTTTGAATACTAACCCTTTTCTTTTGTCACATCTGTCTTCTTGCAGGCGTATATGCTGAAGTCATTTGAAATGAATGGTCTGCCCAAGGCGGTGCCTTTAAGTTTGCCTTATCAAGACTTCAGAAAAGATGTGTCAGACTACTGGGAAAAGCCTAAGGTATCCCAGCGGATAAAGAAAGTTGATTTCTCAAATGTTGTCTTGACTGCTCCTTGCAAACCTCTGGAACCTTATCTGGAAATGAATGGAAAAGAGGAGGAGGAAGAAGAGGAGGAAGAAGAAGAGGAGGAAGAAGATGAAGAGGAGGAGGCAGAGGAGGAAGGAGATGAGATTGACATGCACAGCGGTTCCAGCAGCGACTTGAGTCAAAAAAGCACAGAGCGCAGCCAGGAGTGTGCACCATCCACGCTGCTGGCTGATGACCAGAAGGGATCCAAAGGTCGAGCGTCCACGGCTGACGGGGACCTGGAGCTGGAGGAAGGCTCAAAAACACTAGTGCTGTTTTCACCAGGTGATCTGAAAAAGTCTCCGGTGACCACAGACTTGGCTCCAGAAGTTGATCTGGGCACTCTTGCTGCACTGACACCTCAGAGTGAGCGGCCACAGCCTATGGGTAGCCAACTGGATGTATCCGAGCCAGGAACCCTCTCCTCAGTCCTTAAATCTGAACCAAAGCCTCCCGTGGCAGTGGCTACAGCTTCCTCCCCCTTTACCAAAGTTGAGCGCACATTTGTTCATATTGCTGAAAAGACCCACTTAAATGTCATGTCTTCCAGTGGCCAGCTGATGAGGCATGAGGAATACTGCCCTCCGGGCCAGTTTGAGGAGGTCATTATTGAAGAAGAGCTGGAGGACAACCTGGTGCTGGTAGAGAATGGAAGCATACATTCGGGGCTAGAAGGGGCAGAGACAGAGAGCTGCGCGCTTTCAGCTAATCCCATTGAAACCACCTCAGAGGCGGTGGGAGAGCAGCTGGCACTTCCCAATGGTGTAGCAAAGCCTCCCGAGGACAAGCCGGAGCTCTCTGACAAAGTGGCGCTCTCGCTGGATTTGGAAGAGCCCAGCAAGATGGTTACAAGGGAGCCTGACCTTGATAAGTCAGCATCGGTGGCAGAACACCTTAAGCGAGCAGAGCCCCTCCTCGACACACCGCAGCAGGGCCCCAGAAGACCTCTGGGCTCCAGGTATAGAAGTCGGATACCCATTTTGTTCTCTGAGGAGGACACCGGCTCAGACCTTTCAACTTCACTCTCGGCCAAAGAGAGGCTTTATAAGAGGGCAAAGCAACCTGACTTGGCTCGCCTAGTGATGGAGAAGAGGCAAAACCGCCTCCTTCGGCTGGCCTCAGGGGCCTCTTCCTCAGCGTCCTCCAGCGATGAGAGGCGGCGGGCCTCAGAAACCTTGTCAACCACCGGTTCTGAGGAGGACACCCATGACTCTGATGACTCCGTCCCGAGGAAGGCGGGGAAGGAGAAGCCTGCCCTCCTGGGGAAAGAAGAGAGACCCATAAGCACAAAGAGCAGAATTCCTCGGCCCATCACGCCAGTGAAAACACCGCTAGAGGTGGCAAAGTCTGAGAGCTCCACGGCCGTCGGAATGGCAGTGCTGTGTAGCTCCCCGCAGGATGCGGCTGTTGCCTACAGGTAAGACTAAAAGAGTGAGCAATGCAAAATGTTGGACTTATTAAGGAGGATCAGCCAGGGCTTGGCTCACCTCCCACTGCTTTGCCTTTCACCTGGCTTCCATGCGTGGTCCATCCCTGTTTCCTACAGTCATTTCAGCTCACTGGTGTGTGAAATTCCCACCTCTCTGTCTTCTTTGGCTCAGTCTGGCCAAAGGGCCAAGCCCCTCTTCACTTGCCCTGGCTTTAAGGCCTTTTTGCCTTCCACGAGCTCATTCATTTGGTCTGATCCTGCAAATAGCAGATCGTTCTGGTGTTGAGCTCTCAGTTTTGTAGCATGCTTGGCACAGCCATAGCCCTGCAGGGGGACCTGGCCTGGCTATTGTGATTAGAGCTGCACGGGCTGTGAGGTTGCCAGTTGTGATTGCCTCAGAAGATGCCCAGCATGCGAAGAGCGGGAGAGAGGGAGGTGCACACGCATGGGCTTTGGCAGTGACCTGGAACAGTGTGGGTCACCTCCACATGGTCTGAATTCTCTACACATCCCTGTGCCTTAATTTTTTTGGGAGGTACCTGGCTCTCTATCAAATAAGCACAGAGATGTAAGTAGAGGTGGACCTTCTGAATTCATCAGTGTTTGGCTTTTCTGCCTGGCCTTGGGGCTTGGGAGGTCCAGCCAAGGAGCAGAGCTGCTGCTGTGACTCTGCCACAGGTCCAGCAAATTCTGCTCTCTCAGAGACATGGGGTGAAGGGACAGGATCCCGGTGGGTTGGTTTATCTTCCAGCACAGTGCAACTGGTGCAATCCAGCTCACGCCCACATTCCCAGATTGTATCTCCTGCCTTGAAAGAGGTTGCTGCATCCATGCTGCATGTTAAGAAGAGTCCCAGGTTTGTGCTATCAGCCAAGCCATGCCTGCGTGTTGTCCCGGAAGGTGCTGGAGGATCAGGGCAAATGCTAGTGAACAGCATCGAGAGTTACAGGATGGTGTTCAAGCCAGTGCCCCATCTTGTTCACGGCATAGCTCCTGTCATCCTGGTGCTGGAGACTCCTTGTAATTTTCCAGCAACATTCGTGCCAAACCTGCCAGGAGCCTGGAGCCCCTTGCAGAAATTCTCCTTCATCCTCCCTCTTCTCTTCCCCTGCAGGCTTCAGGCACAGAGACCAGCTGGAAGTGTCCCAAACGAGTGCCGAATAACGCAGATACAAAGTCGGGTTCCTCCTTCACCGAGCTCTAGTTCTCTTCCTCCACGGAGCAGCTCACGGAGATCCAGCTGTGTATCCCCTCGGAGCCCTGTCCTTCCTTCAAGAAACCCCAGTGCTTCCCCCAGAAGCCAGCTGCCGCCTCGGAGGGAAAGTCCTTCTCCTGGCCGACAGCATAAGCCAGGGACTGCTCTTCAGCGAGTTCCTCCTTCCCCCCGACCTCAGCCCCCAGCTCAGGCCCTGGGGCCAACAGGAGATTCCCTGCCCTCTCCTGGTGTGGCCAAAAAACGACAAAGAGGAAAAACCCAGACTCAGAGTCCAGCAACCAAAGGAAAGCAGGTGTCCCTGGAAAGTAAGGCAGCTGCCAGATAATGATCTTCTTCTGCCAGCCCAACAGACTGGGTAACTTCTGCATATAGTATACACTTGAGATGCTGCAGCACAGCCTTCCACGCTGGACCCATGAGTGTATAGCAGTAGCTGTACTTCAATGCTTCACTCACTCTCACCCCACACCGTCGCGATCAGCTCCCACGGGCCTGAGAGCCTCTGAGCCACGGAGCCTTCTTCAAGGGAGACATCCAGCCCGCAGCTCACGCTTGCTAACGCACAGCACCAAGCAGCGACCCAGGCAGCCCGCCTAGTGCCTGACCCTCCTCCCTCCCCAGGCATTCCCCTCTCTCTGTTAGCAATACCAGTCGCCAACACTGACCCTGGCTTTGGAAAGAGGAGCAGAGGTGACGAGAGCAAGGCCTGCTGGAGAGGAAGGCTCCTGTCCTGCAGGCAGCTCCCTCCTCTCTCCATGCTGGGAAAATGCCAGCCTTGGCCACCGCCATCTACCCGAGTGTTGGCTTGCCTCCTGTCACCTGTGTTAGCAAGGGATTGTCACCAGCTTAGCCAAGAGGGATGGATGTGTCCTTGTGAGCTGAGATAAGAGCAGGGGCAGGGTGGAGGGGGCTCTTCTCTCCTTTCCAGAGATGCCTCTGCAAGTGGGAGTGGGAGACAGGCAGGTCTCGCTGGATGCTCCTACCTGCTCCAGGATGTCCCACAGAGGAGGCCATCTGGCACTGCTGCTCGGCGACACTGCTGATGTCTCAGCAGATGCCTGTGTGGTGGGTATTTAGATGGAAGTAATTGCATATTGGCAGCTTGCTGGGAAGTCAAGAGCGCTTGCTAATTGATGTAGAAGGGAGCACACTGCAGCCACTTCTGTCTCAAATACCAAACTGTGATCTGTGGAGACCACATCTCCCAACATGGGTGGTTCCTCTCGACCTGAGTGTGGCTGGTGCCACAGACCTATAGTCCACCAAACACAGCTGAAGATGTGAATAGTCACTGGATGCCTTTAGCTTGGGTGCCCCTTGCACCTAAATTCCTTGTGCTTTATTGTCACGCTCTTGGTGTTTGTGAATTTTGGCACTGTGGTTGAAAGTTCCCCTACACAGCAGGGTGGGAAATTATTATCCTGTAGTATACTCAAAAGCTGCTGCTTTGCGAGGAGAGGTTTGCTGGCACGCCATGGGTTCCTCGTGCATTTCTATCCGAGAGCATAGTGGGTTGAGTTGCAGAAGTTGAGTTTATGTCTTTCTCTTTCTTGGTGCTCAGCTCTTCCACACGTTGCGTGAGAACTACCAATGTGAACATAAAACCAAGGGCTGTGCTCTAAAAGTAATATTACCAGAGCAGAAGCTTAGCACTCAGCTAGAACTAAATCAACCAACTTTTTAGCCCCCAGACTAATTAGGAAGGTTTAAAAATTAAAGCCAGGAAGACTGATACCTGTCTGAGCTTGATGAGATCTTGAAGCAGTCACAAAATTTTCCCCGCACCTCACAGGGGGAAACACTCCAGACCCAAATACTTCGGGCTTCACACCATTGTCATGCCCAAAAGAAGTTTTGCATGAGGCAGAACAAAAATGCGGCTGCTCTGTACACTCATTCCCACAGCTGCAACTAGCTCCGAATATTTACTATTTGCAGACAACAAAGTTTGATAGAGGAATCTGGAGAGTGATGACCTTGATTCATCTGAACATAGGTACAAACAGTCACACTGATGGCCATCGAGTCCGAGGGATCCTGAAGTTGTTCACATCTACAGGAACCGTTCTGGAAAAGAGCATGAGAGCTGTGGCAGGGTGGCTGGGAGAAAAGGGTACTCCTTAGACATAGAATCATGGAATGGTTCGGGTTGGAAGGGACCCTGAAGATCACCTAGTTCCAACCCCCTGCCCTGGGCAGGGACACCTCCCACTAGACCAGGCTGCTCAAAGCCCCATCCAGCCTGGCCTTGAACACCTCCAGGGATGGGGCAGCCACAGCTTCTCTGGGCAACCTGTTCCAGTGCCTCATCTGAACAGGGAAATGTATAGAAATAGGTGACAGGAATTACTTCTTTATATGACAGTCTCAGTGTTGCCAACACTAAGAATTTATTTCATCTAGCTCAAAGTGTTTGCTGGTTTTCATTGATGTTGTTCTCCCTGGTAGAGTAAGAAGCACCCTTTCTAGTCTAAAAACATGCCCTCGTCTTTGCAGAGAAGCAATGGGAACTCCAAGGTCAGGTTGCGGTTTGATGGACTGACCTGATGTTGCCACCAAAAGCAGTGGTCCCTCCAGGTTCCAGCTGCTTCGTGCACTGTCCCACCCCCTTACACCGGGGCAACTATTTGGTGAAGTGGCTGGAAATGCTGATCCAGCATGACACCAAGAGCTCTGGTTTGCTGTTTTGGTTTTCATCTGGTTCGGTTCCTCAGTCTGATTCAGCATTTGGTCACACAGCAGAAGTGGGGGAAGGAGATGACAGAGAGTATCTTCTGGTCTTCTGGTGGCACTGTAACTTCATGTGAGTTTGACGTGTGGGTCAAGCTACAACCTAAATATGCCCTACATGTTTAGAAACCAGAAAACAGAGTAAACCCAAACACGGATTATTTCCAGAAATATAAACCATAATGGCACTCCTGTTAATTTGTTGGGGGGATATTCATTTTAGAGTGCTCAGACGGTAAGACTTTGTTATGAAGTCTTTACCAGATGCTCCATCCAGGTCTTAGATACACATGCCGAAAACGACATGAAAAGAACTTGGAAAGAGGGCTACAGGGCTATTAACAGGGTGGCAAACCTGCCTTATCATGGGAGGCCAATAAAGCACAATTGACGTATTTGTTCAAGAGAAAGTTTAAAGGAGCGTTTTCCATGCCCCAGCTATACCCATGTCAGGAAGGAAGCTCCAGAGCAGAGATCTTCCGTCTGGCACATGAAAGCAGGGAAGATGGAGTAGCTGAGAGTGGCAGCTGAAGAAATAGGGCAGGCTTTTAGTTGCGAAGCAATTGTCCAGTGAAATCTTTCACAAGAGTGTGGGGACTTTTTTCTTATTAAAAGGTTCTCTGAGAAACCTAGCTGTCTTCTAAGAGGTTTTCCTACCATGACCCAACCACAGGTAGCAGGCAGGATGCTGGTGACACCAAGGTATCATCTCTCTTTGTCGTGCAGTAGATTCCTGGTCCTGCCGGGCCCATGTCAAAGCTGTCGCATGTTGGAGAGCCACCAGACAAGTCCCGCAGCTTTCGGAAAGCCAGTGAAAGATTTCCAGCACAGAAAATAACAGCCGTTCCCAGTGTTGTCTGACAGGGCTGGGCTGAGGGTGCAGCTGGGCCCACAGAGGTCTGGGGCTGGCGTGAGTCGTCTCCTTGCGGTTGTGCTTCCAGCCTCCCCGCCCCAGCACAGCCCTGCTTCCCGGCTCTCTCTGGCACGGAGGAGAGTAGGAGAGTGGGTCAACAGCACGGTGCTCCCCCGGTCATTTGGGATGAGAGAGGGCTGTGCCATCAGGTGCGATGGCAGTGAAAGGGGGCTGACTGCAGCAATGCTTTCTCCCCAGAGAGCCTGCGCAGGACCTGCCGGGCGCTGTCACTGAGGGGTTTCAAAGGGTCGTTCCTGCGAGGCCTGACTGTCCCCGCGTATCCCACAGGTTTGGGTCTCTGGACCTGCTCCCCTTCCTTGTGGCAAGAGGTGCTGTGATCCTGGCTGGATGTCACATCGCCTTCTTCATTCCTTCACTGAAGTTATTTTTACAGGAGCTTTGGCGCTGGCCTTTTCCAGTTAGGTGGCTGTCAAGAATTTGCTAACAAAAGGTGGTCCACAGACCCGCGTTTTGCTGGCAGAGGTGGTCACAGGGCACTGCCTGCCCTGTAAGCCCCCTGTTAGCAGCCCGCGTGCTGCAGGTGGTGATGGCTTGATCCCTCTTTCAGGTGTCAACAGAGGGACACAAGAAAGCCGTGGGTGCTGCTCCAGATCCCCTCCCTGGCTCTGATTTTCAAGGTTCTGCCCTTCCATTGCTTGATGGTGGGTGTGACCCCAGGGTACGCCCGTTACTGGGGTGCTCAGCACACCCTGGTCGCAGGAGTTCCCATTCCTCTTGTGTGTCTGTCTGGAGGGATCCTCTGGCAGGCAGGTGGACCAGTAGTGATGCTCTCTGCTAGTGTCTCTGTGAAAACAGCCCTGCAGAAGTGTCAACGACTCCTCTTTTTCCTCTTATCTTCTCCTCTTCCTCTACACCACATGGAGGCCAGAAGGGCACCTGCCATAGTTGGAGCAAACACAGGAGATCATGTCTGGGGGAAGGTGGGAACGAGGTCTGTGATGTTAGGGAGAAGTTAGGTGGTTGAGGGATGCCAGACGATCCAGTCTGACATCGCAGGACATGGTGGAGTGTCACATCCCAGAAAGGCAGGAGGGGCAAGACCCTGCTGTTCTCCGCCATGATACGTGGTGTGCAAGCTCTGTCAAGCCTCAGGGACACACAGGGCTGCTCAAACGCTGCTGTTGATGTATGGCTGCATCCTTGCTTCACTGCAAAGGAGAGAAGATCGAGCTGACCAGAGCAGAGGAATCACAGAATCACAGAATGATAGGGGTGGGAAGGGACCTCTGGAGATCATCTAGTCCAACCCCCATGCCAGAGCAGGTGGGGACAGGGGAGGAGAAGCAGGCTTCTCAGCACTTTTCCATGTTTGCGGGAATTTCTGGGAACAGCCTGACACTACGTGGTTCCCCATGGGTATGTGTGCTGCAGGGTCTGTCCTGTCCAGCTGCAGATGGTTGTGCCCGTGTGTGTTTTGAGGAGATTCCTGGGACAGGCTGCCACCGTGCCTGCGTCTGTGTGTGCATGTGATGGGTGGTAGGAACGGACAGGAGTTGTGCAGGGGAGCACTGTGGGGTCCTGTGTACATTGGGAGCATAAGTGTCTTTAGGACCGCCTGGTATCGTGAGTCACAGCAAACGCTCTGATGAGAGTCTTCACTTTGCTCGGGTCTGCAAAGGTCCCACCTGCTTTCTTATCTGCCAGCTGAGAAGATGGCACACTGGCTGGTAAAAATGAGTCAATGGCTGCTCTCTGTCCAGGAAATGTTTGCAAAGAAACAGCGATACGGGGAGGTGGGGGAGGGAGGGGCGTGCCAAGTTGGCGAATCTGAAAGTTCTTAGTGGTAAGCCAGTGTGATGACAGGTTCTATGAGCAGAGGAAGCAAAAGGACCGATGGCACCAGTCAGACTAACGCCGTGGAGCGGCTTGAACACGTGGATGGAGCTGCTTAACTTGATTCATCTGGTTGGCAGCACAAACGCTTCTGCTTGTCTTGGTGCAAAAGGTGTGTGGGTAGCAGACACCTCTGAGACAGTGTGCTTGGAGTCTGTGAGAGGCAGGAGACTTTGCTTGCCCTTTCTAAGTAAAGAATATTATAATATATATATTATTATAATGATATAATATAAGTAGTGCCCATTATATATAGTGGCTAAAGGTTGAAAAGGATCCTGCTACCTTCAAAGAAGCGCCCTGATGCTACGTGACTTCTGATGTGTGCAGGACTGACCGCTGTGTGCAGTAGATGTTGGATGGAGGAACAGGGTACCACATGTGAGCTGTGAGGCTCCGCTTGCCAGAGCATGAACCAGGGGCGAAACCCCCCCCCAGCTTGGATGGTGGGCAGCCATCGATGCTTGCCATCAGAGTTGTTGTAACTGGTGGACTGCCACCCGTCTTTGCGTGGCGTGGATCGTGGTTTGGAGAGTCCCTGCTCACATGGCTGCCCTTGACTAACACGAGCGTGGTTTGTTTGCTAGTGAAACACTTCAATCCAAAGCAAGTTCTGTTGGAGCAAGAAAATCTTTGATGTTTCTCCTTTCCAACACAGAGGTATTTTCTCGGTGTAGATCCTCTGTAAGAAGGTGGCTAAGTACCTGTTGATAGCCTGATCAGCTCCAGTAGCAGCTCGATGGTCCCTTAGCACACTTCTTTCTTTACTCTGTATAGTTTACTCATCCATGGCATGATCCCACCACTATTCCACGTGCACAGACACTGGTGGCCACCTAAGGCCTTGCAATCAACTATATGAATCAACTGCCGTTAAATTAATCTTGTGAACACAGTAAAAGTCCTGTTGTGGACATAACGGGTTTGGTTTCAAATGAGTTTCTTCTGGCTTAACCGAAATGTGCCCGTGCTCCAGCGTCGCTAGGCTGGTTTCACAAAGCACGTGGGACAACTTGGGAGTTTGCGACCACCGTTGATTCCATCTGTTTGACAGCTACTCTGACAGCTGCACAGCTGCATGCGAGGGAGAGAGCTCGGGCTCCTGTTCGGGCCCTTCCCTCTTGTGGTGCGTGCCTGTACCACTGGGTGGGTGCCCATGGGCTCTCGAGGTCCCCTGCAGAACCATGAATGGTTGTTTTGGTCTTCCTCAGCCTGTTGCTGTGCCCCGAGGGGCTGGGACCATGCTGATGGTAACAGCAGAGACAGCTGATGTTAAGACAGGTTGGCAGCATCTCGGTGAGCGTTGGGGTTGGTATCTTTGTGAGACCAGAGAATAGCCCTGGTTGCAGGCTGTGGTGAGCCGTGGTCCCGGGCACAGCCAGGATCCCATGAAATGACAGTGATTTGCACGCCATAACTCTGCTGTCCCCTCGTTCCTAATTTACCTCCTCTAGCAAATCTTGTCTTCAAAGTCACCGTGTACTCCCTGCAGCTCAGTCCATCTCTAGCCGGGGGCTTGGAGCCCTCCTGGATTTCTGCAAAGCTTGAGGCAGGCTTGGCCACCAACCTATGCAGCAGGCTGGTTGCTCCGGGTTGTAGGGGGGAACACTATCCCTTCTATTTCTGGAGCTGCAAATGCCTGGAAAGCAGGTTTGAAGTGGGCGTTGATGCCCTCTGTGCT
Organism: Larus michahellis; assembly: GCF_964199755.1. Lineage (NCBI taxonomy): Eukaryota > Metazoa > Chordata > Aves > Charadriiformes > Laridae > Larus > Larus michahellis. Next base: position 15,081,893 of record NC_133898.1, on the reverse strand, counting down.
AAAAGGAGGAAGTGAGGTCCCACACCAAACCCAGAGGTGGGTTCCAGGTAGGGCCCAAGGTGAGAACTCCTCCTGCTCTTAGCTCCTAAACCAGAGTGGGCTGCAGGGGTGAGATCTCTGCTGGGCTGGTATTAGCATGGGGCTTGCCAGTAGCTGCTCTGCCCCTGGCTTGCCTCATATTGCCCCTGCCCTGAGCCCGAGGGGGTCTGACGCGGGGTCGCTGGAGGAGGCACAGGCTGACGTTTACTCAGCACATGGGTAAATGGCTGCCGGGGTGCGGGGCAGGGGCTCCTGGACGATCGCCTGCAGATGGTGTGACGAGCTCTGCAGGACGCCGGGGTTTAGGCAAGGAGTCCAGGCAGAACACTGCGTGTGAAAACCAGTGTCAGCGACACGGCTGTGCCATGGGCTGCTTCTTCTCCGGACAGGAATTGGAGCTGGAAACACAGATAATTTTGTATATCTCCTTTTAACACGATAGCATGTGACTCTACACTCAGATATTGTATCTGGCGCACCGACGTCGTTTTCCTTCGCCTCTGGCACAGTCTGACAAAGTCTTTTGGTCTGGAGACAGGACTTCTGCTCCTTGGTACTGCCTGCCTGGAAATGCGACTGGGTCCCAAGGCTAAATCTCTCTACATATCTTCTTTGCATTCTTTAGGAAAGCAGCTGGAGAATGTTTACACACTGCAAACAGAATGTACGACTCCGACCGAGGAACCACAATCCGGTTCAACTGCATGGCAAATTTCTTGGCCATAAAATCTGGCATGCATCACAGAGGCCCTGTCTGTGTACAGATCCACCTGGCATTTGTCATTACTTCAGAACACGTCTTAAAAAAAAAAAAAATAATAAATGATGATGCCAATTCTTGTTCATACCAGACACAGTTGTCATTAGATTTGTTATTAAAAGGGGATTCTTGATCATGCCATTAAAACCGGTCTACCTTTTCATTGGTGTCTTCTCACATTTATTGGTGTGGCCATGTGAAGCAGAAACACCACCTGAATTGTTGGCAAGGGACCTTGGCTACGATGGTACCTGGGTCTCATTTCAGCTGCAGCCCCTGTTCCTTCTCTGACACCTCCTGTAGAGCTGTGCTCCAGGTTGCCGTAAGATTTCCCCACGAGGTACGTGATTCTTCCCGACATCACGACAAGTCAGTCGGCTGTGACCAACCCTAAAACACATGATGGCAAGGACCAGGAGCATTCCCTTGTTTTAATATGAGCATCGATGATGCGGCTCCTGCCTCGTGCCTGTAGACAGGTACGCAGGAGCTCAGAGCTGTCTGAGTTGGTGGTAGCCTTTCCCTGTGCCACAGTGGTAACGCTGCTCCCTCTTCTCTTGGCGGCTTGTGATTCATGCAAGGAGGCAAGGTCAGGGGGACGACTTGGAAAAATTCGCTAGAGCAGGGCTGTTGGTATTCATGCCAGGGTTTTTGCACCACAGACATGTTCCTTCACCATGAATCTTGTTCACAGCCACGCTGCCTGCAGCAGGCTCAGCTGTCCACTGCCAGAACAGCAGCTGTCAGAGAGCAAAGCCTGCTTTTTTAACAAAAAAAAAATATGCTTTTAGGGTAGAAGCCTAGATGGCACAGCTAAGTAACTGTGCAGTTGTTTGTGAGACCCGTGCCTGGCTGATCCATGCAGTCCATCCGGGATCTGCCTGGAAGATCTTCACTGAACTCCAGAGCTGGCAAGGGCCAGTGTTTTACAGGACTGGACTCTTGCTCTTCTGCTTTATATGGTCTTCCCAATTTGAGCACCACTGACGATGCTTCACTGGCCCCATCTGTACTCCGTGCTGAGACCAGCCAGCTGGGGCTGCAGTTGGACCTGCACGTTGATACGCTGGAAGTGGAGCAGAACCAGTAACTTGGCACGGTTTGACTTGTAACACTGACCGACAGTCTGAGATTTAAGCCGAGGGCAGCTCCTACAGCAGTCACTTCCCCACGTGCAAGTTGCCGAGTGGCTATCGTCTGCAGACCACATCCGGGTGCGAGCAGTACAGTTCCTTACGCAGGTTGGGAAGGAGTGGTGGAAGAGGGAACAGGGCAGCTACGATGGATCGTTTTCACCAGCCTGTAAGTCCGTGCCCCTTCACCACGTTCAGTCGGGCACCTTTACTGAGCCCAGGAGACTCTGCAGACAGGGTTAGACACAGCTTGCAAGCCGCCAGCCGTCCTTTGTACACAGGTAGTACAGGGCTCAGACACATTCCTTGGCTAAACATTCCTAAACTTACGGCCACCTTTAGGCACATAGAAGCCGTCTGCTGGCAAGTGTATGTCAGCTTCTGCGGCTCCCTGACGCAGGCTCATTCTCCTGTTGCTCAGTTGCAACTGCAAAAAAAAAAAAAAAATAACAACAACAACAAAAAGGCGCAGGCAGGAGTAAGTGTGGCCACCAGCCAGTGAAGATGGTTAGGTATTAAAAATAATCTAAATGTGGCTCAAAATACTGTTTACGAGGCATTAATGCCCCCAGGCAGCAGCAGGAGGAGACGGGGAGGACGTGAAATTCAGATTCACTTTGTCCTAATTTCGTGACTGTGGTTACGAGTGGAATACCTATTTGCAACATTTGGGTATACGGTAAAGTACCTCCACTAGCATCGCCACGGTCTAACACGCCAGCTGGGTGCTTTGTCTGAGATTTCAGCTGATAAAAAACCTACGGGGTAAGAATAGAATTCGTACCCGACAATGTGATTTTCTGCAGGTTGGCTTTGTTAGGCAAATATGCTAGCTGCTTTTTTTTTTTTTTTTTTTTTTTTTTACATTGCCTAGCTGGTCATATACAGCATTTGACTAAATACCCCCAAACACACTAATCCCACGTTTGTACACTGCGCAGGTGAGAGCTGCCAACGTCTCTGATAAAGTAGCCCACGGTAATCCGATAAAAGCAGCAATGAGGAGCAGCAGAAAGCTTAGTCTCCTTTGGATACACCGAGTACTCCGACAGGAGAACGCTGTCGGCCCCTCTCAGCTTTCAAGGGCTGTGAAAAATGGGTGAGAGTGAAGAAAAGAATGAAAAAATAAGTGCTCCCTTGGAAAGATGTTCCTGTGATGACAGGTTTTATTCTTTCTCCTATAGCCAACACACAGTTGACTCTAGTGCGGAACCTAAATCCATAGAAAGAAGCACTGGGATCGAAGAAGCTCCTTAAAGTCCATGTCAGGAACAGGCAGACGAAAATTAAAGCTGAGCAGCATCACCTAGGAAATGGAGAAATATTGCAGAACCGCATGGGCCAGCTGCCAGCAGGAGGGGTTACAGGGGGGAGCTTCATCACCCACCCCTGGGCGGTGAAATGAGAGGTCCTCTGGAAGACGCGTTTGTCAGATGCAAGGTGCCGGGTACAGCGTTGTCAGAGGCACTCTGCCTTTGTCAAGCGAGAAGGCAAGTGGGGAAAGAAACGAAAACTACCTGATCGTACTGGAACAGTTCCAGAAAATGTGAAAAGACAGGTTTGTAGGAGGTAGGAGGAGGCGATATCTTTTCTGGGGCCCGCCAATATAGTTTGAGAAACCAAAGAGGCTTGGTTCTTCAGAGACCTTGCTTCTGCCGAGCTGACGCAGCCACCTTGAGGTATTTCAAGACAAGAAGAGCACGGACAAGGCAAGCCACAGAAGTTCCCTGCAACTGCAAGGAAACAGAGCTCCTGCTTGTTATTCCTGGCTTTGCCTTCGTCTACCCTCTAGCGTCAGAGGGTAGCTATGATGGGGTCTCAAAGTGGGGCTCTGCAGTCAGCTAGACCCAAGGACCGCTGACGTGTGAGAAACGGTCCTTCAGGCCCGTGTGTCCGATTGCAGAGAGCATCTAGAAACAGAAACTTGCGGCATCGACACAGATTTCATTACTTAGAAAAAAGCTCAAAGTCAGTTAAAGAAAATAACTTAATTGAGTCCACTAATTCACTAATTCATATTTAAAACACAACAAGGTAAAGCCTCAGGTTTAAAATAACAGGCTGAACTAGTCCCAAACCTTGCGGTATAACGTTCATAGGCTCACAGGATGCTTTAGGCTGGAAGAGACATCAGGAGGCCTCTAGGCCAACCCCCTGCTTAGAGCAGGGTCAACAGTGGGGTCCCACCAGGTTGCTCAGTAGACTGAGGGGAGGCTGCACGTGTGGCTCCCAGCCCTGGAGGCTGGGCTGGAGGTCCAGAGCACGGCAGCAGATGAGGACTTCATCCTACACTCAAAGCGAACCAACCAAACCACCCTCCCAGGGCCCGTCCCACAGCTGCCCATGGGGGACGCTGGCTGAAATGGAGCCATTGCCACAGACCACACTTGGCATCACCACAAGTTCTGTAAATGCATGGACTGATGAGGCTCAGGCAAGTTTGTCTGCGGTGTCAAGAGGCCACCAAGCTCTAATCTCAGCAACAAATGGCAAAAAAAGAGCCCAGGCGCAGATCAAGGCAACAACTCTCCGTTCAGGTAAGGCTGATGACAGGGAGAAGTCCAGCAAGAGCTGCCGTTGGTGAGCACATCTGCGACGGATGGGGTGGGCATGGTGCACCTTCCCCGCTCAGCCACCGTCTCTGCAGCCCCAGTGACTGCTTAAGGAGACATCTTGTGAGCAGGAGGACACCAAGCTGGTGAGGGCAGGAAGAACATTTTGAAACAGCCAACATTGCCAAGGAAGGTCCACAGGGTGGCTCGCACCAAAAAGCTCCCCGCAGCCACGTTCTCTGGCACGTTCTCAATGCCACGTGCAGGACAGATGGACAGGCGGATCGACAGCGGGTGCAAAGCTTTCATGCGTGGCTCAGAAGACGTGGTGCGAAAAGAGATGAATTAAGGAACTTGGGGGACTTGTATACTGGGATGAACCAATATAAAGACACGAACTGCATGTCGGCAGTTACGTACCTGACATTGCCCTGCGCAACTACATACATGACGGTACAACCTGTCTGCAGGCATATAAAATTACCTTAAAATGAAATTGTGTTGGAATTTTAATCCAAAGCATAGATGTAAATTGAAAGCTGTCAATAAGCACCCAGTTTGGGACAACGCATCTCATAGGAGGAGTCACAAAAACTGCATCCTCAAACAAGGAACGGGTTGGAGGCAAGAAGACCATCTGGAAAGTAATACTAGATACATGCCCCATTCCTACACTCTTTCCCAGGCTTCTTGCTACTGTTGGAGATGGAGCGTTGGGTGAGATTCGCATTGCTTCGAGGGGTCCAAGCCTGAGTCAATTCCAGCATTGCTGAAACTACAAAGTGCAGAGGATCCCTACTCAAACACCGGGCAGAAAAATCCAAACGGAAGTCCTGGTCAGCCGAGACAGGAGCTAGGGGATGCTCAGGTTTAAATGAAAAGGTTGGTGGAAGGAAGGTTAATTAGTGGAGGAAGTGATCAGTGCAGGAAGGTGGAGCAGCTCACCCCGCTGGAGGTCTGGTGCCGTAGGGTGAAGGCAGATCACCTGGACGCCCTGCAGCTTTTCTCTACTCCCTTTTGGGGAGGGACCTGTTGGGAATGGCCTGGGAGGGGGAGGGAGGGAAGGACGGAGCTGTGGCGTCATGATGAGCACACAGCCAGGTGGGCAGAGAACCACCGGCAGGTACGGCAGAGCGTTAGACCTCGCTTCGCCCACCCGGTAATTACCTACAAATCACACTCGGCATCCAGGCACCCCGTCTCCTCTTTCAGTGGAAGCAAGTGTGTGACTGTGCGTACCTTCACTCCCACACCCTTACTGTCTGCGCAGGCTTTCCAAAAATAGCCTTCCAGCCAGTGCTAAAGCCTGCTCCAAGCTCTCCAGGCAGCACTGCATTACTTTTTGATGTAAAACCCTGGCACTTCGTTGAAGATGCAGCGTGTCAGGGCCTTGAGGGCACTAATGGGTGTTAATTTTATTGCACCTGCCAGCCATGCACCTTCTGCTTGTGGCCCAGGACCTCATTTAAGATCAGGCCTGGGTCCCCTGCCCCAGTATGAGCTGCATTAGGCATGCTCTTGTCTCCAGCCCTGGCTGCCGCACGGACCTTGGACCGGCCTTGTAGCCTTGTCTCCTATCCCATCTCCTGCTCCGGGCCGGGCTTCGTGGGGGGACCCTGGTCCCGGTTCATCCCCTCGCTGTGTCTGGGGCTCTTGATGGACCGTGTCCCACCCCCAGCTCTGCCATCCGTCCTGAGACCCCCTGGGACTGTGCCCTGTTGGTGAGGGCACGGCCAGTGCTGGGGCCCCCTTGGCTCCTGGCTCAGCCCTTCCTCGTGCTGCTCCCTGAACCCGTGGGTCCGTGTGTTGAGCTCTCTGGCAACATTTCACTTTACAAAGGATTACACTCTGCAGGTGACAGTGATTTAATCAGATGGTATCTCACCCCAGAAAACATTTGATCCTGCCTGGTCTTCCCATTCCTGCTGGGTCTTTCTTCCCCTGGCTGAAGGAGCAGTTTGGGTTTGCCCTTCCCTCAGTAAAACCCAGCCTAATAATTTGGGCTGAATCTCTGCCCTGCTACAGTTTCCTAGCAGCCCTGGTGAGATGAAAATCTAAAGAAAATAGTTCCATGAGCCGACCATAGGAGGAAGCACAAGACGGGTCTGCGGGGTCTGGCAAGGGAGCAGACAGGGTGCGAGCGCTGGTGGTGGACCCATGATCACACCTGGCAGAAGGTGTGGAAGTGGCTCACGTGGTTTCACATTAAAGCAGGACCAATGTTCATATTTCTGATTGATAGGCAAGAAAAGAAGCTTTGGCCAGAACCAGTTTATTTACAAAAGAGTTGTTATTGGCTTGTGCAACCGAGTGAAATGTCTGCACACAAGACAACTGCAAGTAAGGGAAAGTGTAGGCGTCTTGTTAATGTGGCACCAAGTCAGAATGGCACAAAGTCACTTTCTTCTAACACCAAACCAAGACCTTCAGGAGCCCCAGGACCTCTTTGTTGGCCTCTCCTCCGCTTTCTTCAACTGAGCTGCAATATCTGGTGTGCACGCGTCCTGGCAAGAGCATTTGGACACACGGCTGCAGCCTGGGTCACCTTAGGTCGATACTGCGGGTGTCCTCAGCTGACTTTGGCCAACTTTGCAGGACCTTGCTGTGCAAGCGGCCTTTGCAAGCAATAGGAAAAATGGAGACTCCTCGTGTGCGGCACGTCTCCCTCCTGCAGGCATCCCAACCTGGGATGAGCTGCAGTTAGATGGGGACACCTCCACCCTCTGAGAGCAAGGTTAGCCTGGCTCATCGGCTCTGATGGACACGTATGTCCATGGCAGTCAGGCATAACTCGGAGGGGAGGCAGGATTTCAGGATCTGCAGCTTTCCTGTAAGAAAAACACCATTGAAGCACCAGCCTGCACCAACCGATCAGATCTCCAGCTACCCTGCAGCAGCTGAGATACCCATGGGGTGGCCCTAATTGCTAAAGGAGAAAATCAACCCCCTCACCATCCAGCCTATCACAGCTCCACGCGAGGTGTTACGGAACTACTGCTGGAAACAGAAAAGCCGGCACATTAGGGACTAAGTCATGTACTAATCTTCCCTCTCGACGAGCGTTTGGCATCCTGACAAGGAGAAGAAAGAAAGACTGCAGAAGAAAATTGTACACGTGTGAAGTAGAAGGTAAATTCTTCTTTCCAGCTTTACACGTGAAAGCAGCAGCAGAGGAGTCCGCCCAATCTCACCACTGCCGGGCAAGTCCGAGCTGTTTGAGTCGGGTCCTGGGTCTCATTAACCAAGCGGTAGGGTATAGTCAGTCACAGCGTTTGCACTCATGGTGGTCATTAACCAAATCTGGTGACTGGTTAAATGAACAGGTTTGGGTTAGAGAAATGCAGCAATCAACCGATGTACATTTCATAAGCAATTGCAGAAGGAGCTGCAGAGCAATGACCCGTAACCTGGCTTCTGAGGGGGAGGCTGGACCTGCTTTGCAGTTTAAATATGCGACAGCATATCAGGGAAAGTTTCTGTTCCTGGCTCTTAGAAGACCGGTGGTGAAGAAAAACAACTTGTCCTGTAGTTCAACTTCAGCTTAAACTGTAACCCTGGAGGCACGGCGTCCGATGTCCCCGCTTCACTCCTCCGTGCTTTCTTCACGTTCGTCCCGGGATGAGCACTGAAGTGGCCCGTGGTGGAGACTGGGGAGGCGCATTAGCTAAACCAACACAGGCGGGAATGCTGCTGAAAAGAGCAAAGGTCTCTCAAGGCGACAGCGCGGCATCCTTTGCCTCGTGGGCGTGAGCCCGTGGCGTTACCCTGCTCCGTGTGCTCTCCGCCCGCGCAGCATGGAGTATCTGGGCAACCCTCAGCCCGGGTGTTCAGCCACTGAGGCAGGCCCTACAGAAAGCTCTACCTGCTGCTCCCCAGCCCTTCCTCGGCACTCCTCTGCGGCAGGGACCAGGGCAGGCAGTCACCGGCCGGGGCTCTGCAGGGGGGCAGCTCTCGGCAGCGCCCGGCAGCGGGGCAGCGCTCGCACTCCATCTGTGCCCGGACTCTTGATGCGCCTGCATCCCAACACCCAATGCCACCACTTTCCAGGTGGATGGCGAAACGAGAGCTGCTTTAAAGGCCATTTAAAAATGTCCTGTCCATGCCCCAGGACAACAGCTTGGAGGAGGGTTTGGGATGACACATCAGGGGAGGCTTAGATTAGACATTAGGAAGAAATTCTTTCCTGTGAGGGTGGTGAGACACTGGAACAGGTTGCCCAGGGAAGCTGTGGATGCCCCATCCCTGGAGGTGTTCAAGGCCAGGCTGGATGGGGCTTTGAGCAGCCTGGTCTAGTGGGAGGTGTCCCTGCCCAGGGCAGGGGGTTGGAACTGGATGGTCTTTAAGGTCCCTTCCAACCCAAACCATTCTGTGATTCTGTGATTCACAAACGCTCAAGACTGTGGGGTGGGTGGAGGGAGAGAGGTACAGAACATGAAGATGCAGCAGGAGATAACCTATAGCAAGCTGTCAGTACCTGTGCCACCCCACATGCACCCTGCAAAGGGGTTGTAGCCTTGGAACAGGCAAGGGGCTGCTGCACCTGCTTGGTGGGCGATGCACTGCTCCCTGAGCCTTCAGGACGTGTCCGCCTGGGATGCATCATCTCCAGGGGCTGCCCCATGGGTCCGGCCTGTCCAGAGCACTCCCTGCAAGGGAGATGTGCCCACGTCTGGTACCCAGACATGGCGAGGGCATTACGGGACTTGCAGGAAAGGGTCCTGCAGGCTCTCCAGACAGAGTCAGGGTAGAGACCCTTCTTCCTGGTGCTCCCAGTTTAACTGCCCTGATCTCATCCCTTTTCCTAAGCTTGCTCAGTTGTAGGGCAGGGAGTTGTGTCTATCCTGTCTTGAAGTGCCAGTCATCCTCCAGCCAGGTCTCTGCCAGCCATGGAAGAGGTTGTACACCTCTTGGCAATTTTGGCAGTCCTGGAGTACCTGGAGCTGCCACTTCTGCTGGATTTTTTTTTGTTCCTTGCTCACGGACTAGGGACTTTTCTTTGAACCGTGTTGGTTGTGTGAATCAAACTGCGCCAGCTCTGATGCCACATCTCCTCAGTTCCTGCATTTTCCAGGCATTGTTTCTATAACTTTTCCAAAAATTCAGCAATTTTTCTGCTCCCTGACACACGGGGTCAAAGCTCTTGCCCAGCAGCTGTGTGGTATAATACTGTGTGTTATACAGCTGCGTGCGACACACCTTTGACGACCAGCCACCTTCAGCCTCTCAGATGCACTGCCCGTTGTTCTTCTACAGTGGCTCCAGCTGAGTAAAGAGCTCGTTTGCTTGGTTGTGAGCGTAAGAGTGGAAATTCACATTAAAGACCCACCTGTTCCAGGAAACCATTCCCTGAAGCAGGCAGTGGAAGAGCCACGGTGCAAGGCCCACGCAGTGGTGGCAGCAGCGGCCCTGTCGGGGGCTGCACGCTCTCACTCCTGTGCCTGTCGCATCGGTCCCCAGAGCACACCAGCACAGGGCTGTGACCTTGCAGGAGCACCTCATGGTCCTTCACGTGGCAGGCTGCAGCTCTCATCACTGCCTTGCACGTCCTCTGGGAAAGCACTTTCCCAGGTGGAGAAAGGGACTTTGCGGGGAAACATTTTCACTTTTCCCAGCCTTTGGAGGACTGCACTTGGGACACAACAACCCCATGCAGCGCTACAGGATTGGGGCAGAGTGGCTTGAAAGCAGCTCGACAGAAAAGGACTTGGGAGTGTTGGTTGACAGCCGGCTGAATATGAGCCAGCAGTGTGCCCAGGTGGCCAAGAAGGCCAACAGCATCCTAGCCTGTATCAGGAATAGTGTGGTGAGCCGGACTAGGGAAGTGATCATCCCCCTGTACTCGGCACTGGTGAGGCCCCACCTCGAGTACTGTGTTCAGTTTTGGGCCCCTCGCTACAAGAGGGACATTGAGGTGTTGGAGCGTGTCCAGAGAAGAGCTACAAAGCTGGCGACGGGCCTGGAGGACAAACCTTATGAAGAACGACTGAGGGAGCTGGGGTTGTTTAGCCTGGAGAAGAGGAGGCTGAGGGGAGACCTTATCACCCTCTACAACTACCTGAAAGGAGGTTGTAGAGAGATGGGGGCTGACCTCTTCTCCCTGGTGACAAGTGATAGGACGAGGGGAAACGGGTTCAAGTTACGTCAGGGGAGGTTTAGATTAGATATTAGGAGACATTTTTTCACTGAAAGGGTTATTAAACATTGGAATAGGCTGCCCAGGGAGGTGGTGGATTCACCATCCCTGGAGGTGTTTAAAAAAAGGGTAGATGGGGCACTGAGGGACACGGTTTAGAAGTGGCTCTTGTCAGGGTAGGCTAAAGGTTGGACTCGATGATCTTAAAGGTCCCTTCCAACCTCAACAATTCTATGATTCTATGATTCTATGACAGTGGTGAGCTGGTGGCCCTCACCCACAGCCCACCCTTTCTCCCCAGAATGCTCACCTCCCTGATTGCTTCCATCCATTCATCTCTCTCCTCTTCTGGGCACCTTCTCACCCCTCTCCATTCTCCCTGCCGCCAGGCCGTGACATGACACAAGCCATACTGAAAAACACTTAGCTGATGCACAGCAGCCAGGCTTTGGTGCCCCTGGGCATCCCTCCACCACAGGTTGCCCTCCTTCTCCTGGGGGCCTGTTTTGTGATCCAGGTGGGCTGGCTGGTGATCAGCTCACACCAGACAGAGCCTGTTGCAGCACCTGAGACGCTGTGTGGTACCCCCGCACTAGAAACAACAGGGCTTTCACAGCACGCTTCCCACGGCCTCCTTCCCTAACACGGATCTCCCTCTCGAAAACGACAAGAGGAGGGAAGGACTCTTGTCCTTTCCCCCAACAGAAGCAAAGACGCCTCGTGCTGGGTCCGCTTGAAATGGATGTGTGGTGTGCACGCAAGATGATTCCTTTGGCTCTACCCCAAATGGAGAGTTTCTCTGTGACTTTTGACAACCTTTCAGCGGGGTCTCAAAGTCCAGCGAAGTGGCTGTATGAAAAGCCATGGGAAGTTGAGCTCCAAGGACAGAGACGGCTTTTCAAGCTCGTGTTGCTGCTCCTTGGTACATAGAGGCTCTGAATGAGCAAACTCCCCAGAAAAGATGAAATTCGAGGATCTCTTGCTGGAAATTGGCGGCTTTGGCAGATTCCAGATTTTGATTTTGCTTATCCTCTGCCTCCCAAGAATCAACCTTCCCATGCATTTTCTGCTGCACAATTTTCTTGCTGCTACCCCCTCTCATCGCTGTGCAATTCCACACCAGGAGGCATTTGTGAACCTCACCGTGGAGGAAGTTCTGCTCATCAGCATCCCCCGGGAGCCCGACGGCACTTTCAGGTCCTGTGAGATGTTCTCGCGGCCTCAGTTTCAGCTGCTGCTCAACTCCTCTCTGCGACCAGAAAACGACTCCATCATCCAGCCCTGCCAGCACGGATGGGCCTACGACCACTCGCAGTTCACCTCAACCATCTCCACCCAGGTAACGCCTGGCCCGTGACCTAGCTGAAAATGAAATTATCTCGGTGTTTCGAGGAGCAGATGGAGAGGTATTCACTGGGTGCGCAGAATCAGAGGGGAATCTTTGCGTTTTAACTAGTGGAAATGACTTGTTGAGATAAGATTTCCCAGAATGGGGAAGCTCTCTGAAGCTCAGAGTTAGAAGCCAAAATTTATCGTTATTACTATTATGAGCATCTTGCTTAGAGTGATAGTTAGAAGTCAACATTTCTCAGTATAACCATGGATCATAGAATCATAGAATGTGTTGGGTTGGAAGGGACCTTTAAAGGTCATCTAGTCCAACCCCACAAAATTAAAAGACACAAAATTAAGTGTCTTAATTTCTCCAAGTGATTGAGAGATTGGGGGGGAGCGGGGTGAAGACACACATATAGGATTTCCTACATGCTTGGGCTTTGCAGAGGATTACACCCATCAGGATTTCATGTGAGCCCTTGACTTGCTTTCTTGATTTTCCAAACACTTCGTAACTTCTATTCCCTTGGCTGCCCCTCCTCGCTGATCTCCAGCTTCCCCCTCTCCTCCCCAGCATTGTGTTGCCTCTTTTCTCTTACCACCCGTGTCTCTTACCGTCAAGCCAGATGTGCTCTCCACGGCCCACCCCCCGCTGAGATGCAGCACACCGGCCAGCCATAACCTTGAGCCTGCCTAAAGTCCCTGCCCATCAAACATTAACCGCCCGCCTTCCGAAACGCTTTGCTAGGGCTGACAGTGATACCTCTGGGTGTTAATGCTTTACCTTTCTTGAAAAGCGGCCCAAGTCACAGGAGGTCTTGGGGAAGGGGAGAATTTGGTCAGATGAAAGGGGTATGGTTGGGTTGGAAATGGTGGCAGATGATCGTCTCAGAGGGAGCAGGGCCGGTGCCTCCTCCCAACCAGCCCTGCTTTCGACGGACATGGAGGTGAGGGTCCGATGTGCACCAGGCCTCCACCTGACTCCTGCACCATTTCAGGGAGAAAGGTGTCAAGCAGCCCTGGGGGAAAAGGCAGGGGAGGTGCCCCGCTGCACGGACGCTGCGCGTGGAGCCTCGTGGTGCGGTGGCCTCAGGACACATTCAAGGGGTCGGGGCTTTCTCTGGGGTCTTTTGCTCTGGCAGCAAGAAAGGTTGCTCAAGGTCTGGCCGGACCTGTCAGAGAGGCTGCGAGGCCGGGTTGATGATTAAATGAGGTTTTGCCAAGTTGGCACATACGGAAAATTAACTCTGCAGCTTGGCCACAGCACTCTGTAATGATTAGCGACATTTGCACCTCCGAGAAAGTAAAATGATGCTCATTAACTTAAATAGCAAGAACGTCTAGACCAACTTCTCAGTAAGAAATCAGTAAGTTAGGAGCTCCTAGAGCTGGTGCCTCCTCCCAACCACCCCTGCTTTCGGCGGGCATGGAGGTGAGGGTCCGATGTGCGCCAGGTCTCCACCTGATTCCTGCACCGTTTCAGGGAGGAAGGTGTCAAGCAGCCCTTGGGGGAAAAGGCAGGGGAGGTGCCCCGCTGCACGGACGCTGCGCGTGGAGCCTCGTGGTGCGGTGGCCTCGGGACATGTTCAAGGGACCAGGAGCGAGCATTTGGTCTGACTCCCCCTCTGCCCTCCTCCTTCCCCCCTGAACGGGCAACTTCAAAGGAATCTGTCCGGGGCAGCAGTAACTGATTATCAACGCCACCTTCCCTAACGAAGGCTGAGGCACGTCTCACAGCTCACCGCAGCGCGGCACCCTGCAAACACCCGTCTCACCAGGGCAGTCCCAGGGCATGACAGAGGGAGACAGGGGAGACGCGTGCCCGGGACGAGTTGAAAGCAGCTATCGCAGGGGTCAGGAGAGGAAAAAGGGGGGTCTCTCTCTCTCTCCATAGTAAGTGGTACCCAGGAAAGCTTTCCGATGCCCAACAAGTGTCTGCAGACAGGCTATCACAGTGGGGACAGATAACCGGGAGGCCTCTGAGTTTTCTAAGATGCAACTTCACTTTTTTCAGGCCTCCAGCACTGCCTTGTGTGCGGTTTAGTGCAGGATTCTACCCCTCCGTCGGATTTGGGCAATATAAATTGCAAGAGAGGATGGCTGACCGCCGGAGGGAAGGGGTTCGAAAAGGCAACAGAGGCCGAACCGGGCACTAAGTGTCGTTTTGTCCTTGTGTTTCAGTGGGACCTCGTGTGCGAGCAGCGCGGACTGAACCAGGCGACGGCAACCTTCTTCTTCATCGGCGTCACGATGGGGGCCGTGGTATTCGGGTACCTTTCAGACAGGTCCGACCCCTGTCAGGCTGTTCCTCCGGGGCTTCAGTTTCGTAACGGGAATTTCACAAACCCGTGGCCTGCAAAGGGCAATCGGAGGGGGGAGAGAAAGGAGAAAACACAATCGTAAAGGGAGAATCCAGCCTCTCACGTGATAATTGGATTGAAGTTATACCAGGGAGCAATGCATTGGCTAAATTAACGGAGCAGACGGTTGGCAGCCCACCAGAGCAGCAGCTCTGGCCTTGGTTAGGAGTGAGATGACCACCACGATGCAGTGGTGAGCATTGCTGCGGGAACAGGAAAAACTGGGGGGAAAAAAAAAAAATCTACTGGCTGTGAAACCGATTGCGGAAAAAACAACCGTCTAAAAAAAACCCAAAAAAACCAAAAAACAAACAAAACAAAAAGAGAAAGCTGGTTAAAACAAGGCCAAAACAAGAGGCTAAAAGGGTTAACTCCTTGCAAGTTATATGCAAATTGGTTAAGGACCCCCAGGTGAGGGGCTCAGACCAAATGCATGCCTTACCTGGGAAAAAAGAGTCTCCAGAAAGCAAAACCTGACTGTCACTACTAGAGAAGCAGGGTAAAGGAGGTTATTAGGAGCAGGGAGGCATTCCATGAGGAAGAGCTGAAGCAATGAGGAAAACAGGAACAAATCTGCTCGTTCTCATTACATGTTAGAACGTGATAATGTAAACCTGAAAAAAAGCCTGAGTAATAACCTAGAAAGGGCATCAGTTAAGAAATGAAATATTTTTTTGCAAACGGCAGAAGCAGGAAACCTTCCGGAGAATATGTAGCGTGCGATCAGGGTGTGCTGTTCACCGTACGCGATTCATTATTTAACGTCTGAGCTTCCTGCGCAGGAAACTGCTTCCCAATTTCCTTCCTCTGGGATCAAACAAGCATCAGCGCAGCGGGCTGCAAAACCGCCGCGCGGCAGAGGGGAATGAGCTTCACACTACAAAGAACCCAGAGATTTAGTGCTGAAGATGAGCATTTTTACGTCCATATCTTTGCATATATCAGGATACTTCTACAAGGACCCAAGACACCTGGCTGATCTTCAAACTGCGTGCCTTGGCTTCGTAGCTAAAATGGTTTTGTAGCACAGCTGGAGGGAAAGAAATTCAGAATCACGCAGAGGAGCAGGACAAAATAAGGCAGAAGGGAAGGTCTCTGCGAGAGCAAAATGAAAAAATAATTTGTTTTTCAAATGGGTTGCGAGGGGGAAGGGCCAGTAGAAGATCAAGGTGTGTAAAAGGAGCATCTGGAAACAAAAAGGCTGCAGTGTGAGACATAAATGAGCCTGTGCTCAGAGGGAGAATGTGTAGAGGCAGGTGTTGGAGCTGGAGATTTGAAATAAGCTGATAGAAGAAGGCACGGAGAAATACACCAGGTGAATGCCAGTAAAGAGCCAGGAGCAGGGGGTGCCCATCCTAGAGCCCCACCGGACCTTTGGGATGAAAAAGCTGGAACGCTGCTGGCGCTGTGTGGCCTCCACAGCAGGGAGCTGGGAAGGCGTCACGTATCAAACCGGTTTTAACCTAATCTCCAAAAAAGATCTCAGGAGCTGCGTAGCGCGCAGCCTGATGTCTATGCGTTCTGGGGAAATGAGTAGAAACTCTTCTGAAAGATCGAGTCGGTGGCTACACGGGTAGATATGAGATACTGGTGAAGAATCAGCGGGGGTTTTGCAAAAGATTCGCTCCTTACAAATGTACTGGGTTTCTTTGAATGTGCCAGCGGGCATCTGAATAGGGGAGATACCATCTACACGGCTTTCAAGAAGTTTCCTTACAAAAGGCTCCTACAGAAATTGAGCATCCCTAAGATAAGAAGGAAGGGCTCTGCACGACTAGATAATTGATTAAAAGCCAGGAAGGAGACGTGAGTGTTCAGTTGTGACAATGGAGGGAGACCTGCTTGGATTTGTGTGCTTTTCAACACGTTTATAAATTATCAGGAAAAGGAGTGAGTGGGGAGCTGATGCTGAGTGCCCAGGCTGGTAAGGATGAGATCTGAGTGTAGAGAACCTCAGAAGAAGCTTAAGGAACCCTGTGACTGGATGGGAACATCAGAACATCTCTCTTATGAGGAAAAGCTGAGGGATTTGGGTCTTTTTAGTCTGGGAAAAAAGACGACTGAGGGGGGATCTTAATCAACGCTTATAAATACCTAAAGGGTGGGTGTCAGGAGGATGGGGCCAGGCTCTTTTCAGTGGCACCCAGCGACAGGACAAGAGGTAATGGGCACAAGCTTGAGCATAGGAGGAGGAACTTCTTTACTTGGAGGGTGGCAGAGCCCTGGCACAGGCTGCCCAGAGAGGTGGTGGAGTCTCCATCTCTGGAGACATTCAAACCACCCCTGGACGCGTTCCTGTGCCACCTGCTCTGGGTGACCCTGCTCTGGCAGGGGGTTGGACTAGATGATCTCCAGAGGCCCCTTCCAACCCCGACCATTCGGTGATTCGGTGATTCTGTGACTGATTCTAACTTCTCATGTAAAACCGAGGCCTCTGAGCTGAGCATAGCTGCCCAGGAGCAAGATTTTGGGGTTATGACAGCTCCAGGCAAACATCCACTCTGCAACGAGCAGTGGCTGGGGAAGGAAATGGAAAATTAAGAATCATTAGGAAAGGAATATAAAATTAAAGAGAATATCACTGTGCGGTACCATGCAAATGCGTGGCGGCCCCACATCTTGAATACTGCGTGCAGTTTTGATTTCCCTTCCCCCTCCTTCCCCGTCTCAAAAGGGTACAGAAGAAATGGAGAAAATTCGGAGCAGCTAACAAAAAAGATCAAGTTATGGCTTGACTCCCAATTAGCCAGAGCAGGACCCTTCAGTCTGCTAAAACAGCGGCTACGGAGGGTTTGAGAGCCAGCTGTGTCCCCGTGAGCAGCCTGGAGCAGACCCTGGCCGCCTGAGCTACCTGGCCACAGGGCCCGCAGGTCACGTCAGGAAAGGCTTGCAGCCCCTGTAACGGCAGTGGGGACAGTCCATCCCGTAAGTCTGCAGCAAGTTTGTTAAACCTCAGGTGTCATAGCCCCCATTCTCCCCTAAAACCCCTTAAAAGCAACCCCACTGGCAACCTTCCTTTCCTCTAAGGGAGAAGAGGTCCCGCTTCTCTGTGCTAACCGTAAGGCAGAGGTTTCAATCTCTAGTGCCCCAGGGTGAAAACCATCTGGTCCCGGCATTTTGCTAGTTTGGGTTCGTTTTGTTCTAAGCTTCTACAGACATTTGGATTTGAGAACATCTCTACTGACAAATTTTACCCCGGTAAACCTTTCAACAAACTTCTCTGTGAACATATATATGAAAAAATATATAGAATCATAGAATATAGAATGGTTTGGGTTGGAAGGGACCTTAAAGATCATGTAGTTCCAACCCCTTCCAACCCCTCCCACTAGACCAGGCTGCCCAAAGCCCCATCCAGCCTGGCCTTGAACACCTCCAGGGATGGGGCATCCACAACTTCCCTGGGCAACCTGTTCCAGTGCCTCACCACCCTCACAGTAAAGAATTCCTTCCTAGTATCCAACCTGAATCTCCCCTCCTTCAGTTTGAAACCGTTACCCCTTGTCCTATCATTACACTCCCTGATAAAGAGTCCCTCCCCATCCTTCCTTTAAGCCCCCTTTGTCTGCTCTTTTCCAAATACTCTTTTGTACCTTGTCCTTGTACCGGATTGGCTGTATGATGTTTTGGCAGACTTCCAGATTGGGATATTTATGAAAATGGCTTTTTTTTTTTTTTTTTTTTTATAATGCGTTTTTCTGCTTGCGCAGTTTGCGCCTTTTATTGCGTCTTCCACATTTAATCCTCCAGAGGCAGTGCTTTCCTACCTCTCCCTTTGAAGACGATTTTAAAAGCATTATTTCTAGCAGCCTCCCTGTAGCCCGCAGTCCAACCCTGCCAGCTCGCCTCTGGTTTCCCTAGCAGGTGGCGTGCGTTTGCGGAGACAATCTAGTAATGGCTCCATAAATAGCTGCCTTGCGCACTGCGGGGAATCTTATGGTTTTATATGCTTCCTACCGCATTTTCAATAGAAGCATTCGTTTAAAAAAACGTATCTTCTTCCTTAGGCAGTTATCCTGTTGGAAAGGGGATCCAGCTCTGGTGTGTTTCTGGGTGTTTGCTGCCGCGACCCAGGGGCATTACGATGACTTTTGCAAACTGGCTCTGCTCAAATTTCAAAGCAGATCCAGGAAACTGCCTGGGCCCAAGCCACAAGGGTTTGGTTTTTTTTCCCTCCGGTGGATTCATTAACTGGCCGCTGCTTGATGTCATTTATGATCATTTTTAGGAATGCTATTGTGGCATTATGTCCTGGCGCATCATTTTTGCCCCTGGAGCAACTGTTCTTGCCATCATCCTTCTCAGGTGGCCACTAAGGGAGCCCTAGCGCCAGAGTCAGACCAGGATTTCAGCGCCGATAGACTGAACATCACCTGTTGATGGGGTCAATTTACTACTCCAGTTTGAATCTCAGCTTTTGTCACATGCAGCCCTGATGTCCATCAGAAGACCGATGCCTTGTGCTCCATTTTGAGTTTTAGATTTTCATGGGTTGTGTAGGAATACATACACACATATTTCTCGCTCTGTGTGTGTGTGTATACATGTGCATTTGTGTGTATTTGATAGTCTGGATTTCTCCACACTCTCCACACAGGACTCTGCACCAGGGGTAAGATGGTCCTACAACTTCCAAAACCCTTGGGGAACAACCCCCTAGCAGATTCCTCATAGACCCCCTTAGGACATCAGGGCTCTTTGCACACGTGGGCTAACGATTGGATTCCTTTTATTTTCCTTTGGGATCTTTGTTTTCCTTCCACGGATCAGGATGAATGTGTCACGGCTCGCTCTCCTCCTCCAGAGCGGTGGCAGCGGCTTGTCCTGAGTGAGCCATGGGAGGAGGACACGCTGGCATGGGGACAGCCATTGGAGGGAGCAGGGTGTGCCAGCAGCATGGGATTTCAAGCCGACACCACTGCATTTGATGGCGGTGTTGAACAAGGGAGCCCGATATAATGTTTTGGCTGCCCGATGCTCATGGGGCAGGCTGGCCCTCTGAATGGGACCGCACCACGGTGGCACCGGCCATACCCAGGGCTGTTTCCTCCTCCCCGGGGCATTGCGTCTTGTGCAAGAGCAGGCAACATTTTCATTTTCCTTCTCACATCTCCGGTTTGCCCCGTTTCAAACCTGCTCCTGAGATAGGTCTCCAGCCGCTGTAATCCAGCCTGTGCTTGTGGCAGGTTCGGACGGAAAACCATGCTCCTGCTGTCGCTCGTGTGCTCTGTCGTGTTCGGGATGCTGAGCGCCGCCTCCGTCTCCTACAGCATGCTGGCCGTCACGCGGACCCTCACCGGGGTGGCCCTGAGCGGCGTCTCCCTCATCGTACTGCCTTTGGGTGAGTTCGTGGGAGTTTGTGGGTTTGCCCGGTCGTAGAGTGGGACACCTGCCAGGCAGCGGGTAGGTAGGGACTTGTCTACTAGCCAGGGCAGAGCTAGTAGGAACAGGGGGTATGTGTGCAGCTTCACTACGGGCAGCCAAAAGAGCATCCCGCTTGGGAGGATCCGAGAATCGCAATTTTCTGTTCGGCTAATTAGCGCTTTAAGTTTACTCAAAATACAACAACCACTTATTAGCACTGCTGTTGCAACATTAACACTCGCAATCCACGCTGCCCAGCTCCTGTATCAGGGGGATCATCAGTGGTACGATAAAGCCACGGACCAAAGCATCTGCCCCTTTCCTCTGGTACTGAGTTCTCACCCTTCCAACAGACTGTTGAGACAATTCGTCGGCGTCGCTCAGTGTTCTCAGCAGGAGGAGGACGGTGTGTCATTTGCAGGGTGTTTCCGCCTCCCCAGACCTGAGGTTGCTCACCATTTTCACAAGTTCACGGTTGCTATTTTTAGAAAGGTTAGGGGGAAAGAATCACCAAAAAAAAAAAAAAAATCATACAGAGCTAGGCAAAACTGAAGCTGAAGAATTTAGGTAATTATCTAACAAAAACAAGCTCCAAATTTCAGGGTACCCAACAGAGCACTGGGTGATTTTGTAGATACAGTTGGCAAGACTCATTGTTCCCAAGAGCAAGTTAGAGGTGCCGCAAAAATTTCCAGGATTTTTGCAAATATAGCCAAAATCAAGCTAATATGGCTTCAGTACTGGAGAAGTCCACACAAGACCTCACAAATCCCAAGGCCTGCTATGGCTTTTTTATTGTGATAAAGGATGATGCCAGCAAGGCAAAGTAGAGCTTGGGAGGGACATTTCTAATTGTTAGAGGTTGTAGCAAGACGTCCAGATCTTTGTAGGAAAATTGGCTTTTAGTTCACACACAGAAACAAGGAGACCGCCATCTGCTCTGCCTTCACATGTGCATTAGTATCTGCTGCGGGTAGATTCCACATGAACGACAATTCATCTTAATATATTTCTTTCATCTGAATATATTTCTTTCATCTGGAATAATGAGTGGGCAGAGAAATGGGAAACTGTGCAGCCAAGATGGTTAGGGAAAAAAAATTATCTGTTTGATGAAGACGACCATTTGAATGCTATTGAATGGGATAAAAAAAAGTGTCGTCTAAGGTGTTTTTAGCACTGTTTCTTACTCTATGACCACTATTTCTTCATTTAAGGCTTTATTTTTAGTTGCTTGCAGCTTTGCAAGAGGTTAAGCATTATTGATGAAGGTTTTAAATGTGCCAGATGTTGGGCAAACAGTGGAACTCTCCTGGAGGAGAAGACCAGGGACGTTACCTTGCTTCGCCCTTGTTAAAAAGCCCTGCAGACCCCCTCCTGGAGAAGCCCTGTGTGTCCCAGCTGAACGTTGCCTCCCTCTTGCAGGGATGGAGTGGGTGGACATACAGCACCGCACCCTCACCGGGATCCTGACTAGCATCTTCTGGAGCATTGGGAACATGCTGTTGGCCATGGTAGCGTACTTGGTGCGGGAATGGCACTGGCTATTAGTAGCCGTAACAGGACCTTGTCTTCTGAGCATCGTCTGCCTGTGGTGAGTGCAGTGACTTGCAGCCGGGCGGCTGGTGGGGATGGGAGCGGGCTGTGATTTGCCTCCTCTGCTCCGCGAGCCTGTAAAACGTCCCAACGCCAGTCCTAGGATTGGCTCCGGCAACCCAAAGAGGAGCGGGACTCGCCTGTGTCCTGCACTCGGATTCCAAGGTGGCAGCTCTTGGAAACTGGGTTTCATCTCTCCTCACCTCCAGCAAGTCCAGGAGCCAAGGTCGCACCACGGCCTTGGGGACAAGGAGGAGGCAGGACTGGGGCTGAGGACAGGCATTTGGGGGAGAGGTTGCAGGGCAAAGGAGCAGGATTTGGTGCCGCAAGCGCTGTCAGATGCGCTCACAACAAGCAAAGAGATCCCAGTAAAGGGCGGCAAGGCCAAGCCGGGTCCCTTGCTTTCATCCCAGGTAGACTCAAGATAAATAATTTGTCCATCCTCTGTCCCCGCCTCACTGGGGGGGATACCTCTGGTACCAATTTTTCCATACGAGCCAATGGCATCTGCAGGCTAGGTCAGGTGCATTTATCTCTGCGCTTCCCATGGCTTTTCTCAGCCATGTAACCATCCTGACAGGTCAAACGCATTGGCTTGCTGTGGGCTATTTGCCTCCTGCAGCCTTACTTAAGAAATACCCGACATCTCTTAAGCCTTAAAATGTGAGACAGTTCATTTAATCAGAGCAACTCATTTTCCTTCTTCTTTTTTTCGTGTATTAACATGGACTAGAGTAGAGGGCTGATTCCCTCATGCTGTGACTGTAACGTGAAGTGTATTGGATCAATTTATTCGATGATCCAAACCAGTCCTTTGAATAAGCAGCTCCATTTCCTGGCTGGACAAAAGTCCCGTGTTGAAATAAGCAAGAAGCTACTCCCACAACAGCCCCACTGAAAACATTCAGAAATGGGGGTCTGGGTCTCCTCCACCTTAGGGTGGTTTTTTGGTTCCTCTTGGGACATCGGTGCGGTGCTGGACCACATGGCAGAAATCACAGCTGTGTCTCTCAGGGCGACGGGGAGCTCCAGCTGGAAACCAGGCAGAATAAGCTCTGATTGTTAGACACTTGGACCCCAAAATTATGTGCTTCATCGCTGAGCAGAAAGAGTGAGATCCAAATGCTAAAGTGCCTTTCAGCTGCCATCAAAGAGGCTTCTAGAGCCTACGGTTTGTCTGTCCATGAGCATGAAGCAGTAGATTAAATAGCTGCACAGATCTAGCAGAAAAATCTCAAATAACACATATGAAAAAATGGGATATAAACTCATGCTGTTGTTAATCAACGGCTTAAAAAATACGTATTGTTTTACTGGTGATGAGAGTTTTCTGGCAAAGAGTTACATCTGACACTTCACCGATCGACTCCAACGCAACTGAAATATGCGTTCTGTTGACTTTTTTAGTTTGAGTTGTTTGCTCTTTCTCTAGGACAACCAGCCATAAAAAATTGAGTCCTGGGAAGTGCTGAAATTCGCAGATACGTTTGGACCCACCTTTTCCATGATAACTGATTATTTTTTCTCTCTCGTTTTAATGCGTTTTATGGAGATTAGTTCTCCAACAAATTACACCGTAGTCTGATCACAATTCAAGCACCCAAGAGGTCAGTGATTGTTGGATAATTAAAAGTCCCTAACGTATGGAATCAAAATCTAATTTAGCACACTCTGTAGATACTGTTGACACAACGTCAGAACTCAGCTGAGACATTAGACAACCAAAAGACATAACATTACACTCTGGAAATGGTGGCAATGAGTGCACAATGCCACCTTTCACTCTTTGTATTTCCCAAGGTGCATTGGGTTATAAGCTTTTGGGAAGGAGACCTGAACTTTCCAGAAGACC
Organism: Larus michahellis; assembly: GCF_964199755.1. Lineage (NCBI taxonomy): Eukaryota > Metazoa > Chordata > Aves > Charadriiformes > Laridae > Larus > Larus michahellis. The sequence goes on along the minus strand of NC_133898.1, from coordinate 15,058,769 downwards.
AGCTCTGCAAAGGTTTTTGCTCTACACATCCTTTGCAGCTGCTGCTTGAATAGTGACAGCGGTTGTTCATTAGGTTTTTTTCGTAACCTGATTCAGGGCACATTAATCACCAACAGCTTACAGGGGACTGGTCTCGGCCCGCTCCACTGGGAGACTCCAGTGAGAGATTTTTGACAACTGCATGACCTCAGTAGACCTCACACCCACGTACTTCTTCAAGGTTGTAAGTCTTCCCACTCACTGCACAAGATGCTCAGCTGAAAGTTTCCATGAGAACCACAGATTCTGTTTCCTACTTGTCGCGGGGGACAGATTTGGGTAGCAGGAGGTAGGTGTTGGCCGCTCTCACAGAATGTAGCCACTGTGGGGTATTTCCAATGTCTTCCAAACCCTGGCCACTATGCAGACCCGCAAGATGCCACGGACCCTCTAGGCCAGATGGGCTGCACTGTGGCCTGGGAAGCTCCAGGACAAACAGGGCCACGTAGCCATGAACTGCAACCAGATGCAAGATCAGAGAGAAGTCCAAGAAGAGGGAGTTGCAGATGCTAGTTTGTGACAAGTGCTGGATCTTTTGCTGGAACAGACAGAAAAATAAGAGTCACGGGACTCCCACCCTACACAGGTCTGCTACGCAGACCGCTCAGAGTTGCTAATTAGCTCCAGAGCAGTACAGCATCCCTTGTCGCTCAATGACTAGCATGGATACTTCACTAGGGGCCACAGCTCCAATGATTTAGACCCCAGTTGACCGTGGTGTGCAGAAGGCTGTGATTATTGTGAAAACCAAACAATTTTAGCCATTAGCAAAGTAAGTATAGAGCCCGCTAATTCCTTTCTGCATAGTAATTTTTTATATCCTACAATTTCAAAGTTTAAAAGAGTCCCAAAAAGCACGAATCTGTAAATATAAACACCGAGGCCAATTTTAACCGATAGGAGTTTGAAACTTCAACCAGCTCAGGAAAGTCGAGCTTCGATCAAAGATCACATGCTAAAAATTTTGGCTGGATAGACTTCAATGGTCAGGCTGTAGTCCATTAAGGGTAGAACAGCATGTGCGTGTAACAGGGTTGTCCCGTTACTCGTATGCTCATGCACCACAGTCGCTGCTTTTAGCTGAGGTTGAAGTCTCACAGAGGAGACCCCCTCTCTTTGGCCAGGGCCATGTGTGTGGGGTGGAAAACATGGAGCGCCAACAGGAACACTGTCTTCTCTCCTCGCACCAGGTGGGTCCCAGAGTCTGCCCGGTGGCTCATAGCCAATGGCAAAGTGAAACAAGCTCACAGGCATCTGCTTAGATGTGCAAGAATGAACGGAAGGAAAGACTTCGCTGTCTCACCAGAGGTGAGAAACTGAAGATCCAGACACGTGTTCTTCCTCTCCCGTTTTCTCTCTCTCTTATTTTACTTCTATTTGATACCTGAAGTAATGCTCAGCCTGCGATGTGATCTGTGGGGCACTGTGGTCCATGGGGAGCCACGCTCCGTTTTACCCCGGGAAGGAGCTACATCCGCTCCCTAAGATAAAGCAGCGGCTCAGCTCCCATAAGGCCAGAAATCCCCTCCATTAGGTGGAGTGCCTTTCCATTCACTATTGCCACGACAAGAAGCCTCGATGCACTGGACACGGGACTAAATATGCAGCGAGAGAGGAGCCCAGCCTCAAAAAATACGGCAAACAAAAATATTGTTGGCCACGCGCTGGTACAAGTGCTAGCAGAGAGCAGACGCACGTTAATAGGATGTAGTTAGTGTATTTTCTCTCATACTGCATTTGAGATACTGCATATAGAGTTATCCACAAATGTAAAGGCTCGTCCACCTCAGGCTGCACTTAAGAGCACGTGTCAAACTGGAAGCCTTAGTGCCCCAGCGGTGAATGTGGCTATGAAGAACGTTTAGCATAATCAGCTTTTTCCCCTGGCTAAAGCTCTGCTCTCAAGTCAGTCGTGGCTCTGCCAGCAATTTTAAAGGAACGTGGCATTTAAAGGGTGAGGCGTTGGGCAAAGCAGGCAGGTACCTACTGGTTTGAATCCATTTTTGCTTGACCCCAGAGATGTAAAGGATGGAGTGAAGATGCTCATCTAGATGACTGAACAAATAAAGGGGAAGGAGAACCCAGAAAAATAGCTAGCTAGCTATTTTCAGCTCCAAAGCTCAAGGTATGAGGCTGATCTGGAGGTCTTTGTCTTGTACTGAGTTCTATCTTAAAAATGTATTTTTGCATTCAGACTCACAAATGTCAAGACCTTGGTCCATAACACTTACTTAAGGACATGCTGGTCGCTCCAGGGCATGGTGATAAGCTCAAGTGACATCCCAGCTCTAGGGAGGACTCAAGGGCCAGGCAGGAGCTGATCTCTCCCTTTGGAGAGACACCAGAGCGTAGTCAGCGCTCGCAACCACCCTCCACAGCCAGGCTTGGATGGCTGCACGTCCGTCACCTCTGACTAATTTGGTCCACATGATTGGTCTCGACCTTCTCAAGAGCAACAAAGCCCAGCTGTGAAATCTGGTGGGTACGGAAGCCTGTAGTTCATTAAACATCAATCTTTCCTTTAACGTCTATTGGTTTTCCTCTTACCAAAAGAGGAAGATGGGAAACCCCTGGCACCAGCGCAGGAGCCTTGTGCTTTGCTGTCACGGTCCAGCTGCATCTCTGCGTGCAGCCAGTGCTCCTGCATCCACAGCGCTGCCCCGTCCTGGCCAGCACGCCACTTTTTTAAAAGCAGTTTCTTAATATCTGTTGAAGAGGCGATGAGCCCTTTTGATTTACAACAGAAACATGTCGTTCCATCATGTGAGAAATTATGAATTTACTGGTTGTGGCAGGCAGGAGCCGAGCATGACTCTTCCTTGCCTTTAATCAAGCCAGTAGCTCTGACTAAACATGTGAAAACAACAAGTTATAACCTCTTTCGTTTAGCCTTGACTGATGACTCTGTATTTCGGAGTGCGGTGTTTCACCAGGAAGGGCATGGGCTTGCAGCCTCATACCATTCTTGGGGCGAGGAAATGTACCTGGGGCTTCCCCGCTATCACAGCCTTGCACCAAGTCACGCCACGCTGTGACCGCGGGACCACCACCAAGAAAGGCTTGCAGTTGTGACTCATCAGGTTTATAGGGACATACTTATTTTTCTTGTCCGTATCCAAACACGCAGGCAACACAGAACTGCCGGATTCTGGCTCGTTGAGTTGACTTGACTGTGCATCAGTGTGTTTTGATGGCTTATTAAGGTAACAACTGGTCTTCCTGAGTTCAGAAGACTGAACTTTGAAGGACATATAATCTCCGGATAATTGCACAGCACGTTACTGACATACTCCCAGGTTTAGTAGCATTGTTTTACAGAACTGATTAAGGAATTTCCCCGTGTGAAATTCTTTTTTCAGTATGAAAGGCTTTGTCACTCATCCAAAATCTACGAAGGGTAGCATGCAACTAGAAACAAAACCTTAGCTCTTCCCTAGTAAAACATGCTGTTACTTATAGCTGTCCTCTTCCCTTTCCTAATGCTTTCTTTCATTTGTACAATTCTTTCAACCAGAGAGCTCTTTGGGCTGGGATTCCTCTTTTATTAAACATTTCCGCAAGTCCCCAGCCCCCATAATTGTTCAGCACCATCTTAACTGTAGGTGATGCTGTAGGTCTGCAGATTCCTTCACCCTCCTCCCCCTTCCAGCCATCACTGAATTATGTACATTTTAAGTTTCGTGGGGTTCTCGCTGTTCTGGCTCTCCCAGTTGTCCTTCCACATACCACGAAATCTGGCTAACAATACATAATGGAAGATGTTTTCCATGTTAACGTCTTACGTTACCGATTTTAATAGCAAATTGTGCAACTTAAAGAGAGGACAGACTGCCAACGGGGTAACTTGAGTCTAACATTGAAATTCTCAGCATTGCAGAAGCAGTCTGTTATCAGTGCTATGATTCATCCTATGCATTTGGATGAAAAGGCTTATTATTTGTCCATGAAAAAGGTAAAAAAAAGAAGGTAAAAGTTTAAAAAAATAACATACTTGCCGTAGTGCAGTATTAACACAAGTTACCAGATCCAGAGATGATTGTACAGAAATAAAAGAAAAACCTGGGTTCAACAAACCACTAGATAATGTAGGAAACGATCATCGAGGTGCTAAACAGAGAGACACCCTGTCTGGTTCAGCAAGTCCCTGACCGGCTGGAGGCAGTGACATTTCTAGGGGAATATCTCTACACGCTTGCCCGGCTCCTCTGTAGGCGCCACTGCAGGACGCTGTTGGAGACAAGGCACTGGAGAAGATGATCCTCTGGTCCAAGACGCTGCGGGCCCTCTTCATCCATCTAAGTTGTAGGTTCCCTATGTGGCTCTGCGGCTGGGATTAAGTATTTATGCAAAAGCCTGGGCCAAGGCTTTGCTTTCTCTGAAGAGGGGATTGATTTGAGAATACATGCAACCAGTTAACCAGACTCTCTCCTCAAGGTGTCCTGTGATTCATTGCCTAATCTAATTGTAACTGCCCTACCCTGATGATTTTTGGACATGGTGAAGCAAGGCTGCCCTGAGAGGAATTCACCTCTCCCGACATTAGGTGTCCACACCATCACTGTCTGCAATCTCCTTTACAGTCTGCACTCTAATGAATGATGGAGGCTAGCAAGCGGTTCTTCTGACCGAACGCAGCTCTTTGCTCTAGGATAAAATGACTCCATCACTCCCACTGGAGATCTCCATTAACTGCACAGGGAGCCCACGGCAACCGGCTTAGGTACAGCTGCCTGCATTGCAGACCTCTAGTTGGGTGACTCTCTTGCGTCTCAGCCAGTGGGTAGAACTTACCAACTCTCCTGGTACTTGCCCCTAATTCCATTGCTCAAATTCCTCTCACTTCTCAGTGCCTGACTTTTTTATGTATAGTCTGCATCCGTATAAACAGATGTATAAATAATCACACTTTACACAAATGCATAAAGCGTGCAGCTCGCTGTCAGCTCCTGCCCGAGGCCTGGCACAACGGCAGGCAACCACACGGGGAAGGGGGTGCAACTGGCCAACGCTGACTTTGCTAACACCATGATCTGACATTTTTCTGCAACCCTTTCTGCCACGCAGGGTATGTGGGTACGAGGGGAGCAGGGGCCATGGGAGGAAAGAGAGGCTTAAAACGGTAGGCAATCTATAAAATTGTAGGAAGACATGCCTCTGATAATGTATGCCCAGGGAATCGTTCTGCAATGGGAATGTATGGAAAATGCAAGGCGGAGCCGGAGCTGGGAAGGGCACCGGCCCCAGCCTGTCTAGGGTTTATATCTGGATCCTAAATGTACAGCAGTTGAGCTATTATTACCTTCTTCCCACCTCTCTCAGGCTCTCAGAAGGATGGCAACAGACAAAAAGCCAGGAGAGAGTTACTCCTACATCAGCTTATTCAGGACACCAGTCTTGCGGAAGATCTCTCTGTGTTCTGGGGCTGTGTGGTAAGCGGTGTCCCTTTGCCCAGGGGATTTGTCCTGCAGTTCCCCGGCTGGATTTCCCTAATCCCCATCTCCACACGCTCCTTGCAGGTTCGGCGTTGCCTTCTCCTATTACGGCATGAGCATGAACCTAACTGGCTTTGGGCTCAACATGTACCTCTCCCAGTTTGTCTTTGGCATCATTGAGATTCCAGCCAAGATGATCATGTACGTGCTGGTGAATCGAGTTGGGCGACGGCAGAGTCAGGCGTGGGCGCTCATTCTGACCGGACTATGCATAGGAGCCAACGTCATCATTCCCAAGCGTGAGCCGCTCTTCTGCTATACGCAGTCCTTGCTAAAGGGGAGGTTTCCATTCTGGGCAGTGCTAGAGAACAGCAGATCTTGCCCACAGGCAACTCTGTATGGAGATGTCCTCCTCCTGTGGGTCAAGGTTGCTAATGTGGGCTGGCCCTAACATCTGGGAGCAACAGATGGTCTCCAGTCACTGTGAAGTGGCTAGTAAGGGTCCAGTGACAGAAAGGTGAAGTGCCTGGGTTTTTTATAGACATTATCCAATGGGAAATGTCAGGACCTATCCTTTCACCAGTTCAGCTCCCACTTGGGCTAATAGTTACCAGACTTACTGAACCAGACTTTGGAGGCAGCAGCTCCAGGGCTATGAAGCTCCCTGTTTTGTCTGTAGGAGCATTGAACCTTCTTCGTTCTTGTACCTGAAGCCACAAGAAGCTTCTTCCTAGAGGCTGCTCTTAGACCATTGTCATGAATGTCTCTTCTTTCCTCCTAGCCTTCACCTCCCTGCGCTCTGTAGTAGCCATTATGGGCAAAGGTTTCTCAGAAGCTGCATTCACTACCGTCTTCTTGTACACCTCGGAGCTCTACCCCACCGTACTGAGGTAAGAGATGCCACGTGCCTGAGGGCACAACCAGAGCCTCGGTGGGATGTCACCCTCAGGTCTTCCACATCAGCACAGCAGGACGTGCTGTTGGCTAGACTGCGGGCCTGATGCCTTGCCTCTACAAGTAGCAGGTTCTAGGGATTACACATACTCACCAGAAAGGAGCAGAAAGCTACCCTTTTTTTTTTACGTGGCTTATGTGTGATTCGGTTATGTTGGTAGGAAGATGTATCAAAAGGTGAGGAGTATTCCGTGTGGGAAGATTTTTGAACTCCATAAGGCATCTGTGCTCAGTAAAGTCTTAATTCCCTCTGATAATCTGCCAGTAACTGTTAAAAGACCCCCCAAAATAATGATTTGAAATATCAAGTTTTATAAGGGGGACATACTACTACATGTTTGACAGTCTTCTGGAATTCAGATGATATTAAAGCAGGGATTAATTAGACTTTCGGGAGGAAAAAGAGAGCTTTTTCTTCATGAAATATCCAGGTAATGGTGACATAAAACCGGACTGAGCATCAGCATAGTTTGGGATATACCTGAGGCGGGTGGAGGGAACGGCCTCACTGGTTTCTTTGTGAAAGTCTGGAAAACCTCTCTTGATTACGGCAGGGCTTGTGGCTTACTTCACCCCTGTCCCTCCCTGCCCAGAGCACCCTCCTCTGCCATATAGTCCTTTAACTGTCACTGGTGTGTTGTATGGGGGGAACGACGCGCGTTTAAACCGGAGTGGGCATGCTCATCTGCTACTTTTCTTCTCAGATGGGCTTGTATTTGCATGTGCTCAAAGACACTGACAGGTAAAGACAAAAACATTGGTTCCTTCTGCAGCGCTTGCTCTGCGGATGTGCAAGTAGGTCCCGGCACGCCTGTTGTCGGCGTGAAATGCCACCCATCCCCTGAAAATTAGTAAGTGGACTAGGTCCCAGGTCTTATTTTTGGCCTCTTCTCCAAGCTCTCCTAGGCTTATTGCTACAGCAGGACCAAAGGTGTTCACAGGTATCTCTAGTTCATGCCACCTGGCTGGAAATACCTGGGAGAAGGAGGGACTTGGGTTTGCTCTCAGCAGATCAGAGGACTTACAGGGTTGTAGCCATTTAAAGCAGAAACAACTTTAGAGCAGGTATTTTTAGTGGGGAACTTCTCTCTCAGATATAGATCTATTTATCACAGCAGCTACAGTTACTCTCTGAGAAATATTATCATTGTAGGAAGATATGAAGAAATAAAAAAACCTCCCCAGAAAAAGCACGGCAGAGGAAAAACCTGGAGGTGGGGAAAGCTTCTGCATTTATAGAAAAAGAGGGGGAAGGGGCAAAGGGTCTGCACTTTTTCCCAAGGTCTGACATGAAAGAAGTACTATCTCTTTCTCGTGGTGGTCTGGGCCACCACGGTGCCCTACCTTTCCAGGCAGAATGGGATGGGGTACACCTCCTTCGTGGCACGCCTCGGCGGGGCTTTGGCCCCCCTTGTGTTTCTGCTGGATGAGGTGTGGAGGTCTCTGCCCGAGGTGACCTACTGCGGGGTAGCAGTGTGCTGCGGCTCGGTGGCCTTCCTGCTCCCGGAGACACTCAACGTGCGCCTGCCTGAGGGCATCGAGGACATCGAGAAGGCACAGTGAGTCGGCTCCATCCCGCCCTGCGCGTGGAGCCTGATGAGAGAGGCGGGCGACGTCCCTCTGGAAGGGACAGCCCGGTGGGGATGGGGGCTGTCAGGCTTCCTGCTCTTCTATCCATCAGCCCAAGCGTGCCGCCTTTTCTTCCAGAGTGAAAGGGCCACCACAAATCGGCGCTCCCGAGGGCATACTGCTACAGACTCTGCCGAAGTGAGGGACTCTGTGGGACGGCCACTATGGAGGACTGCAAAACCGAGCCGTGCTCTGACCTGTCAATAAAAGAGCTTTTGCTGTCTACCGAGTCTCTCTCTGCAAGGGAAGTGGGGCGGAGGACACTGGAGGAAGGAGGCAGATCACGAAACCAGCTGGAGGGAGCCAACCCCACTCTGTAGCGTGGCCAGGAGCAAGAACGCAGAGGTCTAGCAGGGTCTGGAAATAAAGGCACCCTGTGGCAAGCTCTTGCTGGACAAGCAGCACCTTTCAGATCACCGCCCAGCCTTCCTGAAACTACTATCCATTAGTTTACGCACCACAAGAAACGCGATGCAGCAATAAAAAAAACATCAAGCGTGAATTGTACAAAATGAAATAACCTCAAATAAATCTAACGGGATGGTGGATAAACCGTAGCTACGAATATTTCTTGGATTTGGAAATGGTCTGGATGCTTTTCACACTGAGGCCCAAAGACAGCAAAAAGCACACGCAGGAATCTCACCGAGAGTGGGACAACTGCAAGCATTTGTCCTACGTACATAAAGAAGAAAGCACGCTTTTGCAGATTATTGCAAATTATTTTTTATTTGTTTTTACAGATTATTTTTAACGCAACCTTACTACATTAACTTTTGCATTGCATATTGAATAATTTGTTACTTGATTTCATTCTGCTTACCGGTCTAACGCATTGATCTGAAATTCAGGGAATGCCTCTGCATCTTGCACTTACTTGTGCAGACAACACCGCTGAGCCACCACAATATCCATAAATTTGGAACCCTGACAAGCATCGCTTCCCTAAATCGGGAAGAGGGAATGGCCTCAGCATCCGAGTCTCAGGCGGACCGCGATTCCCTGGGCTGTGAGACGTTTTAAGCTCAGCCATGCGCAGCCCTCGGAGGATAAACACAAACCCGGGATGCATCTGGAAGCGGGTGGAGAGGCGCATCCAATCCCAGGTCCGTGAGCGCCTCCTAGTAGAAACAAACTGCCTGGTAAAATTATATACATCACCTTTTTGCTGTAAGGCAACAAAAGGAAAGCAAACTCCTCAGAACCACCCGCGAGGCTAAGAAAATTTTGCGAATTATTTCTGTCTCAAAGATTGGGTCAAGTAACCCGCCAAAATGCCTGGGCAAAGCCTGTGCGCTGCCTTGGGTTCGTCAGCGGCACCCCCATGCTAATAATCAGCGAGCCGCAACACGCCGACACTGGTAACAGGGCACAATATACCTTCGAAAGTGCCATGTGCGGTGCACTCGTTCGGGCACCTGTTCAGGGCACTCCCGTACCTACATCAAACAGGTGCTGGAGACACCCCTAGGCGCTCACACCATGAGGCAGCACGCGAATTGTGCCAAAGAGTAGAAATCAGTAGAAATTTCTGGATTTGGACAAGCCTGGTCTCTCTCGTTATTTCACACTTAGTAGCTGCGGGAGTTTTCACATCTTCTCTATACGCCTGCGAGTATAATAAAATTATAGCGGTGATGCCGGCAACAGTTTCTGATCTGGGAGCAGTACATCCTCCCCTTGTTTTGGCCATCCTGCTCGGAGCCTGAGCAGGTTAACGCTGCAGCACTTTCTTCCAGGCCATCCAGGAGAGGGGGCAAGGCAAGCCGTGAAATTCACTGTCACGACCTGGCAAGTGCCAGTCCAGGAAAGCTTTTTCAATAAAGAAGGCAAAATTTCGCTCCAGAGCAGGAGAAAGGCGAGATTTAATGTCCCGATTTCTTCCCCACCTCTTTAGCCTGGTCAGAAGGACAACGGATGGGGTCCCAAATCAATGAGGCTGAGAGCGCCCGTTCCCACTCTGCCCACACAGGAGCGTACCCACAGGCTTCTCCCCACAGACCAAGGTGTGCACTACAAAAATTACCACAGCTCACTTCTACATAGCGGGGTTGCGACAATATTGCTTTAAAACCCTTTTCTTTTCCTTGGGGAGGCATTTTAAGCTCCAGTTGTTCCTGTTTTATATTCAGGAAGTAAGTTTTAGCTTCAAAAAGACGAAATTTCAGTATCCCAAGTTTCATCCCAGTAACAAACAGAATATACAATAACGTCCCATTTTAACAAACTCTACTTTGGCATTCTGTCAAAGTTGATGAAAAATAATCTGACTTTTTTTTTTAAATTTGAATGTTGTTATCATCCATTTGGCCTACAGTTAAGTGTCTTGTATTTTCCTTAGACTATTAATAAAATCAGTGTTTTATTATACCAGCTTAAAACACTAATTGTTGTCCCTGTCCACAATTCTTTCAGGGTGAAAAACACTTCATTAAAAACGTTTTGGGAAAGCATTTCATTAAAAACATTTTGAAGGAGAAGGCTAAAAACAATTTAGCAGGAGAAAATTAAATAGCAGCCATTTTTAAAATTAATTTTTTTTTTGTCTGTGAATCACGTAACGCCTTGTGCTGTCAAGAAGAAAAGGCAGTACCATTAGTGTGCAGGTCACGACCAATCGACCACACATCTGAGTTTCCTTCAGCAAAATGTTCTTGATTTCACGGAATCACGGAATCTTCATAGTTGGAAGGGACCTCTAGAGATCATCTAGTCCAACTCCCCTGCTAGAGCACGAGTGCCTAAAGCACATCCCTTAGGGCTGCATCCAGGCGGGTCTTGAAAATCTCCAGAAAAGGGGACTCCACAACCTCCCTGGGCAGCCTGTTCCAGTGCTCTGTCACCCTCACCGTAAAGAAGTTTTTCCGTGTATTTGAACGGAACTTCCTACGTTCTAGCTTGTGCCCATTGCCCTGTCGCTGGGAACCATTGAAAAGAGCCTGGCTCCGTCCTCCTTAAACCCACCCTTTAGATACTTGTAAACATTAATCAGGTCCCCCCTCAACCTTCTCTTCTCCAGGCTAAAGAGTCCCAGCTCTTTCAGCCTTTCCTCATAAGGGAGGTGCTCCAGTCCCATAATCATCTTGGTTGCCCTACGCTGGACTCGCTCCAGTAGTTCCCTGTCCCATGTATTTGTTGGAAATACATCACGATTTGTAGCAGCCAAGATGCGCATGCATAGACATTCCTCATAGAGCGTCTACAAGGAAAAAAGAGGACATTAACCAAATCAATCACAGAATTGCAGGGGTTGGAAGGGACCTCTGGAGATCATCTAGCCCAAGATCACCTAGTCCAACCCAAATCAAGAATTCACAGTTTCCGTTACTGATAGGTTTGTGAAGATAAACCCGATTTGGGGGGTGAAATGTGATTTCCAGGTTCTGAATTTGCGAGAGAAGATGTCTTTGGTCTGCTGCAGACTTGTTTAAGAGGACAGAAGTGATGGTTACAAACAAATAAGATGTCTTCCCAAAGAGAAAAACCAAACTAGGTGACAACGCATGAGAAGGACGCATCTTCAAGAAAACTTAGAAGATATCAAGGAAAACGCGGTTTGAAGAGTGGAATAGGTTAAGAAACGGAGGTGGCCTGTTGGCTCTCCAGTCCCAGTGTCGCATGGCGGAAGCACTGCGTCACCCCTGGACACGGGCCAAGGCCTGAGGGGGCAGAGCCGGGGAGGCGACCTGGCCCTTTCCTCCCTTAGTGCCCCCCTTCGGCAGCGGTTCGTGGCTCTGGTTTATCAACATCCTTCTTGAACCGGACACCGTTACCTCGGAGCAGTCTGACGAGCTCCCAGCCGGGGGGCACAGCCCCTTCCCTCCACCTCCCGGCCCTGCCCCCGTCGGTGGGGCGGCGGCTGCCGTGGGGGCTCGGGGCCGTGCCCGCCGAGCCCTTCCCCGCGGGGCCCCTCCAGCTCCAGCCTCTGCCACTGCTGACCTTCCCCGAACCTCACGGCGCTCCTGGAGCCTCCAGCCTGCCTGGGTGCCGCTGGCCGCCCGCCTGCCCCCCGCACTCTGCCTCACCTCCCTGGGCCTCCGAGCTCCTGTGGCGACGGGCCCGTCGCCAGGGCCCCGGCCAGACCAGGCCTGTGCCTCCGGTCGGCGACACCGAGACCTGCGTCGCTCCCTCCCTCCTGCCCTGCGGGACCCACAGGCCGACCAACACCAGTGCCCGCTGCGCCCCGAGCGGACACCGCCGGGTGACCGGGACACCCACACCAGGGAGCGGCGGGGCCGGGCCGGGCCGGACCGTCCGAGGCGGGGAAGCCGCTTCCCGTTACCGGGTGGCCTCCGTGACGTCACTGCCTTTTCCGGGAGGGGGGTGTGGTTCTGCTTCCGGGTCAGCCCCCCGCCCCGGGCAGGCTCGGGCGGGGGCGGCGGCGGCCCCGGCCATGCGGAGCCGGGCTCGGTGGTGGCGGCTGCGGCCGCGCAGGGCCCTGCCTAGGCTGCGGCGGGGCCCGATGTGGCGCCGGGGGTAGGGTGGGGCGTCCCGTCCGTCCCCCCCTCTCATCCCCCTTCCTCCTCGTTCCCCTCTGCCGCCGGCGCCATGTACACCTTCGTGGTGCGGGACGAGGGCAGCAGCGTGTACGCCGAGGTGAGCCGGCTGCTGCTGGCCAGCGGGCAGTGGCGGCGCCTCCGGAGGGACAACCCCCGCTTCAACCTGATGCTGGGCGAGAGGAACCGGCTCCCCTTTGGCAGGCTGGGTAAGGGTCGTCTGTCCCGTTCCCCCTCCTCCCCACGGCCACCCCCGCCCTCCCCGGCCGCCCCCCTCCCCGGCAGCCGGGCTGCCGTCGTGCCCCTTCCCGCCCCGCCGCAGGGTGGGGTCCCCCGCAGTCTCCCGCCGGCCCTGCGGACGGGGCGTGCCCCGCCGGGGTCCCCCACCGTTTAGGGGGTGGGGGGTGTCGTCCCCCGGTCCCGGTCACCGGGACTGCCGCCGGCAGCGGACCGTGTGCTGGGGGCCCGGCGGCCGCCCCGGCCCGCCTCGCCCGGGACAAAGGAGAGTGGGAGCGGGGGGCTCCGTGCAGCCCCTTCCCGGCCTCCGGCAGGGCTCTCCGCAGAAACCAACCCCCCTCCCCTCGGACCAGCCCCCCCTCCAGGGCCTCCCGTCCTGCCCCAGCCAGGGCTCGAAGGATCCCCCTCCCGAGCTGCCGGAGGGTGGTGTCACCGGTAACTCCCCCAAAACAGCCCAGCTTGGGAGCTGGGCTGCGGCAGAGGGCACCCGGGGACCCCCCCCACCTCGCATGTTGCGGACCCTCGGGGTCCCTGGGTGCAGCCCTCGCCTCCCACCCTGGCTGCCTCGTCCCCCAGCAATGCGTTTGGTGCCGTTTTCACCGTTTTAGGGGCCTTCAGTCACCCAGCGTGGGTTCGTGGGGAGCGTGATGGTGCCCGTGGCAATCCCCCTGCCAGGCGCAGGGCAGGGACTTCGCGGTGCTGAGCTTACGGGGGTGTTTCTACGGTTTGGGGCAGGTGGGGAAACAGGTCTGAGCCAGGCACGCTCAAACCCTCGCCCCAGAGCCCAGGCTGGTGGGGCTGTGCGTCCGCAGGGGCTTGGTGGGGGTGACAGCACCTCTAGTCCCTGCTCGGAGCAGGGTGAGGGTTATTCCAGTGGCTCTGTGTGTGCGTAGGGCCAGGCCACCTCCCTTCTTCCTCCTTTTTCCCTGCTGTCTGACCCCCTCTGTCACTCTGCTGGGCCCCGGGAGCTCCCCTGTGCATGCTTGTCCCCTGTCTGCCATGGGCATTGTCTGTCCCGTGTCAGGCAGGGCTGTCAGGCGCAGCCACCTCAGCCTCCAGAGTGCCACACGCTTGCCTGCGAGCGGGGAGAGCCGAGCCAGGCGCTGGCAGCCTTGCAGGGCGCGGCGGGGAGAGCAGAGATGCACTGTCATTGCCCACAGCTGGGGGTGAGCCGGCAGGAGCCGCAAGGCTGGCAGGTCTCCGTGCGGGGTGCCAGCTGCCGAGCTGGCTCCTGTCACCAGGCCTGTCAGGAGGAGGTTTGGGATGAGGACGCTGCAAACCCCAGCAGGGCAGCGTGTTTCCCTCCTGTGGTCCCCCGCGTCTGCAGCTGGCAGCTGGCAGGACCCCCCTGGCCTCCCTCCCCACCCTTGGTCCTGGTTTCTTCCTTTCTGGGGTGATTTTGCAGCACTGCTTCTGGCTGCAGAAATGTTGGAGCAGGAGGAGGCCCCCCGTCCCTGCAGCTCCGGGGCAGGACAGCTTTTGCAGCTCCTTCCTTGCAGTTGAGACCCAGCGCTGACTGCTCATTCAGGTTTGCAAGTCACCGGCTCCAGCACCTCTTCCCTTGTCTCCACATGCGTTTGTGAGTGGAAAGTCCCCATCACATGGCGATGCCATCTGGTCACCTCCCAGCGCCGGAGTGTCTGCAGCAGGCAGGGAAACACCGGGAAAGGCTTAAGCAGCAAGGATGCTCACTCAGGCTGTAGCCAGGCACAGCAAGCAGACCTGTGCTTTAAAGTGGCCAGCAGGCAGGGCCTGCGAGCATCTGGCTTCCTTTCCACAGTGGGCTTGGGCTCCTGGCCATGTTTTATTAACCCCTTCTATCCTTGAAAAGAGCCCTGGGGTGATAGAAGGGCTTCAGCAAGCCCTTCAGCATGTGTTGCCATGGGATGCCTGAAAATTCAAGCCATTTCTCACAGCCAAGACGCATTTGTGACCCATGGAGAAGGACCATGCTTTGGCACTGGCCTCTTTAACCCATCCTCCTATAGCAGGAGCTGGTTGCCCGAAATCAGTAGATTCGGGCCAAAAATAACATGGTTATTTCAGTACATCTTCCAAAAAGCTGTACCTTCTCTGGTACATCTTCCTAAAGCTGTCCTTCTGAGCAACTGTTGCATCAAAGCTGGCTTGGTTTGGCTTTCCTAAAGGCTCTACTCAGCAGAAGCAGGCACTAATTCAGGGAACCATAGGGATTTGCGCTACTCAGGGGCTAAGGTGGATCATTTGACATGGGAGAGGGGTAGAAGTGGGGGCTCTCAGCAGGCACCGCTGCTTCTGTCCAGCTGCAGCGACTTCTGTTGCTCTCGCTGATACCCTCATTCTTGGGGGATTGTGCCCTTAAGCTGTGAGTGTCTGTATTTAATGGAAAAGCAGTTTGTGCTAAGGGGAGGGAAAGGAGGAAGAGGCTGCAGAGGATGCTGGACTACGCCCTGCCAGCCGCGGGATGAGTGCCAGTTTATTGAGTGCCTTGGCAGCTTTTTAACCCTGCTAAATGCATGGTGCAGACCTCACAACACGCCCGAGACCTCTTCCCCTTCCCACCTGGTGGTCACTCCTTGCTGACTACCAGACTCCACATCACAGCCCCACTGCTCCATGGAGATGCTCAGGAAACCGACCAGGATGTGCCTCCTGGTGGGTCAGAGTTATCCAACAGCGCTGGTTTCAAAGCAGGTTTCAGCTGCTTCGGTGCTCCTCCTTTCACCATCCCCGTTCCTCCGTCACTGGTGTCAAGGTGGACTGACCACTGTGGGGCAAAGCCCACCTGGAGTGGTGCGATCTCCTCGTGGACCTCAATTCCTCCAGGAACCAAGCAAAATCAATAAACTGGAAACAGAAGGAAGTTTGGTGTTTTATACTAATTTGTTTCAGTAAATTAGTGCCTGGCGGTGCTGGCTACACATTGAGGTACCTGATGTGGCAGATCTCTTCTAGAAGATGGTTTTCAGCTATCTTCTATTTAAAGATTTGTGATTAAAATAGGGACCCAGGTCAGGGCCATGACTTTGGGGTTGAAATAGATATTCACTCTCTGTGATCTTGCAGCTGCTGTCAGTTGTTGTCACTGGTGACCCATGTGTTGCCCCAGGCGTCACTTGCCCCTTGGACATTCATGTTCGGCTGCACTGGTTGTGTGGGAGAGGCTGCGTGGTGTTGTCCAGATTCGTGTTACCCTTTGGGCAACAGCTGCCCCCAGAGAGCTTCCAGCTGAGGGCAAGTGTGAGAAGGTGAAGGCAGGCAGGCTGTGGTGTGAAGTCCAGTATTGGTAAGGAGGTACCCATCTATTTGGCACTCTGTTTGGCACTTGTGAGGCCACAGCTCATTACCGGGACCAGTTTGTGACTCTCCAGTACAAGAAAGGCATAGGAACCCTGCAGTGACTCCAGCAGGGGCCATCAAGGTAGTCCGGGGACACAGGATGACAGTCAAGCACTGGGACAAGGACCTGTAGAAGCAGTAGGATCTTCATCCTTAGAGCTACTCGTACTTTGATCAAACAAGAGGTTGGAGCAGAGACAGCCAGAGGTCCCTTCCCTCCCCAGCTGTCCAAGGGGGCTTGCTGCAAACTGCCAGAGGGAAGCGAGACTCCAAATCTTTTAATGTTTCCCAGTGTTTTGTGATACCAGGTCGCACAGGGAATCCTGCTGTGGATGGCAAAGAAACAAGGCCCTTTCCTAAGCTGTGATCTTTGGATCATGGTGTGCTTCCCGGCATCTTCCTACTGCATTTAAGAGTAACTGAAATCTTGGCTTTTACAAACTGCCACCGGCAAACGGAGAACATTTTTGTGTGGCGCTGCCAGTTCCCAGTGTGAATGAGGAAATTATTATTTTCCTTTGGAAAATGGAAGTGTCAGATTCAAAACAGGCTTGGGTAAATGCATGGTTTTTCATAACTAAAAGAAAGAAATCACAGGGGCCAGTATCAGCTTAGAGCCTGTTCCTGTGCTGCAGGGCAAGGAAATAGCCCTCTTTCTCTTCCCTACTGCACAGGTCCTTTGCACCAAACAGGTGTTTTTCCGTCATTAATTGGGAAGTTTGTCTGACCTGTTTGTTTCCCCTTTTTAGGCCATGAACCCGGACTTGTGCAGCTGGTGAATTACTACAGGGGAGCAGACAAGCTGTGCCGCAAAGCGTCTCTGGTGAAGTAAGAAATTCACTGAAATGTTACATGGGATTGGCAGAAACTTTTCTTCTAACCGTTGTTGAGTCTTGAACCTGTTCAGAGGGTATTTCACAGAACAGCTGCCCTGGAAGTGTCCTAGCATGTGCTGTCTTCAGACTCCCGTGCTGGTCTCTAGAGCTATCTGTGTGCACAAAGAACTCTTTGTAACTTCAGGGGAAATGCCATTTCCACTGAATTATGTCTGCTCGAAACCATGGAGTCTATTGAATCAGATTAGAGCCAAATCAAAAGGGAAAAAAAACCTCAAACATATCTGCTCTTTTTCCTTGTAGACATTTAATTAAAACCTACTCCTTTTATTCTGTTTCATACAGAGATGAGACACTAATATGCCTTTAGCTAATCAGATTTGTTGGTCAAACAAATGCTTGGAGACATCTCCAGGAAGAGCTCTGGGAGTTATTTCTGCATGACCAGCCGTGCTAGGGTCTCCTGGGGAAATGGGGATGAGCTTTCACTGCAGATAACCCTCGTCCCTGTGCAAACTCTGCGGCCATTAGGGCATCTTCATGTCAGAGCTCTTGGCCTCCTTCAAGCGTTTGGTTCCACGTTAGTGCCTGTGCTGCGTCTTGCTGATGCAGTCCTGCAGACGGTGCGTGCTGATCCGAGGTCTCTCCTTCCCCTGCGAGGAACCTGCTCCCAATTGCTTTCTTTACAGTGGTGGTGGTGTTTGTCAGAAACTAGCAGAATATTTTTTTTAAACAAGCACTCATGTCGCTCCCCAGCTGGATTTCTCTGCAACCTGTGGTCTAGAGGCGGTGCGGAAAGTGCTTGCACACCTGTTTTTTCTCTCCTGAAGCTTGGCTGACCTTTCTAACTGCGGGGTCAACCATGCATCAAGCTACTTACGAACGCAAAGGACCACAAATTGCATTCCTCAGGGCTCCCAGGGTGTAACTGACTGATTGCCATTTCAACAGAGAGGCACAAATGCACGGAGAGAGTCAGCAAGTCGTGAGCTCTGCTTTTGGCCTTAAGCAAAGCACAGAGTGAGCATTCAGAGAGGTAGGCAGCTCCCTTCACTCTGAAAGAAAACAGGCCTGGGCTCTGCTAACAGGAGTTCACTGGAATTTCTAGACGTTACTGTTAGGAGAGATGTGCCAGAGAGATCAGAGGCTGCATGATGCAAGGGGGATCCCAGACACCTTGGCTCATGAGATGTATAGCTGTGCTCTTGCTTTCAGTGGGTTCCCAGTGGTCTTCATCCACAGCTGGGACACCTGGTCAGATCTCAGTGGGGACGGGATCAAAGGATAAGCACCAGCACAGAGAACATTGCTGCACTGGCTTCCCTTTTGCCTGTTGTGATCACAGCATCCCGTCCTGCCCTGTTCCATGTTAGCAAACACACCTCCTCGGTTCCCTTGGGCAGAGTTGATGCAGACAATGCCCCGCAGGCTCTAGTTACGTGGAAACTTCTCTACTGATGGTTTCACAATATCCGTAGTATCTACGAAACGTTTAATGAAAGCGTGCAGGTCTGGTTCAAAGAGCAGTGCTCGGCTGCAGGTTGGGATTGCCATGATATCTTTAGGAAAACCCTTATTTCAAGCGTCTAAGGAAAATATAGTAAATAAGCATAGACTATCTGTCAGCTGCTATTCGTCACCAAGCAAAAGAGCTCAGTTAAAGAATTTTACGTATTAGATGATGTCCCTGCAGGTGGGGACACTCTGGAGATTAACAGCCTGTCTCTCTTCACCCAGGCTAATCAAGACAAGCCCTGAACTATCGGAGTCCTGCACGTGGTTCCCTGAGTCGTATGTGATTTACCCAACAAACTTGAAGACCCCCGTGGCTCCAGCACAGAATGGAATTCGCCATCTCATAAACAACACAAGGACAGATGAGCGGGAAGTCTTCTTGGCAGCTTACAACAGGCGGCGGGAAGGCAAAGAAGGCAACGTGTGGATCGCCAAGTCCTCAGCTGGTGCCAAAGGTTCATTCTCCAGAAAAACGAGCCACCTTCTCATTATTCCTTACGTCTTACTTGATCGGTAGAGTCCCGGGGTTTAGCTGAGTCCAGCTGATATCTAGCCTGTCTAAAGGGTTTCACCTACCAGTTCCATGCTAGCCAAGCCAGCATAGGGCTCTCCATTGTCTTTTTGGTGGCATGGGGCTCCTGACAAGCATTGTAACATGCACATGCTACCTAGGACATGGATGGCAGCGAAAGGACCTCCACTTTCCTCAAAGTGCACCTCAAAATATGGGAAAGTTTGCTGCAGGGAGGAGGCAGCAGGGACCAGCAGGCAAGGGGAAGGTGGAGAGCAGGAGATAACCGGGAGGAGGGCAGCAGGCAGGACAGCAGCCTTCAAGGGCAAGGAGCCCAGCTCTCCATGCTGCAAAGACAAGCAATGCAATGTCCGTATGTCTCTTTAATTTGAGTAAGGCAATAGATACCCAAGTGATAGCGTGTCCTTCCCTGTGCCAGGGTCATTGCATCGCTCACTTTACAGAAATAATGAGCTATTAGAGGAGGTAGCTGGACGCAGCTGCAGATGTAATGCTTTGGTAACTACATGCTGTCTGTCAGTTACGGCGGTATCACGGGCACGTTATTAGAATGGTTTTATGAAAACTTGCCTCGCCATGTGTGCAGACCCCCAGGTGGCAGAGCCCGGCCTGATGAAGAACCTGGTCTTTCAAAGGGAGCAAACCCAAACGTATTACTGATATTTACTCACTTTTGATGCAGTCTTCAAAAATCACCAGGGAATGTGAAAGCCAGAGGTGGCTGCAGGGAGGCTGTGTGATAAAATTGTCCTTCACACTGGCGTTCTTCACTGCTCTGCTCTCTTGGCTGTGTTACCCAGGAGCATCAGAAGAGTATGCTTATTTTCACCAGGGAGGAAGGGGAGAAGAGTCCTTTTGTTACGCCAGCGAGGGAATGCATTTCTGTGTAGTGTAACAGTCTGGAAAAGAATCAATCTGGGCAATTGAAAAGGCCGTTGCTGTGGTTTGCTGCAGGAAGGGGGTGTTTAAACTCCTCACATACTTTATTCAAGTGTGATCCCATCTTTCCTGCGTTAGAGCAGAGTAACCTTTCATATTCATCAGTGTGCTGCAGAACTCAAGCTGGGAATTAAAGTGGAACGCAGGGCCTCATGTTAATCTTCTAGAGGGAAGTTTTAAATGTCTGGGGATTACTTCAGATGAAGAGGAAAGCTTGTTGACATAATTGCCGAGGCAGATCTAACTCAGGCATAGCCCCTCACTCAGGACAGGTCTAGTGGAAGCTTGGTTGTCCATCAGTAAAAGGAAAATGAACGTTTTAGGATGTCCTGACTTAAAAGTTGAGGGGTTTTTCAACTGTGACTAGAGGTTTTGATGTTTTCTTTGAGAGAAGGGACAGCTGCCCCACATAATCTGCTTTGCTGCCTCACTGGGTTGCTGACTAGGTGCACAGTTAAGCTAACCTCCCCCTTGATTCACCGTCTGTCCGGTGCAGGACGGGTGCCTGCTGATCCTCCCGCTGCGGGGGCTTTACTGGCTCACAGTGGTGGTGTTTCCCTCCTTCCCCAGTGCACAGCCCTCTGCTTGTACCAATGCAGGTTTCTGCCTGGCTCTGCTGTGATCCAAGGATGAAAAATCTTGTCCCCCACCGCGTGTAAAACACGGGTGAGAAAGATACTTTGATGAAGGGACTTTGTTTTAGTGGAGGACGCGGTGTAGGGGGTGAGTGGTGCAGGGAAGGTGTGACTCAGGTATGCAAGGCATGGGGCAGTGAAAGTACGCAGCTAGGAGCATTTTCCGTGGGATGATGCTGTCAAACCCTGCCTGTGCTCCAAACCTGTTCTTTCCCCAATGCCCCCTTGAAGAGTGGTTTGTTTTGTTTGTTTTTTTTTTCCTTTTCACTCAGTATTTCCTCCAAAAAAACCCGAAATTAAGACTATGTCATCAGCTTTAATCAAAAAAGTTAACTACATGCCTGAAGACTGGACATAGTGCCAGGGAAGTGTTAGGTAATTTTACCTCATCTGGTTTATCCCTCACGTGGCACCATGCCATCCCTTTATCAAATCCCAGAAGGGATATGTTCTCTCTTCATTGCTCTGCAACAGTCGTTTTGTATCTGGGCTCTCGCAATAAATGAACAGTGACAGCTTCAGCCAAGATGTGGCCGTATTTAACAAGGCACATCTAACTCCTTTAATGAAGAGCTTCCACAGCAGGGGAAAACACTGACTACATGGGTGAACGTTTTGAAGCAGTTCTTTTCCTAATTCAGCAGTGGTTTTAATAGTAACTTAAATGAACTCGGTGAGCGGGGCAACACTGCGCAAATGTGTGTGTGTGGCTGCCTCTGGCAGCCAGAGAAGCCAGACAGGGGGAGAAAGCCTGAGTCTAGGATAAAAACCCCACAGACCTCCCTCCCTACATTTAAAAAAAAAAGAAAGAAAGAAAACACACCGCCAAAACCCCTGTTCTCCAAACTGCTGAAAACCAAAATTGAACAAGTGCTGAACACGTGCGTTGCCCCTCTACCCTCACCAAGCTCAGCTGGGAAAAAACACTGGAAAAGGAAACAAAATCCTCCAAACCAAGCAGCTGCCCCCTGCAGACAAGCCCCAGGCAGGCCATGCCATCTCGGGTACCCTTGGTTCCCATTTGCGTTAGCCCCAGTTACAGGGGAGCCAAATGCCTCGTGGTGCGGTAACAGGGAGATCCCTCTGCGGATTCCCTGCCCGACCCTGAGACAACATGACATCGCTTGGACACCAGCTGTCCCTGCGGCCGTGGGTTCTTGCGTGTCATGTGGCTTTTTGGGCAAACGAGCTGTGATCCACTTGGGCACTGAAAGAGCTCCAGCAAAGGTAGGAGGATCCTCTGGCTAATTTTGTCCTTGTCTTTGTGCCAGGGGAAGGGATCTTGATTTCTTCAGAGGCTGCAGAGCTCCTGGACTTCATCGATGAGCAGGGACAAGTGCACGTGATTCAGAAATACCTGGAGAAGCCTCTGCTTTTAGAGCCAGGGCATCGCAAGTTTGACATCAGGTAACCTTTTCTGCTTTTGTAATAATACCGGCCTCCATTTTCATGCTGTTTCTTTTTGAGCCACTGAGACCACTGTTTGTTTTCTTGCCCCCCCCAGGAGCTGGGTTCTTGTGGATCATCAATATAATATCTACCTCTACAGAGAGGGTGTCCTGCGGACCTCTTCCGAACCATATAACAGTGCTAATTTCCAGGACAAAACCTGCCACTTGACCAATCACTGCATTCAGAAGGAATACTCCAAAAACTACGGGCGGTATGAGGAAGGGAATGAAATGTTCTTCGAGGAGTTCAACCAGTATCTGATGGATGCCCTGAACACAACGCTTGAGAATAGCATCTTACTGCAAATCAAACACATAATAAGGTAGCCATCTGCCTGTTGCATAGGGAAACAACCCTTCAGCGACAGGGAATGTGTATGGACACAGCTGGGGAAGCAGACAGACCGACAAGGGAAGGGTTTCAATTGCACGGATCAGGGGTTGCAACCCAGAGGTAAATTTAAGATAAAGCCATAAACACCCCGATGTCATTGCTCAGTGAAAGGGGACCTCCATAGGTGCTGTTCTTTCGGGATATGTGTCCATGTGTCTGCATTTTGCCAGCTGTGGCTGGAGAAGGATGGAGTGAGATCACTTGGTAGGGGAAGAGGGTAGGTCGAAAGACAGAGGTAGGAGCGGTTGAGGTTAAAAAAGATAGAAGGTGTAAGAGAGGAAATGAAGTGGGACTCAAGTCTGCAGGATCTCACTGCTTCCTCCTCCACCAGCAAGCAGCAGCGCGTCTCATTGGCATAGGTCACTTTGCTTGGTCCACACAGAGCCAGCTACCTCCTGGGCACAGAAAGTGCCTGGAGAGAGATCTCCGAGATCCCGGTGCTGCAGAGAATCTAGGTCTTGACAAAGTGATCCTTCATGGCAGAATTTACTTTGCAGGTGCCCCATTGCTGTTACTTACACCAAAAAGACATGACAGGATCTTTGAGGGATTCAGAGGCAAGTGAGCTCTCAATGGCAGTTCCTTGGGGACCTGCTGCAGACCTCCGTGGCTCTGCCTTCTGCTCCAGGCGCTAGTTGCGCGTCACGTTTTTCAACTTGCCTAATCCAGTAGTGAGGGTGGATGCTGCCCTCCAGCTCTTTGGGAGTTCACTCAGGGCTGTCTCCACAGATGTTTTGATGGTTACACAATCTCACTTACAGGGACCTGGTTACCATGAAGTGTGTTGGATATAGCTTGTAACTTGGGGCAGCCCCAGGGCAACAGGGGACGCCTCCACTTCACTGTGCTGCGCATGTGCCTGCAGAAGCTGCAGTGCTACAGGTGTGCCCACGGGGCTTTTAATCTTGGCTTTCTGTTTTTCCCTTCACAGAAGCTGCCTTATGTGTATAGAGCCTGCAATCAGCACAAAGCATCTTCACTACCAGAGCTTCCAGCTGTTTGGTTTTGACTTCATGGTGGATGAGGAGCTGAAGGTCTGGCTGATAGAAGTCAATGGGGCCCCGGCGTGTGCCCAGTGAGTAATCGGTTTCTCGAATACCCTTGCGATGCCACCAATTCTCATGCCTCACCCAGCGCATGGCTGTGTCCCAGCTCCAAGTGAAAAAGGTGGAAGAAAGTGAATGGCAGGGGAGTTTTCCAGGCTAACCCAGACCAAACGCTGCTCTAAGTGCCAGTTGATTTAAGTGCATTGCTCCTGTCTTTGTGTTTGGTATCCCTCAGCTTCTTTCCCGTGTGAGATGGGGCACTAACTTCAGGTTTTGGACAAATGGGTTTGAATATAACTTGGATCATTTTTATTGACGCTATTGCGTTGAAGTTGTGTTGCAGAATTAACGCTTTGGGGATCAGGTGGTTTCTCAGTCTCTCTTTTGCAGCCACTGGTGGCTGGTCCTTACCTGAACCCGTGATAAATGAGTAGCGTTAAGGGCAGCAGCTGGAAGTGAGTGACTGAATTTGCAGGCAGCAGGACCCCCGAGCACACTGTGGATGTTGCAGGCGTTGGATCAAAGCCTCCACCAGCCACAGGGAGGCCGGGACAGCCAAACAGCCGTGGCTGTGAACATCTCTGCATAAGCCCAGCAGCAGGAGCTGTATTGTGTGATTGAGACGACCGCAGGAGACTAGAAATCTTTGCTAAATGGGCAAGCCCAGCAAAACAGAACAGGCTGTACATCACTACGCTAGAATTTGATTAGATTAGATGTAGATTAAATTAGGTGTAGATTAAATTCTATTAGATCATCACTAACACTAGGCAAAAAATACAGGTCAAACATACCAGACAGCCTGTTCAGCAGCCTTTTCAGAGCTAGGGCTTGGGGAGCTTTCTGCGCCCAGGATGCCCTGTTCACCATGTGCACCGTGCTGCAATACTGCCTTGCACCTCCTTGTGTTGCCTGCGGTGTGGGTAGAATTTGGCTGTCACTGGGTGGATTTGGGTTGCAGCAATGCCCTGTTTGTTGTGTGCTTCTATGGGCACTTGGAAGCCATCAAAAGCGTCTGAGGTAGGTTTTGGCTATTTGTGGCCTCTCCTTTTCAGTGTTATTCTAATTTATAGCACCCATATCACACTGTTCCCGTTTAAGAGACAAAAATTGGCTGCTGAAAGCAGGAACATTCCCAGGAGCTGAAGAAGTGTCTTACCGTCATGTAGCCTTAACTGCACAGGATGAAAGATATCGTTAATTCCAGTAAAGGCAGCTTTGGTACTAAAAATGTCGCAGATGCCAGCATTGAACGGGAGGTTGCATGTGTATTTCCTTCAGCAGAAAAAGTCTGGGGCTTGCTCAGGAGCCTGTTCTGACAGTAAACGTAGGCAATGGAGTTTATGGTCCTGTCCGGCAGAGAACAATATTGGGAATGGGAGCACCCCTGAAAAAGAAGATGGTTGCTGGGGTAGGCAGTGGGGGAGATGGAAATGATGGCACCCTCCTCCCGTTTGCCACCCTGCAGCTACCTGTAATGGGAGCAGGTTCTTGTAGATCCTGCTGGGAAAATGCATCTCTGTCTACAAATGGGTCGGGGGCCTGCTGGTTTGTCCTGCCTGGGCATCTGATTCTCTCTCCCTTTGTCTCTTAGGAAGCTGTATGCAGAGCTCTGCCAAGGAATTGTGGATGTAGCCATCTCTAGCGTTTTCCCCCTCAACGACACCGGGCAGAAGACGAGCCAGCCATCATCGATCTTTATCAAGCTGTGATGATGACAGGAATGCCTCTGCTGTGCACAGGGAGAGACTGCACCCATCGGGTCAGCAAAGTTCGGTGGCTTATCTCAGTATCATGCCAAAAAGTGATAGAGACAGGCTTCTTATTTTCTGGAAAATCATGGGGAAAAACCAACAATACAGGCATCTACACAAAGCTGCAGTGAGCCAGAGCTGCTCAGACAACTCTGCCTGCATTCACCAAAATCCACTTCAGAAACAGCTCGTGTGACTTTGATATCTGAACAAATCTCTCTGGGAGAACAACAAAGTAACCTTAAAATGAAACCCCAACAAGGATACTATAATACTGTATTAGCTCCTCCTTTTCTATAGTGATAACATTGGGTTTTTTAAGGGAATTGAGCGAAGAGTACGATGATCTTCTGGGACATCGTGGCTGGGAAGTTGTCCTCCTGCTGTGTTTCTTCTTTCCTCACCTACTGCATCATTAGTGCCTTAGCTCAGCTCCAAATAGGTGTGACTCCTTTCCTTTGTTCCTGCTCTTATTACATAGGAAGGAGCAAGCTGTCTTGCATCGCAGGATGCCGAAAACCAGGAATACCGAGAATTCAGTTTTCCTTAAGTCATTTTCCAAGCTGGTTGGCCGAACACCCAGGCAACGGCTGGCGAAAGGGTGCTGAACTGCAGGGGGTGAATTAACCCAAGCAAGGAAGGCAATTTTGTTTATTTATAGCTATCCCTTTTTCCTAATGAGATTTGAATCAGCCTTCATCCCAGTCTGATGCAGTTGGATTTTGTTTAAAAGAGGTAGAGAGACCCTCTCGGGGCTCATCGGCAGGCTGTAGGATTTCTGGCATCACTTTTGTGCTAAGAGCGTTTCAAATAGCAGAAACCCCATCTCCTCAGTTTCTTATGAGACGCTGCAGTGAATTTAGGCTTCTCTCTCAGCGTTCACCTTCATGCATTTGAGGCTTGAATCTGAAACCATTCAGCCTGAATGATTTTTATCCTGTTTGATCCAGACAATTTTATTCTCCTCCATTTGACAAATACTGCGATTTTCTGCCCTGAACACAGTCCACAGCTTGGTCCCAGTTTAGGGGGACAGTGGGTGAGGTTTTGTAGACCAGGAGAGAGATCCCTGTATATAGGTTTGCCACACAGATGGGAAAGCAGGTGGTTTTTGGGGGAGGGGAGGTTAAATTCCTTGAGGTCCCTGAATTTCAGCTAGAGCTCTTTGCAGAGCACAATGGCACTTGGAACAGCAGTGGGCTTTGTGGGAGGTGTTCAGGGCTGTGTTCTGCTGCCTCTGGGAGGGAGAGATGGGTGGCAGCGAAATAAACTGGTTCCTGTTACCCAAAACAAACAAACAGGAGGAGATTGTGGAGGTTACAGGCTTCTGGCTGCCTGTGTGTAATAGGAAGTGAACCAGGCAGTGAGATTTCTGCCTCCCCCAGAAGATCCTAGCACTTTGGCGTACTCATCTCTGCTCATGACAGAGATTTCAGAGGTCTTCATGCCAGCAGACAATCCTGGCGTCTTTCTGTAGGCAGGACTGAAGTGCCCAGGCCTCCTTGGAGTGATGCCTTTTGATTGTGCTGTCATGGGATGGACGTTCGTTGCGGCATGCTGTGAATCCACAAGTGGCACCATTTCACACAGGGCCGCTCCTGTCCAGGAGGGAACAGAGTGCTTAGCAAAACCCCACGGAAGCACCGCAGAGAGGGCACATCCCAAAGAGCCGCGCAGGCACCTCTGAAGTCCACAGCGCCCTGAAGCACGGCGTGGATCTGCACCTTCACGGGGTGTGGCGGACGCAGGGTGCACTGGTGCGCACTGAGAAGTGAGAAGGAGCAGGAGCTGTGTGAAAGCGGGGATGCAGCTTTGTTCCCCTGCACTGCAAGCGCTGGCGGGTGGCCTTGCTCCCAGCAAGAGCCTGAGTGCCAGGTCCAGTCTCTGGGTTTGGGCCTCGTGATGTTCAGAAAAGGGACCGTGAATGCATCGGTTCGTGAGACAGGAAGTGCTGGGTGATAAACTGGGAGATAAGCTGGGTGTCGGGGAACGACTGGTTGGGTTTTTTAACATTATGATAGCCCATAGGTGTCAGAATTTCACTGCTGGTCAGGTAAAGCACAGTGGGAACACTCCAAAGTAAAATGTAGGCTATAACGGTTGTTACTCAACTTGCGAAGTTCACCATGTCTCCGTTGGCATTTTCAGATGTTAGCTCATGTGAGCTTAAAAATACACCTTATTGTCCAGCAAAGGTAACATCTAATAGCGGTCACCCTGGCCCGGGATGTGCCTGGGGTGACGGAAAACGTTGGGCTCTTCCAAGCTCTAGAGCAGACGAGCAGAGCGCAACGTGAGAAAAGAAACTTTTCCCCATCGTAATGAAATTATGAGAAATGTTCATTTTCTGGGGTGCTAGACGCATCCCTTTTTTCCCCTTAAAAGGGAAATTAAAAAAACGAATCACTCCCTTACTGCACAGTAACGCGAGATTCCTGCCGATGTAGTGGGATAAGGGCCAGAAAGCTGCCTGGATGCAGGCAAAAGCAGCGGGCCCAACTGGAGCAGGTGGCACCGCCGGGAGGAGCGAGTGACTCGGGACCCTCTGCCTAACTCCAAGGCTTTTTCTTTCCCTTTTTTCACCCCTGATCGCATTGTGGCAAGTCAGCAGCTGGCCATTTCTGCTGCTCAGCTGAAAGTGGGGCTCCAACTTGATGGTTGAGCCATGACCGCAGGCCATGCAGCTGTTCATACCCTTGCCTTTTCAGCTGGGCTTGGGGGAGGTAGCGATTCAGGGACACTTTGATCGTTGGCCTTGTTTACTGAGTTTTTCAGAAATAAGTAAGAGCCTCTGTAGGAAAAAAGCAGGTATCGCATGTATTTACTGCCTGCTCTCAAAGTGCTCCCCGAGGTAAAACGCAGGAGGTAAATGATAAAGGATGGAGACCACAATGCCTGAGGTCTTGCCTGAAATATTAGCTACGAGGTGGAGTAGAGGATGCGTGTGTGGCCGAGGCCTGAGCATTGCAGCCGTGGGTGCACCTTGCAAGTGCTGCTCACAAGCCCTTGTGAGACTTTTGTTTCTTTTTTTTTAGGAATACACAACAATAAATGTTTTCTAGCTTATTTCAGCTAAAAGGTCAATGGGAAAGGTCTCGCTCTCATTCCTGAGCTTTCACAAAGGATGGTGCTGGGTTTCCAGAAGACATCTACCATATTGCAGAATGTCTCTAGTCTTAGTTGTATCCCTTCCTTTCAGCCAGGAAGGATTTCAGGCCCAGGTGCTCTGGCTGTGTTTTCCAGCAGGGTCTGGTCCTGCTGGACTCTGGGTTTCAGGTGACTCCCATGTGGCTTGTCTCATACCAGGTTAGTCGTGATTACCATGTAACAGCTATTGTGCTCCTGCCAAAATCTGGTGGCCGGCCACAGCCCACGGATAATGCTGGAGAAGTCTAAGAAAGGCTCAAAAGCCGCTTCATCCAGGCTTTCCAGCCCTGCTGTGACCAGCGCCCTTTCAGGACTGCTTGCATGTCCCTGCTCCCAGCATTTGTTGTTCTCCACGTGCAGCTCTCCGGGAGAGCAGTGCTGTGCCGTACGTAGGTTCATAATCATGTCTCATTGCCAGTGTCTGTTATGGCAGCCCTCAGAAAACCATGGTGTTGAGAGGACGGTGGGGTACATACAGCGCTGCCAAGCTGGCAGCCCCACGGGCTCCGTTTTGTGTCCCCAGCTGCTCTCACGTCAGCATGTGCGTGTGGGGCCAGCGGATGCCTGAGCTGGTGGATCTCTGACTACTCTATCCACATCTCTCCTAAACCATCATTAAAACATGCAAACCACACAGCCTGCGGTGTTTCCTTGGGCCCCCGGGGCGTCAGGTCCCCCAGAAAACCTTCCTGTGGGCACCTATCATGAGCGATGCCCCCCTTGCCATGCGGGGAACCCAGGAGCCAGCCCAGCCCCACAGTGAAGGTTTCATCACCTCGAGGTGACAAATGTGAGACAGCAGCTCTGGCCCCGCACCCCAGAGCTGTCCCAGCACCGACGGGAGGTGGGGAGTGGGGGGGCTGTTTGGGGGTGCAGGGGTGTGGAGGCGGTCGGGAGCGATGGGGGGGTGTCAAAGCTTCCCCACTGCTGCTGCAGGGACCCTGGGGTGCATAAGGCTGGGGAGGGGCAGGCCGTGGGGGACGTGGGTGCAGGTGGCTGAGGACACAGTGCTGGGGGGGAGCATGGCTCACGGACACAGCTGGGAAGTGTTGGGCACAGGGTGGGGGGCAGGAAAGGGGTACGTGGCTGGGGCTGGCTGTGGGGGGCAGCAAAGGGGGTCATGGCGAGGGGTGGCTGTGGGGCACAGGGTGAGTGGCAGGAAAGGGGGGAAATGGCTGGGGGTGGCTGTGGGGCACAGGATGAGAGGGAGGAGAGGGGGGACACGGCTGGGGGAAACTATGGGGCACGGGGGGGGACACTGCTGGGGGTGGTTGTGGGGGGCGGGAAAGGGGGACACGGCAGGGGGTGAGTGTGGGGCACGGGGCTGGGATGGGGCTGGGTGGGGGGGGCAGGAAAGGGGCGACACGGCTGGGGGTGGCTGTGGGGCACAGGGCGGGTGGCAGGGATGGGGGACACGGCTGTGGGTCACGGGGAGGGTGGCGGGGATGGGGGACACGGCTGCGGGTCACAAGGGGGGCGGTGGCGGGGATCGGGGACACGGCTGGGGGCGGCTGGGGGTCACGGGGGGGTGGCGGGGATGGGGGACACAGCTGTGGGTCACAAGGGGGTGTGGCGGGGATGGGGGACACGGCTGTGGGTCACAAGGGGGGGGTGGCGGGGATCGGGGACGCGGCTGGGGGCGGCTGTGGGGCACGGGGGAGGTGTCAGGGGTGGGGGACACGGCTCCGGGGCATCGGGGGGTGGCAGGGATGGGGGGGGACACGGCTGTGGGTCACAAGGGGGGGGTGGCGGGGATCGGGGACACGGCTCCGGGGCATCGGGGGGTGGCAGGGATGGGGGGGGGGGGTGCCAGGGCCGGGTGGCGCCGCGGGGCTGCTCGGAGGCGCAGGGATGCGGGGCGGCGGCCGGGCGGCTGTGCGCATGCGCGCCCCTCAGCACGCGGTGCTGGGTGCCGCAGCGCCCCCTGGCGGACCGGCGGCCCGCGCCCCCGCACGTGGCCCGGCCTCCGCCACGTTTCCCGTGAGGCGGCGCGCGGCGGCCGGTCCGGCATGGCGGCGCGCGGCGACGGGGACCCGCACCGGCTGCGGCCGAGGCCGCCGGGCAGCGGCGGCGGGGCCCGGCGCGACCTGGCCGCCGCCCACATCGAGTCCTTCAACTACGCCGTCAGCGAGGGCGTCTACCGCGCCGTGCAGGTCGGGGGCGAGGGGGACGCGGGGGGGTGGCGGCGGCGTAGGGCCGGGCCATCCCGCCGGGCCTCATGCCGGTACCGTTGCAGGATCTGTTGCCGCTGGAGTTCGCGCTGAAGGACAGACGAGTGTCGCTGGCGGTGGTGGGGGTGTCCATCACCCCCCCCGCCGTGCCGGCCGGGACGGTGTGCCAGGAGCGGAGGGTGTTCCCCGCCGAGTGCCGCGGCGTTCGCAGCACCTACCGCGGCAGGATCGCCGTAAGTGTCCCTCCGCCCGCCGCTCTTGTGTCCCCGCGCCGCACTGGGGCAGCAAAGCCAGCGGAGCCCCTCACCCGTTTCGGTGTCCTCTGCCCACCATCCCCCTGGTTCCACCGGCCTCGGCGGGGTTCTGAGGGCTGCGCCCCCTGTGGAGACTCGGGTGTCACAGAATCACAGAATGGCAGGGTTGGAAGGGACCTCTGGAGATCATCTAGTCCAACCCCCCTGCCAGAGCAGGGTCACCCAGAGCAGGTGGCACAGGAACGCGTCCAGGTGGGTTTTGAATGTCTCCAGAGACGGAGACTCCACCACCTCTCTGGGCAGCCTGTGCCAGGGCTCTGCCACCCTCCAAGTAAAGAAGTTCCTCCTCACGTTTAGGTGGAACTTCCTATGCTCAAGTTTGTGCCCGTTACCTCTTGTCCTGTCCCCGGGCACCACTGAAAAGAGCCTGGCCCCATCCTCCTGACACCCACCCTTTAAGTATTTATAAGTGTTGATAAGGTCCCTCCTCAGCCGTCTTTTTTCCAGACTGAAGAGACCCAAATCCCTCAACCTTTCTTCATAAGAGAGGTGTTCCAATCCCCTAATCATCTTCGTAGCCCTGAAGTGTCGGTGAAGTATGAGCTCCCTGAAGCCTCCCCTCCGACCGGGCCCTCCCGGGCCCCGTCTCCGCTGCCTGCCAATACACCGCGGCCGGGCTGTGGGGTCTTCACTTGGCTGTCAGATTTGCCTTGCCATCAGCCAGCCAGTTTGGGAGGAGACGGGGACAATCCGAATCCTGTTCCTGCAGGAATCTGGGTTTCAGTAGCAGCATCGCTCCTACGGGGTTCTGAATCGCTCTTGATGACATCGTATGTTCAGCGTGTTTCCGAATTGCTCTGAAATTTGCCCAGAGAAGCAGCATCCTCAGCAAATATTTTCCTTTGCACTCTGAAAGATTTGTACGGCCATTGCTGTTTTCTATTAAAATTGTGTAATTGTGCCTGAGCGGTATGTTTGCATGAGGCACAAGGTGCAAGGGAAATGCTTGCTTGCAATTTCAGCTTTTTTTTTTTCTCTTTGTCCAAAGCATTACAATTTACAGTGATAAAAGCAACTGTAAGTGCAGTATCTTATCTGAACATGAAAGCGGGGCAGTCACAGATTGCGCGCGGCCGTTTTCCCAGTGGCTCTTAGATTTTCCTGAGCTAGAGGTGCTTTTATTTTTCATACCTGAATTACTTCCCATCCTTTTTTCCAATGTTTATCTGTTTAATTTTTTATTTTTTTTTGAACCCACGTAAATGTTTGGCACAGTTGGAACAAAACATTTGGCTGTGCCCTGTGCGAGAAGGTTTTGCCTTGTGCTGGGACGGGTTGGTTGGTCTCTCCCACTCCCTGCCCTTGCGCAGCACTCTGTGATCATGCCCTGTTCCCACCGCGCTGCCGCTAACCACGTACTCCTCCCTCAGATTCTTCCTGCGGCTCTCGCTTCCCCACGGCGGGCTCACCCCACGGCGGGAATGAGCCCCGCTCTGCTGAGCGGCTGCTCCTACAGGAGCCACTTTATACCATTAGTATTGGCTTAAGGTGGAGACCAAAACTGTGCGGGGGATCTCAGTGTAAGGCTGCACCGCGGATTTAGAGAGGCGCAGTAACCTTTCCCTTCCTTCCCTTAGACTCGATTTAATTTTTTAACTGTTGCCAGGTGTTGAACCAGTGTTATTGGATTGCAGTGCTGGTGTTTCTGACGTGCATGGCAGCAGCTCCTCTAAAGCCTGTCGTTCTGCCTACAAAGTGAGGATTGTTTGCTCCCACAGTGCACCTTATCACCTTGTGCCTTACATTCAAGGGGTCCTTCTGCGGACCCACTGCCAGATCTTGTTATTGTAAATAAATTATTTTCTTTCACGCACGCATTTCTTTCCCACTTTTCAGATCACTCGTGAACACGTCAAGTGAACAAGACTTAGGAAGGGTCTCTACAGGCTTGTAGTGGATGTCTTTTCATTGAGCGGTTTCTGTTTTGTACTTTTTCTCTTAACTGTTTGTTAACTCCTGAGGTTTCCTTTTGTATCCTGTGGCTGCCTTTTTTTATTTAGGCTGCTCTGTTGAAGGGCCTGAAAGGGAAAGCAGGCTGTGTCAACTTTGTTCGCACTACTAGCAGCTTCTTCACCTGGTTCTGGGCTTGTATGATTTTCTTATGTAAACCCATGTTGGCTGGTTTCCATGGAGTAATCTTTATGCATGTATCTACTAGTTCTGCTTTTTATTATCATTATCCCCATTTTACAGTGATAGAACTTTGTTAAACAGAGTGTGGTTATATTAAATGTACAGTTACCACAGCAGGAAAGATTAAAAGGGCAACTTAATTTGCTCACCGTTTGCCTTGTGTCATTTTAGGCTGACATCAGCTGGTCAGTGAATGATGTGCCACAAGGGACTATTAAACATCCCCTGGGGTATATTCCAATCATGGTGAAGTCCAAGTTCTGCAACCTCTACAATCTTTCTCCAAAAGAGCTAATGCAGCACCATGAGGAGGAAGAGGTAACGGGGATTTTGTGGGTCAGGAAAAATCTGCGTTTTACGTGAGCAGTCTCTCAGGGCAGCTTCTCTTTACAGAACTTGAGCATTTATATTTTATTTCAGGTCTGACTTGTTATTTCTCTGAACTTACCCTATTTATGGTGGTGCGATACAGCATCTTGAAAGATTTGCAGTCACAGCTGTCTTTGATTACAGGGTTATGTTTGGTGCCAATGCTTACAATTCCAGTATACGACTTCTCAACTGCTACCCTGCAGCTGAGGCTGCGTAGCAGTGAGTGGGCCTCTGCGGAGACAGAGGTTCGGAGAACAGGCATTGAACGGGGCATTTTAATTCTCAGTTGTCTCTGCAGCTTTTTCCTCATTTCCCTGCTAGCCTGTCAGCTGCGGGGAATTGAATACAGAATTATTTAATGCCATATTTTGCGCCCACAAAAAGAGGAAGCAAACTATGAAAGAAAATCTACAATGGCGTATTATTGCTGCCCCCCTAGTACGCGGCTTGTACCTTTATTCATACTATTACTTGCTACTGAAACAATTTTGGTCTGATGGCATACTGTTTGGGGAGCTATAAGTTAAGCATGTATGTGACCAGAAAGAGGTTTTCTGCACTGAAGATCCGTTTTGGTTTATAAACTCAAAATGAGAACTTCAGAGTATTTATTAAAAAAAAAAAATTAATGTCAGCTCTTCAAAGCCATTCAGTGGACCACGCAGGGTTTTGTTGGTTTATTGTTTGGTTTTTTTTCTTTCTTCCTTTAAATTGTGGAACATGCATCCCTTTCTTTGCACTGTATGCTACATTTAGACTTCATAGTCACTGGCAAGGAGTGCAACCTTTCCAAATGCAGTGCTCAAACGTATGTCTTGCTATGTGTTTCATAGGTAAAACATTAAATGTTTGTTAACGTACAATACAGGCATTTTTGTCTTAAAATTCTGGATTATGAATTTCTAAGCACATTAAAATAATTTTTCTTCTTCTGCCAGGAAATGGGTGGCTACTTTATAATTAATGGCTTAGAAAAAGTTATTAGGATGCTGATTATGCCCAGGCGAAATTTCCCTCTTGCAATGACAAGACATAAATGGAAAAACAGAGGCCCTGGTTTCACAGAGTACGGTAAGCTGAACAGTTTCCTGCAGCATCCTGCTAGTAACTACTTGAGGACAAACAGGAGTGACCATCTATAGCTGACTTTCGTTAGTTTGTTTTGCCGTAGCTCTTGTGTAATGTTTATGTTTTTTACTACATATAAAAATAAAGGGTCAACACCACCATAAAGGGTACAAGCCTGCGGCAGGTGCTGGCCTTGTGGGAGCTGTCTGAGCCGCCCATGCTGAGAGAGGGGATTTTATTCCAGGTCTTGCAGTACATGTAACCTTTTGTTACATGGAAGGTGTAACTAAAACCCTGCCTTCAGTAAAAGTCAGTGTAAACT
The DNA here is from genome assembly GCF_964199755.1 of Larus michahellis. Taxonomy (NCBI): domain Eukaryota; kingdom Metazoa; phylum Chordata; class Aves; order Charadriiformes; family Laridae; genus Larus; species Larus michahellis. Next base: position 15,024,035 of record NC_133898.1, on the reverse strand, counting down.
GCTGAACTTGTTTCATTAAGTTTGTTTCTCCTTACTTTGGGATGGCAGATTTAATTTACGTGAAGCAGATTAACTAGATTCTTGGTTGTTCCATACCTTTGTCATGTATACTCAGTAACAAGTTTAAATCTTAATTAAACCAGAAAAGTTACAGTTTTAAACTCAGGTGCTACCTGCTGCTGATTTGACTGGACCATGGTGTTTGAGCACACACTGTAATTACACATTAATTAACTTTGAGGCAGTGCCAGTTTGCAACGCTCCTATTTGTTTTATTTTTGTTTGTCCTGCTGTGGTTAGGATGGGGTGGGAACAGGAAACACTGTTTCAGCTGTACCACCCGAACACAAGGGATGTGAACACTTGACCTAGAGTGGAATTCGGAAGAGGACTTGTGTGTTGCTGTATCTTACAACCGAAGGTTACAAGACAGAATAGTTGAGCCTTGGGGCTTTCCTTTTCTTAAAAGCTGTGTGCATCTTCCAAGCCTCGCAGCAAGTGCACTGGCTGTCCTGAGACGTTTGTCCACTAAGAGCTGAATTGAGGTGGTGTATTTAATTGAAATGGGAGACTGATGCTAAGACTGGTGATCTGCCCCGTGTTCTCAGCCGTGAAGTAACGAAGTTTCTTTTGTGAATTGTCTCACACGGGCACGGCCACGACACAGTGATGCAGCCATTTGGTTTTGTAGAGCTCACGTTGGTCTTTGCTTGTGTTAATTTTTGCAGGAGTAGTGATGCACTGCGTTAAGGATGAGCACACTGCAATAAATATGAATCTTCACTACTTAGAAAACGGTTGCGTCATGGTGAATTTCATTTTTCAGAAAGAGTTGTTCTTCCTTCCCTTGGGATTTGCTCTGAAGGTAAACAACTAATGCTCCTGCTTTCTGTCTTGAATAAATACAAAGTTTTGCTAAGCTTTTTTATTTAGGTAATGAGAATAAGCCAATTCTATATCAAGTATTTTCAGTCATCCTTCCTATACTGGATGAAGAACCAAGCCTATGCCTGTAATGTAACACTCGGCTGCAGCAGAAAAAGCCTGTGGTGAGAGTTAGGCAAGGGTTTCATGGCTTTTTGCTAATGAACGCTCTGAATGAATAGCTCTTGGAGAGTGTAAGAGTTTGCCACATAATGTGAAAGATCTCGGGAATCTTTTTAGAACAGAATGACAGCTGAGTGTTCAGTGAGTGAACAACATTAATCATTAAAGTCAGGTTGTCGCATCTAAAAGTAAACCAGTGAACGCACGTTTGGTGAATGTAGACTGTGCTTTGGATAGCTGGCAAAAGTTTTACAGACCTAGAGTATTTCAGCTGTGTATTTTACCTACAGCAGCGAAGTGTTAGAGCAAATCAGAGGCCTGTGGCGCTACATGATGGAAGCATCATGTAAATCAGCCTCACTGAATTTGTATCTTCTTTCAACCTGCTGTATTCACATTGGACAATGCATTTCACTTTTTCTTCAATAGTTTTCTTCAGTTCCTGTTTCAACATAAGTAGTTACCAAAAGGAGCTGACTAGCTGTTGTTCTAATATGCAGAGGAAATGTACTGACTTTCTAGTAGCTCTTGAGAACTCAGGATAAGCAGGCCATATTGTCTGAAGTTTGGATTCTTCCATAATTGGTCACTCTCTGTGGGTTTGCATCCTCCCCTGCATCAATCAAGCTGGGTGCTGTACTGGTTTCCTGGGGCCCGGCCAGGTCCCACTGTATCAGACTGCTGGTATGGCGGCCCCACTGCATTTCTGCTCTGGCTGTAATTCTGGTTTCTTCTTGCTGTGTAATCATCCCACTGGTCTCCTCTGCTGGACAAGAGGCAGCACGTGCTGGAGAAGAGGCAGCACATGCTCTGGCTGATTCCAGATTGTATATATCGTGATTACCAAGCAGCAGAACTGAGTTTACGTTGCCCCCTTTTGTAAAGAAACCTGCCTTAGTGTCTTTTTCATGCAGCCTTCATTTTTTCCTGAAGTTTTTGAAGCCTACTTAAACATGATGAACAAAGAGTTTACTTAAAGATGAGGCACATTTGTCAGTAAATACCGAAGTCATTGGTGGACAACATATTTACTTAACGCTAAAAGAAGTTGTAAAGAAACAACTAGGAAACCATTATAACACCAAGAGCTAAGAGCGTTGGATTTAAGTATGAGCTTTAGTATGTGAAGTGCTGAAACTATAGTGAATTCGTTCTAATAGCCTTCATCAAAAGGCTGAATTTACCTTTTGGTTTGCATGAGAATAAGTAGCAATTTGAGATGCTGGTGGGTTAAATTCATGTTTCTAAATGAGCTCATTCTTTAAAGACATAAGTAGATCTTACCTAAACAAGAGAAGCCTGTTAATTTAGAGGGTGCAAGTTTGTTTTTTTCCAAGGGTCTCATTGGATTGGGAGTACTTGTCATCATCAGGATGTGAATATCCCGTGCATTACTCTCTAAGCACCTCAACCCCACAGTATTTTTCAGTTTGCATGGTGGAAGGGTATTTCCAGAGGACTGAAAACCTAAATCAGTAGGATGGTCTGGTGTTGCTATGACTTTGTTTTTCTGATCTGATACACTTCTGTCTTTCAGGCATTAGTTAATTTCCCAGACTACCAGATTTTTGAAGAGTTGGTCAAAGAAAAGGAAAGTGACACCTTTTATGTGAACTGTGTTACTGAGATGATGAGAGCAGTAGTGGATGCTGGCTGTCTGACACAGCAAAACGTCCTTGAATACCTGGGAAAGAGTTTCAGAGTAAAACTTAACCTTCCTGAGTGGTACAGCAATGAACAGGCTGCAGATTTCATTTTGAAGTATGTATGTATGCATGCATATAGGAGTGTGTGATTCAGTGTAATCATATTGAAATTTAGGCAGATTTAAGAGTACTTTGGCACATTACATCACATATTAAAGACTAATGAAGAGAAGGTTAAAGCTAGGTCTGTGACTGCTCGAAGCTCTATTTGTTGAACAGAAATATTGCAATATGTGGTACTTTGTCAGTTTCATACAGTCACTGGCAATTACGATGAAAATTACGTTTATCTTTTAAAATGGTATATTTACCTGCTTTAAAATCTTGCTGCTTCCATGGAATAAGCTGGAAAGGAATGGAAGAGCTGGCTTTGAGACTGTCAGTGTGACAGGCATTCAACTAAATAATTTATTTTTCTGGTAAAGTAGGTGTTTGCTTTTTGGGAGGTTTTTTAGCACATAAAAAGGATCATTTGGGATGCCCAGGTCCTTTAGTAATTCTAAATAAGGGGTGGTCAGGTGGCTGGAAACATTAAGGCAGCTGGCAGGTGCCTCAGAGGGGCACTTAAAAGTCCATAAAAGACCAGCAGGAAGCACAGAATTTTGTACCGAAAAATGTGAGTGGGTAATCTCAAGAAAGTTAATTACTCTGATTTTCTTATTTCTAAATATTCTGTTGGGCAGGTGGGTGGTTGGTTTGTTTTCCTCTGGTATGTTCTGGACACCTTATTAGCCTCAGCTGAGGAGATAGAAGAGGAGGAATAGTGAAAAGATGTACCTTGTATGTAAGAGTGCTGGAACTGTAACTTACCTGGACAGAACCTACCTTTGGAGTTTTGTCTTACTTTGCAGTGAAGTTGTGAAGGCTTCAGTAGAGGGCAACGTAGAGCAGAAGTGAAAAGCAGAAAAAAAATCTTTGAGTGCTGGTGGAAGACTTTTGCGCTTGCATCTTGGAGAGCAAGTGATCTCAAGTGTCTTGGAAAGCAGTCGATCAGCTTTAGTAGGAATTAGGTGTGGCTTTCCTTTTGGCTTGTGCTGGAGTGCTGTTCAGCCCACAGTTTTCAACATGTGGGTTGATAGCAGTGGAGATCTGGACTTTCTGTAGCAGGACACTGATAGCGTTAACAGAAGTGTTTTGTGGTTTGCTAGTAGTTTCTACTTCAGATTTGGGGGGGCGTTGCATGTATGTGGATATGTGTGTGTATATGATTGGTGTCATAGCTACTGTAAAATAACACGCAAACATCATCTGTTGACTGCTCCTGATGCAAATATCTGTTTACGTAAACTGCGTACTTGTACGGACATCTAATGTGGGAGTCTGTAAAATCAATCTTTCACAAGGTTCACCTTCACCTAATCAACCAGGCATATCCTTGACAAAACTAGCCTGTTAAAAGACAAGTTGATCATTCTTCAGCTCCGTCTCTGGGGTTTTTTAATTATTATTTCCCTGGGATTTTCATATAATAGTAATGGCAACTGGAAAAGCTTGTGCCTTGTTAGGCTTTTTAGCAAAAAAAAATTTGGTTTGCGATATTGAGGAGGAACTTGAAGTACAGCTAGCATGAAGAGTTGTCCTCCTCCTTTCTCTTCCTCCAGCAAGTGTATCTGCATACACCTGACAAACAGAACTGAAAAGTTCTACCTGCTGTGCATGATGACCCGGAAGCTGTATGCTTTTGCCAAAGGGGAGTGCATGGAGGATAATCCAGACAGTCTGATGAATCAAGAAGTGCTTACCCCGGGACAACTTTTCCTTATGTTCTTAAAGGTAAGGTCTTAAGGGGTTTAAGCCTGTGAATGTAATGGTTACCCAGTCCAGACCCCACGGTGACCATGGGGACAAGAAAAGCGCAGGAGCCAGAGTGAAGAGCAGGGAGCCTGGATATGCTATGAAAGCTGAGAGAGTGCTGGGTGTCGTGTAACCAGGAAGGCTTGGCTGTCTCAGTATAGGGTACTAAATATGCTGAAGAAAAGCCTGTACAAAACCTGGAATAAAGAGCTTTGTAGCCTTCCAGAGCAAATGGAAGCACCCCATTCAGGGTTGGAGTATGAGGAAGGAAGACTACCGATCCTTCTGGTGTTCAAAGAGGGGTTTGAAACAGCATACTTCTGTTGTATCGATTCATGTGAAAGTGGTAAAGATCTGCCTTGTTGTGGTGCTGCTGTTTCACATGGCAAATGTACAAGAAAATAACTGCCCCCTCCATCTTTCAAAAGTGATGATTCATGAAATTGTCATCGCGCTCCCATCTTTAAATTCCTTTATGGATCAGGAATTTGATAGCATGCTTCTGACTTAAACAGTTAATTTGTTACTGGTGATGTAAAAATGTGGTTCTCTCATCTGTTCCAATTCAATGTGAATTCAGTTTATTTCTAGGGATTCTTCTCTTTAGGATGCCAGGAGGAAAGTATTCCTGTTCAGAAGCTTGACTATCCCATGAAAATCATTGTGGAATAGTAGTTCCTGTCCCCAAGTAAAGATACTTCCCTGAATTATTAGATAACGATTTTTTTTAACCTTGTCCATTTTAACTAAAATTTTCATTAGCATTGTTTTATGGAAAGACTACTAATACCTCTCTTCTACTTGAGTAGTTTCAGTGAGTTTAGAAATAAAATAAAAAGTGAGTTCTGGGAAGGATTTTAGTGCTATGTGGAACTGCCACCAGGAATCGGAAAAGGTTTCTTTCCTGCCTGGCCCTGTCAGATCAGCAGGGGAGTGAGGTAACAGCCCCTTTTTTGAATGCAAAGATCCTAAATAGACTAGAGCATACAGTAGACACTGTGGCTGTATACAGTGGATTTTTCTAAGAATTCAAAGCGTTATTTAGTATCTTGTGTCCTTTTCCCTGTTTTTATATAGTATCTAAGATCACAGCAGTGATAAAATTACAGTTAAAATTAAAATCCGCTATCTCACATTGTCTCAGCAACATTTAAATACTGTGTGTCCATGGCCTTCAAGTTTTGGTTTCTAAACTTACTTCATTAATGTGGTTTTACTTTTGTCACTGTATTTAGCAGGGTAAACAGTGGCGTTAGTCTTGTGGTCAGATTTTAGGTATGATTTCTGCTTCGGATTTTGATTGTTCTTGATGAAATTCTGTTATTGTACTTCATTTGCCAGACTCATCACCAGTCTGGGTGGAAGTGATTACTAAGCTGTTGGATGGGTATTTTCCTTGCAGGCCTGTGTTGGCGTGATACTGTCAAGAGCTTTGATACAAAACAAAGTCAGTATGGGAAATGTGGATGGAAAACTGTCAGTTCACTAAAAGTTGTCCATCCTGCTGATTTCAGGGGATTTCTGTAGCACATGCAACTGATGTGAAGTTGTAATTTGAGCCTTTATTTTCCTGTTTTAAATTTAAATCTCTCTCTTTTAAACTGTAGGAGAGGCTTGAAAGCTGGTTGCAATCTGTTAAGTTCGTTTTGGAGAAAAGAGCAGAAAAGGCCGATATCAACATAAATGCAGACAGCTTGGTGAAGGCGTTCGGCCTGGCAACAGACCTTACCAAGCCATTTGAATATCTTCTTGCAACTGGTAACCTGCGATCTAAAACCGGTAAATCTTCAGGCTTAAGAAGCCTTTTTTTTCCCTGCTGAACAGAATGAGAAACAACATAAACCAGCTCTTAACTGAAAACAACTGCTTGTACGCAGACATTGTACGCTGTAACTGAATTAGCGAAAGTGGTTTGAGGAAAGGGATAGTTGAGGAAAAAGGCAAGATTTCTCCTCAAGCATAGACTTTATGCATGGATAAAATAGGTTAGTTATTAAAGCAAAGCCTTTACCCAGATGAACAGTTGAAACTAAATTTAGAGTTGGCCAATATAGCAACCATATTTTGATTTGGTTTCCCAAAGATTATTTCTTCAGAGAAGGGGTGTTCATTTGTCAGGACTGCCCCATTGGTCGTGTGAGCTTAAATGGAGAGAAACTGCTTCGCTAATGTATATTTCCAGTTTACCTTGTGCTTTCCTGAAGTGTCTAGTGTGATGATGTTGTAATGGAATGCCCACTAGAAAATGAAATCTGATTAGAAGGCCACAGAATTTCAGTAAAAAGTACTAGCTGCAAAACCCCAAGTCGCTTCACTGGGAATGACTTTCACGTGTTTCTAAAAGGAGTTGGATTTTAAGCGATAGCTTGGAATTTAAAGTCTCTAGGCCTCTTCAGGTCACTGAGTTGCCTGTTCACAAGCAACAGCATATGTGGCTTCTGTTGTTGTGATCCTGTGTGAGCATCTTTAGGGCTTGTCAGTGAAATATAAGAAACTGCCTTGTAACATCGTACTTTATTTGTTAAAGCCGGATGACGTCCTGACATAATTCTCAATTTTGTTCCCAAGGCCTGGGCATGTTACAGGACAGCGGCCTGTGTGTGGTGGGAGACAAGCTGAATTTCATTCGCTACCTTTCCCACTTTCGCTGCGTACACAGAGGGGCAGCGTTTTCCCAGATGAGAACTACAACTGTCCGCAAGCTGCTGCCCGAATCCTGGGGGTTCCTCTGCCCTGTGGACACCCCGGATGGAGAACCCTGTGGTCTGATGAACCACATGACAGCTGTGTGTGAAATAGTGACAGAGATAGTGCCTGTGAGAGATATTCCACCTTTGTTGTGTTCCCTGGGTATGTTTTACTGACTTGATCATGTAAGGAAACGGTCTTCCTTTTTACCTTTCTACCCTGCAAACCTGTATCTGGGAAAGGTTCTCCAGATACCGTCACTGTACACTGTTAACTTGAGAAGCTGAAATCAAGTTAAAACTGTACGTACTGTGCTTCTGCTTAGTGTTTATACAGGTATGTCAGTGTTTTGGAGTGTAAAGTTCAATGTAAATGTCTCTTAGGTGTTTGCTGGAGAGTCAAGATGTTCACTTAAGCACAAGGAATTGCACAGTACAAGGTCTAAGAAATTGAACAAAACAGTGCCTTTCTATTGCTGCTGGTGACTCGAGTTAAACTGCAGCTGACTTGTAATTACCACAATAATGGGAATCCTTATTTCAATCAGAAAAATGAGGCGGGGAATGGGGCATTCTTAGTTGTCCATGTTTTGTATTTTCCATTAAATTATCTACAGCTTTGCCCTGTAGGACTGAATGTTTAGATGTCTCAGAAAGCTTTTTGGTGTGGATTGAGGCTTCCTGCAGAAATAACTTCTGTGTTTTGTTTGCTTTTTCGGCTGTTCCTTCTACCAACCCCCTCTTCTCGCAGGTGTCACCCCCATTGATGCGACGCCAAGCAAGCCTTACGCGGAGTGTTACAGAGTTGTGTTGGATGGCTCTGTGGTGGGCTGGGTAGAGCGGGAGCTGGCTCCTGAGATTGCAGAAACCCTCCGCCGTTTCAAGGTTGTCTTGTTTAAAATGTTTCTTAGCTAAGCATCCTCAATATGCAGTGGTCAAAAATAGGCATGTTTGGAACTTTTTTTTTTTAAACTTCCATTTAAGTCTTTTTAATCTGACCCAATAAGTTATCTTTGGCTGTATGTTAGTATCAGAATGCGCTTTTCTGTTTTTCTTGTTTATGTCCGTTTGTTTGGTCTATTGGTTTATGAAATCATAATTTTTAGAAGAACTTTTTTTCTTGAAAAAGGTAAGATATACATACTCTGTCCTTTTCTTGGCGGAGACTTTTCTAAAAGTATTTTAAAAATCTTTTCCCCACCATTTTATATCCACCTGTGGTTGGCATTTTCATTGTGTAGCCTGTTGGATGCGGCTTAACTAAACCAGTGTTGGTTTGTGTTTCTAAATTGGTATTCCTTTGCGCAAACAGATAACACAAGAGAAGAGATTTCCTGCACGGGCAGAAGTGGTCCTTATCCCAATGACAGGAAAACCCAGTCTGTATCCTGGGTTGTTCATTTTTACTACCCCTTGTCGGATGGTGCGGCCTGTCAAAAACCTGTTCTATGGAAGGAATGAATGGATTGGTACTCTGGAACAGGTGAGCTTTGCATATTTCCTTTATAAAGCGTTGACTATTACAGAGGTACCTGGCATAAAACCAATGTTATAGAAAATATTTGTGAAAGCAGCTGAGGATGGGGCATAGGGAGCTTGTGTTGAAGAGCTAGAACAGGCGACAAAAGGATTTTCTCACCTCCTGCTAATTGGTTTCTGGTAAATGTCTTGGAGGACTGTAAGGATCTTTTTGAGATATTGAAATCTCTCTCAGTATTAACTTCGTGAAGCTTTTGAGGCGAAAAAGCTATCTTGCGTTACATCATGTTCCCCAAACTGGCCATGGGCAGCCAAGCAGTGGATTGCCAGGGACCTTGCCCATTTGGAACAATTAAAATGAGAGACAGGAGGGAGAACAAGTTACTGCAGTTTTCTATTTCCAGACTTGCTTTCCTTGCAGTTGGTCTGTGATTGTGATAGGTAGTTTAGCAACCATCTGGTATTTTTCTTGCCTGCTAATACACTAATGTGCAGACCACGACCACAGCGAAAACTGAAATGGATAAAAAGACACTGATTGGAGGCAGCTTTAAAAAGTGTTGTCTGATTTGATGCTTGCAGGTCTTCATGAACGTGGCCTCGCTGGAGTCGGAGGTGGTGCCTGGCACAACAACTCACCAGGAGCTCTTCCCTCACAGCATTCTGAGCGTGGTGGCCAACCTCATCCCCTTTTCTGACCACAACCAAAGTCCGCGAAACATGTACCAGTGCCAGATGGGTAAGTGCTGTAGTACTTAATGCTGCAAGTCCCTGGGCAAGGGAGAGGGGAGGAAAAAAATTTCTCACGTGCCTATTCCAGTGTGTCTTCCCACATTCCCAAATAACAGCTCTTCCCAGCTGTTATTTCAATATTGAGGTTGATTAACAGCCATTTTTTTCATGGCAAAGTAAATGAAGTCAAGTTTATCATCCTGGTTGCCTTCCAGTGGGCAGTTCTAGGTTGTCGGACTCATGTTGCCTTCCTTAAGCCTTTAGTAAGTTTTGTTTGTGTTTTTCTTAATTTGTTGTTGTTGATGACCCAGACTGGGCGCTGCACCAGCTGTCTGGTGGTGTTAGCGTCTGACAACTGTGCTGCCAACAGTCCTCTCGTCCCCACAACCGACAGAGGTTAACCTACTTCTCACTGGTAGCTGCAGCAGATGCTCTGCAGCAGTTAGTGTGAGGTTTCCTTGCCACCTGTTCAGTGAGCGACTGCTGTCTTGACGCTGCAGCTGTTGAGAGGACACTTGCTATAGGCATCTGTTGCAAGAGAGTAATACAGCACTGGCAACAGGGTGTGGGGAGGTTCTGACAAATATTTGACAAAGATTTAAACTGATTTACTTGGTTGTCTGAAAAGTTGTGATATGGTATGTAGTGGGGTTGGGGTTTCAGTCAGATGAGGTGCAAGTGATGTGCTTATTTAAAAAAAAAAAAAAAGGTAGGCTAAGAGAAGGTGTGTGGGTAGGGACGTCAAGAGAGCAGGTCTCATTACCTCGATAGCATCACTAGCATATTACATTTATGACAATATTATCAGAAAGATGTCCTTAGAATGCTACCACTTTTTCATACTTTTCTGAAAGTACCAATGTGACGATGTTTAAAACTTGGTTTCTTTGCCAATATATTTACGCTGCAGAAGCAAATGCTTTTTGGCCTGAAAATATGTAAGGTGTGTCTCACTATAGCAAACTGGGGAGAGGAAAAACAAAACAAAAAAAACCCAAAGCAACAAAAAAACAGCACTAAGGAAAACCAAAAACCACCACATCAACCTTACTGGAGATTTTGAAATTGCAGAAAAGGCAGAAAATTACAAATAGTCCTTATGAAATATTATGAAAGGAATTGAGCGTTGTGGTTCATAGAAACTTTTATAGCTGGGCTTAGGGCAGTTATTACATTCCAACGGTTTTAAGATTGATAATCCTTCTAAATTGTAAGTATTTCCAGCTTTCTTCTTAACAAGACACATGGAAGATGAAACACAGATTAACTTTGAATCGATCCTGAATAAATGCAACTTTCTGTCTTTACAGGAAAGCAAACCATGGGGTTTCCGGTTTATAACTACAAGGACCGCTCAGATAACAAGCTGTACCACCTTCACACTCCCCAGAGCCCTCTGGTGCGGCCCAGCATGTATGACCATTACAGTATGGACAGCTATCCAGTCGGCACCAATTCAATTGTGGCTGTCATCTCCTACAGCGGCTATGACATGGAAGATGCAATGGTAAGCCACCAAAGGGAGAAATCCTGCTGTCCTGTAAAGGAATTTCATGTGTGGGACTGGGAAGAAAGGTGGTACCTAGCTGAGAAGAGCCCGTTTTCTGCTTCTGCTTGTCCACAGACTCTGTTAGGGCAGATGTAGGAGCGGTTAAATGTTGTTACCGCAGGTAGTGATGAAGGTACTGAGAGCGGAGCACTCTTGTGCAAGGCAGTGGGCTTCCAGCACTGAAAAATACTTGGGGTTGCAGGAGGTTTCGGCCTTTTGGAACAGTGACTTGCTTTGATGCTTTGTTTAGGAGGGTAATGTTAAAAAGAAAAGCATCAGATCAGAATGGAAATGCGTTCTTTGTTGGATTTATTAGCAAGTCTTTAACAGGCCTTTGTTTCTTCTTTTTTAGATTGTAAACAAATCTTCCTGGGAGAGAGGGTTTGCCTATGGAAGCGTTATCAAGATGGAGAGCATTGATCTTTCCCTTAAAGCCAGCAGGGCCGGCGATAACTTAGTATTTGGAATCAGGCCTGGCGATCCGAATGTGATGGAGAAGTTGGATGCCGACGGGCTGCCTTTTGTTGGCTCTATCCTGCAGCCTGGGGACCCCTTCTACAGCTTCATGAACCTCAACACGGGAGAGACCTTCACTGTGTACTATCCGTAAGTACAGCGTGTCCTGCCTGGCTCCACATAACCGCTGGTGAGCAGTCTGAGGGCACTTGGCCCTGATGAGCTGCAGTATCTTTTCTTCCAGGTGTTCCCTTTTCTCCTCACGTGATGGTGTCCATGTCATGACAGAGCGAGCATGAAGTTCATGTTGTGTGTGACTCCCATGTGTCTTGTCACGGCTTTTCTCAGATCTGGTGTACGCTGCAGAGCCTGACTTGGTCCCGGAGGAGAATCTGAGACCAGTAAAAAGAAAGAGCTTGCAGAAGTGCTTTGCTGTCTCCCAAGGGCTGTTGCTCTGCCCATCCCGCACAGTTGTTTTATGTAGCTTTTTGTTAATGGACTTGCTTAAGGTGTTCTGTCTAAAAAAAACAAAGTCTCTGGTCCCAGAGACTTGCCAGAAAACCTTGTAAGCAAAGTTGTTACAGAATTAGGGATCAAAGAGCAGTTTTGTTAACATTGCAGCTTCCAAACTGATAGAATATCAAAATGTGTCAGCTACACCCCTCCCTCCCTCTGGAATATTTCAGGGGTAAAATTTTGGAAGATTTTTGAACTTGAGTTGAAAGGGAGAAGGCTGCTGAGGCTTTCATTAAAATCCTCTTAATCCTTTCAGGAAAGGGAAGCAAAAAACATTGACAAAAACTGGTATATTTAAAAGCGTTCTGCACTCCCAGTTGTCCGTACAACTTCGGGCCTTACCTGTGTCTCTCCACAGCATCGATAGAGTGAGGATAATACTGTGCAGTTACTGCCGTTATAAAGGCAAATTAGTTTGAGAAGCACTTGGATAACACAGTAACTGGCATTACTGGAAAGCTGTAGTTTATTACTCTGTAGCAGATGGTGCCTTAGCTGCCATGGGGAGGCTGCTGTGGACTTGTGGAGCAGAGCTAAGAGATTCGGCACGCGGTAGTGGGGATCTGTAAGCTCAGCACTTGGGGAGCCTCTTTGGCTCTCCCCCCCTGCGCTCCTGCTCCCTAGCTCTCTCATGCCAGCCCAGCCTCAGTTCAGGTTCCTTATCCAGAGACCGATTTTACCTCTGTGCCATTCAGCTTTTGTTCATTCTTGGTCCAAATCAGATAATTATTTAGGTTCTCAGAAAGAGGAGGTTCCCAGGTCTCAGTGTTGGCTCCTGCCCCTAGTTTGCCCCAGAGATCCAGGGCCCTTAAGAGGGAGTTCTCCCTGCTGTCCTAATGCTGCATAGGCTGATAGATCTTATGAGCGGCTTGAAACAGGGAGGACAGAGGCTTTGACTTCAAAAGTTTGAATAAGGTTGGAAAAGGCTTACGAAGCACAGGTTGGTTTGGTTGGATTTTTTTGATTGCCTGTAACCAAGCTTTTGGATTGCTTGGACCCTGGTAGCTTTGAAACAAGCTAAACTTACATGGTACAGGCCTTCTGCAAACACTTAGTCATTAGGACTTCAAAGGAGAAGAAGAAAAGTAACCTTGTCTTAATGTGGGACAAGATATATTTATTCCTTAGGTATCATCTCCCAAAGGAGTGGAGAGTTTGGGCTGAAAGCCGCGTAACAACAGCTAAGCTGCAGCAGACACCTAGCACATGGAACATCAGGCTGAGGGTTCATCTGGAGAAGCAGCACATACGCCCCCCCGCCCCAGCCCCGAACAAGGCAGTTGTTGGCAAAGCCCTCTCAGCCCACACTGCGCCTTCCCTTTCTGCGCTGAACTTCCCTCACTGCTTTGCACTGAACCCTGTTCTTTACTGTGGTATCCCACCGAGATGGTGTGAATTTCCTGGGGGGTAGGGTGAGGGGCTGCTGCCTTAAAACAGGCACTGGGATGCAGTTTGTCAGATAAAGCGTGATACGGATGAGCCAGATTTAAATGATCTTTATTTTAAATCATGGGTGGTGCGTTACCCGATCCCCTGAAAGTTGTAGCTGTGCTTCTAGAAAAAGCAAATGAATGGCACTATTTGATGCCGTTGTATTGCCTGCTCGCCTTGATTCTTACACAGTCTGATTTCCCTCGCTACTGAATAGTACTTTTCAGGAACGCTATTGTTCCCCAGCTATCCCAAGGCATTTTATGAGGCTGCTGAAGTGTTTTGGGATTGTTTTCCTTCCTTTCCTAGCTAAAAATCACAAGCACGCCTGACACTTTTGCTGTGATTGTTTTTCCACCTACGCAGGAATAAGGAAGTCGGCATTGTAGACAACGTCAGGTTATGCAGTAACGACCGTGGCACTGGGAAGTTCAAGAAGGCTTGCATCACTGTCAGGGTTCCCCGAAATCCAACTGTCGGAGACAAATTTGCCAGCCGTCACGGACAGAAAGGCATCCTGAGCCAGCTCTGGCCAATTGAGGATATGCCGTTCACGGAGAACGGGATGGTCCCAGACATCCTCTTCAACCCTCACGGCTTTCCCTCCCGTATGACCATCGGGATGTTAATCGAGAGCATGGCGGGGAAGTCAGCGGCGCTGCACGGTGTCTCTTACGACGCCACTCCCTTCACCTTCACGGAGAAGGACTCCGCTTTGAAGTACTTTGGCAAGACTTTAGTCAGCGCAGGTTATAACTTCTTCGGGACGGAAAAGATGTACAGCGGCATCAGCGGCCTGGAGCTGGAGGCGGAGATCTTTGTGGGAGTGGTGTACTACCAGCGCCTGCGCCACATGGTCTCGGACAAGTTCCAGGTGAGGACAACAGGGCCCCGAGACTCTGTCACCAACCAGCCCATCCAGGGGAGGAACGTGGAAGGTGGGATTCGCTTCGGCGAGATGGAGCGTGACGCTTTGCTGGCTCACGGCACGTCTTTCTTGCTGCAAGACCGTCTCTTCAACTGCTCCGATGGCTCCATAGCCTACGTCTGCACGAGCTGCGGCAGCATGACATCTCCCGTGCTGGAGAAACCACCGCACTCCTCCTCCGTGACCAGCAACAGGAGGTACTCCTGCTCCGTCTGCAGCGAGGTGGATGCCATCGAGGCTGTCCCTGTGCCCCACGTCTTCCGTTACTTTGTGGCGGAGCTGGCAGCCATGAACATAAAAACAAAGCTCCAGGTGGAGTAGCTCCGTCCTTGGGCACGGCCGTGCTGCTGCCGGGAGGGAGGAAGCACGTGCCAGCCACGCTGGTTTCAAGCGTTAGGTCAGTTCTCAGGTTCTTCAAACGTTTGCAAGATTAATTTGATGTTTGTATTGAGGCCCGTCGCCAAGGTGTATGGCGAGGAAATGTGGCGCTATTGAAGTTGGTTTGCACTTACCGAAAGGATCACTAGCTATTGAGATGTGGCGTATGGAAATCAAGCGATATCCACTGCTCCCACCGGGATGATGGGTTGAGAGTGGTGGGGGTTCTTCGTTCTCCAAGCGCTGGCTGCAGCTGCAAAGATGAAGAGGTCATAAAACAGCATGAACTGAATGCTGGAAGTGACAATGGGGGGAAAAAAAAGATATATATTTTGTTTTTTGAAGAAAAATCCTTGCAAAACGTACACCTTCCTGACGGGTACGTGCTAAAGTTGATGGGACAGCTTTTGTTTCGCTTTATTTCAATACTCATGAAGAAGAAGAAGAAGAATGAGGCACAAAGTTCTACGTACCCTTGACCGCAAGAGACCCATGGTGACCGTGCCAGGCCTGTCCTGGGCGTGTGTGGTGCCGCTGAGCCCAGCACCTCTCCTGGTGTGGGGGTTTTTTGGGTGTTTTTATCTCTGGCTGAAGCAGAAGCAGCAGCAGCAGAGAGCAGAGGCCTCTCCAGCCTGGACCTCAGCCCTCCTGCAGTGCTGTAACGCGTGGGACAGCAGCTGGCCGTGTCGCACAAGGCCGGATCCCTGCAGCAGCGGCCACCAGCCCTGTCCCCCCCCCACCCCGTACCCCACCATCGTGTCCCCGGCAGCGCTGCCGCCTGCCCCCGCCTCCTCCCTCGGCCGCCGCCCGGTTGCGGGGAGCCTTTACGCTTCTTGTTAAAGAGTTATTTTGTACGTTTATACATCACCTGCCTTCAGAGCCGTCTGGCGGGGGGGTGGGAGGGGGGGGGACACGGACCCCCGGGGCTCAGGGCCCGGCGGGGCGGGGACGGCTCTCCCAGGGCTTGGCGGGGGGCGGCCCGCGGGAGGCGGTGGGACTGTCCCCCGTGGGCGAGGCGCGGGGTCGCCGCACGCCCGGCGGTTCCTGCCCGCTCCGCACCAGCCGCAGCACCTCGCCGAAGGAGGAGGCGGCGGGGGTCGGCGGGGCCGGGGCCCGGTCCCGGTCCCCGTCCCCGTGGCGGTCCCGCTCCATGGCGCGGCGGTGGCGCCGGGAGGGCGGGGCGGGGCGGAGCGGGGCGGGCAGTACCACTGCTGCTGGAGGGGGAGGCGGGCGGTGCCATTGCGGGGAGGGCGGGGGACGGCATTGCCACCGCCGGGGGGGGAGCGGGAACCGCCGCGCTGGTGGCAGCCCCGTCCCCGCCAGCCCCGCCGGGTGACAGGCGACACAGCTGCCGGTTGGGGTCCGAGCCCTTTGGCCACCATGGAGATGCCCTGGGTGCTGCTGGCCACCGCTCTGCTCCTGCCCGGTGAGTACTCCCAGCTGGGACGGGAGGGCTGGTTGCCATCAGGGCTGGTTGCCGTCCAGCCCGGGTGCGAAGGCTGAGCATCACCCAGCTGGGATGCAGTGGGGACATCGTGCCTCTAACCCCTGTGTGTCCTCCCGCAGTTGGCAGAGCCATGGGGCCGCTGCCCACTATGGCTCCACCGCTGACCATGGTGGTGGCTGGGCAGCGGCGGCGGCTGGTGGTCTGCGTGGTGAGCGAGCTGGCCCCCGGCTCCGGCCACACCGTCTGGATCTCCGGTGGGAATGGCAGCGCCCTGCAGTCCTTTGCCTACGGGGGCTCCCAGGAGGACGGCGGCACCGTCTGCACTGTCGCCCTCCTCCCTGAGGAACCCCTGGCCGAAGGGGATCTCGCCTGCCACGTGGGGCCCAACCGGACCTCCCCGTCCCACAGCTCCAGCCCCATCCGCATCACCGGTACGGCCACGCTGCTGCCTGGCCTGGTGGCCCAGGTCTGAGGCCGCATGGGTAAACGTTGCCACCCCAACCGGTGGCGCAGGAAGGGGTTTGCGGCCACCCCTGCACACCTGGGTCCTGTCTGCTGCCACCGCGTCCCCAGCTGCTCTCTCATCCCACAGGCACTGAGGAGGCACCGGAGCCGTGCCCCAGCGGGGCGGCTGGTGAGTCCCCGGGC
Organism: Larus michahellis; assembly: GCF_964199755.1. Taxonomy (NCBI): domain Eukaryota; kingdom Metazoa; phylum Chordata; class Aves; order Charadriiformes; family Laridae; genus Larus; species Larus michahellis. Next base: position 15,007,237 of record NC_133898.1, on the reverse strand, counting down.
CCTACCGCAGCGGGAACGTTGTCTGCCAGGGAGGAAACCCCCCTGGGATGCTGACAGGGACCTGGGTGGTGGCCAGGGTGGGTCCCCACAGCATCACGGGGCTGGGGAGAAGGGGAGGAAGCCCCACCTGGGGGGGGAGGATGGAGAAGGTGGGAATGTGGGTCAGGGACAGCACAAGGGTGACACGAAGTGTCTTGGGGACACGCAAGGGTGACAGAAGCCCTGTTGGGCCTGAAGTCTTGGGGGATGTTTGTCGTCCCCCCCCCCACCCCCCCGACCTGGCCCTGGAGGGGATGTGGGGGCAGCAGGGTGGCCGGCATCACCCCGTCCCCTCCATTGCAGTGCCGCCGGCCTGCGCCTCGGCAGCCCTGGTGGTGGCCGCCCGGGTGGTGCTGCTGAAGGTCGCGCTCTCCGACGCCCTCCTCACCTCCATCCTCCTCGCCCAGAGCTGAGGGCCCCGGCAAAGGCCAGCCCCCGAGGGGTGAGTATGTCCCCCTCAGGTTGGTCCGAGGGCACGTAAGGTCCCTGGAATGTTCCAGAGGGTGGAGAGGAGGGAGAGGCCCCCCCCCGCGCTGTTTGGGGGGTGCAGAGGGGAGCCCCGGGTGGGTGGGGAAGAGAGAGGGGCTGACATGTGGCGGCGGGTGGCAGGGACCCCAAACTGCCTGGGGGGGGAGGGGAGGAAAGGACCCCGAATTGTCCGTGGGGAGGGAAGGGACCCTGAATTACCTGGGGCAGGGAGGGGACCCCAAATTATCCGGGGAGGGCGGGGAGGGGACCCCAAGTATCCTGAGGGGTGAGGGCAGGGCCCCGGAGGGCTGCGGGGGAGATGGGGGGGGCGGGGCCCTGTGGAGTGTCGCGCATCCCCCTCCCCCCCCCCCTCCCACTCCGCCTCCCGGGACCGGGGCCGCGTGCGCACCCGCCGCCGCCCACGTGCGGGCTCAGCGGGAAGACCCGGAAGCGATTCTACGGCGGCCGAGCAGGCCCTCGGGCGGCTGGGATTGGCTGGCGGCAGGCGGGCGGGGATTGGGCGAGCGGGCCACGCGCGCCGCTGGGATTGGCCGACGCCGCGCGGTTGCTATGGTTACCCGGCGGGGCGGGAGGGGCGCTCCCGGAAGCACGGCCCCGGAAGCGGAGCCATGGCGGCGGTGGCGGCAGCGCTGCTGCTGCTGCTGGCGGCGGCACTGGTGGGAGGCGACGACTCGGACTGGGTGCGGCTGCCCAGCAAGTGCGAGGGTAAGCGGGGCCGGGGCACGGCTCGCCGGGCGAAGCTGCGGTGATGGGCCGGCCGCCGCCCGCTGGCTGCTGGGGGCGGGGGGTTGCCAGGGCGGAGGCTGTGGCCGCAGCCCCCAGGCCCGACTGCGGGCTGCCCCCTCCGCCCGCCTCTTGCCCCCTTCCTCCGCCCGCCCCACAGCCCCGCAGGCGGAGGAGAGGAGCGAGCGCGGGGGCCCGTGGGCCTGGCTGGGAGCAAGTATCCAGCAGTGCCCCTGGAGCGGAGCGGAGCGGAGCGCCCCGCGGTGTGTCCCTGCTGGCGGCTGTCTCCCGTCCTTCCCTAGATGAGAGGGTTAGGGGCGCCCTGGCAGTGGCTGCTGTTTCCAGTAGGCGCTAGTCGCCCGACGGTTCGTAGCTGGGGCTGGTCGTCTCTGCTGCTCACAGTTCGGCCTCGGCGATGCTCCATCCCTGAGCAGCCCCTTGATTTACAAGCAATCAAAGGGCTTCACAGGCAGACCAGGGCAGGGCATGACGGAACTTTGCTGTCTGCCGTGGTTTCCTCTGTCTTTGCTGTGCAGGGACAAGTGAAGCTTGACGGCAAAGAGAAAAAGGAAGAAATGAAACTCCGGAGCTCTTTGCAAAGCTTTCACTGCTGGGGAAGTGGTTCTGGAGACACTGATGTCTTAGCCGTGCTGTGGCACCTGCATAACCGCAGAGAAGCATCATAACGAGCGCTGACCATGCACTGCTCCTCTTCCTGCCCAGGCTTGGAACCTGTGTCAGCGCACAGTGCTAGCCGCGGGCAGCATCTGGCTAACTGGACCCAGCAGTGAGCGCTACTAGCACGTACTGGGGACGCTGCAGCAGGTGTGATGTGGAGAGGAACGTCCTCGAGGCCCAAGTCCAGAGGGGATGCAGGAAGGAGCAGCTGAGAAATGTCTGTGGTCATCTCCAGCCCTTGGTGCCATCAGAGAAAGGAAAGTGCAGGAGGTGTGCAGGGCGTCTCGGCACGTGCATGGCAGCCTTAGAGAAGCCACCTCGCTCTTTTCCTGCCTGTGGTGCATCTCTTCACTCACATCATTGCCTGGGAGAAGATGCGGCGGCTCATCGCTCTCAGACACTTCCTGCTGGGGCTTGGTCCTTCTCCCAAAGCCGGGATTGTGGAAGAGGTGGCTCCAAGCAAACAGGAGCCCGCAGCACAGGACAAAGCTTTCTCCAGCTTCCTGGTACCCTGGCTTCGGGGGAGGAAGAGCCACGCTCTGCCTGGCTTCCATCCATCCATCCATCCCATCCATCCCACTTCCACTTGTAAACCTCTGAAATATTTCTCTCCTGCTCTCTGTTTCTATAGCTCTGTTGGACTTTTTGTTACAGAAGAAATAAAGCTTTTGTTTCCTTTTTTTTTTTTTTTTTTGATTTTATAAAAGAAAACATGTGCTGTGTTATAAAGCTGTTGGTGCTGTGGTCTGTGCTGCAGGCACTGCCCCGTGCAGCGTTGCTGGAGCTGACAGCCCCTCCTGCGGTGACACCGCCCGTAGCCAGCATCTTGTCCCACCGCCCAGCCTGCCGAGCCCTCCGGCGACTCGCTCCCCAGCACAGCCCCTGTGTCCCCAGGGCACTGGGGGAACTGGTACGGGGTGGGATGTGCTGATGTCGTGAGGAGGAGCTGTGACCCACGCTGGGGCTGGCATTGCGGAAAGACCTTGTCCCCTTCCAGGAGGAAGGGAGCGGCTTGTGGCGCAGAGGCTTTGTTGGCTGCAGAGTGGAGTTGTTGGGAAACCTGCAGGCAGAACTGTCGCTGTCTGCCTTCCCAGCTGTGCTGTAGCAGCTGGCTGTGTGGATGCGCTTACACCGAAGCACTGATTCAGGCGTTCCTGCTTCAAGGCATCTCCGGTGGAATCAGTTGAGACGTTCCCGTGTTACTTCTTTGAATGGCCGAGACATCTGTTTTCTGCCCACAGCGGCTCTAGTGCGCCCGACTCCTGGAGCTTGTTCCTGCTGCTGTTCCGTCCCCAGGTGCTCTGTCGTGCTGCCCATCAGAGCTGCGAAACCCCCTAACCCGCCTGTGCTTTCCTTCCCGCAGTGTGCAAGTATGTGGCGGTGGAGCTGAAATCCGCTTTTGAGGAGACCGGCAAGACCAAGGAGGTGATCGACACCAAGTACGGCTTCCTGGACGGGAAGGGCTCTGCCGTCAAGTACACGCAGTCGTAAGTGAGAGTGGGACGGGTGGTCTCCTGCTGCCTGTGGTTTGGGGGGGCTTCGGGAGCCTGCGGGGAGGCTGCGCTGCGTGCAGTTCCTCTAGGAAAACTGAACTGCGCCAGGGCTGGTGGGGTGGGCAGGACAGGGCAGCCGGGGGGTGTCTCTTCTGCCTGGGGAGCCACAGGACGCTCCCCCATCGCATGGGCTGGGCTGAGGCTCGCCCTGTGCCCCGGCTGTTCTTGGGGGGCAGTGCCAAGCCCAAGCCCTCCCTCCTCTCCCTGCAGGGACATCCGGTTAATCGAGGTGACGGAGAACATCTGCAAGCGGCTGTTGGATTACAACCTGCACAAGGAGAGGAGCGGCAGTAACAGATTCGCAAAGGTGAGGGCTGTCCTCTAGCCCCCTGATCCCTGCACTGCCGGGGCACCGGACTGGGGTTTGTCCTTCCCATCGCCTGGAGCCCCTGCCAGCGCCCAGCGTGTGAGGCCACGCTGCTCCCCAAGTCAGGTGTGGGGTGCCGTCCTTGGGGAGGTGGGCAGGCCCCCGCCCTCATCTGTGTGGAGGGAGACGGGGGCTGTCGCACCTGGCCCCATGGCTTTCTGTTGTTTTGGGGAACGGGTTTGCAGATGGGGACTCGCTGCCACTTGAACTCCCTCCTGGTGACACTGGTTTTGGGTGGCCTGCATGTACCTGCGTCCCTGGGCAGGGTTGTGTGGCACTGGGAGGGGGGACCGGGAACCTGGCGAGAGGAGCACGGCCTCACCAGACAGCCCTGCTCCCCCAGGGCATGTCGGAGACATTTGAGACCCTGCACAACCTGGTGCACAAGGGCGTCAAGGTGGTGATGGACATCCCTTACGAGCTGTGGAACGAGACCTCCGCTGAGGTGGCTGACCTCAAAAAGCAGGTACCTGACCCGGGGGAACTAGCCCTCAGTGGCCACCTTGGCTTTGTGGGCTGGAGCACAGGGAGGGTCTGGAGGGGCGCTGCTGGGAACGGGGGTGTCGTCAGGACCTGCTGCCCTGGTCCTGGTCCGGTGGCACGTGGCTGGAGCTGGGCTCTCCTCTCTGCGCTAGTGCGATGTGCTGGTGGAGGAGTATGAAGATGTGATCGAGGACTGGTACAGGCACCACCAGACAGAGGACCTCTCCCAGTTTCTCTGCGCCAACCACGTGCTAAAAGGGAAGGACACAAGTAAGTCCTGGCTGCTGTAAGTGCAGGGGCAGCGTGGGTGTGCTGGGGAGGGCAGGGGACCCCCACTGGGGCACGGGGACCCCCTGTTTCTCCCTCAGCTCCCCTCTCTTCTGCCCCTCTCCTCCCGCAGGCTGCCTGGCAGAGAAGTGGACCGGCAAGAAGGGCGACTTGGCAAGCGTGGGGGAGAAGCAGAGCAAGAAGAAGAGCGGGAAGAAGAAGAAGAAGGTCCGGAAGGATGAAAGCGAGGGAGCTGCCGCCCTCCCGGTCGCTGGGGAGGCCCTGGAGGAGAGCGGGGTCCAGGAGGAGGCTCCGCTCACCCACAGCCCGGCCGATGAGCTGTAGGGCCCGCAGCCCCCGGTACCAAAGGAAAAAGGGACTTGTGTCGCGTCGTGAGCGACCCCGAGGTGCGATCCTGCGAGCCGCGGGGGGTGGCGGCGCGGAGCCGCCCACCCCGCCCGGTTGGGGGCTCCAGCGGGTGCTGCCCCGCCGCCGCCGCCTCCCCGCACTGTAAATAAAGACGTTTTCCCCGGAACCGCCGCCGCTGCCGGCCCTGCTTCCCCCGCGCTGCCGCCCGTCCCGGCCCCACCGCGGGCGGCTGATGCGGGGGTCACCCCCAGCCCCAACCCAACCCCCGCGGCGCGCCGGCGCGCCAAATCCCGGGGGCGAGGCGGAGAGGGGGGCGTGGCGGGGAGCGGTGATTGGCAGGCGCGCAGGGGGCGGGAGGGCGGTGATTGGCGGAGGGGCGGGGGCGGGGGCGGTGGGCGGGGCGTCGGCGGGGGCGCGGCGCAGTGAGGCCGGAGCGGGGCCGGGGCCGCGGCCGTGTCGGTGTCGGCGTCGGCGGGATGGTGGACAGCGTGTACCGGACGCGGTCGCTGGGGGTGGCGGCGGAGGGGCTGCCGGACCAGTACGCGGACGGTCGGGCGGCCCGCGTGTGGCAGCTGTACATCGGGGACACGCGGGGCCGCACGGCCGAGTACCGCAGCTGGCTCCTGGCGCTGCTCCGCCAGCACCGCTGCCGCTCCGTCCTCGACGTGGCCTGCGGCACCGGGTGAGGCACCGCGCCCCGCGCCCGCCCGGTCCCCCCCCCCCCCCCATCCCCTCCGCCCTCCCCGCCCCGGGGATACCCTGGGCCACGCTGCCCCCGGCCGTCCCCAAAGTCCCGTCCCCCCACCCCCACCCGGGCCCCCCCTGAGCTGCCCCCGGCCCCGCTGACAGCCGTGTCCCCAGGGTGGACTCCATCATGCTGCTGGAGGAGGGCTTCCAGGTGACCAGCGTCGACGCCAGCGACAAGATGCTCAAGTACGCGCTGAAGGAGCGCTGGGAGCGACGCAAGGAGGAGCCCTTCGACCGATGGGGTGCGGGGGACACGGGGGCCGGGAGGGGCATGTGGAGACCAACACCCCACCCCGGCCTGGGGGCCTCTGCCCTGAGCCCCTCGCGTCCCGTCCCCAACCCCTCGCCATGCTCAGGCCCCTCGCGTGGGTGCCGCTGGCCAGGTGGCCTTGCTGCAGGGATGGGCAAGGACCTGCCAACGCCAGCTGCTCTGCAAGCCCAGGCTGTGGCCCTCACCTGCCTGCTGGCCCCAGGCTGGATACAGCACCCGCAGGGGGCTAAGGAAGGGCTGGGTGATGATGGGCTTGGGGGGCGGGTGGGGGGGGGCTTGCATGCGGGGCAGGCTGTTGGGTCATTGGGGTGTCCCTGCCCTCATCCGCTCCCCTGTACTGCAGTCATCGAGGAGGCCAACTGGCTCACACTGGAGCAGGACCTGGAGAAGCCAGGGGACGGGTTTGATGCAGTCATCTGCCTGGGCAACTCCTTCGCGCACCTGCCTGACTTCAAAGGTGAGTTGGGGGTGTGTGTGTGTGCGTGCGTGTGTGTTACCTATGCACATGTGCACTGTGTCTGCCAGCAGGCTGAGCCCATGCCCTAGCTCATGCCATAAGTGGGGGCAGCGGATTACGCGCAGTGGCGTTGCTGCATCACGGCGTGACTCCAGGGAGGCTGAGGACGTGCCCCAGTTCATAGCATGAGTGGGGCCTGTTGGGTGCTGTGATGATGGTGGTGGAGCTGTGTGCATCTCTGTCACATCTCTGGCAAGGCTGGAGACACACCCAGACTTGTGCTACAAGCAGGGTGGTGGGTTCCCCATGTGGTGTGCTCTGCCCCAGTGAGGCTGAGAACGTGCCTGAGCTCATACCATGGGTGGGGCTGTGGGTTCTCCAAGCTGAGATTGGTTTTGGGGGGGGGGGAGGCATGGCAGGGGTAGCTCTGTCTGGGGCGGGGGGGGGGGGGGGGGGCAAAATGGGGCCCCACGGGCTGTGCCACAGGGTACAATCAGTGCCTGGGGACACTGCGGTTTCCTCCCCAGGCGACCAGAGTGACCACAAGCTGGCCCTGAGGAACATCGCCAGCATGGTGCGGCCCGGTGGTGTCCTGGTCATCGACCACCGCAACTACGATCACATCCTAGCCACGGGCTGCGCTCCACCTGGCAAGAACATCTACTACAAGGTAGGTGGGCTGGTGGACCCTCCTCCATCCCACTCCTCTCTGCCCCAACCTGAGCCCTCTGGCCCCAAGGGGGCCAAGTGGGGCAGGGAGCAGGGCTGTGCCCAGGCTGGGGAGGGGGCCACCAAGTCCCCACAGGCCACAAACGGTCTTACTGTGGTCCCCAGAGTGACTTGACCAAAGACATCACCACCTCGGTGCTGCTGGTGAACAACAAGGCGCACATGGTGACCCTGGACTACACGGTGCAGGTCCCTCCCACCGAGGCAGGTGCAGCCCCGGAGCTGAGGTGAGAGGGGCCGCGGGGGTGGCTCCTAGCCCTGGAGTGGCGGGGGGGTGGCTAGTGCTGTGCTCTGCTAGCCCCCACCTCACCATGGTTGCCTCCTTGCAGCAAGTTTCGGCTCTCCTACTACCCGCACCGTCTGGAGGCCTTCACGGCCCTGCTGAAAGGCGCCTTCCAGGGGAAGTGCCAGCACAGCGTCCTGGGCGACTTCCAGCCCTACACGCCGGGGCAAGCCCACGTCCCCTGCTACTTCATCCACGTTGTGAAGAAGACGGCCTGAGGGGGCTGCAGAGATGGGACTGTGGTGGCTGAGAGCTGCGAGCAGCTCTGGGGACAAGCAGGGAGCTGGAGACATTGCTGAGAGCTGCCTTGGAGCCCCCTCCCATTAATTAAGAGCATTCGTGAGACCTACCGGAGCCCGTGGTCCGTGTGTCCGTGTATGTGTAGGGTACAGGGCAAGGAGAACGGCCGCAGCCACCTCAGGACTCACGGGGAAGGACCTGCCCAGCCTGGGGGGAGCATGGGGTGGGTGCAGGCACAGCCTCACGCCCGAGCCCCCCCGCCGCGGGTGCCAGTCATGCCTGTGGTGTGGGGTTCGGGGCTCCCCTTGAAGTGGAGCCAAGGGTGGGCTGGCTCCTGGCTGGTTGCACGTCCCCGCAAAGCCCACGACAGCACGGCTCACAGTGTGCTGCAACTGTTTTTTTCCTCCCTTGTACCACCCCCAGCCAGGCACCGACCCCTTTTCTTGACACCCCTCTGCCAGGGCTCCCCGAGCGGGGAGGCTCCGCATCCCCCCCCCACCGGTGCTTTTGCTGTGGCTGCAGCTCCCTCCTTGCCCGCCCTGGGGAGAGAGGTGATGGCCAGGTCCAGCAGCGCCTTGCGGTCAGGGACAGCTCTGCCTCAACACGCTCAGGTGCCGGAGCAAGCGCAACAGGGCTGGAGGCACGTATCAGCTGGGGCTTCGTGCAGGAATGCCTGCAGCTGCTGGAGAACCAGCCCTTTCGAGGAGGAGCACGGTGGGGACCTGGTGCTCGACAGCCACGCTTGGCTCTGGGACACAACTGCCAGCCGTGGGGCAAAGCCTGGGAGCAACGGCCCCTTGGGCCTCTGGCTTAACATGTCCACGAGCCGCAGGAGCAGCTGCAGGGACCTGGCGGAGGCAGCTGCTGGCCAGCTGGCTGCCACACACGGCTGGAGTGGGGATTTATTTGGCATCCTTGGCAAAGGCCAGGAAGCGGGGCACACGTGGTGGTGCCATCAGCTGCCATGAGGCTGCAGAGGGAGGTGAGACAGGATTTCGGCAGGGGGGTCAGCGCAGACAGGGCAGCTCTGGGCTGCTCCAGCCACGGGTTGAGTATTTCCAAGGTTGGAACACTCCCTCTCTCCATGACGAGTTTTTCCTAGTATCCGGTGGGAACTTCCCTTGCTGCCACTTGCTTCGTGTCCTGCCTCCCAGCACCTCCAGGAAGAACTGGGCTCTCTCCACAGAGACAGTTCAGCTCCCAGCTGAGCAAACCCCGTTCCCTTGGCCTCTCCTCATCTCGTATGTACTGCAGCCACTCTGGCAACCTTTGCCAGACAAAGGTGGCCCCAGCCCTGTTCACAGGTGCCCTCTCCCCTCTACCTGCAGGACAAGGGTTTCTCTGCACCACCCACCCGAGGGAGCTCGTAGGGACCTTCCCAAGCCCACAGACACCACGAGCAGGCAAAGACCTGAGGCCAGGCAGTGAATACCTAGTGTCAAACCCCCATATTTATTCAGAGAGACCATGTCTAGCCCAGGCTGGCTGCAGCAGCAGCATCTCGTGTCCTACTGCTCTCCAGCCAGCGCCCCTCACTGGGGGCTGACACCCCAACAAGTGTTGGGCTGCCTCCAGCCCCCCTCCTGCTGCCAAACTGGGTGCAGTTTGGGACTTGCTCCCCCACTCGGTGCTCTGTCACCCACGGAGACACTCCTACGTTGCCCACAACCACAAGACTCGGCTTCCTCTGTGCCGGGAAGTCACCCCGGTATGCTCCCGGCAGCCACAAAGTGCTCCCTGAGATGTGAGGGACCGTTACAGAACCCACCACCAGCTTGGCTGAGCAGAGCAGTGCTTCCACCGGGCTTTGGTGCAGGAAAACGGACGGCTACTTTTCCACCCAAGCTCGAAAGAAGGGGGCCCAGGAGACATCAGAGGAGAGCAGGGGGGGTGCCTGTTTGTGCCTGTTCTCTCGCACCCCTTAACACACCGTCCCCACCACTCCTCCAGTCCCAGCTCTGCTCAGCATTAGCAGGCAGCAAACTTCTGCTGGATGAGTCTGTACCTGAGCAACTCCTGCTCAGAGACTGACGGCTGCAACCTCGCAGCAGCCTGCAGGAAGTCTTCCATGGTCAGGATCAGAGCAGAGCTCTCGGTGTCCAGCCCTGCATGAGACAGAGGACAGGAAAAGGCTGAATGCCAACGCAGGGGCGGCTGGAAAGATTCGACAGCCCCCTCTCCAGCCACCAGAGACTGGAAGGAAAATCCATGTCTGTCTCCTTCCCACCGGGACCACGCGCTGGAGGTGAAGATGATCACATCTGCAGAAGCCGTCTGCCAGTAACCCAGAGCCCAGCATTTAGACTTGGTCCCAAAGCCGTCGAGGCCTTTCTCACAAAGCCCAGTTACCAGCATCGGTAACTCTCCTCTCTGCCCCTGCGCTGGGCCACCCCAACACGTGGGACAGCTAAAGGCCGGGCTCCTACCTTCCTCGATCCATTCCACCTTGCGTTTGACAGCGCACATCATGGCATCCGAGCACAGGGCATAGATGTCTGCTCCTGTCAGCTGAGCCGGGCATTTTTCTAGGATGGTGGTGAGATTCACGGAAGGATCCAGTTTAAACCTGCCGAGAGAGAAAAGTGCAGGTGTAAAAGCCACAGAAAAAACAAGCCAGGAGAGCGGTGGCAGCCAGTCTGACTGGGCAGGAGGAACTGGAGGCCCCATGTTTAGCCACTTCTGGACTGTGCTCTGCATGCTCGAAAAAACCAAAAAATCAAAGGGGTTGGTTTGTTTGTTTTGTCAGTGTAGTCACTTCTCTTAGTCCTCTCTCCTGCTAAGTAGGATCAAAGGCAACTTTTGAGTTCTCACTCAGAGAAACTAGGTAGTCCACATGCCTGGGAACAGCCTACAGCCAGGGCTGGATAAGAACATGTTTAATTACAGACAGTACAAACCACTGTAACACCAAACCATCCCATCAGCGCCACGCTGCAGACAGGGAGCCTCCTTCAGCACGAACAGCAGCACGGTGCTGGAGGGCACGACGGCCAAGCCACACGGCGTGAACAGATGCTCGCAGCCAGCCCACGCTCTCGCCTCTCCTGCTAGCTTATCGTCAAAGGCAGCAGCCGATCACGGCTATCCATGACAGAACGTCCCCGCAGAGGCAGATTCCCAGCTGCTCACCCAGCTGCGGTGGGGTGGTACCTCTGCACCTGAATTCCAGGGCTTGCTTTTCTCCCTCTAGAGAGATGCCCTCAGGAGCTCAGAACGGCTGGGGAAGCAGCCAAACCCCACGTTGCCGTGATCCCAACACAACCAGTGTTTGGAACAGAGCACAGGCTGAACACCCCTCAGCATTGCAGGAGGGGGGACAGTGAGATGAACAGAGCTGCCTTCACCCTTGGACCTGGAAACAGCAGATGCGCCAGGGGAACTCTTGCAGGAAGCAAATGGGAGATTCCTGCCATCTTGGTGCACCACAGTCCCATCACACTGTTAGGATCTGGCTAAGCTCCTCAAGAAAAGCATGTGGGCACGGTGACTGGAGAACTTTACCAACCGCTCCACCTGGACAGTCACCTGAGCTGCTCCCATCTTGTACGAAAACCAGCCCCAGTTCTGCTTCTGGAAATTGCCCCATCCTCTTCCCCTACCTGCTGTCTGTGGGTCAGTGACTCAGGTGCTCCCCAGGGCTCAGACATGAAGCCAAGCTGGAGCACACTACGCATCAACCCCAGGAAGACTGCGACCCACTGGAGGGTGGCGGAAGGCTGCTGCAAGAGCACAGGGTCACTCACTTCCTGGTGACGGCGCTCAGCACCTGCAGCTGCGACTCCCGGTCTTCGTTTATGCCCACATAGACCAGCTTGTCGAACCTGTCAGCAGAGAGAAGAGGCAGTCGAGAACAGGCCAAGGCAAACCTGCCACGGGTGCTCGGCCCTGTGCAACAGAAACTGAAGGGTGGCCCTAGGGCAGCTCCTTTTGCTGCCAAGTTCGTGGATGACACAAAGCTGGGGGGGAAAAAGCAGGCAACGTGCTGGAGGGCAGGGCTGCTCTTCAGAGGGACCGGGGCAGGCCGGAGAAACGGGCAGGTCCCTTATTGCCCTGCTCTGATGCTGGGGCGATAACCAGAGTGGAGGGGGATAACAAGCAGCGGTATCTTGTTCTGCTGATACAGCCGTAGGCACCGGCCTCCTCTTGGCTTCCTATCTCCCCCACAGGCCAGGGCTGGGGGACTTCAGGAAGTCTCTGTGGAGGGAATGTGGTGGGGACACAGTCCACCTCATCACTGCCTACGGAGCTCCGGGGAACTACCCTGGAGCAAGGCAGGGTAGGATGCGACATACCTGCCCGGCCGGAGCAGAGCTGGGTCCAGGAGGTCAGGCCTGTTCGTAGCTCCAATGACAAATACCTCTCTGGTGGAATGAAGGCCATCAAGCTCAGCCAGGAGCTGCGAGACAACTCTGCAGGGTGCAAGACAGCACAACTAGGCCTTGGCAAGTCACCCACTGTCACCCTCAGCCACCAAACGAAAAGAGGAATAAGTGAGGCCACTGGCAGGTCCATGGCTTGGACTTCAGCTCGTATTTCTCTTCCCTGAAGAGCCCTGACACAGCCATCCAGACCCCTTTGTTTACGTGCAGCCAGTGAGTGTGTGGGTTCATTGCAAAGTCAGTGCAAACCTCTGTTACCCAGACAGTCCTTCAGGCCTCTGCTTGGCTCTGAACCCTTCCAGGATGGCCACACGTGCTTATACTTGCTATCAGACACTGGCAACACAGAGCAAACGTAGGCAGGCACGCATGGCTATGGCTCAGGTTGCCCACTCGCATGTGCTGGCTGATCCTAACTCTCCCCGCTATGTGGTACTGCCCAGCACGTTCAGCTGCAGGACTGCCCTGTCAGTCCCTGCCGGGGACAGCCTGGCAGGCCGGTGACACTGACAACCCGTTCTCCGAGCGGTGAATGGCACACCTTGCAGATCTAGTTCTGCGGCCACAAGGCTTAAGCTGGGCTGGCAGCACAGTACTTCAGTGCTGCACAGACCTCCTGGAATGGGGATACCTCCACCAGGTTCTGGGATCACCTGAGGCAACCAACGGGCACCATACCCAGCCCCTTCCAGAGCTACTGGTTTGTGCGTGTGAAGATGGACGCTGTGTCCAGTGACACACGGTGTCACTGGAAAACTCTGCAGAACCCCCATGGATGGAGAGGAAGATTGGATGGGGACTATCAGCTCAGCAGAAGAGGCCTGGGGGAAATAACCCTGTTTCTGGGTATCTCTAAGCTGTACATATTTTGCTTCTACCAGAGGCAGCTGAAAGGTTTCCCACTGCAGCGAAACAGCAGCTAATAGGAGGCGAGCACGGCAGGGGTGTGAAGGATGACCTTGGAGAGGCCAAAGGGAGTAGCTGGCAGCCACAGAAGCAGCTGGAGGGGACTCTGTCTTTACCAAATGTTTGCACAACAAGCTTGGGCAATCAGGAATCTGTGGCAATGCAAATAGCAGTACTAATGTCCAGAGAGAGGAGACAGGCCACACAGAAGAGCTGAAGGGAGCAGGGAAGGAAGGAAAAAAAAAAATAGAGATTTGGGATGGACTCTGCCTCGTGGGGATATCCTGTGCACCCCCCCAGCTGAGGCAGGCATGCTGGTCTCTCAAAAACACATAATGCTCACCCACCTGTCCATGACGCCCCCTGAATCTCCGCTCCGCCCACGACTGGGGGCCAGGGAATCCAGTTCATCAAAGAAGATAATGCATGGAGCAGCTGCCCTGGCTCTGGCAAATACTGGGAGGAGACAGCACAAAAGGTGAGAAAGGCCTGGAGGAGCAGTCAATGGCAACAGGACCTGCTACGTCACCAGCAGGGAAGAGCCGTGGATGGAAACCAGCTGCCCACTGCCTCACCACCAACAACTGCTCCTGCCTGAGGGGCTCAGTGGGAGCAGGAACAAGCAGCACCCAGCACCATGGGCCCCAAGGCTCAGCTTTGTCTCTGAGGGGCTGTTGTCCCATCGGGAAAACCAGGGACAAGAGCAACAGGCCCAGAGCGAGCAGGAGGGGAAGATGTGGCAAGGAAAGGAACAGACTGAGTGCAGGAGACAGTTGGGTTTGTGCCCTTGCGGGCAGCTGTGGGTGGGAGCCGGGAAGAGGGGTTTAAGTACTACCTCCTTCCCTCCAGCACCACGGAAAAGCCCCATCTTCCTACATGTAGGAGCAGGATGCATCTGCTCACCGTTACGCACATTCTCCTCGCTTTGCCCAACGTACATGTTGATCAGCTCTGGCCCTTTCACGCTGTGGGGAAGGGAGAAGAGGGAGCCAGTTAGCACATGCCCATCCGCTGCCAGGAGAAAGTCAGTCCCATTGCATGAACCCCCACTCTTCACCTAAGGAACGTCATGGCGCACGTGGTTGCCACGGCTTTTGCCAGCAAGGTCTTCCCTGTCCCTGGAGGCCCATACAGCAGCAGACCAGAGCGGCACAGACCCAGTGACAGCAGCTCCGGGTGCTCCAGGGGCAACTGGATAGTGTCCAGGATTTCCTTCTTCACCTCCTGGAGCCCACCAACATCCTGCCAGGAGACGGACGGTATCTGCCAAGAGAGAGAGTCCCTGTCAGCACTTCTTCCTGAGTCTCGAGCAGGCCTGGGGAGCTCTTGCTCCAGTGGGGTAGTAGTCACCAGCCCCTTGTGCCGTCACCTGTGTCTGGCTATGCAGCAAGTCAGCCCCGCACTGCACTGCCAGACATCCTGGCTGTGGGATCCCCCAGCACCCACATTCCCCTCTCCTGAACTCTGCAATATGGAGAACAAACTGTGCATGTCCCCATGCAAGCTGCTGCCTTGTCTCCAGTCCTCTGTTGCACCTCATATCACCTGTCAGCAAAAATACCCCAGGGAAAGTACCTGCCAGAGAGCCCTGCTGCAGACAGCCCTTGGGACACATGAGGGAAGGTAAAAATAAGAAAAAGAAAGAAAAAAAAAAAAAAAGAAAAAAAGAAACCTAGACCTAGCAATTATGAGCTACTTGTGCTCAGGGCACCTTGTCCCCCAAGATGGTGAGACTGTGCAAGGGCTTCTCACCAGAGCGACAAAACCTGGGCTATTAGGAACCTCTGTCATGTGAAGGAGGATGTGAGAGAGACACATCCTGGAGGACACTGTCCAGAAAACCAGCTGCTTTTGAAAGGGGGGATGCGAGAATAAAGTCCATGGATGCTTACAAGAAATGGATAGGGATGGGGTCAACTGCAAATACGCAAGGGATCATTGCGGAGAGAAAAGACAGCAAACTTGAGAGGGGTGATCCATGACACTTTAGTTATTTTGTGCTGAGCAAAACAATCTCAGAAGATGCTGCTGCTCTGCTCACAGCATTAGAAATAGCAGGAATGCCACAGTCTGCGTGACAGATCCTCCTGAGAGTCAGAGCAGCTCTCCCGGGAACATGCAGAGAAAGCAAAGCCCAAAAACACTTCCCCCCAGCAGCTGGCTGGGTGGGGAACAGGTGCCAGCAAAAATGGGGAGTTTAAAAATAGGCCAGAGCAAAATTCTTTTCCCATCAGCCAATTTGGCTCTCCTTCCTTCGCTACTTGGGATGATGTTATCTCACGCTATTTCTCCAGCTGTCCAGCAAGTCCACCAGGAAAATCAGGTCAGACAAGATAAGGATTTCCAGGAAAAAAAAAAAAAAAAAAAGTCTCTTAAAGCAAAAGGTCACATGCCGTACTTCTTCAGTGCTAATTAATGGAAGAGTTGCCCTCTCCCCTGCACTCTTGCTTATACTGCCTCACTAGAAAAGTCTCTACAGGCATCAGCATGGGAGCTGGAAAACTGCAGCAAGGTTGTTTTCAGGGGAGAGCTTTGTGAGTCTAGGACATGTTGCAGACACTGCTAGCAACGGGAGGTTTGAAATTAGTTGTCTCTAGGAAGCTCAAGCTACAACTGCAAACAAATGTGTGACTAACCAGAAAATGCAAGCAGGGAATTGAAAGTTATGTATGTCGAGAGTATCCAGGTCTGCTAATGGGCTTTCTGAACCACAGCCAATTACTAAGAAATTGATAAAGGACTGTAAAATACAAAGGAAATCAGCTCCCATTCACACAGCTCACTGCCGAGCACGCTCTATGGTTATTATTTGTCTTACAGCAAACTTGGCAAACAGGCCTCAAAGCAGAGCTCATTTCAGTCTCTAGTAAATTTCTGAATTAATTAAGTCCCGGAGTAGCTCCTGTATGATGACACCAGCAAGGTGTCACCCTGGGCAGGACTGCAACTGGGCGGCTGGGGAAGGCGCCAGGATAACTGCTCCAAGGCCAGCGTTCCCTGTCCTGTGCTGAGCTCAGTTATTTGCACTCGAGGGTGTGGAGAAGAGGCTCCAATCGTTTCGCTCGGACCTCACACTACCCACACTACGCAGCAAAAACAGTCACCCCTAATGCTGTTTCCCTGTGTGCTGAGCTGCCAGAGGCAGATCACACCCCTCACGAGAAGCTGACTCTGCTGGTTTTCTCTGACACTCCACGTCCCTTTCTCTGAAGAACCCCCAAGCTCTTCCAATCGCCCGGCCGTCAGAAAAGCCTGTGCCAGCTCGGGCAGTGTCCGAGGCCAGGGATCAAGTATAAGGCTTCTCACACATGTGGGGAAACTCCCTCACCAGCTTGCGCCCCAGCCTCTCTGTTCCCATGCATCAGGTGGCTGGAGAGACCTCAGCGAGGCAGCCAGCCTGCGGTTGCCTTTGCCTCTCGAAAGGCTGAGCTACGCAGCTGGCAGCCCTATGGCACTAGCCAACTAAGTGGTCTCCAGTTAGTGCAGCAAGGGCTACCCTGACCAAATTCAAAGCCAAGAGGATGAAAAGCACTCGTGGGGAAAGCCCAGTGGGACTGTTTCCCACCCAAGGCTGGGGAATACATGGAAGGACACAACAGGAAGTGGTATGCTAGAGCACAGCCCTGTCTGGCGAGGTCTGCGAGAGATACTGAGCCATACCGCCCTAGAGAACCAACCCTCCCTCCTCTGCCCCAGCATCCTACCTTCGGGGCTCCCACTGCCTGTGAATGGGCATCGTGCAGCTGGTCCAGCGCAACGCTAAAATCCTCCTCAAGCACCGGGAACCCAGCAGTGCAAAAATCTCTCTCCACTTCCTCGCTCAGTCCGCCTGGAAAACTGTTGAGGAAAGAGAAAGGAAGGACTCAGGCTCCGCCCCAGCTCCTGGCATTTTCCTGCTGGCTGCAGCCCCTGCCCTCCCCCGCCTCCTGCCCTGTTGCCTGTGCTACCTCAAGGCCTGGATGCGGGTACAAGCAGCCCGGCTGCTGTGGGACAACAAGGCACAGAAATCTCCCAGCACAAAACCCTGTGAATGCGGAAACAAACAGCATCAGTTCAGTCCCTGACCACAGCTCCAGCTGGGCCATAAAAAGTGTACAGGGAAAAATTCCTCGCAGAGCTGTTCTTTGAGCTGCTGTGCCCTGGCTGAAGGCTCTAGCTTCTTTTTTTTTTTCCTATTGGCTCCGTCTTCTAGCAGAGCTAAGTATCAACCAACATCCCTGCAAAAGGTGTGAAGTCCTTAGGCTGCAGTTAAATCTGAAGTTAAAGCTGATGTCTGACTGAAGAAGTTGCCTGTGCTGTGGGAATTGCCCCCTTTCTGCAAGGCCAGGTAGGGGAGGTTGGCCCAGCACTCCTGTCCTGCCCATCTCCACATGCTGCTGTGGTTTCACTCACTGCAGTCCTGCGGGCCAGCTTGGACAGGCTCACTTCTTTGCCCAGAGGCAGACCAGCAGTCAGCATGCTCAGCATTGACCTCCTCTGCTCTTCTGAAGGGGCTTCAATTTTCACCTCGTGAAGGAAAGCAGTCTGCACGTCTGTAGGAACATCCTGGGGTTTGCAGGTTGTGGCAATCACCAGGACAGCATGGCTGTTGATAAAAGGACAACAGTGCATGGTCTCAGCTCTAAGGAAGCTTCCCTTTTACGTTGCTATCACCCATGCCAAGTTACTCTCTAATGGCTAGCCTTCCCTCTGAGAAATGCACATACTGGCCAAGGTGTCTTGCAGCCACCCTCCTCCAGCTTGCCCTTGAACTGCTTTGTGGGCTCTGTTTCCAAGTACAGGCCCTTCAAAAGGCATCTTATTTCTTCACTGGATGTCTCCTTCCCTGTGCCCTGGTACTTGTCATCAGCCTCAAGATTCTCCTGGGGTCCAGCTCCCTTCCGGGGTCCCTGTGGCCCTTGGCATGCCTCACAGCCAACACGCCAGGTTTGCTCATCTGAACAACTCAGAAACCAGCTTCAGACAAACGACGCTTCCCAATTCCCTCTGCCACTAAGCTGGAAGAACAAGGGCCCTCTGAAGTAAACAAAGCAAGTCTGGGAGAGATTCCACCGGATTAAAAATAAAACAGGGCACATTAGCAATCAGTCACCTTGATGTAACGGTGACTGCTGCCCTAGGAATGGCAGAAGCAAACAATCACCGCAGACGCTCATAGCAAACACACAGGGTCTGTACCTCAGTGATGGGTCTCTGTCCAGGAGCAGCTGTCTCAGAGTTGCGATGACCCTGGCGTCCTCTCCTAGCCTGTCCCGGTCTCTGCCAAGCACCTCGATGTCTTTTAGCAGGAGCACACACGGATGATATTGCTGGGCCTGGGTGAAGGCCATCTGTACTTTCTCCTCTGTGGCTCCACTGGTGTCACTGCACAAACTAACGCAATCAACCTGCGAGACAGACCACACAACACAGTCTGCAGTGGTTGCAACTTGGACAGCTGGGGGACCCAGGGCAATGTTCAAGTCCACAAAGCCTTCCAAGGGCAATTCACAGCCAAAAGGAGATCTAGTTGGATCCTTCCCAGAGATACATTCAGGACATGTTCAAAATAGACATATTCAGGACTCTCTGGCATGGAAAAACATCTATTTCTTGCTTCTCTGCAGGAGGTAAAGGGGGCAGGAAAACGTGTCTGAAAGAGGTGAGGCCAAGAGACCAGAGAAGTTGATATGGTGGATATCACGGCTCAGTAAGCAAAGCTGGAAGGGATGGGAGAGCTGTGGGAGAGGCCAAGAAAGGGAGAACAAGGTGTCTTGGAGGAACAGTGCAAAGAGCAGAAGGGGAGGCTCAGGAAACTGTTCAACCCAGTGCCACACAGGCTCAAAGTGCAAGAGGAAGGTAGAAGCGGGGGGAGAAGTTGGAAGCGGCTAGAGGCCCAGACACTGTTTGCAAAGTAAACATTTGATACAGTCATCCAAACAGGAGAGGTCACTGGCCAGCCTTGAACAGCAGCTTGAATGCTGGTGGAAACAGGCAGTGCTGCCTCCTGCTGCTGCGAGGTGGAGCAGAGAAAGCCAGACCATCTCTTGGATTCCCTGGGCCTCATCCTCAGAAAGGCTAGCTTGAAGCAGGGAGAATGCCTCAAGAGCTGATGTAAAGGGTAAGGACAGGGACACAGAGCTGAGGAACTCCTGTGCTCCACGTACTGTAGGCAAAAACAGGAGTTAGGGTTGGGGCAGGCACAGCCAAATGGCAGCAGTATCTGTACGGAAGTACAGCAAGGCAGAGGGAAAGGACAAAAAAAACCCTGCTGATCGTCAAGTGGTGGAGATTACAGTATGGAAGAATTACTGTGTCCTGGTAGGAGAGCAGGCAAAACAGTCAGAGGAAGAGAAGGTGGAATGGTAATGTAAGCATTGCAGTAAGTGAGAAAAGCAGGGAAGAGCGTAAAAGCTGGCATAGGAGAATAAGACGGACAGGAAATACCTCTAGCTTCAGTAGTAAGAGTCTTAGTCTTTAAAAGCAGCACACAAGGCCAAATCCAGAGCTATAGCCTTGCACATCGCACAAGAACCTGAGGCCACCTGCCAGGACACGGCAGTGCTGCAGTGCTCCCAAACATATCCTATACGTGCATCTGAAGGTACTGTGAAGCCTCTGCAATCTTGTACTGGATCCCAAGAGCTATGGCACATCTGCAGAAGAGTAAGAGCTCAGCACCACTAAGGATCACGTCCAGAAGATGAGCTCCACAGCAGCTGGCCAAAGCTGTAACTATCTCCCCCACTGACCCACTGTTACAGCTTTACTTGGATAGAAAAGTGCAGCTAAAGAGAGTAATGTCAACCTAACAGGACCCAACTTCTAAATAGAAGAAAAAAAACCAAATATCCAAAATGTGTAGCTTGTTTTCTATGAGTTGACTCTAAAAATACCCACAAAAAAGGAGCAAGCCTATGTTTCCCTTCCACAAAAAGGAACCTTCCAGATCTCTTCTTTCCATCTTTCTTCTTCTTCCAAATCCTTTCAGAGTTTCAGAAACTAAAACCAGTTCAGACCACGAGGCCATTTAGCCCACTATTTTGTCTCCCAGCATGACCACAAGCGGCTGCTTAAGAAAAAGGATGATCACAGTAAGCACATATAACGCCCCCCGCTCAGTACTCTTCCAGGCACCTACCATTCCCACCAGAAATGATTTTCCCAGTCAGATGTCATTTCATAACAATAGGTTTCTCCTCCAAATACTCTTACCTACACAAAGAACCATCCCCTTTAGCTTGCCTTTTCCCACTAGCTCCACCTGTCAGCCCCAGGCCTCATGCTGGCACAGAGAAAAGTAAACTTTCCACTCTGTTGACCACTCAAGATCTTGTAAACCTCTATCAAACTCTCCCCAAGTTCTCTGTTTTTCAAGCTGAAGAGCCTGTTCAGCTGTTCACCACACAGAAACTGGACTAGACTCCTGATCTTTCCCAGTAGCCTCCTCTGAATTTTTCCAGTTCAGGTTTATGCTTTTGCAATGGAGACACCAGAACTGTGCACAGAATTCAAGCTGTGGCAAGACAAGGATCTGCACAGCAGCAGTACCTACTCTCAAGTTTGTTTCCTAAAATTACGATCTGATCTTTGACATATATGGAGAACAGAGCCCAAATTTTCATGGAGCCATTGACATAAAATCAAATTCTTGATACTGACTGGTGACAATCAGCTTGAAATCCATCATTTCCATGTAAAACTAACTACAGTGAATTTTACCTGCCATTTCACTGCTCAGTCACTTGGTCTCATTAAAGGTCTCTAGTCCAAGGACAGTCTGTCTCTTTTCTCTTACCTTTAATAATTTAGGTATCAACAAACCATTATATCCCAGTTCACCCCCTTTCCCAGGTCATTTCTGAGCTCCCAGTGCAGATGCCTGCAGAGCTCCGCTGCTGATTGTGAAGACTCACCAACCACCAACAACCACCCAGCCAGTTCCTAACCTTTAACCAGCACTTTATCCATGCCAGGACTTTCACTCAGAACCCACCACCATTCAGCTTCCCAAAGAGCCTTTTCAAAACCCAAGTAGACTGTGTTGGTCATCTGTTTTGTCTTCCATTTACTTCAAGGCCACCCCAATGTGATCTATGCAGCGGTCTCTTGTAACACTTCCTTATCTTGGCTGATTCTTTCTTTCTAAAGAAACCTTGTTTTGATGTTGTTCCCCTTTCAGAAGCCAAGCATTGCTATGGAAGATACGGGGGCTTTTTTTGCTCGAGCGGGTGGTGGCAAATGTGTACACAGTTACAGGGTAGCTCTTCTACAGGCCATGAAATTTTGAACCAGATCTGGCACACATGCTATTATCAAACCAAGGGTTTAATTTCTTTTCTAGGCTTCCCACCCAGCCAGAGAAGATCTTAGCATCATCTCTGTCTCACTTTCCAACATGCCTTTTTGCCCAGCCTATGGGGGGGACAAGTGAAAACACCCAGTGCCACTGCAATTCCCTGCCCTCATCACCTTTCCAACTTCTCTCTGTATATTTTAGTTACTGCCACCCTCTGGGGTATAGTATCAACTCAACGCCCTATCAAATGACAGGGAGACAGTCTGCCAAAATACAACTGTGAATTGCAGTATCTGTAAAGTACCTTAGACCAACAGCATTAATAGCAAGAGTCAGTAAAGAAAGGTAGAAATGCAACCCCTGGGCCAAGAGATCTCTAAATTACTGATTCCGGAGCACTGGAGGGTACCTGCCAGAGGAGACATCTCTTCATGCTTATGCTCTCTTCCTGAGCATCTGTTAGTGGCCAGTCTCAGACATAGGCCATGGAGCTAGACAGACCTTTAGGCTGATCCCAACGGTTGCTCTGAGGTTCTGCCCACCAGCAGCCATAACCCATGCCAGAGCAAGCCGCTAAGCTCAAAATACTCGGACCCCTTTTGTCTGCTTGTGCACATGGGAGCAGCTTCTGCGCAGGCTGCATGTCATGGTTGCGATACCCAGGAGAGTTGGTATGGCTAACTTAAAGAACATTTCCGTAATTCTTTGTATGTTGTAAATCCACCAATCAGCTGACCGCAGGAGGAATTACCTTGAACAGGTGGAGGTTGAGGCAGCTACACACAGCTCTGACAGCCACCAGTTTCCCGCTGCCGCTTGGCCCTGAGAGGAGAACGCTGCCAGCCGCGCTCAGTGCACTTGCCCTGTAACACAGAGACAGTTCTCCTAGTGACCGGGGATCGCGGTCCCAGCTCTCCCGGCGCTTGCTAGAAGGAATTCTAACTCACGGACTGTTCAGGTGAGGCCGAAGAGCGTCACAGAGCTGCTTCACAACATCAGAAAGTCCAGCAGGAGACAAACTGCTCCAGAACTCGTGGCTGTTATAGGCTGGGGCAGATGGGACAGCGCTGTTTGTTGAGCCCGCCTGTGAGGAAGGGAAAATAGCACTCTGTGGAACACCGCCCAAGAAAAGACATGTACCAAGTGACAAAATGTGTGCTGAAATGCCATTTTTCAATGACAGGAGACACAAGCCTCCACAGGCACTTTCAACACCCCTAGTGCAACCTCAGCCTCAGATCTCCTGTACACCCTCCCTGCTCTCCACTGACATCTTACCAGATAGACAGAGGTGTTCTGGGTGTCCACCAGGTAACCTTCAGACTGCTCGCCTTCCCCCATGCCTAAGATTTTCCTCGCTTTGAAGTAAAGCTCTGGCCACCTAAGGGAAGAAACAAGCAGTCTAAATTGTTGAGTCAAGATCTTGACGGCAGGAACAATACAGTTGCCAACAAGAAGACAGCTGAAAGGCAGAGGTAAGCAGAGATCCTCTTGCCTTCTCCCAGGACCCACACGGATCCTTTATGGACCCCACTGTGCCGTCTGGCCAGACAGACCAACAAGACTGTCAACAGTTACAGCTTGTGCTGGTGGGCTTCATTCCACAAGTATGGCTGTACTAATCTTACTTCATCTAAGAGCTCAAGACATTTTCTCTTCTGCCATTGCTATCTTCATTACAACTCCGCAGAGATTCAGTTGCGGCGTCTAAAACCTTACAGCGCAGAGTCCTCCAGGCTGCAGGCTAGGGCTCACCCAGATACCATGAGAGCCTTACAAGCATCCTACCCTGGGCACCTTGCAGGAAAAAGGCTTCCTCCTACGCTGATATCCCACTGGACGGATTAAGTGATCTGCAGAGGTTTCCTCTGGAATTTTCTCCACCCTCTGAATAATTGTACCACTTGCACACCAATACAATTCCAAGCTCCTTAGGTCCCATGAACTCTGCTGTCTTCTCTGGCTTGCCACGGGGCTAATATAAGACCACAAATGGAAGACTTGTGCCTCCTATGGTCCTGCCTCTCTCCGAGAAACAGCCTAGAAAATACTCATGTAGTTGGCTATAAAACTATTAAATTTTAAAATGCATAGCGGAGCTGAGCAGTGTTACAACATGTCGCTGGTACATCCTGCATGAATGATTCAAGGCGATTCTTCACATCACACGCCTCCGTTACCTGTGGCAGTTCCCCCAGTGACACAAATGAAGCGTTTATATTAACACCAGCCAAACCCCACTGCGGGCACCCCTACGCTGATACAAAGGTGACTTTCTCTTACTTAGCACAGAACTGTTTCAAAGCCATATAAGCAAAACCAAGGAAGGCAGAACTGGTGGCCAAACAGAAAGTTATTCTAATACAAACTGTAAGTGCTTATATTCACATTTTGTTGTTTGTCACACATTGACAAGCCCAACTCCCACTTTGCTGGTGGCCACCCCTTCCTCCTCTTCATTCCTTTTCCCCCATCAGTTTCTTTCTCTCTTTTTCCTTTGTTCCCTCCACGACTATTTGAGTGAGCTAAGGGAGGCCTCCCTCTTAGCTGCAGCCTTCCATAATCCAACAAAAACATTTCCCTCTTCTCCCTAAAATAAGAGGCCGATAAACTCCAAACTCCAGGAACAGATCAGAATGGAATAAACTGTCTTGCTTCAAGAGAGTCAATAGTGGAAAAGTATCTTTTCCTTTGCAGTACCCATGTAAGAGCCACGGTTTGTTGCCACCTACCTTAGGAATTTGTCTGCATTTACTTCTAAAAACTCGGCATATCCAAATGTTGGAACACATAGGATGTCTCCCTCCTGGACAAGCCTACAAAAAAATAACAGGGAGTTTCAACAGTGAGAGTAAATCCTTCTGGTGGTGTGTCCTCCCCATCCTGTACCACATGCGTTTTCATAGAAAAGAATATACTTATTCATAACAACTCGCTCCTTTCCTGTAAATAAAATTATAAATACTCACATAAAGATTTAGCATACACTGGATGTGAATACGCGCATCCAGACTACTAAGGGGAACCTTCTGGGAACGGTATAGAAGACGAATGCCATTAAAGAGTGTCTCTTCCAGACAAAATAGCCTCCTTATCCCTGGAAGAGCTGAGAATAATTCCAACAGAACGCCTCGACAGCCAAATGAAAGAGGCTTGGGGGCAGGTGTCATAAGAGAAGATGGCAACACATCCAGTTTCCCGATTACTCAACTTCATTCAAAGCTGAAAACTGGGGTTATGAACATGCCCCAGAATGGAGGTTTGCAGGGAGCACTTGGGAGCCCTCAGCGTTGGCTGGTAGATCACGAGAAAGGAGACTTGAGGATGTCTTCCAAAGGACAGGACAAGAGGTGCTACGTGCAAGTGAAGCACGCTCACAAGGAGAAGATGGTACAAGCGGATATTCTAAAACTACTCAGCATCTGCGTTAAGGTGTTGATTATGCACACCATCAGTGTGTATCGGCTCTGGGTGCCGCAAACACAGAGCAAGGGTGCATCTCACCAACACGCCCTAGGAAGAGGAACGCGTCCCCTCCCCGTGCAGCTCACCGGGGCGTTTTGAAGTGCTTGTAGAGGAGGCGGTCGTAGCCCCCCCGTGCACTGTAGGCTGGCGAGCAGACGATCTCTAGGTGCAGCTCCTTGGCGAAGGGGGGCACGGAGAGCACGGACCGGCTGCCCTTTCCATCTGCAGCACCGGACCGTTCGTACCTCTGCAGAGGGGAAAAGGCCACACCGTGAGGACCTGCCGCCGCCGCCCCCAGCCCCAGAGGCCTCGGCCTCCCCGGGCCCCGGCTCACCTGCAGGCGGAGGTTGGCGGCGGCGGCGGGGTCGCAGCCCAGGTTGAAGGCCAGTGCGGGGGCCAGCAGGGCGGCGCCGTCGGGCGGCCCGCGGCGGGCGGCCCGCGGGTACTCCCAGGCCGGCGGCCGGGCCAACAGGGCCGCCAGGTGGCGTCGGGCCGCCCCCTCGGCGCCCACCCGCACCCACTCCCCCTGGAACAGCCCCAGCGCCAGCAGCCCCCGCCGGCTCACCCACACCTCCGCCCCGCCGCCCGCCCCGCCGCCGGGGGCCGCCCGCAGCCCCACGGCAGCCGCCTCCCCGCCGGACCCGGCGGCGGCGAAACTGGAGACGAGGGGGGGAGCGGCGGGGCGCGGCCGGCAGGGGGCGCTGCCGGCGGCAGGCTCGCGCTGGGGCGGCGGCGGGGGCGCGAGGGCGGTGCGCGTGCCGTTGCCTAGCAACCCCTGGAGCGCCGGCCGGGCCTCCAGCACCAGCGGACCCGGCCCCGGCCCCGCTCCCGGCAGCGCCTCCCCCCGCCGCACCAGCACCGCGCCGCCCGCCGGCCGCCCCGCCCGCCCCGCCGCCCCCAGCAGCACCCAGGCCAGCGGCGGCGGGCGGCGCACCGGCCAAACGGCCACCCGCCGGCCGGCCGCTAGCCCCAGCCGCCGCACCAAGGCCCCGCGCAGCCACAGCTCGGCGCCCCGCCGGCCCCCCGCCTCCAGCGCCACGGCGCTCAGCAGCACGGCCTGCGCCCCGCCGCGCCCCGCCGGCCGCACCGCCAGCACCAGGCCCTCACCGCTGCCGCCTCGCCCGCGCAGCGCCGAGCAGAGCGGCGGCGGAGCCAGCAGCAGCGCGGTGACCGGCGCCAGCTCCGCCGGCGGGGCCTCCAGCGGCCGCAGCACCGCCACCGCCATAGCGCCGCGGGGCGGAGCGCACCCGTCCCCGCCCCGCCACCATCGAGGCGGGCGGATAGAGAGGGCGCGGCGCGCAGGCGCCGAAGCCTCCTCACGGTCCGACAAGGCCACGGAGCGGCGGTGCAGAGCGGCCCCATAAGGTCAGCGACCATAGAGCGGGCACCAAGCGGTCGCTTTCCCTCAGCAGCGCCCCGGCTCGGCCCCGCTGCGAGCGGCGGCAGCTCCAGGCCGCGCCCGCCCCCGCCGGAGCCTCGGCTGGCAGCTGAGGACACCTCACCTCAGGGCCGGGCCTCCGGGAGGCCGCGCTCCCCGGCCCAGCCGCCGCCGAGGGCTGGCGGCCTGGGCACACAGCGGCGCGGTGGCGATCGCCTCATTCTCCTCAGGCTCCAGCGGGACCGCAGCCAGAGGCTGCAGAATCACCGAATCACCGAGTGGTCGGGGTTGGAAGGGACTTCTGGAGATCATCTAGTCCAACCCCCCTGCCAGAGCAGGGTCACCCAGAGCGGGTGGCACAGGAACGCGTCCAGGCGGTTTTTCCATATCTCCGGAGAAGGAGACTCCACCACCTCTCTGGGCAGCCTGTGCCAGGGCTCTGCCACCCTTCAAGGAAAGAATTTTTTTCCTCGTGTTGAGATGGAATTTTCCGTGTTCCAGTTTGTGCCCGTTGCCCCTTGTTCTGTCACTGGGCACCACTGAGAAGAGTCTGGCGCCGAGTCTGGCCCCATCCTCCTGACACCCGCCCTTTAGATATTGATAAGCATTGGTGAGATCCCCTCTCAGTCTTCTCTTCTCCAGGCTAAACAGACCCGTGTCCCCCAGCCTTTCCTCAGAAGAGAGGTGCTCCATTGCCCTGATCATCTTTGTAGCCCTCCGCTGGACTCTCTCCAGCAGTTCCCTGTCCTTCTTGAACTGGGAGGCCCAGAACTGGACACGCTACTCTGGATGTGGCCTCACAGGGCAGAGTAGAGGGGGAAGATAACCTCCCTCGACCTGCTGGCCACGCTCTTTTTAATGCACCCCAGGAGACTATTGGCCTTGGCCACAAGGGCACGTTGCTGCCTCATGGTCAACTTGCTGTCCGCCAGGACTCCCAGATCTCTCTACAGAGCTGGACAACCCCTAACCTGTGCCAGTGCAGGGGGTTATTCCTCCCCAGGTGCAGGACCCTACACTTGCCCTTGTTAAATTTCATTAGGATCCTCTCCACGCAACTCTCCAGCCTGTCCAGGTCTCGCTGAATGGTGGCACAGCCTTCTGCTGTGTCAGCCACTCCTCCCAGTTTTGTGTCATCATCAAACTTGCTGGGGGTACACTCTGTCCCCTCATCCAGGTGGCTGATGAATATATTGAACAAGACTGGTCCTGGTACTGACCCCTAGGGAATACCGCTTTCCCACTGTGGTGGGAAAGAGGGGGAATGGGGCCAAAAGTGGGGTGAGGGCTTTGCTGCCCTGCCCACCCTGAGCCTCGCTCCAGCAGAACTTGGAATAAGAGGGAAATGGCACACACCCAGGGCTAAACACAGGCACAGGGTTCATACGAATGCGGTTGTATTGGTGCTAATGCTGAACTGACCTTGGAAAGGAGCAGTCTGGAGGAAGTCGGAGCCTTCTGATCAGTACCTATGCCCTCTGCCAGAACCCAGACGGCTTGCTCTGGGGAAGGGGCTGCTCGTTGCACCGAGTGCCCGCTGGTGATCCGAGAAGTGAGTAATGAAAAACAACCCCCACACAGTCGATTCGATTCTTTAATTCTCCATCCAGACACCCCTGCGTGTCGCCCCACAGGCGGACAGGGGTCTGTTGGGATGAAGGGGAAGGAGTGAGGCTTCTGGTTTCCTCCAGGACTCCAGCCAGCCTTCCCCGTTCCTGGGGTGCTTGCTGTGTCCCAGCGCCCAGTTCCACACGAGGGAGCACTTGCAAAACGTTCTTTGCTCCCTTCCTAACCTCCCAATCTGAAAATCCAGCCAGCGGCTTGGGAGGATGGGCCAGGACAAAATGCCAGTTAGAAATTAACATTGCTGAGCTGTACAGAAATGGCACCACGAAGATGCTTCCGCAAATGCAGCCCTGCAGCCTTGTCTGTTCTGGCCTGCTCTGGGCTCATCACCAGGACACCTCCACGACCCCTAAACGTGCATGCCTGACAGTCAGCCTCCAATCCCGTAAAAGACAAGAGACGTGCCAAAATAATCTCATTTTATTCCCTTTCCTTGTCCCTTCTTCTATGATTGGTTTAGCAGATCGCTTAAGTCCCCGGCCAGCACTGTGGAAAGATCTGGATGTGCCAGGGCGGGCGCCAGCCCAGATGAACTGAAGTGAAGCTGCGTCAGTGCTGGCTACTGAACAGGGGCTTTGGTGCTACCGACTCCTCTTGCCACATGGAAGGGATCTCCCGCCTGACCAAACTCAGCTGTTGTGGCTGAGGGACCCCCAGGGCCGCCCACAGAGGGAATCTCAAGCCACCCAGGCCCTGGTGTGGTCACAAAGATGGTGGTGTGGTCACCTGCTGCTGGATCTTACATGGGCAAAACCCACCGCAGCAGTGGAGATGTGAGCAAGCGTCAACCATTGCATAAGTCAGAGTTTCTTCTGTCGCACTGTTGTGACCAGCCCTGGCCTGAACTGGCACTGGCAGGAGCAGTGGCTGGGTTTGGCTACTGCTAATCTCAGGATGGATCAAATCTGAAGCAATGACAAGAAGAATACGCTGCCCTGTTCCTAGTGCTGCTACAACCACCATGACATACGGAGGACAGCCCTGCCAGGCTTAGCACAGGCAGCTAAGAGGTGACTGACTGTCCCTGCTCTGACGATTGCCCCACCAGACTCTGCCACCATCTCCTGGTGGCAACCGGGAGCTGAACCTGAAGCAGTTACTGTCATTCACCAGCACCCATGTGGCCTCCCTGGGCTCTCGCCCTGTGAATGGAGCAGCAAGGGCACGTCTGAGCCCCAGCATACCTGGCTGTACCCCTGTCGTGGTTTTGGCCAAATTGGCCAGTGGCCGTCGACAGATGCTCCCCCCCAGCCTCTCGTACACGGAGGGGAGGAGGAGAGATAGATTTACAAGTTTAGAAGAAACTAAACTACTTTAATGAAATATTAATAATAAAATAAAAAGGAAAATAATGAAATAGATACAGTGTATACAAAACCGTATTAAGCTCCCAGGATGATGTCACCGGCAGGCACTGGGGAAGTCCTGGGCTGGACTCAGCGACGGGTGGGAACTGGGTTCCAGAGCTGGAGTCAGGAACCCACAGACTGGGATCAAAGGCAGATGAACAGACAGGGTCCTCCTCGGGTGTCAGCCATTGAAGAGAGAGCTGACCCTTTGTCCCTCAGCTTTTATACTGAGCATGGGGCAGATGGGATGCAATACCCCTGTTGGTCAATTTTGGGTCCCCTGTCCTGTCTGCTCCTCCTGGCAGGTGGGACCCCTCTACGCTTTTCCATTTCCGACCCTCCAATGGGGCAAATAACGAAATTAGCTGACCTTGGTTGTTATAGCAATAAGTGTAAGCAAGAGCCTCTCTGCGTGCCGTTCCCTGGCACAAACTGTAAACATTGGTCTTATCACTTTGAGAACGGACCGTTTTCGGCACAATATGCTCTTAATTGCGGAGCGTTAGAAGAGGCCTAGCTAAGAAGTAAAATTACTGAACAGAAAGTTGGTTCTGTTTTACCTCAAACCAGGACAACCCCGCAGTTACTTCCCAGCACACGAAAAGTGCCTCGGGCCAGCAGCTCTCACCGCGACTCCCCCTTCACAGTGTGAGGTGAGATCTGGGAGCCCACCAGACCCTACCGGGAGAGTTGTCCGCCCCCTGCGCGGTGCCGGGGCTGCGGCGTTTCCCCGTGTAGCAGTTGCGGCGGTGACACGCTTGGCCCTCCTTGCTCTCGCAGCGCTGCAGCCAGCGCAAGGCGAAGAGCCAGGCCATCTGCAGGCGGGCAGGGCAAAAAAAAAAAAAAAAAAAAAAAAAAAAAAAATGATTGCAGGCATCCAGTGCCAGCATGGCACGGCCCAAATAAAAGGTTTGCAGATGCTGCTCAGGCAGGATTAGGCCTCCAATGTGCTAAGTCTCGGCTCTCTGCGAGCCTAATTGCTGCTGCAATAAGCCCTGGCTGGTCCTTCCCTGAACCGCGCTCCCCCCCGGCACCCTCCCCAGTCAAACATTTTTTTTTTTTTGCTGCAAAGCTTGTATTTGCCATGCATATGTTCCCCCCGCTCCTGCCCAGCGGGGCCTGGCTGAGTGGAGGAGGGGAAAGGCAGGAAATCTGCAGATGCCACTTTTATTGCTCTGCTCTTCCCAGCCAGCGTCCCACCGCTCTCCCCCCAGCCCAGCACAGCCTGCGGCTGCTGGTGTGCAAGGAGACGGGCCCAGCAGCAGAGGCGGGGGACAGGTGACAGCATCGTTACATGGCTGCACACCCCCCTGAGCTGTATTAGGAAACTTTCCAAATTGGAATTACTCAGATTTTAATAAAACCTTCTGACAATTTTCCGTTATGTTTTGGCCAGCAGACGAAACTGGAGCTGTTCCAGGAGAGCTGTTGTCGCGGCGTGTGCGTGGGCCAGTTCAGCCCAGCCGTGAGAGGAGGACCTGTCACAGCCAGGAGTGGGGCAGTCGGGTGGCCACAATGCCCCTGTGCCTCGCTGGGGGTGCTTGTGCGGTTGGGACCACACGGCTCCTCTTCGTGCCCCGAACAGTACCTGCCACAATGCATTCACCTAGCCAAAGTGAGCAACTGCTCCTTGTATTTAGCCACAAGAGACGTGGGGACACGGGGCCCAGCTCCGCATCCTCCAAAGCGGCAGGATCAGCAGGAGCGGAGAAGGAGAAGAGGAGCCCTGCGCAGACACTCGAGAGGCAGAGCGCCTTTCCTGCTGTCGGGGCAGAAAAACCTCACACTTGCGCTCTATTGAGGAGGATTTTCAACGGCCCTTGGAAGACTGGAGCAACTTTTTCCCTGTGGCTTCCCTCAAGGACTGGCCACGTTCCCTGTTTCGGACCGTCTCGTAACCCATCAGCCGTGGTTTGGCTCTTTGACCGGCAGAAATCAACCACCTTATGGCATGTGGAGGGCCACTGGACTAGACCTCGGTTCTGGGGAGACACACGAGGGCTTCGCTTTGCCCCCTTGGAACAACTGCACTGCCTCCGCAGAGCCCTCCAGCCCGGTTTAAGCATGAGTCTGTGGAGGATCTGCTCCAAGGTGGCAACTACCACGAGATGTGCCAAAGGAAGGTACGAATTGCAATGCAGAGCATGAAAACCAAAGATACACCACAATTTTATTTATGGATGTGTAATAAATAAATGGTGGACAAAACGGGAAGAGCCACATTCAAAAATCCAGATCACTAAAGTGCTTTTAGACATAAATATAGGACGACCAAGAAACAGCTCTGACATTAACACTTTTTACAGACAATTACAAAATATCTTCTTATGTCAATTCACAAAATTGTTTAATTGCTCTGGGGTACTATGGCTTGGTTTTCAAAAAGGTCTGTTCTATTATGCATAGTCTGGCAGATAACATTCGAGAGTGTACAAAACTGTTGCATAAACAAAAATGTCTTTACCCCCTTCTCCCAAATACGAGTTAAGGAAGCTACACAGTGTAAATCCAGTGATAAGGCTGCGTTGGCAGGCCAGATCCTCAGGAGGTATAAACCGGCGCACCCTGTCAGGTTACACCAGCTTGAGGATGAACCCTACCGTGTTTAAAAACCCTGCTGCTCCTCCAGGTGGAAGGATTGTGTGTTCGAAGCGGAGGGACTTGCCAGGCGGGCACTGGGCAGCGGTGGAAGTGCTCAGAGAAGGCGTCTGTAAACTCCTGCACCGTCTTCGCACCCGCGTGTTTGAGAAGGGAGCGGCTCCCGTCGCGTTGCTTCTCCTTGTGCTCCTGGCTGGCCGGGGAAACATTCACAGCCCAGAGGGGAAGGGTGGTTCTTCCCCAGCAACGGTCCATGCCGACCACAATGCGGTCTCATTTTCGCACCGCTTTTGGCCCCGCAGGGACACCTCTCTCACCCTCCACCCTGGCTCTGCTGAGAAGTGAACAGCTTGAAAGAGGGGACAAGGGGATGTGTGTGCTCAGTTTTAAAATGCCCTGAATTCAGATAAAAGTTCAATTATTTAAGAAAAAATAATATATATATCAATAAATCAATAAATATTATTATCTCGCCAGGAAGCTGTGAGGTCTGGCCTCCTCCGGGGCAGCCCAAGCTCAGTGGTCCCTGTCCTTCTGCTCCGTGGGGGGGTCCCCATTGATGCACTGCCGCAGTACGCCCCTCTTCTCGTGCTTGGCTGTCCTGGAGAGGTCGATGGCTGTGTCCTCCGAATCTTTCTCGGGGCCAAGCTTGTCGGAGCCCCTCTGGGAACTGGCCTGCTTCCCTTTGAGTTCCTCCTCCTCCTGCTCCGCTCGCCAGCCATCTGCCAGCTTCTCTTGGCTCTCCGCCTTCCTGCTCACCTCCATGGACTTTTTGTGCATGCCTTGCAGAGGGGAGAGGGAGCACAGCCAAGGGCGCCGGTTGCTTATTTCTGCCCAGGACCGCTCGGCATCACCTCCTGCCATCCTGCTGCTTCCTTCAGCTCTCGCTTGCATCCCGAGGAAAACTCATGCTAGCTACCAGCCTTTCCCGACCCGCAGCCCTGCCACCTGCTCTCTGTAGCCCAAAAGGATGGCTTGGGGCAGAACTGGTCTGTACCTCCTCTGCAGGAAAGGTACCTTCCCCCAGCAGGGAAGACTTTACAGGGAGAAGGGTGCTGTGATGGCCCATCCCACCCTGGATTTTGAGTGTCACCTCGGTGTAGGGCTGTGTATGAGCAGAGGGTAGCTCTGAGGCAGCATTAACGTTAACTTCAGTTTGGTGGAGGGAGGGTGATGACTTCCTAGATGCCCTGCAACTCTCACGCTGGCTGCTAGCACTAGAAAGTGATACCTAACCAGGTGCAGGCACCTCTCTGACACGGCGGTAAAAGGTTTTCCCTTTCCCAGCTGTTCTTTGCAAGGAGGGAGCAGAAAAGCCATGGCGCTTGGCAGCCTGTGTACAGCTCATGGCTGAGGCCTCATTCTTTTCTGGGAAAAGATGAGGATGGCCATACGAAAGAGGAAGGGCCGTTCGCTCCACACCTGCCCCCTGGCCACCCCCAGCCCCAAGCTCCCACTTACCCAGCAGCCATGGGGCGCAGGATCCCACCAGCCCGCTCTTGGCAGAGTTGATGATGGATTCAGGCAGAGGGATGGAGTGCCTCACCATGGCTCCGTAGAGGCCATACTCAGCCATCACGCTGCTCCGGCCCCAGCACTTCTCCCGCTTCCGCCACTTGGCTCTTCGGTTCTGAAACCAAACCTTCAGGGGTAACAGCCAGGAGAGCACGAAGGGGTGGGATTGGGGAGGAGATGGCCACCGCGGCCGGGAAACCAGGGCCCGTTGGGCACGGGGGAGCGTGTGTCCAGGGCAAAGGGGCAGCCACAGGGGTGTGTGGAGGGGTTTGGGGATGCGGACGCGCAGGCGGCAGTGGGAGGGCGGCCGGGGCGGTGTGTGGGGAGGAGGGTGAGGGAGGGCACACACGTGGGTGTCAGTGAGAGAGGGGAGGAAGGGGGGGAAGAGGGAGCACACGTTACACCAGGCTGATCGTGACACGGGAGGGTGATCCCAGCCGAAGTCACCCTACGCTCCGCCTGCCCACAGGGCCCCTTCTGCTGCCTCCACAGGGAGCACCAACCTCTCCAGAAAAAGGGGTCCATAATGCAGTGACCGATGATGACAGAGGGCGCTCAGGTCCCTCTCCTCACCCCCTGCCTGCGTTTGAAGGCTCAAGAGGTGTCGATACAACCTGGCTGCTGCCCAGACCACCACCCCATTCTCAAGCTGCTCCACAGTGGGGCAGGATCAGGCCCTAAAATGCCATGTGTCCCTCAAAGGGACAAGCTAGGGAGCAAGCTAGTGGGACACAGCTTGGCCCAGCAGCTCCTGAATTGCTCTCAGCTCCTGC
This sequence comes from Larus michahellis, assembly GCF_964199755.1. Classification (NCBI taxonomy): domain Eukaryota; kingdom Metazoa; phylum Chordata; class Aves; order Charadriiformes; family Laridae; genus Larus; species Larus michahellis. Next base: position 14,973,275 of record NC_133898.1, on the reverse strand, counting down.
CTGAGTTGGGTCTCCGGAGGACAGAGCTGAGCTGCTGGTGGTGAGCAGCTGTTGGGGCCAGCTCTGTCCCCCGGGTCTGCATTTCCATTTGGAGACTGTTCAGTTCCGGGGGGCAGAAACTGAGCTGCTACCCCTTCCCCCAGGTGCCCTGCAGCATTTCAGTGCCACCACGTTCCCACCAGCTGTACACTCACTGGCCACAGAGCAGACGAGCCAGCCGGGCACTGGCAGCCCGCAGACTCCACCGGCAGAGCGGACCATCACGGCCACCTACCTGTATCCTGTCCTCCGGCAGCTCCGTCTTCACAGCCAGCATCTCCCGGGCGTAGACGTCGGGGTAGTGAGCTTCGTTGAAAGCCTTCTCCAGCTCCTCCAGCTGGTGGGCTGTGAACACCGTCCTGCCGAGAGGACAGAACATCCTGTGACACAGTCCAGACCCTTTGGGCAAGCAGCGGAGCTACCAGCCCACTCCTCGCTGGGGTTTTCCTCCCGAAAATCCTCCCCCCACCCGAGCTGCAGCCCTTCTCTTTCTTGGCTCCCTTGGGGACATCCACCGCCCCGGCCTGGGGACCAGAGAGATAGCGGGAGGCTGGTGGCAGCAGCGAGGAGGTGAGAACGGGGACGAACCCCCGCTCTGGGGCTCTACCTGTGCCGGCGTTTCTTCCTCTTGATCTGGGAGGTGGACATCTTCAGGTCGCTGGCGTCCCCGGACAGACTGTCCTCATCTGGCAGCAGCAATGCGGGGCGGGGGCGGGGGGGGGGGGGCGATGTTGAGGAAAGTCAGGTTCCCGCGGGGAGCAGCGGGGAACAAACCCAGCTCCCAAAACCTGCCCGGGGCGGGGGTCCCCTCCCATAGCAACCGGCGGCATCAGGCCCGCGGCCGAGCCCGGAGCACCGCACCGGTGCCGCCATCCCGGGGGGAAGGGGGGGGTCGGGGAGCAGGAGGATGCTCGCCGCCGCCACCGCGTGTGCCCGGGGCCGCAGGCGCGAAGCGGCTCCGGCAGCGGCTCTGCCCGGGGGTCCCCGTGAGCGCTCCCCGCCTTCCCCCCCCCCCGCCCCCCGTCGCCGTCCCCGCTCACCGGAGATGTTCTCCTTGTGGCGGCGGGCGGCGGGCGGCGGCCCAGGGGGCGGGCGGGGGCCGCGGGCGGGCAGCAGCGGCAGCGGGGCGGGCAGCAGGCACGGGGCGGCCGGCCCCCCCAGGCCGCACAGCAGCCCCAGCCCCAGCCCCAGCGCCCCGCCGCCCTCGTAGCCACCGGCGGCGGCGGAGGCGGCCGCCGGGGGGGGACCGGGGGGCGGCTGCAGCTCGGCCTCCAGCCCCAGCAGGTCGGTGATGGCGAAACCCTTGGCCCGCAGCCCCGGGACGACCGGCCGCGCCGCCGCCCCGGGTGCCACCGGTACGGGCACCGCCACCGGCCCCGCCGCCGCGCGTCCCACCGACGGCTCCGCCCGGCCCGGCATCGCCGCCGCCTGGCCCGGCCCGGAGCGGGCAGCGCCGCCCGCCGCCCTTTTTATCGTCCCGCCGCCGGCCCCGGCTCCAATCACACCCCGGGCCGGCGGGGGGGCGCTCCCAATCCCCGGATTAACGGCCCCCGGCCCCCCCTCCCCCCCCCCCCGCGGCCGTACCGGCTCCGCGCCCCTCCCCCGGCCGCCCCCGGCCACCGCCCCGGTCCCCCGCCGCCCCCTCCCGCCGTCCCTCCCACCGCTCCCCTCGGCCCCCGCCCCTCGGCCCTCCCCAGCCCCTCGCCGTGTCCCCTGCCGTCCCCCCGGGTCCCCTCCCCGGGTCCCCTTCGGTCGCCCTCAATCCCTCCCCCAGGACCCCCTCAGCCCCCTCGCTGGTCCCGACCGCCCAGCTCCCCCGTCAACCACCCTCACATCCCCGTGGGTTCCCTCCCTGGGTCTTCTCCCAGGACCCCCATGCTATGTCCCCGTGTTCCCTCTTCCAAGGACACGCAGTGCCCTCCCCAGGTCCCCTCCCCAGTATCCCCCATCCCACCCCGTGTCCCTTCAGCCCCACATCCCAGGCGGGGCATCCCACACAGCCGCTCCGTCCCTCCACTCGGCACCCTGGGGACGGCTGGGGGCAGTGGGGCAGGACCTTCCCTGACCCAAGGTGTCCTGCCACGGGGGCTGGGGCCACCTCGAGGTGCCTGGCCTCTGTGCTCCCTTTTGCTCCCAGATTCTTGCACCTGGGCTGCAATTTTTTTCCCCCTTCCCTTCATCTGTTGATGGAAACGATTTACAACCGGCTTACATGGGCCGCCTGATCCAGGCCTTCGCTGGACGGTCAGATTAACCGAGGGTCCTTCTGATAAAGATAATTACAAGGGGACTCCGCATTAACTTTGCATTATTAAAGAAAGACCCAAATCTCCCCTCGCAAGCTGTTCCCGGGATTAGCAGAACAATAACTTTCATTTAGGATAATTGCCGTGGCCGGCGCTGGGGGCTGGCGGGAGGGGGACCCTCTGGGCCATCACGCTTTGCACCAGGAAAGGCAAACGGGTGTGAGGGGACCGGGAGATGTGGGGATGGGGGTCACACTCCCAAAACCACCAAGCAATTGGGGGTCCCCATGTGCCCAGGATGCAGGGATGCTCGGGGCATCCCCACCCAGGGCTGCCCCCCCGCATGGGGACAGAGCACCCCACGGTCCCCTTGGGCACCTGCGCTTCTCCGGGGTGGTTTCACCGCAGTTTTGCTGGAATCTGAGACTTTCACTGCTGGGCAGGGAGGATCTGCCACAGTAATTAGAAGCCATAATCCGGCCACCACCCACAACAAATTTCCTGTCCAAGCAGATATTAGTGGATAAAACCCTAATTTTTGACGTTGTCCCAGAATCAGCTTGATTTCAGCAGTTTACATTCAGGCTGAGCTGTTGGGAGAGATGATGAAGCCTTAAATATGCATATGGCCTAGGCATTTGGAAAGTTTGGGGATAAAGCACGTATAATTGCTCCTAATCAGTTTATGAAACATAAAAGCTCAAACCCAAGAGAAAGCCGATAGATGCAGAAATGGAAATAGCGATTAAATCTCCCCGCGCTGGGCAAGGTGGCCTGGATACGGCGCTGCCGCCCGGGGCGGAGGGCGGCTGTGGCAGTGCCGGGGGGAGGACGGGGGATGCACCCGCTCCTGGGATGGGGCTGTGTGACAGGGTGGGGGGGACACACGTGCGGCCACCGCTGGCTCTCCCGGCAGTGGTGGAGAGGGGCATCTCCACCGCTCCTTTGGACAATAAATCAGTTAAAGGATATCTTGATATATGCTCATCAGATAGGATTAGCTGGGATTAGACTAATCAGTAAATGTTTCTCTGCTCATTATTTTCCAGGGAAGATTTTCAGCTGATTCTCCGACGCCGAAAGATTATTAATCGCTTAAAGAGCAGAACATCAAACATCGCCCCTTGCTCTAATTTCCTCGGGGTTCCCCCCCTTCCCGTGGGCAGGGCAGGGCAGGGCGCCTGCGCTAGCCGCTGCTCCAGCACCCAGCCCCTCCAGGAGGGCTCCGGACAGGACGGATGGAGGCCACAGCACCCCGGCCCCGTTGCAGACCCACGTCCCAGGGGTGGGTGCTGCCCGCAGCCGATGATGGAGCACCCGCGTCCCCTGCGCTCTGCTCCCTGCTGCGCTTTGCAGGACTGGGGGCACGGGGAAGTGGGACAGTCACCGAGGTGTCCCCTCCTCCCTGTGGCTGCTCCAGCGCTATGTCAGGCACCCACCATGCCCTGCAGCACCCTACGGGATGGCATCGTGAGGGATGGGATGGGTGCCTGGGGCTGTCCCCTTCAGACACGGGGGCAAGCTTTGCAAGTCCTTACAGATACGGGCAACATTTTGGTGGACCCTCCTCAGCTGATGACGGCTCCTGAGCCAGCGGATGGTGGTTTTTGGGGGCCCCTGTCTTTGCAGGGACATGAAACTTCGGGGAAACCCCAGAAGGATGTGCACTTGCCTTGCAGCCACCTGCTGCAGTGATGAGGAGGGGGTAGCAAGGAGAAGGTATTGGAAGGGCCTGGTTTAGGGGATTAGTAATGGGATAAGACAGCTTTCACCTCCCTGGTTTAGATATGAATCAGGTCAATAATAAAGGACCATCTGACAGTTTCAGGCAGCTCAGGGTGGAAGAGGCTCCCGTGCTCCAGGCTGGATGGAGAACCCCTCTCCAAAAGCCCGGCTCCTGCCGCACATCCGCCCGTTGGACCCGCACCGGCAGTCACAGCCCGGTGTTCCCCCCTGGCTCCGTGCCATACTCCTGCATCGGCTCCTGGCAACCTGGCACAGGAGTGAGATTGGAGCCTGGTCCCCAGGAATGATGTTGAAGCCACAGCCTTTGGGTGCCTACTCTGCAGGGCAAGCTCAGCTGGGCCGGCTGGTGGCCACGGTGGACCTTGCACGGGTGTAAGGTGGCCCGTGGAGTGGAGCGCAGCGGTGCGAGCAGCCAGACGATGGCAACACAGGCCATTCGGCAAGGGTGGGAGGCTGGGGGGAAGGTCCCTGCCTCAGTAAGCACAGACAGAAAGAAAAGGGCTTTTCTTCCACCTCCTCCGTGTCCTGCTGGGAGCGTGGGGAAGCGATGGCTGTTGTGAAAACATTGCCTCTGACACACGGGGGAAAGGGAACTGAGAAACAGCCCATCGCGAGGGGAGAAGGCAGCAAAGAGGGGGGCGTTGCGCTGAGGCACGTCTGTATTTTGCGAGGCTAAATGCCCACCTCCGAGTTACAGGTGGGCTTCCCCCTGGCGACGCGGGCGATGGGACTTTTCTCAGGCCGCAGCCAGGGCTGAGTGGTGGGTTACGTGTGCGCCCCTGGCCAGTTAGGAGTAGATAGGTGTAATGGCCAAACATCCTCCATTTTGGGGTGTTGGATTTGCAGGGGCGGGCAGAATGGCCCAGGTTAAACGGATGGGGAAATCTGTGCTCCCAGCAGCGCAGGGCTGCGGAAAGTGCTTCGTTTCTAGCTCGAGTTTATGAGGGCGAAGCGAAGGGTTTGCAGGGTGAGCGCAGCCACAGCTGGCCACGCACGCCACCTGCTCAGCGCTGTAGCATCGCCAGCCCAGCTTACCACAAGTGCATCAGCAGCCCTAATTTGGCACCAGAGTGCGGGGGGGATGTCCCTTTCCACGTCCCACTCCACATGCCCCAGAGACATCCCTACTAATTCCTCTGCACAGATTTCTGTCTTAAGGCATTTGCCTTTGATTAAAACCAGAAGAGCAGTCACGGTTTAAGTGGAGTTTAAGAGCAAACCATGTGCCGATGGACAGGGCTCTCACATCTGGAGTGTCGCAGATTTAATCAAACTGCTGGGAAGTGCCGCACACAGGCAGCTGTCACAGCAGCCTGGAGCCCATCTCCTAATTAATTCCCAGCCAAACACAGGGCAAACAAATGACCATCAAGGTGCTGCACCTACAACCGCGACTGGAGGCATGAGTGGCAATCGGTGAGCAAGCGGAGCTCACCTCATGTATCTTCAGGAGCTATAGGTGATGTAGCCCATGGAAATCCCTGTCCCTGCTCCCAGGGACAAGACTGGGGCATGTCCCAGGGGTGTAAACCTTTAGGTGATATATAGGAACATAAGGAACAGGGTGTTCAGGAAGAAACCCAGGCGGAGCAAGGACAACAGCCATAGCTCTGATTTCTGTCTGCTCCTTCAGCTCGTGCTTTTTGCTTCCACTCCACTTTGCTGTTGTTTTCTAGTCCCGTTTACCTCCCCATCTCAAATCCCTGGGAGCAACCCCCTCCTGTCCTATACGGGGTGTGTGAGCTGGGACACAGCCCTCCTCGGGGATGCTCTCCCTGGCGGTACCCGGAGCCCCGTGCCGGCCGTAGGTCCTGGGCAAACTCCGCTCGCTTCCGCAGCCTTTTGCAAAATCTGGGCAACAGCAAAAGAGGGCAGGTCCAGACTCGGTTCTCCTCATTCACAGCTCATTAAAGCTAATTGAAATGACTACCGGAGCTGGGTCTATGTGGGTGCTTGGAAGTCCTGGGCACACGGCACAGCTAGGCTGGGAATATCCAACTGTGAGGAGCCCCAAACTAGCCGATGGACTGTCCACTCCAATTAGCCCCACAAAGGAGCTATTATTCCTCCGCACTATGCTTGTCCGATTACTTTATCTTATTATTTTTTGATCATTCCTCCAAAATGTGCTAATTAAACAGAAATCATCAAGTCAATTAGAGAAACACTCATTAAAGCAGAAAAGAAAAGAAAATATCAGCAGAAGAAAAACGGCTGTGAGGCTCCCAAGCACACACAATAGCTGCCACATTCATTAAATCAGCATCTCCCAAAAGAGGGGTAGACATTGTCCCGCTCTGGTACGCGCCCTGGAAATGAAACTTCCCAAGCGATGGAGTCAGATTTCTTTCTTCTCCTTCTTCTTTTTTTTTTTCCCCATGAAAAAAACAGCATTTCACCACCACCTCAGGTTTCTTTTACATTTGGGAGAGCAGAGAAGTTTTTGGTCCCATGAAGGTCTCGACCCAAAGACAATGAAAACCCCTGGAAGATTTTCACTGACCTTCGTGGGTTTTGAACTGAACTGAGATTCTTAACTTCCAGACCGGAAGATTGTCAGCCAAGTTCCTTCATTCAGATGTTTGGCCTTCAATCAGATAATGGCATGACGTGTAAATAAGTTAAAATAAGTTAAAGACCTTCCGGGGTCTTTCAAACTATCTCCGTTGGCATCCATAGTTTTAGCGTTTGCTAAAACATGGAGGATTTGCTAAGATATGGAGGATGGGGTGGAACGGTGCGGGGAAGGGAAGGGACCTGCCCATGGCCAGGCAGCAGGACAGGGGCAGAGCTGGGAGCCAAATCTTGCTGGATCCCAGCCCAGGCATCTTATCCCGGTGCCGTGGGCACTGCTGCTGCTCTGCACTCACTCTGGCCGTAACATCATAAAATACCCCTGACGCACCAGTTGCTTCCATGGCAAATCTAGGCTGGGCTCCAGGACTCCAGTCTCCTGAGCTGGCTGGCCCTCAGATACCAACGGGCATGCCTCACCCCCCACCCCCGCCGGCAGCCACAGCTACAGCTTGCGACTGCAAGGGGTGTTAGAAAAGCTCAGGGACAACTGGATTGCTTTGGAAGCCGCCGGTTCCAGGAGGTGAAGGAGTGATGGAGACGTGCAAATGGTCCTTGTGAGAACTGGCTGCTTCTCTGGTGACTTGAAGGTTGATTTTTTTTTTTCCTCGCCTCACCTCTTCTCCACTTCACAGCCGCCTTTCCCTCCCCAGACACCTCTACTCACCCAGCCTCCAAGCCACCCCTCTCTTTCCCTAAAGTGCCTGCCCCGTGCTCATTGTCGCGATGTCTGAACCTCTCTGCGTTTTAGTCTTTCTGCTGCTTCCCATGGCTTTCCCAGCTCCCAGCCCAGGAGCACGGCGAGCCCCCACGCAGCACCTTCTCCATGTTCATACCCAGCACCTCGCCAAGCAGAAGCCTCCCAGAACAAATGCCTCCCTTCCCACCTCCCCACCCTGACCTGCAGCAAGCTGGAAGCAAGTGGCTGGCCCCGCAGATAGAGGGAAATCCAGGAAAACACGTAAAACGGTGATTTCAGTATTTCTAATACATCTCCGTTGGGGCCAGAGAAAGGGGGATTTGGCTTTATTCTGATCCCAAAGTGGTGGAGAGTCCAGCTCAGCTCTGGGTGAAGGTGTTTCCTAGCCTTTGCGTTTCCAAACCAGTTCAGCCATGCCTAATCGTAGGCGCTATGCTATGAGACCTGACAGAATTACTTCTCCTTTAATTAATCTCCAAGTTTGCTATCTGAGTGCCGTGCCATATGGTATTGATTTTTCAGCTCAGTATGACAGCACTTGCCATGAAAGAAGCTAACCTAATTAAAGCAGGGGACACCACGCGCACAGGCGGCTACTCTCACTCTTCCCTTTAACGCCGCTTCCTAGATCTGCTCCCCTGAATGCGAACAGGTGCCGAAACGCGGTGCCTCTACTTGAAGGTGAATCCAAAGGTTTCGGATGTGCAAAGAGGTCCGGGTCCCGTTCTGGGCTCGCAGGGCGGCTCTGGCTCTGCCGTGACAAGCGACACCCTGGGCTTTCCCAGCTCTCTCCTCTCGGCAGCTGAGCGGGGAGACGGCTTTGGCAGGCAAGCCGGGAGATGCCGGAGCACGGCTTCCCCAACACCGCACAATGCCTCCGTTTCTTTTTAGGCAGAGCAGACAACTCGTTAGTGAATTTCACAGCCCTCCCCCGGCTTAGGGCCGGACTCCCAAGAGACATAACCTGGGGTCTTTTAGCTAAAGAGACTGACATGTGGCTGTCTCACAGAGCCCACCTGGCATTACACAAGCCAACCACCCTTTATGGAAGCAATCCTGTCCCAAACGGAACTAAAGAACTTATAGAACTGACAGAAAAATAGCATCAAGTATGTCCCTGTGGATGGATCCTCCTTCTTGTATGAGTAAAAGGCGTGTGTGCTTGGCTGGATCACCTTTGCAGGCAATCCCGTTATTTGGTGTTAGAAACGCAGATGTAAGAGGTAGGGTTGCTATGGCTCATTTCGCCCCTTTTCTTTGACCCTGCAGGAGAGCTCTTCATGCCCAGCTCCCCTCCACGCTCTCAGGGATGCGTTTTCTGTGCTCTGACACTGCGTTCTGCAATTTTCTTTTCGGATGCGGAAAGAGCAGCTTTCAACGTGCAGGGACTTCGCCTGGCGTACTTCTCCTGCCGTAGCTCAGCCCTGCTCTCACCAGTGTCACTCCCGGGCCATCTTTTTCTCTTCTTTTCTCTTCAGCTTCTTCATTGTCAGCAACTAGTTGTAAAATGTGTAAAATTTCCTTGTTATTATTACTTTTTCTTGTAATAAAGGACAGATTTTAGCCCAAAAAACTTCCCAGTTTCCCTACCGGCTCCTGGTCTTCGCTTTGACCATTCCTCTAACATAGTCAAGGTGGATTTTGGTGCCAAAAGGGAACATATTGTCCAAAACGAACAGATTGAATGTTGTTGACAATGAACAGTTACTTAATCACCTCAAATAAGGAGTTATATTATTGGTCTTGTCATGCTCTGAGAAAAAAATGGAGGAAGAAACGGATTAAGATGAAGAAATAAACCTCTCCCTTGGGGGATCGTTGTCTGCCGTCTTTCCTTTTGGCTTGAGGTTTCCTTGGATTTTGAAGGTGGAATAAATATATTTTCTTCCTATTTGGACATGGCAGCAAAGGCTCTTGTCTCCTTTTGCCTGGCAGCTAGAAAGGTTCCAGTTTCACCGGGGGAGAGATGCCTGGTTATTGGTTTCCTTCAGCATCCCCCCCGCTCACCCTCCTTTGAGGCTCCTACAGTGCTCAGCCAGTCAAAGCGACCTCCAGCCTCCTGGGAGGTGAACGGTGGCAGCAGAATCCCTGGGGAATGCCATTCCCTCTGCTCTTGTCTCCCTGCCCAGCCCAGGGCAAGGAGCTTCTGTGCCAGCCCCATTTTGGGGTGCTCACTGCCCTGGCTCATCTTTGGGGGCAGACACAACACACCTGGGAGGGGACCACTTCTGAGGGTACCCCACTGCCCCTTACTTTTGTTGGTCAAGGGAGGTCATCTTCCCCCTCTACTCTGCCCTGTGAGGCCACATCCAGAGTAGCGTGTCCAGTTCTGGGCCTCCCAGTTCAAGAAGGACAGGGAACTGCTGGAGAGAGTCCAGCGGAGGGCTACAAAGATGATCAGGGCAATGGAGCACCTCTCTTCTGAGGAAAGGCTGGGGGACACGGGTCTGTTTAGCCTGGAGAAGAGAAGACTGAGAGGGGATCTCATCAATGCTTATCAATATCTAAAGGGCGGGTGCCAAGAGGATGGGTCCAGACTCTTCTCAGTGGTGCCCAGCAACAGGATAAGGGGCAACGGGCACAAACTGGAACATGGGAAATTCCATCTCAACACGAGGAAAAAAATTCTTTCCTTGGAGGGTGGCAGAGCCCTGGCACAGGCTGCCCAGAGAGGTGGTGGAGTCTCCTTCTCTGGAGACATTCAAAACCCGCCCGGATGCGTTCCTGTGCCACCTGCTCTGGGTGACCCTCCTCTGGCAGGGGGGTTGGACTAGATGATCTCCAGAGGTCCCTTCCAACCCTGACCACTCGGTGATTCGGTGATTCTGTGATCCTGGCACCATAACAGCCTGGAGAACACGCGAGCGGGCTACCTGCATCTCCCCTCCTACCTGGGAGCCCACGGGCCATCCTTCCCTCTCTTTTTAAGTGACCTCCCCACTTTCTTTCTTTAGCTCATGAGGGGAGATGTAACGAAGAGCCCCGTGGCCCCACGCGCGGTGGCTGAGTGTTCATTTGTGTGGCAAAGGAGATACCCGGGTTGGGGAAGCCCTGGGAGCGCCAGCGTGAGCTGTGGCCGGCGTGAGCTGGGCGGTGGGCCATGGGGCAGCCATCCCCAGGGACAACCTGAGAAAAGAGGCAATTAGCCAGCCCCTCATCAGCACAGCGGGAGCGGTTCAAGGGGAAAGAAAAGCCGAGCCCTGGCGGTAATGACATTTTTCCACATGGGTAAATGCATTGATCTGTGACAAACAATACCAGGCTGTGCCTCTGCCCGTGGTGCAGAGGAGGAGGGACGGGAGAGTTTCCCCATGCAAGATGTGGGAAGCAGAAGTTTCCCAGCTCTTCCCTGCAAGGAGCTGGACATATGTGGGGGACGGGGTCCTAAGGATGTGCCTCCAGCCCTTGCTGAAACCACAGCCCAGGTCTTGCCCAGGGATGGGCTTCCCAGCGGGTGTCACAAGCTCCCCCTTAAAGGCAAGTGCAATGCAGGCAAGCCTCATGCACGATCCCATCCTGCGTCCTCAGAAAGTCCTGCAGAGCAGAAAAGCAGGGTACAGAGCACTCGAGCGAGGCTCGACAGAGCGACCCTGGGGTAAAACACCAACCTATTAATTGAGGCTAAACCAGTGACAATTAAATCTGCTTCTGTCCCTGATACCTTAACTCACCACTGTAGCCAAAAACATCCAGGTGACCACATATAAATACCACTATTCAGACAGAAGTGGTGAGATGCCCCAGGAACGTCAGACACCCTATGGACTGGGCATCATGCGTGTCTGAGAAGAAACATATAGGAGTGTATTATTAGTGTCTTGTCATCGAGTGGACAAAGTGGTTTAGGAGAGCACAGGGCAAGGCACGCATCCTGCCCGAAGAGCTTAACTTCTAAGCTTTAATCAGAAGAATTAGGGCTTTACTTTGGCTCTAATTTAATCAGAATGAATAGTGGAGGTGGTCGTGCCATTTCATGGGCAGGGTGCTATCTACTCCGGGCATTCCCTCCTGCCTGGCCTTCCCTAGGCAGCACCCCTGGGTGACCAGGGTCTCACCACCGGTGACAGGCACTGTCCTGATGGCCACAGCTCAGCTCTGAGCACCTCGGGCAGGACAACAGCCCTCTTGGCTCTGGGGCAGCTGCCCGGGCTGGCTTTGCTCTCCCATTGCAGGCTTAGCTCTAGGTGGGCCCCCACAGGGCTGTCTAAGGTCTTGGCTACCTGGAAACACGTGCGTGCATCTGATGGCAGCTCCAGCAGGTCTCCTACGTCTCTGCTCACTCAGCACTGTCCTTTGGGCTGGAGCCATCAGGAAACAGCCCCTGATGGTCGTTTTATTGCCAGCTGGACTGTAGCCTGGGACCTGGTTTAGCCCAGCTTCCAGCACCCATGCGGTTGCGTGGCTGAGCTGTGGGCGTAGCGGAGTTGGACCAGGTCTCCCAGCAGAAATAGCGAGCATAAAGAAAGGAGGTTTGTTCCTTTCATGGCAGGTCTCTCCACCCGTGACATGGGAGTGGCAGATACCTTGGCAGGCCAGGACCTGTGCACGGGGAAAGGACCTGGGGCTAAACCCAGGGTAGGCATCGCACTTCCCCCCGACTCAGCACCTGCCTCACCCACCACATCATCATGGGATCACTTTTCCTTCCTTTTTAACTGCAAAATGGCACTCACTTCAGGGGGTGACATTTCACCTGGCAAGCTCCAATTCAAGGCAAAGAGCCCCAAACCGTGACTGGTTAAAGGAAACTGCCCCGTCCTTCTGATGCGAGCCGCAACGGGCAGAGGGCTTTTGTCGCTCACCTCTTCCCACCTTCATTTTTTTTGACACTCCTTTCTGCTTGCTTTTGCGCAGGAGCAAGCAGATCCCACCGCAAAGCTGGACCCTGGATGCTCTGGGCATGGTGCCACCCCGCCGCTCTCCTCCCTGTCCCGAGCAAATTCCCGACCGCGGAAGCAGGCAAATACCAGCCACATGCACTGGATGTGACCCTCGTCCCAGCACCTCGCGCTCCTCCTTGCTGCGTTTCCAGCCCACAGAAGTGGCTCGGATCTTCCTGAGCAAAATCTAATCAGGCCTGTGTAAAAAAAAAAAAAAAAAGAAAATGGAGGGGGGAAAGAAAAGCCCCGATCATATTTTTAAATAATACCAAAAAGCTGCAAGTATTTGGTCGGCCTGCTTGTTCTTACTGCCTGGGATCAGCCCGATTATTCAGGGATTCATTTTTATTTCTGAGTTTTATTTTTTCTCATTTAACAGCTGCACATTAATAAAAACTCCATTTATTGGAGGATTTGGCTGGGATTGCTATAATAAAATAGAAGGATTTGTGCTGGGCACTAAAAGAACTCTCTGCAAAAAGTAGTGTTTTTCCAGTGATTAGGAGCGCCGGAACATATTGTTTTGCTGTGTAGCCCCGTCACTGCCGAGGACGGTGACAGATGTCTTGTGTTAATGTTGAATGATTAAATGCCATTTCTGAAGCCACTCCCTAGCTGTGTAGCACGGTGCTGCTTCACCCACACAATCTGCCTTCAATCTGTTCCCTTCGCCAAGAGCATCCCGCCTTGCTGACTGTCAAGAAGCCCCCATCACAACCCGGGCTGCATGTCGTGCCCCAGGGCCGGCCTACGTCCAGCCACTATCCGGACATCAGCCTTTCAGTCACCCTACGAGGACCAGGCTGACCACCACTGCAGCTCAGAGATGGCGGACGTGGCCAGTGGAAGCAGAGAGACAAGTACAGCTCCTGAGCTGCTCCTCCTGTCGTGGTGCCCTTCACCCACGCGGCCAGTGATGATAGGTTTGGTGGGAAAGCTGGGGCCAGCCCAAGACAACGCTATTTCCAGCTCTCCCAGCTCTGCTAAAAGAGGGGATCTGTCCCTGCACGCTTGCCTGTCTTCTAGCCATAGGCCACTCCTTGTGTCAGCAGGGTCTTCCTTGATCTCATTTTTAACCATTGCCTTTGAGCAGGGCAAAGAACATCCCAATCATGGTTGTCTACACAGCCATGTCCAGCTGCACCGGGGGCTCCACAAGCCCTCTACCGCTGGCTTACTTGCTTTCCAGTGCCCCAAACCCATCTCTCTTCACTCTCTTACTCTGCTAAACCACCACAGCCCACAAACCGCATCCTGCTCTGCCCAAAACTGGGTAGGTAACTCAGCTCTGGGGAAAAAGAGCCTCTGCCCAGGAGAAAAAGATGGGCAGACCAGCAGCGAGGTGGAAACGTTGGCTCACTCCTGTCCACCCAAAATTTAGCAAACAAACAGCAGTGCTCCTCTTCTAAAAGCCTGCTCTCGCCTGGGCAAACACACACAGAGATACCCAGAGAGATGCACGCGCGCCCACACACACACACACACACACACTCACACTCACACACAGAGATCCTTGATCAGAACATCTGTATCCTCTGGAAGTATGTTGTCTTCGCAAAACCATTATCTGTTTGGCATCTGTTGCAATGACCTACTCCAGCGACAAGTCGCGCGCACGCCACTCCCAAGCCACACGCGCACACGCGACATCTGAGCCCCAACGCGGCGCAGAGGACAAATAAGGTTGTTTCCCCAAATAGAGCTGATGTGGTGGGGGGAAGGGAGGAGCCGGCTGGGGAAAATCTGTCCGTTCACATGCATTCCCACATGTCGTTACAAGTCCTGTCAGTCAAGGAGAAAACATGGCAGGGGGCATTTGAGCAAGCCGGGAGGTGCAGAAAGACGTTAAGGAAGGGGATGCCCCCTTGGGAAGCCAAGCCAAGATGGTGTGACTGCGCCCGTTCACGCCATCCGCAAACAGCACCCTTCTGCCCCGCTCCCTTCCCTCCTTCCATCCCACGACCAAGTGCCACCGAAGACGTTGTCCCCCTGGCTGCAGCGACCCCGCGGCACAAGGCGTCTCTTCTGCAAAGCACAAGAAGGTGGGAGGACAAGGTGGTGCCGAACGGCAAGAGGCCCAAATTGACTTATTTCTACCACCTCTCCTTTAAAAAAATATGAAACCTGCTGTCGCTCGCTAATCCATCAGCCTGACAGGTCAAGTAAAAGCAGGTTGCCCACTCGCTTTCACTTCTCCCCCAACTTAATCTCTGTGCTAAATTACAAGTTGATAATGGGTTCCCATTAATTATTGATTTTCCAGATAATACTTGTTAAAGTAGAATTAACGCTATTGTTTCTGAACAAATACTGCCCAAATACTGTGTTTAGCGGGCTTGTAATCAGCTTTACCCACTTCTCCTCTAATCTGATTGAAACAGATTTCCTACCAAATCTTTTTTATCATTTTGTTGATATTAAAAGGTCACATATTTATGCCTGCCCAAAAGTTTAATTTAAGTTACTGCAATTGATTATCATGCCGTGTTCGTGCGTGAAACAGCAGAGTGCTGATGGACGCAACTTTAATTTAGACTGGGAATGAAGAAGCAGAGAGAAAGCTGAAGACGTACACTTCCTACGGCGTTCAGTGAGTGATGTTAGGCATTGTACATTTTAGCTTATTTTCCCAAGCCCTATATTATGATTCTGTTCATCATAATGCCTTTTGACCCGCTGCATTTACTCCATCATAATTATCCTTTAATACTCTTATAAATGAACTTTTAGCTTATCTTCCATTAATTCTCAGAACAAGCAAAGCGCACACGTAACAAACAAAGCCATCTAAATAAAGTGTTTAACCCTTTTGGTGGCTTTCCCCGATTATTCAAAGGCGGGCTGCGCGTTTCAGAGGTAGGTGGCTTAATTACACTTCCTCTCATGAGGTGCAGAGCGCGTGATGGCGTTTCAGCCCCTCTTCAAGCCAAGCCCCGTCGGACGACTCTCTGAAAAGCAAAAGCAAGGAATTAAAACCAAAGCAAAACTATCCGGCAGGAGCACCACAGGTCAGCCTGGGATTTCTCCAGGGTTGGGCGGCCGCCCAAGCCGAATGGCACACCGGACCTGAGTTGAGCTAGTTAGAAAGGGAAGATGGACACGACTTGTCTCAAGCCATTGAGAGGCTTCAATTCAATTTCCATCCCAGCCACGAGCTCTCAGCGAGCCCTTGGACAACTCAGCTCCCTAGGATGTGGAGGGAATATCCCTGCCATGTTTGCCTTGTGTGCCTGCAACTTGAGCAGAGATTGTATTTCAGAACACAGCCATCAAAAAGCCCACAGTACTAAAAACTATATCATCTCCCACCTTGTTTCTCCTCCATGGCCGTGCACAAGCCATGGTGGGAAATGGGTCGTTCCATTTACTGCGTTTCAGAGTTCGGCACGTAATCACATCTCAGCTCTGGTCTCAACAAAAGTTTCTATAAATACAAATATGCCAGGAATAGGATATCTGGAGAGCACAAAGACCAGCACTGGTTTGCATCTGTATCTGGGTGCAGGCGAGACCCTGCAGACTGGGCTGGAGACACCATCTGCCAGCAGAGTCCTCCTTGTCCTTCATAACCCAAGAAGGGACGAGAGTCTCTGATACTCCCGGCGCCTTGGGCACCTGCCACAGAGCCGGCATGTCAGGCTCTCTCAAACTCTTCTGCAGATGGCAAAGCTGCACCCCATCTCTGCTGTGACCTGATTTCCCTCATCCACCTTGCGACGAGCGCGAGGTAGCTGGCACTGGTCAGTGCCTGCCTCCCGAGGAGGGGGTCAGGCGCCCGGGCACCTACCGCCCAGACAGCCCCGCTGCCCGCGCATTTCTGAGTGTCCCAGGCGGGGACGAGATCAGCCAGGGATCTGTGGCACAACAAGGGGTCACCTCCTCGGCAGGAGATCGCAATGCAATCCCAACTGCTCTTGCCACCATCATTCCCGTCTTCTTGCTGCCGTTATTTATTATTAGCGTGACAAGCAAAGCAAGAGAAGGTCCCTTTCCCAAAGACTTTACTAAACCTGGACACACAAGGGCAGAGAAATGGAGCATTATTTTCCCCGAAGGTGTCGAGACACAGAGGTTAAGGATCTGATCCAACACAGGCTTTCACTGCCCGGGGCTCAGACTTCAGATTTCTACGTGCAACCCTGCAAAGCTAAAACACCTTCTCAGCAGCTGGTCAATGGTCAGCCCGAGCAGCCGCACATTCTCCCAGGCCACGTGGCAACGAGATCCCACAGGCAGAGTGAGGAATGGAGACGGGTGGATGCTTCAGCCACCCGGCCGTTGTCCTGAAACGGCTCCACATACAGCAGGGACTCACCTGCTTCAGCATTCCCTTCCTCCCCCCATCCTGCGACCGCCTGTTCCAAAGGCAAACTGCTTTCGTTTTCCGTCATTTCATGGCAGAATATCATCTCACCTGCGTGATTCAGAGGTGGCGACAAGACAACTCATTAGAGACAATTCTCAAGATCCTCTTTTATAGACTGGGTAAACTCTGCAACTTGCGAGTGAAAATCAAACAGATTTTCATGGAAATTTGGTGACATTCAGTGAAAAGCTATTAGCGTGCATAATGAGAAAACACCTAATTCTCCCAAAGAAGGTTTTATGCCCACAAGTGCATCTACAATAACCTGGAAGGGTTAGATTATAGCTAGTAATGCCAAGCAGACCTCTAAAGGAGATTAACTCAGGAGTTTTGTTATTAAAGGTGTACCGTTCATAAGTCTAACTCCACTACAGCGATAGATACTAAACAGTCCTAAAAAAGGGTAACAGCCCTGAGCGGCTCTATGAGACAACTTGCCCATGTTGATGCACATCCCAATGAAAAAAAAAATCTCAATAAATGACAAATGAAACAGCCATCCTCTTTGGTCCCCAGCCCATCTTATTTGCTCTCTAATATTATTTGCCCTCACAAAATCCTGTTACAGTCTTTTCCCTGGTTTCGCCAGCAAAATGATGATTCTTTCAAAGTCACGGGGCTGGATCCTCAGCTGCTGTGGAGTGACCCGGCTTTGTCGGCTAATGGGACTATGCTGACTTACATCAGCTGGGAATCTGGTTCTTTCCCTGCTTCATGTGGAACGGACTCACCAAGATTATCAGTTAGCTTTAAGACTATCATGTTTTTATGGTAAAGAAATCACACTGAAAGCATTTTTCCCTATTCAGTTTTTAAGAATCCAATCCTCTGCTGTAGCTTAAGACAAACAATTTCACGATTACCACCGGCAGAGCCAAGGCCAACTTGAGGATTTTTTATTTATTTCCTCATAACATAATCCATGTTTTACAGAGTTTGCCATATGAAATACGCTCCTGTGTAATACCAAAGTGTTAACGGCACAGAGTAAAACCGCAAGCTGGTTTGAAATGCAGAGAAAAGATGTGAAATCACATAATGCAGCTCCATAATTGTTTGACAATAAGTGATCCTTTTATCTGATTATTATTTCAGTTGCGTGTCTTTAATAAAATGCAGCAGTTGCCTGTTCCCCAAAGCATTTGGACCACAGTTACGACCGAAGAGCGGTAGCCTGTAGCAGGAAAGCTGGGTTCGGGTCCTTCATTACCCCATGCGCAGCCTGAGCTCCTCACATCTTAGGACCATCAATGGGATGAGACATAGGATCATCACCGTTAATAGCTTTAAACTGCGGTAGCTCCAATTAAATCATTGCGCTAACGGTTACCGACTGGCAGGCAGGAAATGGAGAGAACCCGTATAGGAATGTCAAAAAGAATTTAAAGCATTGAAAAAGACTGTGACTAATAGAGTCAAAGAAAGTAAGAAGGAAGTCTCTACATTTAGCAAGAGCAAACACATCTCCTGCTCGTTAGCTAGCTTTGCCAAAATACGCTGCTTGTTAAGCTGCCGTTCCCGGATCAGAATGATTTTCTTTTAGTCAATAAACTTTTGCCGTTTTCAAAAGGAAAGAAGCAGCAGTCGCATCTTTTGGCGACAGCTGCAGGACACTACCAGCTCCTTAACTTCCCAAGGGGAAATCCTCCAACGCTAATAGACAATTTAATTTGTAAAGAATTTGGGAGAGCTAAGACAGCACCAAGGAAGTCCTGTTTTTTACGGTTTCGGAAAAGACAAATGAACCTTTTCCATCAGATTAGAAGTTGGCTCAGAGAATGCAAGCATGTTGATAAAATAATACTGCGGCTTCTCAAAGGAATTTGATTTCATTCTGGTATAAAAATAAATGAGTGTTATATAATATTGGCTGTGCCCATATTGACCAGTTTTCAATCTATTTAACTGCTAAACCTTCAAATCAGCACCAGCCTTTTCTCAGACCAGTAGCGTTTGGTTAACCACCAGGCTGCAAAGAAACATTAAATGTTACTGGGTTTTCGTCACATTTGCAGAGGATTAAAAAATGAGCACTAAATAGCACAGGGTCAGGTCCGATACGCAGACAAATTTAATCACCAGCAGAAATACATTATTGTTTTCTAAAAAGCTACAGCCAAACGCAAGTCTGCATCTCCATTGAAAAAGATGGTGACCGGAGACAGTCCTTTGGGATGGGTGCCTAAAATAGCTGAAGAAAAGGTTGAATAAAATGCCATGGTTGGAACACATTCTGTCTCTGAAGTGAGATGAATTTGGATAAGAAAGAAGCGAGATGTTTTTCGCCATGGGTTCCCTAACGTTGTTCACAGTAGCCAAAAAAATGGGCTGGTCTTAACCATGCCAAGTATGAACTTGGCTGTTGATACATGGTGCCAAGTGTACATGGGGTACAGTAAAATTATTCACCCCCAGAAAAGACATTATCAGAAACCAGGGCACAAAGATACGAAGCAGGGATAGATTTTTTCTCTTTTTGTTTTGTTTTATTGTTGTTTTGTGGCCCCTGGGGACTGCACGACGGAGGCGTAGAGGGGGATTTGCCATAGGTCAACTCACCTAATCAGTCCGCAAGAAAATACGTGTTGAATTTCTGGGGAGAAGGTCAGGAAAGACGCCACTTCTTTTGCCTTCGCACGTTCTGCAATCAGAAAGCAAGAGTCCTTGCATTCTGCCTTCCAAATAGCCCAGTGGGAAAAAAAAAAATAGTCCTGCAAAATTGCAAAAGCGGCATGGGAATCAGACTGCCTTGGTCATCTCTTGCTGGCCTCACTCAGCAAGATACTGGCTGTTTCGGAGAACACCGAGTAACCTGGGATGCTTCGCTGCTGGCTACCGACCAGCTGTACAGATCCGTGACATGGGTCTGATTTTCACACGTGCCCCACTCCACCCGACTCCCACCCAAAGCTATGAACACTGCAGGCTCGCGGCACCCCAGAAAATCAGGCACCGTGTATCTGTACAGCAGTGCCTGCGGGCTTTTAATGTATTTTTCTCATAATGAACAGGCAACGACGAACACAGCGAAAGAAGATGTGCCAAAGCAGAATTATGCGTCAGAGAATAAGCAACCAGAGCCAGGCTGGACAGGAACGAAGGGGCTGACCTAGTGGCAGACCTTCATTAAAGTCAGCCACTGTGCCAAATAATTCAAGAGCAAATTCTTGTTATAACAGCATTTTTCAAAGTCTTTACAGCTGTCAAAGATATTTGCAGAGCAGTGAGTTTTCTTTCTTTGCCCTGATCAGCTACTTGAAGTTAAAGATAGTCCTACAGAGCAGCTACAACAGCAGCCTCTGAGATTTCCCAGAAGAAATGCAGACGTCCACGTAGCACATTCGCGCCTCCTGACCCCAATTTGCTTCTCTATAACTT
This sequence comes from Larus michahellis, assembly GCF_964199755.1. Taxonomy (NCBI): domain Eukaryota; kingdom Metazoa; phylum Chordata; class Aves; order Charadriiformes; family Laridae; genus Larus; species Larus michahellis. Next base: position 14,953,346 of record NC_133898.1, on the reverse strand, counting down.
TTCACAGCCCTGGCAGTAGCCCCTGGGCTGCCAAGGGTCCGGACATCTGGCTGAAATCCAGCGGTCCAGAAGGTGATGATGTAGCAGGAGGTGAATAGCTATATCAGGGGCTGCAAGGCATGATGCAAGGAAAGACGAACTAGAACCCAGCTCAGGAGGGACCTTCTCCTTCCTCGCAATGGTGGAGAAATGTCAGCAGGTTCAAAGCTGGTTAACTGAACCCTTAGACACCTGCGGAGATTATCAAAGGTGGTAAGAGCACAAACTCTTTCTTTGGCACGTACAGATTAATTGAAATGTCTGACCGAAATGCCCAAGTGTGACAGATAGAGCCACACCTTATTTGTATTTTTCTTCTGCTGATTAGGTAGAAGTGATCTACCCAGCAGTTTGGGGTTTTGAACTGGAGAACTAAATGTGGTGCAAACGCTGAGCGGGACTGTCCGTTCGGTCAGACTCCTTTCCTTTCAACGTGACTCTCCACCAGCTTCAGCAAATTCAGACCAGAATAAAACTGACGTCATTACATCAGGCTGAATACATCGGTGGCTCTGGTACTTCTTTGGCTGTTGAAATCCCAACACGGCATTTCTCCAGAAGCGAAGGAGCAGTTCAGTTACAGGATTGGGGTCACATCTCCAAGCACAGAGAACGCACACCAGCGATGGCAGTACAAGCTGACAGCTGTCATATATTTTCTCTCACATTGGGGAAAAAAAAAAACAAACTATTAAATGAGCACAAAACTTTGCACAACGCATGCCACCATTACACCAACATCAACCCAGAGGCTCAGAAATGCACAGAGGCAACATCTCAGGGAGCCGCTCTTTTCTTCCTAGGGATCTCACCCATCGCTCGTCCTCCCCGAAGAAGAGGCGAGGGCTGCGTGCGTGTGGCGAGAGAGGCGTTTTGTCCAAATTACCTTATTTATTCATGGGCCTGCCTTAATAGCAATGGTAAGAATCACAAATCCTGGGGGAGCGATGTAACTAATTCATGCGCGGACGTGCGAATGGGCAATTTGCAAACTAATTGCCCCCAGACAATATGCTGGGCAGACAGGTTGCCCGCGCACTGGCTCTGCGTACTTTTTTGTCCGCAGGCGGCTGCCTGGTAAGAGGCGGTTGAAATGCTTTCTGGGCAGACAATGGGCTTGCTCAAGTGTGCAACTATTTCGGAGGGAAGCTATCCCGCCCACCCCGGGTGGCGAAGGTTTGTTCTGCCCCGCGTCCAGCTGCCGTGTCCTGCCAGGAAAATACAAGGGCCATGTGCGGGACAAAACAGTTTTGCCTTATTGCCTCTGCCGGCTCGGGAGGACGCAGAGAATATCGGCAGCATATGGGCCTCGGGGGATTTCGGCCATTTAACAAACATTATATGCTCCATAACAAAACAACAATATTTCGGTACTTAGATCAACGAAATAACTAAATTAAATTCCCTAGATGGTGAGGGCTGGTATGCTAATTGGCTTGCCTTGTGGATTTTCTATGCGGCTTCCCAAGAAACAGATTGGCCCATTTTTCAGGCAACTGATTGTTAATTGGAGTAATGAATAGCAGGCTGGAGGGGCCGATCACTTCGCTTGGTAAATTCAAACCCCCGTTATTCATGAGGACGAGCCAGAGGTGAAGTGGTTTGTCATGGGAGGTGGGCAGACGGGCTGGTGCCAGGTCGGCCCAAAGGCGTTTTTCTTTCCCTTTACGCTGGGAACACAAGGGAAGGTTTAGCACCTGGTTCCCCCATCCCTCTGGGATGCTGTGCTCCTCAAACAGCTGAATCGCCCCTGAGAAGGGCTTCCCCCACTGACTGCAGAAGGCCAGCCGGTACCTTTGTTGAGCAGCTGATGGTCCTGCTCTATGGTCCCTAACACAGGCAACCTCTACTGCCTCTGGGAGAGTCCTCGGTTTTCCTACGCTTTGCTCCCTGGTAGCTCTTATGGGCTGGACAAGAAGGGCTCGAGTAGGCTGCTGTAACAAGGTCAGCAGGACACAGCTCTGAGGCTTCTCCCTTTGTCATCCGAGCTCCTGCATCCTCAGCTGGCCACACAGCCACTGCTCCTTCCCCTTCCCACCCGCTCACCAGCAGTGGTTCTGGTTCCCCGCCACCCCAGCTTCCCGAGGTGGTTAGAGGAACACAACCAGGGTGTGGGGAAGGTGAAGCTTGGGGGTCTTGTCTGCTCTTTGATCCAGAACACCCGTCCCTCAAGCCCACACTGGCAAGGATAAAGGCCTGGTTTCAGTTTCCGAGTGTGAAAATGCCAAGCCCTCTCTGTTCCTGCAAACTTTGCCATAAGCCGGGCTCCTGGCACCTCCCCAAGGCTGAGCTGCCCTCTTCAGACCAGGCTCCCTGGTGGGACACAGGACACCTGCATGCTCTCCTCACCAAGCTTCCTCGCAACTGCTTTCTGCACCAAGACACGAGGTAACGACTGCCTGAAAACCACGGCCAAACTATTCGCTGAACACTATACTCGGAAAATTCCAGAAATGAGTCCCTTTAGGGGATTTCAAGTACTGTTCTGCAACTGATGAGCTTTTCAGTTCCTCATCTGAACCTAAAAATAACTTTTCTAAACTCACAGAGTTACCCTACGAAAATATTTTAACTGATAATATTTTAACTAATATTTTAATTAATATTTATTTATAAGGTGTTAATGCGTCACCTTCCCAGACAACCACAGTTGCACATTCCACTAAAATGTGGCCATTGTTTCAGCTGTTGATTCTCCAACAAATGCACGGTTTGGGTTTCATGCTGAGCCCGAAGGTGGCTCAAAGCAGCACATGGGCCCCTAACGTCAAAAGCCACTTCTGAAAGTCTCACAGCATAATTTTTCTGCATCACGGTATCAAAGTAACTGAGCTCATCAGAGAGACTAAGATTCCATTTTGCAAGAGTAGACTTATTTTCATAAATTTTGTCAGAAGACAGGTAGGTGACCCCATTTACTGAGAAAAAACGCAGCACAAGAGAAGACACTCTATATTCAAAGGCAATTAATGATTTTTTGTGGCTGCATTTCTGGGTGCCCAAGGCGGATGCTCCGAAAGGCCCCGTCCTCGAAGGGCAGAGAGGTTGGCTTTGGAAAAAAGTCTCCTTAAAGTACCTCAGGTTAAAAAGCAGAGATTTTCTATGTTTCCTTCCCTGAGCTGATCGTAACTATTCATCCAGGCACTTCTGCACTTCATTCACCCTGGCGTATGAGTCCTTTATAACCAACAGTGAATTTATCACTGGGGCACTAGAAAATACATTCATTTTATAGGAACTAGACCACTGCAAATTGGTTAGCTTCTTCAAGGAAGCTTAGAAATACTGGAGAACAGTCCTGCAGCTCCTGAAGCATAAATGATTGAAGGCTAACAACAGGCTGCCACTAATACTTATTTGTCGGTAGCTGGTGCAAGACATGAAAAAACTGAGAATACTCCTTTTGTTTCAAAGGTATGCGATGATTATTTGACAGAAAAAACTTTAGGCACCTCCTAAAAAATGAGAGGTTCACAGTGTTTCAAAGCAGAAAAGGGGCTTCCTGGATCATTCTCCTTTATGAGACTCCAAGCATTCATCACCAACCTACAGGGTCAGGCAAAACCACACGGAGCACTGGGAGCAGTGAACTCCTCCTCAAGGGGCACTGGGACAGCGAAGCGCCCCCAAAAATGGCTCTCAGGGCACGAGAAGTGACATTCAGTGAAGAAGAAAATAATACCGTGCTTGGATCTGGTCCAGATGTTTAAGCTGGGCATAGTCCTCTGGATACAATGCTACATGTTTGAAGGTACCCTAAACTAAAGTTAAGGTTTATTTCTGCTGTGTTCCTCTGCAGCTTCTGAGACAAATACAAGAAGGGCACCTGTTAACAGCTGTTTACATCTCCCTCCATAAAGCTGACATGAAAGATTCATAAAGCGAAACCCACAGAGCTGTGTCTCAGACCTCTGTGGCTTCAGCTCCTCTTGTTGCTCAAGGAAGGCAGCGTAAGAGAAGTCTGTGACGCCTCAGACAGCACTGTCACATTGAAATGGGCCTCTAGAGGTAGTTTTTGGTCTTTAATCTGACCCAGTCACATTTTTGTACAATGAAGAAACACGTCCTAGTAACTCTTCAGGTCAGATTTAATTTTAAGATTGGATACCTTGGGTTGTATACATAGAGGGGAGTCGGCAACCAGCTTTATTTCCCTCTTTCCATTTATACACATATCGAGCAACAGAATATTAGCAATATTAAGGAAAGACAGAGACTTTCAGTTTTCTGTTCTTCATAATTTTAAATGGCTTCTAACGTGCTTTATATAACAGTCATGGCAAATATTGCCACATAGAAAATTTGCAATGAAACTAAACAATCAGATGAAGATGCAAATCATTGTGCAAACCCCACAACCACTGTCTGTAGTCACCAGTCTAACTGGCAGCTGATTACTAAGGGCATTTTTCAGCGGTCGATACTACCTAGGTCTTCGTGAACGACCTGGAAGAGGGGATGCAGTGTACTCTCAGCAAGTTCTCACTCTGCACCAAGCTGGAGGGCAGGGCTGCTCTTCAGAGGGACCTGGACAGGCTGGAGAAGTGGGCTCATCAGGTCCAGCAAAGGCACATGCCCAAGTTGTGGCCCAGGACAGTCAGAAGTCCCCATGCAAGGGGACAGACTAGGGGCTAGCTCCATGGAAAAGCCCCCGGAGGCCAAGCTGACCAGGATGAGCAGGATGCCCTTGGGCTGTGTTAGCAAAACGTGAGCCAGAAGGAGAGGAGATTGACCCTACCCCTCCATTCAGCCCTTGTTCGATCAACCTGGAGAAGGGAAGGCAAGAGGGAGAGCTTATGGCTATCTGCAGCTGCCTAGAGAAGAGAAGACAGAGACAGGCTCTTCCCAGAGATCTTCAGTGACTGCACAAGAAGTGATGGGCACAAGCTGGAACATGGCAAATTCCTATTAGATGTCAGGAAACAAATTTCACCTTACGGGTAGTTCAGTCCTGGGAAAGAGCCCAGACAGTCTCTGAAAACCCAACTGGACAAGGCTTTGAGCAACCCGACCAAACTTCAAATTTGTCCCTAATTTGTGCATGGGAACCTCAAGAGGTCAGTTTGCAGCTAAATTAATCTAAGTTTCAAATATCATGGCCAAAACGTTTTTTAAAACCAGAGCATTTTTACCGAAAGCTGCTTTTTTGAAACTTAACATCATAAATCATACAGTAATAGCTCTCAAAAGCTCTATAGAAGAGGTTGGGATCAATTTCTGCAGGGGAAGCAGAATGATAAGGTGAGAAGGGACTTTCTTCTCACTCAGAAGATACGCAATTGACTCCAAGATTATGACAAGATCATAAAAACCTTTATTAACAAAAGCCTGGTCAAGGCACGGGCTCTATTCAGCCAGACAAACCTGTGCCACTTGACAACCAGTGAATAATATACGTATTTGAACAAACGCTTTGCTCACACGCTCATTGGTAGAACATACATTTTTGACTGCCTGGAAACCCATCCCTTACGTGAGACATGGGGAAAAACTCCTGAAATCGTGAACAGTTAAAAATAGTAGGAATTTGTTTTCACTTTACTCATCCTCCCCATCCATTTTTTCTTCAAAACAAGCTTCCTGAAGGAATTACGGATAATATTCAACACGGTGACAGCCCACAGATGGATGCATTTCTAACGAATTTGGAGAAGCTAAAAATGCACTGAGGGCAGACATGAAAAAAATCTGGGGAATTCTCCTTAATTAGATTACACTCTGCGCACCCTGTCTGTATGAATGAGGACGCAGCAGTGGAAACCGCCTGACGGCGTTGTTAATGCAACTGCTGGGGTTTGTAGTAGTGGACATCTGTTGTAAAGCTGTGATCCAAATCTGCCCCTAGAGGCCAATCAGCTGAGCGTTGGACCTCGCTCTAAAACATTACAAGCAAAATTCGTACTTGCTGGGAGCAGGTGCGACGCCGTTAAACTCAAAGGTGCTCCTGCTCACCACGTTTCAACGCCGGGCTACGTTTCAAACAGTTCCTACAGACTGCAAGCGAGGCACAAGCGCAAGGAGAAATAAACCAATTCATCGCAAAATGTTCAAATACCAGCAGGGTGTAGTAATGCTGTTCCCCAGCCTAGAAATGTGCCTCAATAGAGCGATCAAAGTGCAAAACACACCTGGCTCCCGTTCGCTGCCCTACAAATCCAGGGCTTGAAAATTTTGCTGTATTTTCTGCCTCATGCTTAATTTTCTTGCATACAGACGTGCATGAGGATATACCCCCTTGCCTAGAAGACTTCTTTTTTTTCCTCTGAAAGCAGAATCAGTTCACATTTTATTGCAGTAATCCAAGGCACAGGTCAAACACGGAGGAGGCAGCGGGGGAAAATCTGGAAATGATCCTCCCGTACGTCACTGCAGACAACAGGCACACACACCTCCGTATAAATAAATAACCACTAAGCCATCCCCATTCATGTTTCTAATTAGTGCAACCTATTTAACAAATAGACACATAATATAGGTCAATTATGTGGGTCATGATAAATTTGTGAAGAACTTCAGCCTGTAGGACACCAAAAAGGCCACGTTGAGGCAGCATTTTCAAAGCTACGGCTCATGCCTGCGCAGGGCTTAGGAACAGCAGTGAGGAAAAGCACGAGAGCTGCTTTGGCTTTTCTGCTCTGCAGTACTGCAGCCACAACCACGAACGAAAACATCAGCGACATCCCCTGGGAGACACCCTCTGTGATACGACCACAGAACGCGGCGGAGCCCATCCAGCATTTATTCCGGACAAATCCAATGCAAAGCCACTGAGATCATCTATTACACCCTACTGTAGAGCAAGAGCAAAACACATTTACTCGGCCCAATTCTAGAGTACTTCAGAGTTTTGCCACGCAATACCTTTAGCTCGAGAAAAAAATCACGGAAGACAAAAAGACTTATTACTTCAGATCACGGAAATCGTTGAAGCATGACTAGAAAAGCAAAGACAGAGCTAGAAAAGCAGAGCAGCCAGTGGAGGGCCTACACGTGAATGTGGCAAAGGCACGTTTCGATCACGATTCCCTCAGAATAGGAGGCTTCTGCGGTGGTTTTGCCCACCTGCTGCCCCTCCAAAACTTTTGAACCAGTTACTAGTTCCAGCCACAATTGCCAGAAATGCCTCAAAGATGTTTAATTTCTATTAGCTTATCAAAAACTGGTGGGTACCAGAGGAGATGGAGAAATTCCTCATTTATGCTTTTTCCGTAGCATTTATCTAGTACGTTTGACCATGGCCAGGGACAGACACAGCTCCGGAGAAGCCACAGTATGCGCCAAGTCCTGCCTTGCTAGAGATGTTGGGAAGGAATGAGGGGGAACCACAGTGGAGGGCATCACAGAGCAGCGGGTACCACGTGGGGTTTCAGGTAAGCGACGGGACTGCAGAGCTACTATCCCGCTCAGGGATACGGGGAGGACATCGGGATAGACTATCACAGCAAACGCTACTGATGCGTGGTTTGCAGCAGCGGGATAAAGGGGTTGTGGGACTCAGATAAACAAGCTTAACGCTCACTGTTTGATTTTTCTTCTAAAGGTCAGCGCTAGTATAATTTGTTCTTTGAGATGAAGGGAGAAAACGGATCTTGGATGGGAATTTGAGCCGTAGGTTTGGTCACTGTTACCTTCCCTTAGTATTTCCAGAATATTTTTCTTCTTCAGGCAATCCCAAGTTGGCCTGCTGGGGGACAGGACTTCTGGCTTCCTGGACTGCTCTTAGCAGAGGAACTGCAAAATCTTCAAGTGAAATATCTCAGGGAGTTACCTGAGGCACTCTTTCGTACCTTAAACATGCAATAGCACTAATAGCATTATTAGTTAAGTGGCTGGGGAGCACCTGGGACCCAGGACACAGCTGGGAACTAAGATGATGCAGAGCAACAGCAGTTGGGAGGCTGGTGCTGGAGCACCTGTGGGCTGCTCCACCAGCTTCGGTGGCGGTGGCACCAGCACCAGCCGCGAGCCGGGAACAGACTCCTCACCCGCTTTGAACTTCCCCAAACCTGCGCTGCTGCCTTGGAAGAGGCAGTCCGCAGGCAGGGCAGGGGCGGCAGCACCAAGGGAACCATGCTCTGCACAGGGAGCCTTAATTAACGGTGCAGCTCTCAGGGGGCAGACGTTCACGGGTGCATCCAGGTCCGCATAAGGCAGCCCCAACTCTTATCACTGGCCTCGTGTCAGTGGCTGGGCTCCCGCGTGCCTCTCTGAGGGCGTGAGGAGGTGGAGCATTTTGTGTAATTCGGCATATGTTACTACCTGGCTTGCACGGAACAACGTACCAATCATGCGCAGTTCATGGGTACGCTGTGCCAAAAGTACCTCGTCTTTGTATCTGTGACACAATCTTGTTACTGTTTGCGATAGTCACGACTGAACTGGTGAAATAACCTTTCAATTATACAGTTTCTCATATTTGTACAATTTGTCTTTGATCCCTGTCTATTAATTCTCATCCAGACATCCAACACAATTGTTCTTAGAACACTGGAGTGACAAGAGAGAGTTTCCCAAATAACTGGTTCCCAATAACCTGCATTCTAGCTCAGGTACGATACATATATATAATACACCAAGCTAATCTAATCATATAAGTAATACACTTAATACATAGACACCATACTCAAGAATTTGTTAAACCTCAGATTATACGGCTTGAGTTAATCCTAGGAATGACCACAGAACTGTGCGTGAGAAAGTCTCAGGAACAAATCTAAAACCTTTTAAACCACCTACACTCCCTCCCAGGGCCCCAGATAAGGCAAGGGTGTTGCCAAGAACAGACAGAGAACCATTCCCTATGGATATAAATGATGCTTTTCACAGGAGGAAAAAAAAACCAACCACATTCCCATTCTTTGGGATCTCTACTCCTAACTGCAGCACTGTTTATAAACATATATGCAAGATATTTCAACTATGAGAAATAAATACTGTGCTATTTCACCCCATCCCTGGGGAAATGGTGTTCCCGATAAAATACTGCTCTCTGCCGGCCTGGCCTGCTTTTCCACAAGGGCCTCACTTCCCACAGTCTTGCTTCTTCCCCAGTGAAAAGGGGAAAGAACACCTCGTTTTGCTGGCTCTTTAACTGCATCTTTTAGCAATCGGCGCCAGGAGCATCTTTCACTTAGGGTTGAAAAACATTATATTGCTAAGGAGAACAATATCTATATCACATAAATCTTTCGCCTCGAAGAAAAAATGCAAGCGGTCCTTGAACCTGAGTTAACTCTCCGGAAGTATTCCTGTTTTCTTGCAACTTGTGAGAAGAAACAGGCTGCTCACATAGCAGGCTCCCCATTGTAATGAGCTCAGACAAGAGTCTACTTGTAAATGTAAGGGACTGAAGTCCTGGTCTGAGCTTCAGGAGACTTGCTCCTAGGTGGGAATTTTCACAGCAGCCCAAAATCCCAGTGGCAATCACAGGATTCAAGGCGCCCCGATGTTTTACTTCAAAGGACAGTTCCAGGCCTGGGTAGCTTGCTGGCTTGAAACTTGTACCATCTCTGCTCTCTATCTCCCGCTTTTATTTTTTGTTTTACCCAAAGGGGATCACTCAGACCAAAGCTACCTGAAAACCAGCTTATTTGCATTGAATTTACTTTCACGTTACCACTGGGCATTGCTGTACTACAGCTGGTATAGCAATAACCATAAAAACTGACAATTTTTAATCTGTCAACATCTCGTATTTCCAGTCAGAATAAGGCGATGCAATGCTGCACACTCGGCAAGACCAGCCACCTCTGCCCACCTGCAAGTGTCATCCTCCCCTCAGTCCCAGGGATAAAGGGTATTTACCCAGAAGTCAGGCTGCATCTTTGCTCAGGTTCTCCTGTCTATCTTCTTCCCGATGGATTTACAGCTCCTGAGATGCTGTGACCGACAGGAGTGCTACAGCAGCAATTTTAGGATTAACACCGACAGGAATTACCAGAACGCTCTCAGCTGTTTTCTTCCAAGCTGCCTGCAGGCTCAGACAGGCTTCCGTGGAGAAACCACACGAGGTGTCAGGGTCTCGCTTACGAACTAGGAGGGTCAGAAACTAAATATAGATCCTGTTGCAATCACATCATGGAGGAGCCACAAATCTTAAAGACTGTTTAAGTCTTTGTGCCTTAATCTTCCTTTGCAGAATTCTCCCATTAACAGCACAATTCCTTTTAAATATAATTAACGAACATTAAAGCAAGTTATAGAAATAGTTGGAAAGATCAGTTTCATTTACCTGGGTAAAACAGACAGGGAGCCTGATTTGAACAGTAACCATCAGTTGAAATTTCTCAACGCCTGTTACCCACAGGGCTGGGGGAAAAAACCCAACAGAGTAATTTGCTTTCCAAACACTGCTACGAGGGAGTCATTTACTAGAATAAATAACGCCCTGGGAGACTCTGCGCTCATTCCTAGAGCGGGGTCTCTCAGCACAGACACTTGCAGCCGCATGGAGCTGCAGCAGCAGAGCTCGCCGGGAGGACACGAGCCTCTCGCGCACAGCCGACAGCATCACAGGTTGGACCTCTGCGCTGCATCCAATTTCCAAACATCAGTCCCCACCTCTTTTCTTCATGCCTCGCGTTTGCCGCTGTGTGCTCACACATCCTCACTCCCAAACAGCCTCTCCTCATTCTTCCAGACTGGGTGGAAGCTGCTGCACGAATAATTTTAGCTGGTGAAAGACAAAATTATCTGGGTGGAAGAAGAGCCACTAAGAAATTTACTCAAGCAGAAAATCTGCTAGAGGAACATGAGGTATGGAGAAAAAAAAACAGAGCAGCGACCTGAGAGCGTCCTTTGCTCTCCTTGCTACCACCGCTTTCTGCCTCAGATCTGGACACAACTTGCAGGTCAGGAGCTCTTGCCAGGGCTGCATCTCACAACGGGAGCAGGGGGTGGCCAGCAGTGATGCTGGTTATCTCCTTGGTGACCTTACTCCAGGGCTAGAGGGCCTCTCCCTTGACTTGCCCAGGCCCTGCTCTGCTCCACAGCTGCACCTCTTCCCTTCTCCTTCTCTCACATCAGGGACCTCGGGGACTCACACCTATAGAATCATAGAATGGTTTGGGTTGGGAGGGACCTTAAAGATCATCTAGTTGTCTAGTTGCAACCCCCCTGCCATGGGCAGGAACACCTCCCACTAGACCAGGCTGCTCAAAGCCCCATCCAGCCTGGCCTTGAACGCTTCCAGGGATGGGGCAGCCACAGCTTCTCTGGGCAACCTCTTCCAGTGCCTCACCACCCTCAGACTAAAAAATTTCTTCCTGGTATCTAATCTAAATCTTCCCTCTTCCAGGTTGAAGCTATTATCTCTCGTCCTATCACCACATGTCCCATAAAAAGTCCCTCCCCATCTTTCCTCTAGGCCCCCTCCAGGTACTGGAAGGCCGCTATAAGGTCTCCCTGGAGCCTTCTCTTCTCCAGGCTGAACAAACCCAACTCTCTCAGTCTGTCCTCGTAGCAGAGGTGCTCCCTCCAGCCTCTCATCATCTTTGTGGCCCTCCTCTGGACCCGCTCCAACAGGTCCGTTTCTTTCCTGCACTGAGGGCTCCAGAGCTGGATGAGGCACCCCAGGTGGGGTCTCACCAGAGCGGAGCAGAGGGGCAGAATGACCTCCCTGGACCTGCTGGCCACGCTGCTTCTGATGCAGCCCGCGATACGGTTGGCCCTTCGGGAACCCACCACTGAGGGGCTCCGACGGGCCTCGCGAGGGGAACCGGCCCTGGGGAACCGGACGCGTCCGGCCTCTCCTCACGGAGGAACCCCCGGCGCCGAGGCCTGTCCCAGGCCCCGGGCGCTACCCCTCGCCCCGCCGGGAGTACGACGGGACGGGGCGCGGAGGCGGTGCAGCCCGAACGGCGCCTGCGCAGCGGGAGGGGCGGGGCGGCGGCGTCGCCATGGCGGGGCCGGTGGCGGCGTGAGTGCGGGTGGGTGGCGGGAACTGTGCCGCGTACCGGGCGGGGGGGCACGGCGGGCGCGGAGATCCGCGTGTGAGGGGGCGCGATGGCGGCGGGTGGGGTGGGGTGGGGTGGGGTGGGGTGGGGTGGGCCGGGCCGGGCCGGGCCGGGCCGGGACCGCGCAGAGCCGGGCTGCCCGCCGGCCTGTGCCGCGGCCTGGCACCTGGCTGCCGCAGAGCACCGCCCGCCCTCGGCCGCGCAGGCGGAAGAATTAATCCCGGTTCTCTTCAGGAAAATGGGGGTTAGGGGGTTTGTGCCGGCAGGCTGCTGCTCCTCCATCCCCCTCCCCGTCCCTCCAGCCTCCCCTTTCCCGCGGCGGAGGCTTCTGTCTCCTCCAAGGACCGTCCGGTTCCTGCCGCTTTCCTGCCGTGGCCTGCTTTGAGCTCTGGGGTAGCTGCCGTGGGGGCCATTCGGGGCCTTGCTGGCACCGGGGAGGCGGGAGTAATCGCCCCGTATATGTGCACTAATTGCCACCTACATCCCCGTGCCTGCTGATAAAAGCCGGAAAGATTTTTTTCCATTTTTCGCAATGCCATCTCCCCGATTTCTGTTTCATGGCAGCCTACGGTTCCTTTTCCCCTACGCCGATTGGTTCTTCATGTGTATTTGTGCCTGTGGTGTTGCTTTCCTCCATTTTTGTAAAACTTTGCCTTGCCTGTTTTTGGCAATACTCCGTAATCACCTTGAGTTTGGATTCCTCCCCCTCTGTACGCCTCCTGAATTCGTATCCCCCACAGATCACATATGCGTCAAAACCTTAAGTCAACTTCATCAGTTGGTTTGCTTTCTCTTCTTCATTACGCTATCAAAAAAAAAGAAAGGTATAATGTAATTTGCTCCCCGTAAATCACTGCTGACTGTTTTTTAATCATCTGGATGATGTTGTGTGGGTGCTGGCGGATTTCCTGCGTTGTGGTTTCTTTCCTGGTATTGGAGCTGGGGAGGTCACTCTAATTCCCTGGATCTTCCGTCTTGCCTTTTAAACACTGATATTAAATTGCCCTTGTCCAGTCTTCTGGGACCTTCACCATCCAGGAACTAACAAAGATACCTGCAGATGATTTGGGTTGCCCAGAGAGGCTGTGGCATATCCATCCTTGTAGGTTTTCAAGATGCAGGTGGATATAGCCCTGGGCGTCATGGTGGGTCCCCGTAGCTGCCTGTGCTTTGAGCAGGAGTTTGGATGAGAGACCTCTTGAGGTCCCTTCCTACCTCAATTTATTTAGCTTCTCTGAACTCTCCGTCTTAGTTCTCTTCTTATTCCTTCTTAGGCCTCAGTAGCAATGGGGAAGAGAAGGTTCGTGCAGCTTCATGTCTTAAAATTAGCTGTAGAGCTCAGTGACATGCTGAAGAAGGATGGATATGTTCCTTCTGAACGATTGGGAGAGTAGTGTGCAGTCTCATAGGCATCCAGCAGCCGTGGAGGCATTTGATGGTTAGGACCAGCAACATGGGAGAGAGGGATTTTGCTGCTAGGTCCAATTTTACAAGTGGTTTGCAGGTGAATCCCAGATTTTTTGAATGCAGGATTCTACATTGTCCTACTGGAATAAATGTAAGCATTTAACTGCAAGTTTCCCTGGGTTAGTTGAGATAGATTTGAGCGCTGAAGACAGCAGCTGATATCTCAGCCTTACTCCAGATGCTGAAGGAGCTGCAGGCATAAATCCTTTTACTTGCCAGCAGTAGTCTGTCACTCCCTGTGTGTAAGTTGTTTTACCCGGCTGTTTGTTGCAGTGACATACTGCTTACTTTGACTCTTATGCCCAACTTTCTTATCACAGATCTAAAGCAACCAACACTTAAATATTTAACTAACGCTCAAGTCAAGTTTATCCCTGTAAGTCCCATATCAAGTAACCATCATACTCTTAGATCCTTCCAGCAGGTTTAGAAAATAAAACATATCTTTTCTTTTCTGTTGGTTATAGGAGTGATGTGGGAAACACCTGTTCTGTGTGAAGGACAAGAAATAGAACATTTGCTAAAGGGAAGAAACAAAATATCTGATAAATGGAAGCCATGAAGATATCAAAGCGGTTCTTCGCTTTTGGGATTTTGGCGTGCATAGCTTTTTATGTTGCATACATAAAATGGCACTTGGATTCCAAACCAGTCGTGGGAGCAACAGAAGGAATTGCTGAAAGCAGGGGAGACAAACTGCACCATCAGGCAGTGACCACAGATCCCTCAGTCTTCTATGGAATTATGTTTGACGCAGGAAGCACAGGAACTCGCATCCATATTTTTAAATTTACGCAGCAGCCAAAAGGTATGGCCTGCTCATTACATGACAGATTAAGTCTTCCATAGCATCTAGAGCAGATTATTGATGGTTCTTTTCTAGGGATTACTTGAACAAACATGCTTCATCTCTTTCTACAGAGCCATCAGGAAGTGTACTATGATTGAAGCATGTGGGTTTGGATGAAATTATGAAAAAATTCAATGAGGAGAAAATGCTGTAATGTCAGAATGTGAACTAAATAGCAGCTGTACCTTTAGAATGGTGCCTTGAAGAAGAGCAGTTTTTCATCACACTGCTTGATGGAAGAGAGGATTATGAATTCAAACTGCCTCATTCCCCCAGATTTTCACCATGAGGTTGTTCACTGTCTCCAGTTCCTGGCAGCAAGCTGCTTTTCTCTGCAGTCGGCTTTAGTGCATTCTTGACTTCAGTGTTGGATTTAAATGGCGGAACTTCACTGTTTGATTTAAATTGCTGTGTATTGCACCTGGACAGAAAGCATTGCTGAGAAGCAAGACAGAAGCGTTCAAAAAAAGCTCAAGTTTTCCTCTGGAGTCATAAGCTTAATTTGTTTAGGTGTTGTCGGCTCCTAGTTGTGAAACTCTTAAAGATGAAAGAACCCATGTAGATGCTGTTAGTAGGTGATCTGAGGATGGTTTTAAGGATTAGCAGTGTGGTGTATGGGGTGATTGGCCTGTGGGGAGCACCTTAGGTTTGCAGAATGGGCTACTGCAAGGCTTAGCCACCAAAGGTGTTAAACAACAGTCCGTGAATTTCCTTCCTTCAGTATATTCCCAAGTCTTTGCTTCTTCCTTGCCTGCTTCTCTTTAAACACAATTTCGGAATATATTGCAGGAAGCTTCATGGAGTGTAGTTGAGTACAGGAGGAGGATATTGTCAAGCTCGTGTTGTCTTGCCCGCAGGTTCATATATAGGTTGTCTATGCTGCAGGTTCCCAAAATACGAAGGGCTGGCTCCCTCTACTGCCATTGAAGGTGGTGGCCAAGCTTTCACTGAGTTTTGCTGGAGTCAAGTTTAGCCAGAACAGAGCATGCTGAAACGTGTGGTTACTGGTGCAGTTTGGAAAGCTGCACATGGCAGGTGTAAGGGCTCAAAGAGAACTTGCGCCCATGCGGTGATTGTCTGATGAGCATGAAAAATAGGTGCATAGTGGACACCAGCACCTGAAAAACAGTCATGACTTTTCTAAATGGTTTTCTCAGGAGCTGTAGCAGGGGTTGTATTTAAAGGTCAAGTGGCTGCTGATAGTTCATTAGACAGAGGCTTCAATTGACTTCCATTAGCACATAATGATGTAATTTGTAAAATGTTTTTGAGTATGCGAAATTATTTGTACCGTTACTGATTTTGGAATACTGCTTTTGAACAGAGACTCCCAAATTAACCCATGAGACGTTTAAAGCACTGAAGCCAGGTCTGTCCGCATATGCCGATGATGTCGAAAAGGTAATTTTGTTTCTGTTACTGTAAAAGTTTGTGCCCCAAAACCTCCTGTTGTGATATGTCCTGCAAATCACATCTTGCTGTGGTGCGGTACGCTGCTGAACTGTCTCAGTTCAGGGAAGTGTCTCCGAATGATACAAGCCCACAGTAAAAGTTGGTCAATGTGCAGAGGAGCGAGCAACAGAAGGCATCTAGTTCTGCTTGGTGATGCTGTTAATTAAGCACAGTGGATGTTTTTCCTATCACTGTCTTAAGAATTTTGATGAGCTTAAGAAAATGACACAAGAGCTGTGTTGGATTGGAGCAGAGCCTTCTCCAGAAGTGAAAGGAATTGGGTTATCAGAAAGAGAGTCTAACAGGCCAAGTGCTAAGTGACTTTTCTCCCATCTCCCTCACCTTCTGGCTCGCAGGGATTTAGGGGCTTCCGGGGCCAGACTTACACCCAGCTCATAGTGTTTTACTGTTTCCAAAGGCCTTTTTTTTTCCCAAGGATTTGTCATACTGCCTTTTGAGACTTTTGTAGCCAAAACATTCAGTGGCAGAGAGTTGTGTGTGACTGTTTGAAAAAGTGACTCTTCCTGTTTGTTTTTAACCTGTTGCTGGATAATCCGCGTTACATCCACCAGGTCTCACACTGTAGGAGACAGTGAGTCCTCCACCTTCTCCTGACCCCTTGTGATATTCACTTGTCTCCATTCCACACTGACAGTGAATCATACTTCTGATCGCTCTTTTGCCCTTCAAGAAAGGCAAATCTAAAGAGTTTCTAAGATGCCTTTTTTTGTTCTTTCTCCGCTCACAGAGCGGCCAGGGAATAAAAGAGCTCCTGGAGGTGGCGAAGAAGGAAGTTCCTATGGAGCTGTGGAAGTTTACTCCTCTGGTCCTGAAAGCCACAGCTGGCCTACGGTTGCTGCCGGGAGAGAAAGCTCAGAAGCTGCTGGATAAGGTACTATTTCTTGTCTTACAGCTTGCTTTCCAGAAACTTTACAGCAAAATTTGGTCCCTTCTGTGTAAGGTACATACTCCTTTATCTTGATGTACATGAGCCATTCCTATGATTTAACCCTGAAAGCAGTGCCGAGCCAACTCATCTCAAGTAGCGTTGGGGGGTGAAGTTGCGTGAGTACAAGCACAGAGGGATGACGACAGCTCCGAATAAGCCTGGAGATCATAGAATGATAGAATCATAGGACGGTTTGAGTTGGAAGGGACCTTAAAGATCATCTAGTTGCAACCCCCCTGCCCTGGGCAGAGACACCTCCCACTAGACCAGGCTGCTCAAAGCCCCATCCAGCCTGGCCTCGAACACTTCCAGGGATGGGGCAGCCACAGCTTCCCTGGGCAACCTCTTCCAGTGCCTCACCACCCTCAGACTAAAAAATTTCTTCCTGGTATCTAATCTAAATCTCCCCTCTTCCAGGTTGAAGCTATTATCTCTCATCCTATCACCACATGTCCCATAAAAAGTCCCTCCCCATCTTTCCTGTAGGCCCCCTCCAGGTACTGGAAGGCTGCTATAAGGTCTCCCTGGAGCCTTTTCTTCTCCAGGCTGAACAGCCCCAACTCTCTCAGCCTGTCCTCGTAGCAGAGGTGCTCCCTCCAGCCTCTCTTCATCTTCGTGGCCCTCCTCTGGACCCGCTCCAACAGGTCCGTTTCTTTCCTGCGCTGAGGGCTCCAGAGCTGGATGAGGTACCCCAGGTGGGGTCTCACCAGAGCGGAGCAGAGGGGCAGAATGACCTCCCTGGACTTGCTGGCCACGCTGCTTCTGATGCAGCCTGATGACATATAATGTAACGAGTGTAATGAGACACTCCTACCAGTCACCACAGGCTTGTTCTTACTGAGGGTGTTTGTTGGTGGTTTTGACCAGGATGCTGCTATTTTGAGAAAAGCTCTCTGCTATTTGATTGGTCGTGTTATCAGCCTCCTGCTGCATGGTTACTCCTTCATATTGATTGGAAATAACGTAAATTGTATTTATAGGCATGTCAAATGTGTTTAATATTTTAAAATATTATAAAAATAAACAAAATGTTATATTCTAGACCTTTCTGCTGCAGGAAAAGTTTAAGTGTGCACTAAGCGTAGTCTTTTTCTAAGCAATAATTGAAAGGAAGAAATGTGGTGTGGTCGAAACCCATGTCTGTATTGTTCTCTGCTCCCTGTAAGCTGGCCTGTTCTTTTCCACGCTGAATTTCAGCTGGAACTGCTGCAGTTGTTGCTTTAGAGGACTCTGGAAATCTAGGGGTTTGCTGCCTCATGTAGGATGTAGTGTAGAGGACCTCCAACAGCCAACATGCTCCTGTTAAAAAAGCCATTCCCTGGGGCATTGCTGGAAGTCAGGGTGTTTATCTCCTGCCTCTCCCGTGCATATATAATACGCTGTGGCTCACCAATTGCAGCAAAGTAAAATGAGTTCCCTTCCCTACCCGTGTCCATCCCTTGTTAATGGCATTTCTGAGCAGCCTTCATGCTTGAAGACCCACACATCCATCCCTGTCTCTGCACCAAACTGCAGAGCCAGCATGTAAATCACTGACCTTTTATAGCAAAGTGCAGGCTGATGCTTATTGGGCTCTTGTACTTCAAACAAAGTGGTGAGCAGCAGTCAGGATCTGGCCCAAGAAGAGGAGCGGTTGTGTGAAACTGGAGTTTTAAAAAAACACTTGCTTTCCAGCTGAAAAAAAGATTTCTCTGAATCTAGCTTTTATTTGAACTACAGGTGAAGGAGATTTTTCAGGCCTCCCCCTTCTTTGTGAGGGACAACTGCGTGTCAATAATGAATGGAACCGATGAAGGTAGGCTGACTTGTGGAGACCCCTTCTGCAATCCTGGAGATTCCTGCTGTGCTGTGACAAGTCCCCAGTCACTGTAGTGGGAACTCACAAGCAGCGGGTTTGACACAGTTTTTACGCTGCCTCAGGCAGTGCCTGCCAAAGAGATCTTGTGCTGCGTTTTCCGATTAGAAGTCCTGAACTCTGTCCTGATTTTTAAAGCTCTGAGTACTGGGCAGTTCCTGTGGGATCACCAGGAAGCCACTGTGCAGTCAGCGCTTCTGGAAACATTTCTGAATTATCTGCTTGTTGAGATGGTGTTCAACAATGGGTTTTGCACACCCTGCTCTTGACAGTGCTCATCAGAGCTTTCTGGAAATATTTGGTCATAATGTTAATTATAACTTATCTAATGAGTGTGATTGTGAATTCAGTCTCAAAAAATGTTATGTAGAGAAGAAAATACAGGCTGAGGTAAGTTGATGCTTATCAAAAAATGCTGAGGACAGAACCCAGAGTCAGTATGGATTTAAAATAATTTGAAGAAACATGTCTAAATTCTAAGTAACTGAGTATTGAGATGTGGTTTAAGTCTGCTTAGAAACCAAGATTTGAAATAGCTGGAGCTGTTTGGAGCTGTTTATGAGTTTCTTTTTTACTGCTTAATGGAAGAAAGACGTCGTAATTCTTCTTTTTGTTTTGTTTTACAATCATTAATAGCAGTGACAACATTGGTTCAGCCAAGGGTTGAACTGGACCGTGTTCCCTAGCATGCCTTGAGTTTTAACCCCATGGATAAATATTTGAATTTGTTAACATAAGGCCCACTAACTCATCTAATTTATGGAGAAAAGGTTTATAAAGCAAGAAAAGGACAGAAACAGTGTGGCTCACAAAAATGCTTAGAGGAAAATAGGAAAAATTGCAACACTGAAAAGATGAAAATTCTAAGTATTCAAAAGGAAAATCGAATGCCTGACATCAAACAAAAGCCCTACCAGTGGATGTTTTCCTGGGGCACGAACAATGTGAGTGGCAGTCATTTCCTTGTCTTTTAGTGAAGGTCTGAAGCCTTTGTGACTTCTCGCCTAAGTTTTTGACCTGCAAAATACAAAGCTCTCTAGGCGTTTCATATATGGGGCTTCTCTCACAAATATCGCATAAGGTCTGGTATAGAAGGTCATTCTCTTCGTTTAATGTATCTGATCTTGGGTTTTGACAGCTGTTGACAGTTGTGGAATCACTGGCTTTGGGGCAAGGTGTGTCAGGGGAGCTCAGCAGAGCCAGTCCTGTTCACCCTTCTTGAAGGTCCTTCTTGCTTAGCTCTCAGCTAGACATCCTTTGGAGACTTTGTATTAGAAGTCCTCCATTTGTGAAAAGGGGACGGGGGAGCTTGTGGCAGATGGTTTCTGGTGTCTTTGTTGTTGGATGACAAGCTCTGGTTTGCTGATTATTTTGTTTAGATGGTGCAGTTAAACTGAATGAGGAAACTTTAAAATGCCTCCAGCTAAACAGATCCTGAAGCAGGAAGACCTTGTAATATGGCTCACCTTAGTTGTTACTGTTGTTAGACAAAATGAAATGGTACGATCTAACAGCACGTCTTCTGAATTTTTTTCTTATTAGGTATTTCAGCCTGGATCACAATAAATTTTTTAACAGGTAAGTGTGTACACAAGCATGTGCATTAAGATATGACGGATGCTGTGAAATTCATGCCGTTTTCTGCTCCTGTGTGGGATTTGCTTATTCATTGGGGTGGAGTGGGAGAAAGAAGGGTCTGGGAATAAGTCAGCATTGGTTATGGCCTGGCCTATTTAAGTCATTTGGCCATTTACTTGACAGAGTGAGGACTTTAATCCCCTTTCCTAGGTGTTTAATGTAGCCTTTCTTTCAATTCCCTGTAGGGTACCAGAGCATTTTATTCCTTTTTAGAGGCTGCCACTAGCTCTGGCTAAATTTTTAATGTGGATATTCTAGATGTGCTTGGCAGCTGCACAGAGTGAAAGAAAGTGCTATGCTACTTCCTTACAGATTTATAACGTAGAAATACCACAAGTGTTTACACTGATGAGTTAGAAAAGGGTAGCTGAAGAGTAAAGAAAAAAACAAGCTGAAACCCTCTCTGACAATAAGCCAAGCAGTCTGCCATCCGAGCGCTCTGTGGAGCACACACAGTGGGTAGAGCTATACCACAAGTGCTCTAAAGCTTTTTATGCTCACAGCAAATATCAGAAAGGTCAGAGATCTTCAAACATCAGCTATCATGAGGTGCACCGAGATAGTTGGCATAAACTAATCTTGTCAGGAGGGTGTATTTGAAGGATGAGAAAAACTGGATTTAAATGGAAGAGAGGTCTGGGCTGGCAGCAGGAAAAATTCCAAGAGTCTCTTAGGCCAGCGCTTTTCAGTCTGTCATCCCCTTGGCCATAGGAATCTGCAAAATATCACTAAGGGATCAGGGAGAGGTGGCCAAGAAAACCACATTCCTCTCTGTTACAAAGTGGTTACCAGAGTAGAGTTTGCAAAAGAGTCCTTGCATCCACTGAAAAACGTTTAGGATTCCAATAACCAAAGCTGCTGAAATTAGGGCATGAACAGCCACCAGAGAAATAAGAGAAATTGTCACTTGAAGATTTTCAAGTAACCCTGATAAAGCCAAAATAAGTGCCCAGTAGATGACGGTATAATTTGGTGCTGGATGGAAGCTGACAGATGGAGTTAGATTGTCCTCTTTCTTTACTACTGTACTTCTGATTTTGTCCCTAGCCGGTTTCTCACAGAGCCCACCATGGCTTTCTCTGTTCTGTCACACATTTCAGGTAGCCTAGATGATCCGCAGAAGAGAAGTGTAGGGATGCTGGATTTGGGTGGTGGATCAACACAGATCACCTTCCTTCCACGCACTGAGGTAATGTGATCGTGCACACTGTTGGGAAATGCTGGTGCAGAAATCGGTAACTGCTCAGATTTGCTTCCCTTGGAAACAGACCAAGAGTATGTCAGTGTGACGTGAAGCCACGCTTCTGATGGAACAACCCAGGTCACTTGGTAACATCTGCCTTGTTATAGTCAGTCATGGAGACATTCACAACGCTTTGTCAGTCCTCTTACTCCAACTCCACGGGTCGGTGGTGTATGTGGTGAATCAGCCAGGGCTGCTTTATCTTGAGGAAAATGCAGTCTTTCCCTGAGCGCCTTAATCCTTGGCTCTTAGTTTGTGCTGCTTGTAATGAAGAACTCAAAGGCAATGCTGTTAATGAATTCAAGTCCAACATCTGGCCTGTATTGGGTTTTAAGAACACAGTAAGATCCCTTCTCAATCCTTGTTTCTGGTTTTCCTGAATTCACTCAGATGCAAATGAACGCTTTCTAAGAAACAACTGTTATTATGCGGTAAAAAATACATGCTGGTGTTTGTCATTTCGGCTTCCTGTTGTGGCATTTTTATAGGTGTTCTGTGAGCGTTAAGCCCTGTGGATGTGGAATTGTAAGGCTCTGGCCTGAGCAGAGACGCTGTTCATAGTAAAGCTGCACAAAAGCAGAGGGTTGGGATGCTGTATCTTGTGTCCCAGCCTGGGCTAATCAAAGCATTGTGCTCTTAGAGCAGAATGACAGGGGATGCGAAGAGCCCAGGATGTGGAAATTCTGGTCTTAGAGGTGGTGTTAAGATATGAACAGCGTGAATAGCATCGTGGCCTGAGCTTTGCTCCCCACTAACGTGCTAGCCGTGCTGGTGCACTTGGGGAAGAGGCTGCAAAGTGCTTTGGATAATTATTACCCTTTCATTTCTTCAGACTGCAGGCTGGTCCTCACTCTGTTCCTTGGCAAGCGCAGTGACGTGCTTTTCCTCTAGCTTGGGGAAGTTCACAGCTGAATTCACTTGAGTAGGAAGTGAATGCGTGCCTGGCTTTCATATTATTTTGTACACAGTCTTCCCTAGTAAATAGAGAAGAGGCAGCTGCTGTAGCCTCTTGACAAAAGCAGTTAAGAGCTGGAATAAGGGTTTCTTTTTAAATAAAATGATTGTGTTATGCACCAATTTGTTGTGGATACAAATAGAAATATAACCACTTTAGACTGACGCTATTTTAGCTCCAGCTTTTGTGGTTGTCTTGTGTATCAGTGGTCAAATCAGAATACTTGCAAATTCATCATTCTCTGAACCATGCTAGGATCGTTTCATTTTTTTCCTAATGTTTTGGAGGATTGTGTTGTTGATGGCTGCTGGCCGAAACCTTGCAATGACACCTTTTTCTCCCTCCAGGCAACTCTCCAGACATCACCAGCTGGCCATACAACTTCATTTCAGATGTTTAACAACACCTACAAGCTGTATTCGTACAGGTTGGTTGTGGGAAGGAGAGCATGCTGTAGAGATAGAAGCTTTCTACGAAGCCAGTGAGATCTAGGTGTTCTGCTGAAGTGGGGTCCTTGCAAATGGGTCCTGGGAAGAAGCAGAGAAACCTGAGCCACGTCATTGTGGTGGATTAACCTTGGCTGCCCCGCCAGGTGCCCACCAAGCCACTCTATCACTCCCCTTCCATCAACAGGACAGGGGGAAGAAAATATGACAAAAAGCTCGTGGGTAAAGGTAAGGACAGGGAGGTCACTTACCAGTTACTGTCATGGGCAAAACAGACTCAGCTTAGAGAATTTAATTTAATTTATTGCCAATTGAACAGTAGGATAATGAGAAATAAGAACAAAATCAAAACCATTCCATCAGAATCATTCCAGCCACCTCTTCCTGCTTCCCAGGCTCAGCTTCACTCCAAACTCTTCTTCGGCCTCGCTGCTGAGCGGCGCAGGAGGATGAATGGGGGTTGCAGTCAGTTCATAACGCTTTGACTCTGCCATTCCTTCCTCCTCGCTGTCTTCCCCAGCTCCCAGTGTTTTGGCAGAGGGAAGCAGCTCCTTCCCACCTGTTTGCTGTGAGGTGTGTTTGGGCTCAAAAAGGAATCAATTCTGTATGCTAGAGGCTGTGCTGCCTTTGAGGAAGGTAGGAGAAATGTTAGGGGGATGCCTTTGGCGTTCCCAGTTCTTCGAGAGACAGATTACCGTTGACAGCTATCGCCTGTGCTTTTTCAAAGAGAGATTATCCTTTTGGGTGTAAGGGTAATACGAGAGTGGGTTGTCACACTGTCCCACTTACATGCATTAGCTGCCGACGCGAGCCATTTTGCTGGGACCATGTAGAGGAGATTGGCATGTCCCAACTAAGTTGTCAGTGGAGTATCAGAGGAAGGATGTTTTCATTGTTCACGGAGGCTTTTATCCCTTTGCAGTTACCTGGGACTCGGGCTGATGTCAGCAAGGCTCGCCATTTTAGGAGGAGTTGAGGGAAAACCCTGTAAGTTATGGGCACTCCTCAAGTCTTGGCTCTGAGCTTAGGGTACGTAGCCCTGTTGTGGGGGGAGGAGTTGTCTGCCCCCCTCCCACTGGGCTCCAGGTTCCTGAGTGGTATGTGGACTCCTGTCACCGTGGCTGGGTGCATTTGAGACAAGTGCAGGAGGTGACACTGCTAGATCCCAGGAGGCCTGGATTCTTGCCAGCCCTGGCGGGGCGTGGGACATCTGAGCCATGACCGGGGCTTGGAGGTGCCTCGCTGAGGCTGTGGGACTGTATGGAGCAGGGCTGGGGGTGAGGGATCTGCAATTAACTCCGTATGTTTTTCCCTAATGTGGCTTCGGTTTACTTCTGCAGTAGGAGAAGGGGAGGAATTGATCAGCCCTTGTTTACCACCTGGCTTCAAATCTGAATGGCAACATGCTGAGATAGTGTACAAAATTAAAGGACAGAAGGCAGGTATAGTGATTTATCACTCTTCCTATCTAGGCCAGCATGCTATTAGGAGAGTAACTGATATGCTCTCAGCCTCTTGCAGAGACACTGGATTCTCTTTTTACTGTTCTGTCTGGCTCCTCTTGACGTGCTGTTAAAGAGATTCTGCAGCTCTTCCCCCTCGTGCCATGGTGCGTCTGTCCAGTCAGTAAAGCTGCTACTAGTAATGCAGATGGAGTTGAGCAATCCCTAAACAGGTCTTTCAAAATCCATCTGCCTCAAATGATGCTGTCCTTCTCTGATCTGTTGCATGCTTAGTCCCAACCTGAGGACGTAAGTGTTGCCACTGGAAGAAGATGGAGATTTCAGTTCTCTGCGAAGAGCTTATGAAGTGCTATTGTGCAAAAGGGAGCCTGTTTCCTGGCAGATCCTAAATAAATTTTATGTATATTTAACTCTCTGCCTATAATGTGCTGGGTTTCTTTGCCTTCTTTTAGGTGAGCCTCTGTATGAGACTTGTTCTAACAAAGTGGCAAAGATGCTCTACAAAAAAGTGCATAAAGCTGAGGAAGTGAAGGACTTGGATTTTTACACTTTCTCCTACTACTATGACCTTGCAGCAGAGGTTGGTCTCATAGGTACGTTTGCTCCTGTTTCGTTTCATTTTAAATGACAAGTTGCAGAAGAAATGGTGGCACTTGTACACATCGTGGTGCTTCGCTAAGCTGTCACGGAACTTAGTCTATTGTTATACTGCTGTCAGCTCTGGTCTCGACTGGGTATTGAATGCTGTTTAATTTCTATGGAGAAGGGACTGCAACTTCTGGTAATGTTTTTGTAACCAAACTGTCTGCATTTCAGAAATCGTTGTTGTCTGATTAACTCTACAATCCAAAATAGAAAAAAAGCCCTCATAACGATAAACAAACTTCTCGGGCGGTAAAGCAGCAAAGTGATCTCGGGCTGTGTGTTTTGCTTCACTGACCTTTTTAGATGGAATGAAGATTTCCAGATAATTCCACATGTGTTCAGAATGTATCTCCTCTCTTTTCCAGTGCTATGCTGGTGCACAGAAGGCTGTTGTGTTCAGCGCTAGAAAGCAGGTGATGAGAACTCAAGCTAGCTGGGACAAACACACACACCCCCCTCCTCAGCCACTTTGTTTTACAAATAATATCAGAGTTAATATGTTGGGACAGCACCACTGCCCTGTCAGATCTGGTCAAAGGTGTTCAGGCAGCACAGACTTGGGGACAAGGTGGGAGAGTCTGTAAACTATGTTTCTTGAGGAAACGAGGCTAAAAGTTCATCATAAAACAAGGCTTTTCAATCTATATTAAGAATCCTTTAAAGCTTCTTTCACCTTTAAAGCAAATGTGAGCTTTGTCATTGGTTTCAGTGGCTCAAGGTTTGATTTCCAAACAACTGTTATGACTTGAATCTGCAATTGCCTTTATACAAAAACCATAAAAGACCACGTTGTTGTTTTTTTCTTTCAGATAAAGAAAAAGGAGGAAGCTTAACTGTCGGTGACTTCGAAATTGCAGCTAAATACGGTGAGTAAAATACAATCAAACAAACGCTCGTAATTGCGTGTAAATTCATACTCGGGTGGCAAATGTGTGACATGCTAACAAGCCTGATACTTTGAAGTAAATATTGAGCACCTCTCTTGAGCACCTCTCTCCACAGCATCTTACCAATGTTTCTGATTATTTCTGAAAATCTCAACTATTTATATATTAATTCTTGCTTTTGCAGCCCACATAAGGCACATCTTATAATACTTATATTTCAAAACTCTCTCAAGAATTACTAATAAACTTGCCAGCTAACAGTTGTCCTGAAATCATGCTTTCAGAACTGATGTGGGGGTTCTCATCCTGTTAGGATAACCTGTTCTCGTCTAGTTAATTTTTTCTTTTTTGTCTCAAGGTTTGTTCACATGCTTGATTGTTAATCGGAAAAGGGGGAAAACCAGTTCATAGCATTTCACTTCATCAGCTGCACAGAGAACTGCTTGTGCAGATTTACAAATGTAAACATTCTTTTCTTAATACCACGAACTCAGGCTTTGATCGAATTGACATGGGCTTTTTGTTAAGCTTTATGAATGACTGAACAGTTGTTGCAGCTCTGATTTTTGTGTAATTCATCCTGAGAAAGGAAGTGGGGTTTATTTCGTTTGTCTTTCCTTTTTCGTTTGTCTTTCCTTTTTCGTTTGTCTTTCCTTTTTCGTTTGTCTTTCCTTTTTCGTTTGTCTTGTCTTTTGTCTTGTTTTTTTTCCTTTGGTTTTGTCAACATTTGTTGAGTGCTTATGCTCGAGAAACATGACACGCCTGAGGTTGCCCAGATTTTTAAAGGCTTGTAGTAGATAGAAGAAAAGTTGGAGGCCCTTTTCATCCTTTCCTGGAGAGATACAAGAACCTCAGCTGTCTTAGGGGAGAGGCAGAAGGCCTTGATCTTCCTTCCCAGTGTCCCAAAGCTTTTCTGCTTCTGCTGTTGCGTGCGTGTCATTTCAACCCCATTGTAACGGGTTCCGTCACTGCGCAACTCAACCGACAAGAGGTGTTTTATGGATTCATTTGAGGTTTTTCAAAGCTGGGCTGATGCTAGGCCTGAGCCCACAGTGTGCATTCAGACACTGTTTTCTTTCTCCTTAGTATGCAAGACCATGGAAATCAGCCCCGGAAGCAGCCCATTTCTCTGCATGGACCTCACGTACATCACCTTCCTCCTGCAAGAGCTGGGCTTCCCGAAGAACCAAGTCTTTAAGGTGATGCACAAAATGGATTGTTGGGGAGAGCGGGCAGGAGGGTGCCGAGGCAGCAGTTGTCATGCCAGTGCCTCGGTCCTTGATTTGCCTTCTTGCTACAACACATGCTCTGTGATTGAGGTTGGATGGTACACTGTGTTTTAACCTTTTCATTTGATTATTTATATTTTTTCCCAGCTTGCCCGGAAAATTGACAATGTTGAAACGAGCTGGGCATTGGGAGCCACTTTTCATTACATCGACTCACTCAATAGGCTGCAGTACTAAAGCTCCTTGAAGGTGACTTTTGGGAATCTCAGTTTTTGGAAGCTCAATGTGGAAGAATCTGTTGAAGGGCCTGCTTTTGGCTTCCGGAGTCCTTTAGGAGGTCATCATCATCTAGGCCCCTTTCCTCTCACCCCCTGCCAAGTCCCCTCCATCACTCGCTCTTTTTTATAGTGCAGAGTGCAGTATCTAAAGAATGAGCCTTGATTTGACAGCGTCTGCAGTCAACTTGATGTAAAACTTGATCATTGTTGAAGGAAAACCAGGACTCGGCAGGACATCTATGATCTCTATGAGAAAAACACACCTTTTTAAAACATGCCTGTACTGTGTGCTTGTACTGTGCCGAAGTCACTGTAGGAAATGGTCGCTCCAGAAGGAACTCTTTACCCTCCTGATTTCAGGGTGGTTTTTTTCCTGTTTGTCAGCATTTTTTCGTGATGATTTTTATTTTACTACTTCCGTGTTTGAGGGTGAACTTTTGTGTGTGTGCGTATGCAGAGACAGTGCATTTACACAGATGTGCTCCTGACAGGCAGCAGCTTTGAAATGCAGCGTGAAAGTCTCATCCCGGCTTTCCACTTGCTGAACGAGCAAAGCTCAGGAGCACGCTAGAAACTGGAATATGGACTTAGAGGCACGAATTGGAGCCTGTATGCCCTGTACAGCCTGATGTTGGTTCCCTGGCTGTTGGGAGATGGATGGTAGAAGACAACATCAGATTTGCCGGATCTAGATGAGCAAGGCCTGGGAGGTACAGGGCTAATGATGGATTTGACAGTTACAGAGTCGGTCAGGGAAAGATTGATGAACAAGATGCAGCCACAAAAATAAACCCTGAGCACGGCTTATTGGACCTCACAGACAGTTGTGCCTTGGCAAGGTTGGTGCAGGGCCTGGGATGAATGCATTTTACATGGTGGTTTGGGTGCCGCTTCCTGCAGACGCCATCTCACTGAAAAATGAATGTATTGTGGTTGCACTGAGCCGTGGCAGGGTAGCTGCAATGCACCACTCCAACACTGAACTGTACACCGGCTGGAAGTGATCTCGGAGGCAGCAGGAGCTGGAGAGGACGTGCTGCGCTATTTGTAATCTCACTGTGGAATTGTGTTGTATTCGTGTGGATGTTTAGAGCAGGCCCCAGTGGTCTTTTGGGGGTGCAAAAGAGCCCAGCCTCCCGGAGAGCCCGCAGTGCATGTCCCGACGCGTGGGCTTGTGGCCACAGCCTGGTCCCTTCCCTGGGGCAGCGAGATGTGGCACGGTGGCCTGCGGTGTTGCATGGCCGCTGCCTCTGCAGCTGAGTGTACAGGGGACACTTGAACCCCGCTGTGCTGATAATAAAACCCCAATTTAAAATGAAAGTGTCATGGTGGTGGTGGTGTGGCTTTTAGTGCCAGAGCCTGCAGCGTGGGTGCATTGAGAAATGAGTGTTCCGATGCCATCCCTGTTTCCTCAAGCCATTCCCCTCCCCTCGCACTGTCACTGCCCTAGATGCCATCCCTGTTCCCCATGCCATCCCTGTTCCCCATGCCATCCCTGTTCCCCATGCCATCCCTCTCCCCTCAAGTCACTCCCATCCCCTCACGCTGTCACAGCCCCACATGACATCCTTGACCCCACGCACCATCCCTCTCCCCTCAAGTCACTCCCATCCCCTCACGCTGTCACAGCCCCAGATGCCATCCTTGACCCCACGCACCATCCCTCTCCCCTCATGCCATCCCTCTCCCCTCAAGTCACTCCCGTCCCCTCACACTGCCACAGCCCCAGATGCCACCCCTGTCCCCCTAAAGCCATCCCCGCCACCTATGCCATCCCTGTCCCCTCACACCACCCCAGCCCCTGTGCCATACCCTTTCCCCCACGCCAACCCCATCCTCCCCCGCCATCCACGTCCCCACACGCTGTCCCCGTCCCCATCATCCCGCCACCCCGGGCCCAGCGCCGGGGCGGGCGGCAGGGCGATGGCAGCCACGGACGCCCCCCGCCGTGCTGCGGCCCGCCCCGCCGCTGCGGGCCCGTGCAGGGGCGGGCGGCCGCTTCCCTCAGCGGGGGCCGGGCCGGGCGCCAGCCGTGCGGGGCTCCGCCTCGTCGCGGGCGGTGGAGGCGCAGGCGCGGCCGTCGCGGCCCCGGCTGCGGCAGAGCCAGAGGCGGCGGCGGAGCCGGTCGGGCGGCGGGATGGCGGCGCCGCTGAGCGACGGTGAGCGTCGGAAGCAGATCAGCGTGCGGGGGATCGCGGGGCTGGGGGACGTGGCGGAGGTGCGCAAGAGCTTCAACCGCCACCTCCACTTCACCCTCGTCAAGGACCGCAACGTCGCCACCCCCCGCGACTACTACTTCGCGCTGGCCCACACCGTGCGCGACCACCTGGTGGGGCGCTGGATCCGCACCCAGCAGCACTACTACGAGCGGGACCCCAAGGTGAGACCCCACCGCAGCCGGGCCCCGGGGCGACGGGGGTGGGGGCAGGGGACAGCTGCCACTTCCCCGTCGGCCCCGCGGGTGTTTCCGTGTCGCTTCCCCCCCTCCCCGACGGGGTGTCACTGGGGACGTGGCCTATGGGCGTCCCCACGGCCGTGTGCCTCGCCGTGGCCGTGTCCCCTTGGGCATCGCCACAGCCACGGCCCTGTCCCTCGTGCACCTCACCGTGGCTTCATCCCCACGGCCGCGGGCACCTTGCCATGGCCATGTCCCCTTGGGCATCGCCACAGCCACGGCCCTGTCCCTCGTGCACCTCACCGTGGCTTCGTCCCCGTGGGCATGACCACGGCCGTATCCCTCTAACGCCCCTTGCTCTGGCTGTGTCCCCGTGGGTATCGCCGTGGCTCTGTCCCTCACATGCACCTTGCCATCGCTGTGGCCTTCATGCACCTCCCTGTGGCCGCGTCCCTGTGGGCATCGCCGTGGCCGTGACTCTTGGGTGCACCTCACCATGTCCCTGTGGGCCTTGCCCCAGCCACGTCCCTCACACGCATCTTGCCATGGCTGCGTCCCCGTGGGTGTCACCGTGGCCGTGTTCCTCATGCAGCTCGCCATGGCTGTATCCCCACAAGCTTCTTCGCAGCCCTGTCCCACGCTGCAGCCACGTCCACCCTGCAGCATTGCCACAACAAGGCCCCCTGCGCCTTGTCACAGCCCCTGTGATCCCTCTGTGAGTGTGTCCTCGTGTGGGCCTTGCTGCTGCCAGCTCCTCTGCATGCTTCACTGTGGCCATGTCCTGCGCTCACACCACTGTGGTAGTGTCCCTTGTGGGCATCATCACCTCCGCGTCTCGGCACATGCCCCAGCACAGCCATGTCCTGGCTTCGCTCTTGCGGAGCCCGCAGGCAGCTCGGCTTTGAGGCTGGAGAGGAGTTTCTTGCCTCCTGCAAACCAGACAAGCTCTCCCAGGTCAACAAACCCTGGGGAGTCGGTGGTTCCTGGGGGACTTGGAGGCTCGTGTGCCCTCTGGAGCAGAACAGGGGCTTGCTCCCTCCTCTCCTCCCCACTTGTCAAGTCAGGACAGCGATGCTGGAGATGTTGGAGGCTGTGGGACGTTACTTAGCCCTAATCCTTTTGAATTAAGACTCGATCCAGCACTTAAGTGGACAGCCCCGGAGGGCAGGTGTGTACGAGAAAAGGCACATACCTTCCCAGCGTGCAGGCAGCTGCCTTCCCGAGTCAGCTCTTTTCTCGGGGTTATGGATATTGCCTTGACACAAGAAACAAGCTGCACTTTCACGCCGGTACGGCTGCACCCATGCTGGGAGTTACGCTGCTGCGTGGAGCTCTCCCTTTTATCCTTACTCACGCAAATGCGCCCTGATCCATATTGCTGCGCTAACAGAAGGGATTGTACAGATCCCGTAAGGGCTAAGAGGCGCTTGGAGTGGGGTTGCTTACCGTCCCCTGCGCTTAGCTTTTTCACTAGAAACACATCCCCGTGGAAGGCTGAAAGGAAGAGAGTATTTATGCAACCGTGCCATGTTTTCAGTCTTTCCGATGAGCCCCAAAGGAGCAGATGGACCCTTTCGGACTCCCAGCGGAGGTGGCAGAGTGGGTAATCCCTCTGCTTAGCGTGTCCCAAGGCTAGCAGGGAAGGATCCCAGCTACGAAGGAAAGAGATTCAAGGAGAAGTGCGATTTAAAGTCAGGCTGTTGCTCTGTTAAAAATTCCTGTTTATTTATAAAAAGTATCTGTAGCGATAAATCTGAGTGAGGGCAAAAGTTCGCGTAGCCTGCTTCTCCTCCAACAAAGAGGCTTCCATTAGCATTCGCGGCACAGGCACGGCTCCTCTGAAACTTGGAAGGTCACCACGGAGCAGCCTGTCTCGCACAGTTGTGCCGGCAGCCCCTGCCACCCGCGGGACAGTTGATTTGCTCAACAGGGTGATGGTGTTTGTGCGTGAAACTCGATGCGGGGAGAACAGGAGGCCCCAGGCGACAGGAGTGCTGGAAAATCACTGGCAGGAAGGAGCCAGAGCCCGGCTGGTGTGTGCGAGGCTCGGGGCGGGGGGTGTCTCGCTCCCGCTTTCAGCAGGCTCTGCATCAGCTTCAGCTCAGCACGGGAAAAATTTAAAAGCCCAGTGTAAGCATCGCCTCCACTGAGCTTGACAGTGTATAAATATACCATTCAGCATCCTAGATAATTCTTGCCCTAAGTTAATTAGGGAAACACTTAGCAGGCAACGAGATTTTTTTTCTATAGAAGGCTGTTGGCCGGGAGAGGCGCAGCGGAGGGCTGGCTGGCATCCCGCGCAGGATCCTTCTGACAAACAAACTGCGGTGCGTGGTGTTCGGGAGCAGGCGCCAAGAGCCGGTTTGGGAAGAGACGTCCCGTCTCTGGAAAGCACTTTGGGTCTGCTCTTGACTTTAAGCGACTTCGACGAAAGCGCAGTGCCGTGCTGTGTGTAAGCGTCTTGCTTTGCCTCCCCAGCGCATCTACTACCTGTCCCTGGAGTTCTACATGGGCCGCACCCTGCAGAACACCATGGTGAACCTGGGCCTGCAGAATGCTTGTGACGAAGCCATTTACCAGGTGAAGTCTTGGGGTACCGGGGTCTCCCTGAGGAACTAACCAAACTTTTCCACGTGGAGGACTGCGTATCTTTATTTCTCAGGGCTTCCTTCTAAGGATGTGATATTTTGACTAAACAAAGTGAGGCTTGGCTCTCTGTTAGTGTTCTGCATCCCCCTGGAAAAGACCATAGGGGGACCTTGGGGTTCCTTGGGAGTTGGAGCGTGGTTTTCTCAAACCATCGTTTTCATGTAGTGGCTGGGAAAATCCAGAAGAGTATCCAGAAAGCAACACCCAGTATCCCAAAAGACTAGGGAGAGCTTTCCGTTACTAGGAGAGACGATGGCCCATTGCAGGACATGTAGTCTAATGGGGGAGGCTGGGCCAGAAGGGGAAACAGGAGCACCAAACCACCAAATTACAGTTCATACATGCAGGTAACACAAGGCACTGCAGCAGCACTGCCAGATAAAAGTGAATCACTGGGAAGGAGGAAAAGGGGGGCATTGTTTGCGTGAATTGAAATGTCATCGGATGAGTTCAAACTGGAAAAACCACACCTGAGTACCACCAAGGCAGTCGCAAATGCGAGGCCATGGTTACTTAGGCTTGCAGCCACCTCTGCAGTGACCTTCTTGACAAAGTATGAGTTTTTGGGCTTTCTCACCCAAAAGCTTGATTTCCCCTCTCTTCTTCCCCCCCGCTCCTGACTGGATTGATCCATGTGACACTTCCTAGCAGAAGCTGGCTCTGTCACCACCTTATCAGAATGAGGTGCTGCGATTGCAGATGAAACGTCCCGGCCAGCACTTTCCCTGCCAAGGGACGGGAAGGGATTTCCAGGGAGGGACCTGACACATTTCCTCTCTGAGGTATTGTGCCTCGGAGGGCAGGATGGGTTTTTTCAGGGAGGATCGTCAAGTCCATGTGCTGATTTGGCCTGATGTGTGAGCGGAGACTTCCTTCACTGTAGCCTCCGACATGTGGAGCTCATTATGGCTGGTGGCCAGCTTGGATGGGAGGTCTTGTATCCAGCATGGCTCTGTCACTGAGGGAATTCAGCTTGGTTTTTGTGACCCTGTCACACTGCATGAGGCTTTCCCAGCTTGGGGTTGCAGACCGCTGAAGCACTGGGAGAGCAGTTTGGGGAGCATCCGTGGTGTCAGCCTGACTCCCCACTGTCCCCCTGGCACTGAGGTGGGATACTGCTGCCCTCTGAGGCAGCATCTCTTGACTCCAGGAGAGTTCTTGCTGTTGCCTTCATCCGGCAGCAGCCCCCAGGCCAGAGAACAAATGGCCCGAGAGATGCAGCAGAGGAAACAACTGCTTCCAGCCATGGATTCCGGCCAAGGAGCTTGGTGGCAGGATGCGGGACGGCACGGAGTGTAACAGTGAACGCTGCAGCAACCAGCTGCCGGCGTGGTCGTGCCCTTCCTCAAGGACGGGGTGGGCGCGAGCGGAGGGGTGACGTGTGTACCCAGGCAGGACTCGGCGGTCCCTTCCACGCCGACTTGGCCATTTGCCATCCTGTCTCCAGCGGCGAGTTCGGTGGGAGGACCTCCTGGCTTGAGGTGCTGCCAGGAGACGAGTGTTTTGTTTGCAGTCTCTAAGGAAACCTAGTTCATGGGAAAGCGATGTTTGATGATGGGCTAAATTGTTTTTCAGTTAATTGGACTGCCCGGGGACCAGAGGCTGGTGAGATACTTTGTGGGGAGAGGAGGGTGGAGGGAGGCAGAGACCCCCACCTGTGGGTTTAATATCCCGTGGCGTGCGTTGTTTTGGGATCTGTGTTTGCCCTCCTCGGAGAGCAGCCCCAGGGCATGGGCTTCGGGCACTGACATGTTCTGCTGTGGCTCTTTCCTCAATAGCTGGGTTTGGACTTGGAGGAGCTGGAAGAAATCGAAGAAGATGCTGGGCTGGGAAATGGAGGCCTGGGCCGCCTGGCAGGTAATATGGGGAGAGGGGAGCCCCCTTCTCGCACAGAGCACAGCGGGACTGAGGGTGGCCTGGCTGGAGGCTGTCATGGCC
Organism: Larus michahellis; assembly: GCF_964199755.1. NCBI lineage: Eukaryota > Metazoa > Chordata > Aves > Charadriiformes > Laridae > Larus > Larus michahellis. The sequence continues at coordinate 14,919,014 of NC_133898.1, read as the reverse complement.
TCGTCACCAGCACTGCAGGAGGACAGCGTGCGGACCTCAGCCCGCAGCCCTTCAGCAGCGTCGTGCCCTCCTGCCTGCTCCTGGCTTGGCCAGAAAGGAGCCCTCTCCCCAGTGAGAGCATCCAGGAGGTGGAGTTGTGTTGTCTGGGACACAGCAGGCGGGTCTGTGGCTGAAAGAGGCCATCTGGAGCCTTTCTTCTCACCTCCCTGTGGAATCTCTCGCTTTTCGGAGGCACCCAAGCAGCTCTCACGTAGGCATGCTATTTTATATATCTCACGTTGGCTGCTATTTTAGTCTGCCTGTCCCACGGGACTGCTGGAGAGGAGACCTCCCCATCGTGGAGGAAATGCTGGGGCTGATAATTACCAGAGCTGCCCCGGGCTGAGGGCTGGAAGGGTTTGCTTTGAAGGTGATGATAGCAAAGTAGCTGGTGGAGCAGCGAGTCGGGGTCAGAAGCCCTGCTTTACCAGGCAGGCAGGCTTAGAGAAAGGCGTGGGCACTGTGGGCAAGTTTAGAAGATCACTTTGCAACAGGGCTGGATTTGGATTTTTGGTGACCTGCCCTTGTCACCAACAACTTCGGGGTGTTTGTGGTGGCTTGGCAGGACGTGCGTGGGGTCCTGCTGCAGGCTGTCTCCATCTGTCCCTTCTGCACGTGGATTTCCTCTGAGTAATAAATATTGGTTGTGGCTGCTCCTCACCCCCGTGCACAGCCGTAGTTGTGGGGTGAGGTTCCTTGTGGCGTGACCATGCTCTGCTCTTCCAGCTTGCTTCCTGGACTCCATGGCCACGCTGGGGCTGGCGGCATATGGTTACGGCATCCGTTACGAGTTCGGTATCTTCAATCAGAAGATTGTTGACGGCTGGCAGGTACACTGGCAAACTCAAGTCACCCTTTCTCCTTCTGTTTCATGCTGCCGGTGGCCGCCTCTGCCTGTGGACGAGGCCCAGTCACGAAAACAGCACTGCGGTGGCTTGGGCCGTTCATAAACGGGGCGTTTGAGCCCATCAGCTGGTGCCAAATGGGCTGTCGCTTCCTACTGCTTGTGCTGACCCTCAGGCTCTGACCACCTGAGCAAAGAGCAGTTATGAGGGTGGTGGGGTGCGTGTGTGGCAGGCACTCACCCAGGGACACGTGCAAGCTCATCCACACCAGTGACCAACCCGGCAAGATGGTGCTGGAGCTGAGCCCAGGGGGCATGGCAGAGGTCTCCCTGCCCGGGCCTCCATGGCACAGCTGCAACAACCCGGGAGTCCCGTCCAGCCTGGCAAGGGTCAGGCTAAGGATGGAGATGTGGCTAAACACCAAATGAAGGTGTCTGGTGGAGGCTGAATTTGAACATGATGGAGCACGTGCAAGTGCCTGGGGCGCTGCTGCTCCTGCGGGTTCCCTGGGAGACGGGCAGCAAGGGCTTAAACAGGGGCTCTCCTGTAGCATTAATGACTGCAATATTTTGCAAGTGAAAATAGGCTAAAAAACTGCCCCATATGGCAGTTTTCCCTAGTGTATGTTTGGAAATGGTTTCCATTAGGAGACCTGTCTTGCTTCTGAGCATAAAGGACCCCTTTTTTACCCCTCAAAATAGCTCTCCATAAGTCAGGAAGGGTGGGAGGTTTGAGGTTGTTTTTTCCTCCTTCCCCACAAAGAAGCTGCAATGCTAAGCTCTATAAATGGTGAAAACAGGGGGAAAAAGCATCCACTGTAATTGGCTTGATGTTACTTAAAAAAGAACGGGCATGGTGGCAATGCTGGGTTGTGGCTCAGACCTGCCGCCGACCTGGCAGAGAAGTGCCTGCAGGCACAGAGCATCTCCAAGTGCCTCTGCCCCTCTGGTTTCTGGTGCACATCAGCCTTGGTGGCTCTACTGAATTCACTTCACTCCCGTTGATGCTGTTATGAGCAGAGGCGCAGAGGACAAAGCAGGTGGCAAGACCTGGTTTCCAGGGCGTGGTTTGTGGCCAGGATCAGCACCAGTGGGCTTCTTAGGGAACCACATCCTACATATCACACTATCATGGTCAAACTGCACGTAAAGCCCTCGAGGGAGACCGAGTTCAGGGGTCTGTGCCGTTCGGATGGTTTAAACCTGGACAGCTCTGCAAAGCTCGTAGAGGCTTTGTAGTTGTCATCCATGTAGTCATCCATGATGATGGATGTAGTCCATCATCATGTAGTAGTTGATGGAGTTTTGAAAAGCCCAGCTGTCCTCTAGAGGCCTCTGCATATCCATTTTTAAAGCCAGCTTACTAAAGCTTTGCTTTTATACTGGCCACCCTTTGGAGAGCCCAGTTTAGCCTTCACTCGGAGGCACAAGCCATCCCTTGAAGCCTGTTTGCCTCTTGCAGGTGGAGGAGGCCGATGACTGGCTACGCTACGGCAATCCCTGGGAGAAAGCTCGCCCAGAGTACATGCTCCCTGTGCACTTCTACGGCCGCGTGGATCACACCCCCGAGGGCGTGAAGTGGGTCGACACCCAGGTACTAACATCTCTCTCAGAGCTGGACGCGGGGAGGATGGGCCAGGGTCGTGTGGAGGGGGAGAGTCTGTCCCCAGGCTGCCTGAGGTGGTCAGACTTTGCTTGTCTGCCAGTCTGGCAAAACTCTCTCTGTTACCCCTTGCAATTACGAAGGTGACTTTGTTGGCTACGTCTGCAGTGGGATTTGAGGAAAAAGAGGGATGAATATTCAGTCACGGCTGTAACTTCAGATCGGTTGGGGCCTCCTCTACTCATGTCCAGGGTGAAACCCCAGAGTCTTGCATGGATTTATGTCGGAGGAGGACTGTATCACTGGCAGCAGTGGTAGGCTCCTTCCATACTGCTCCTGGGCTCCTCTCCTGACCCCAGCACTAGTCCAGGGTTCCAGGGATCCCAAGCGGTGCAGTGGAAGCACTGCTTCCCGCAAGGAGGTGAATTTTCCGATAGTGCCGTTAAGGGAAAGAAGTTGTAAAGGCTCAAAAAACTTGGCTCACTCAAGGCTCACTCAAACCCCGTGGTTTTGCAGGTGGTTCTGGTGGTGCTGCTGTGGGTGGAGATTCATCTCGTGGGGTGGCCATGGAACAGTCCCCTCGGTGTTTAACTCTCATGATCACAGCAAGTTTCTCTTTCCCAGACCTGCCTAAAGGGGTGGAGTGCTGTCAGGGCAGGCTGGAGGCATGGTTTCAAGTCTCCAGTCTGTCTGGAGGCCTTGTTTTGTGGCACAATGGAGAGCAAATGCTTCTTCAGCCTCCCACAGCTGGGGAGGTCATGCTGTGCTTGAGGAGCCTGTGTCTGCTCAGAGCACAGGCTGTTGCGCCGTAAATGCATTCCAGTCTTACAGCTGAGGAAGGCAAGCTTTAAAGAGGCAGAGATTTACTAAGAGGATTGAAGATGTTTCAGCCTCTCCTGGCTAAGCACTGCCCAGGATGGAGGAAGGAAGGACTATGAATTTCTCTGGGATTCAGGGGCGTGACCTAGCCTTGTTCCCATGGTGTTCCAGGGTCTCTGAGCCTGATGAACCAGCTCTGTCCACCTGAGGAACGCACAGTCATAAAGCCTCTTCAGCCCTGAGAGCTGGAGCTCAGTTGTGGAGTCGCCTGGGCCCGCTCAGAGGGGAAATAAACCCGGTCCTTTTCCAGGGACCCTGGTTTTCGAAGGCTGTGCGGTGACCTAGGCCATTCCCAGGACACACAGTGCAGGGGTTCAACACCACAGCCCCGTGAACAGCACGGAGACACCCTGCCAGAGCTCTCCGGGGAAGCGTACATCCACTTGGGGACCGAGTGCCATTGCCTTTCGACGTGCTCTTCTTCTGACCCCAGCATTAGTCCAGGGTTTCAGGGATCCCAAGCGGTGCAGTGGAAGCACTGCTTCCCGCAAGGAGGTGAATTTTCAGATAGTGCTGTTAAGGGAAAGAAGTTGGAAAGGCTCAAAAAAAGCCAAAGACGCAGTCTCCAAATATAGCATCACTTAGTTCATGTGATGTGTGCCCCAGTCCCGTGGCTCAGGCAGGGCAGGCTTTCTGCCTGCTTCCATGTTCGGAGCTGGTAATAGCAGCTTTGAGAGCCTGAGCTCTTGCTGATTCTCCCCAGAGGCGGGGTGTTGCCGACGCCAGCACGAAGAGGCTGTTCAGGGTCAACGTGCTGATCTGCTGGGTTTTCCCTGCCTTCTGAGCACAGCTCCTTCAGTTCTCTGCTGCCTCTCCCACCTTTGCTTGGGGACAGCCTGGCTGTCACGCCGGTACACACTGACTTGTTCAGGAGGATGCTGGCTCCTTTTGCCGGTGTCAGAGAAGCAAGCCCAGGCTCCGTGCTGCAGGATCAGGGCCTTGCTCCGCAAGCACTGTTCAGCTCTGCTGGCATTAGCCCTCAGCCTCTTTGTTCCAGGCTGAGGACGGGGTGCCTTGCCTTGCTGCACGGCAGGTCTGGAGACACGCAGATGTTGGCACAACAGTGAGCTGGAGCACACGAGCTTGGAAGCGCATCCATGCCTTGCCTGGCTAGTGTAATCTGAGCTGGGAGCCCCAGTGCTACTCCCTGTAGCCGTGTGTGCAGCATCCTGATGCTTAAGCATCATCCGTGGAGTGCACTGATAGTTTTGCGCTCATGTTCATTTCGGGTGCTGGAGATCTCAGTGGATTTACCCAGACAGGTTCAACACACCTTGACCGTCAGCTGAATTGCCCTGAGAATGGCGCTGTGGTGGTAGGGTTTGGTGCTGGCAGGCTGCAGAAGGCTAAGGGGCAGGATTCAGGCTGCGGAATTTATCCCAGATGGAAACACAAAGGTCCCAGCTGCCCTGGCCCTACCCCAGCCCAGACAGAATCGCAATGGCCAGCTGAGGATGCTTGCAGTGCTCTGGTGACTAACAGGTGTGACAGTTGGTACAGGAAGGTCAGCAGGTTGCTTGCATCTCTCTCTTACATGTCATTGATGGGCTCGTAACTCCAGTTTGTCAGTAAAGCTCCAAGCAGCACTTCTTCTCCTATTAATGCTTTGCCAGTGGATGCTGGAAGTGCCCGTGATAGCAGGAAAGCCTGTGAAGCGCAGCCAGTGTGTTTCAGTGAGGCAAGATCCTTACCGCAGCCAGTCTGTGTCCTCTGGATTCTTCTTGTAGAGGTTTCAGCCACTTTCCCACCTTCTCTGAGGCCACCGTGCTGCTAATCAGAGGGGAATCTTGTCCTTTTGCAGGTTGTCCTTGCTATGCCTTACGACACGCCAGTGCCAGGATACAAGAACAACACTGTGAACACCATGAGGCTGTGGTCTGCAAAAGCGCCCAATGACTTCAACCTCCAAGAGTGTAAGTGCTGTCCCTCCACTGCCTCTCTTCTGGCCAGGCTGGGACATGGTTGTTCCTGTGTGCATAGCACCTGGCACAGCACTCCCCATCTGGCCTGTTATCCATACCTCCTGGCCACTTCCAAAACACGTGTGCATCCATGGATCACGCACACTACCTCAAACCACTTCCAGAGCCCTCATGCACCAGGACACCCATCCGCCCTCCTTCCATCCCCGTCACGCTTCTCATGTTCTCAAAACCTGGCCCGTGCCTTCCCCGAGGGACAGACCAACCTCCCACTGCCTTCCCCACATCACCAAATGAGCTGCAATGCCATACTTGCCATGGAGGGTCATTTCTCTGCGGCATCATCCCTTAGTGCTGAAGGAAAAGAGCAGTACAGCCCACCTCACTGCTGGTTTCCTTTGGGTCTACCTGTGACCTCTCTAGGGCACTTGTCAGGCTCTAACTGTAGTGCTGAAGAGCAGATACAGGGCAACCAACACACAAAATAGTGCTAGGCTGTTACAGAAGGGGAAGGTTTTAGACTAGACTAATTTGTTTTATTCTTCCGTACTGGCAAGCACAGAGATGCGTGGGTCCAAGTAGCCCTGCCAGGAGAACTTGTGTGGGACGAGTGCTGATGGTTCTCAAGTCCTCATAATGTCTCTTCAACTCTTGATTGGCAGCTGCGAGCTGGGTTTCGGATGAGCCTTTTGTACCCTTTAGGAGTTGAGTGTGATTGTGGTCTTTGTGCTTCTTTGCCCTGCCCCATTTCTCCTTAGTCCTTAAGCAAGACTGCTAGTCACTCACTTCCTTTTTTTGCCTTCTCTGGCTGTTATCTGTCTTCAGTTTTTTTGTCTGTCCTTCCTGATACATGTGTCTTCAGAAACCGCAGGGAGATGTGCCTTTTTCTTATCCCATCTCCTCCTGTCTCTGCTGCCTTTCACACATGTACATTCCCATTCATATTTCATTGATACCAGCCTGAATGTTCCCGTTACAAATCTATGAGAGAAGAGGGAAAAGCACAGTGTCAGGCACCTGCCTGAATCTCTGTGGCTGCTCTGTGTGTTTCTCTCTCGCTGCAGTCAACGTGGGTGACTACATCGAGGCGGTGTTGGACAGAAACCTGGCAGAAAACATCTCCAGAGTCCTGTACCCAAATGACAACGTGAGTGACTCTCTTGCCTCTCTTTCCTGCTGCTTGGCATCATGCTCCCTGCAGTTGTGCTTGCAAACAAGGGGGTGCTGGAAGGTCACGGCCACCTGATGTTTATTGTCCTGGTTTGAGGATTTTTAGTACGATAGGTTGGCCCCCTAATTCTCAGCACACAGACACAGCTCTGCTGGCTTCAGAGGGTCTCTGCGGACTGATGGCAGCCGAGAGTCTGGCCCGTATTGCATAGCTGCTGTGTTCCCTGCGGCAAGGAGGGGAAGACATATTATTCCTTCGAATTCAAGGCAGTTGCCTATTTAAGCTCACCCTTTGCAAAAGCAAGTTGTCATTTCGGAGGCGGCCATGAGGGGGAGACCCATTTCCAGCCCCAGTTCAAGGGATTTCTCACTGCAGGGACTGTCCCAGGCCATGCACTCCCTCTGCACCGGATCCTAAAGGGAAGAGCCCTCGCTATCTAGTCATGGATTAGCATCTGTGCTGGAAAAGTTCATCTCCTCCACTTTATCCCCACCCTCTCATTCCTGATGGTGTTTTAAAATAGACCAGTGGGATGCGTAGCGTGCATAGGAGGCAGCTGGTGTGTCCAGAGACGCTGGCTCCTGGCTGTCGCAGGGAATACAGAATCCTTGCTCCAAATAATCCTGCAAAGGGTCTTGCAGTGAGGGAGCGAGCTGCACTTGCTCTAGAGGAGTAGGATGGATGTGGCAGGTTCTGTTGCCCTCTGGAGGCAGCTGTTTGGGATGCTGAGCCCCTTGTCAGTCCCTACAGCTGCCACCCCATCAGGGGCGGCATCAGAAACACCCACATTTGCCCCGATGAGGTGCTGAACCTGTGAGGCCTGTTGGGAAGTCCATCAGCGTGGACAGGAGCATCTCCAGGGCTTTGGCTGCCAACTGGGGATGGCAGCTGCAGCACTGACAGCTGTGGTTCCCCCCCGCCACTTGCAGTTCTTTGAAGGCAAGGAGCTGCGGCTGAAACAGGAGTACTTTGTGGTGGCTGCTACCCTCCAAGACATCATCCGCCGCTTTAAGTCCTCCAAATTTGGCTGTCGAGACCCTGTGAGAACATGCTTTGAAACCTTCCCAGACAAGGTGAGTTTGTGGGCAGAGGGGGGTCCGGGGGTGTTTCAGCCAGACCTGCCTATCATGAGGGGAGAGCAGGATGCTCAGGACCAGGTGGGAGCACCTATACAAAGATGCTCACAATTTGGGTTGGAAAATAGGTGATCTCCAGGCCTATTTTCCCAGGGAAAAATTTGCAATTTGGAACAAAACTTGCAAAGGTTGAATGGCTCCGTTCCTGGAAGCTCTGTTTCTGGGATGTGTGCCATGAGAAGAGGCCTGGGGCCGACTTTCACCCTAGCCCCGTGCCTGCGGGACATTGTCCCAGTCCTGTCACTGCCAGATCTGAGCCCAGCAAGTCTGTGTTGCAGGTGGCTATTCAGCTAAATGACACCCACCCTGCCCTGTCCATCCCAGAGCTCATGCGGATCCTGGTGGATGTGGAGAAAGTGGACTGGGACAAGGTAAGCAGAGCAGGGAGGTCCATGCCGAACCTTGCAGTTGAAAGAGCTTCTGTCCTGTCCCTCACCCGCGGTTTCCTTTCCCTTCCTGGCCTGGGCACCTGCACGTTAACCTGCTGTCTGTACCGCAGGCCTGGGAGATCACGAAACGGACCTGCGCCTACACCAACCACACCGTGCTGCCCGAAGCCCTGGAGCGCTGGCCGGTCTCCATGTTTGAAAAGCTGCTGCCACGTCACCTCGAGATCATTTACGCCCTCAACCAAATGCATCTGGACGTAAGGGACTGGGCTGGTGGGAACTCGGGGGGTCTTGGATCTGTCTGCCTTTAGAATGGGAATGTTCCTAGGCCCTGTGGCTGGGTCGCTAATGTCCCTCTTTCTGCCTGCCTGCCTGCAGCGGGTGGCAGCTCTCTACCCAGGGGACATTGACCGTCTCCGGAGGATGTCGGTGATCGAGGAAGGAGACTGCAAACGTATTAACATGGCGCACCTCTGCGTGATTGGCTCCCATGCGGTCAACGGCGTGGCCCGCATCCACTCTGACATCGTGAAGAATTCTGTGTGAGTTGGGGGACACCCAGGGCACGCGCCCTTTCCACTCACTGGGCTTTGCCTGCAAGCCTGCGGGGCTAGTTGGAACAATCGGGTGTCAAGGTCTGCTTTGGTTGCCCTGCTGGGCATGGCAGGCTGGGGACACTGTCTCATTCGCATGTGTTGCAAGATCTAATTCATCCCCCTTTGGAGCTGGTGAAACCCTCGGCATTACGGCTGAGGAAGGGGGTGAGAGGCAGCATAGAGAGTTCACGGTTGTTACAGGGAGATCGGCAGAGACTGCCCCGAGTCGGGAGCACATACAGTGGGGGGCCCAGCTGAAGCTCTGGGTGGCGGTGGGTGGTTCAGAGCTCCCTGGTGTTCCAGGTTCAAGGATTTCTATGAGCTGGAGCCGGAGAAGTTTCAGAACAAGACAAACGGGATCACGCCGAGGCGCTGGCTCCTGCTGTGCAACCCGGGACTGGCTGATGTTATTGCTGAGGTGAGTCACAAGCATCTGAAGCGAGGGGCTGAGCGTGATCACCTCTTCGTCTGCGCTGATCAGACCTGAGGCGAACGCCTGGCGGGTGTGAGCGAGGACAACCTGGGAGGAGCACGCCTGTTGCACATGTAGGTGTGAGGTTGGCTGGGCTTCAACGTCAGGGATGATAGTTGCGGAAATTTGGATCTGGTTCCCTGCCCTCGCAGTGGCTACACACCACCCGTCAGGCAGTACCATGGTGTGAGAAGTGGGGTGTCTGCAAAAGCATTCAGCTTCACAGGCACAAAGGCGCTCCCTTGGAGCTCCATCCCCGGTTCTGTCTCCTTTGTTTACCAGGCCCCCTTAGCATAGGTTTTTGCTTCGCATTGTGACATGGCATAGCTGAAGGACATCCTGCAATTAAATGTATCTTATTGTCCTGCCCATCAGTTTCTCCAGCTGCCAGGAGGCCCTGGTACCTGTGCACACATCCTCCCTCGAAAGCTCCTGGAGTTAGGGCTTTTGCAAGTGCCTTGTTTCCCCTGTACCTTTGGGTTCCCTGATGACACAGAGAAGTAACCTCGCCATAAGAAACTCTGTCCCTTTTCCTGGAGAGAGTCTCTTCCAATTCCCAACTGGGCTGTGGCATCTCTGTTGGGGAAGCACAGTTGTGGACTGGGTGAGGTGTCTTACGGGTGGGACATACCTCTCTCCGTTTATTCTTTTAGAAAATCGGGGAAGACTTTATCACAGATCTGAGCCAGCTGAAGAAGCTACTGGATTTCATCAATAATGAGTCTTTTATCAGGGATGTGGCGAAAGTCAAACAGGTAATGTGCACTGGAGGTGGGGTGGGGGGAAGAAGGCTAAAGGCACCGTGCTCCCAGGGACATGCCAGCACCAAACACTTACTTCTGATGCAAGGCCTGGGAACGCCTGCCTGTTCCTCATCAGATTTTCTTGCCAGGAGAACAAGCTGAAGTTTGCAGCCTACTTGGAGGAGCAGTACAAAGTCAAGATCAACCCTTCATCCATGTTTGATGTTCAGGTCAAGCGAATCCATGAATACAAGCGGCAGCTGCTGAACTGCCTGCATGCTATCACCCTCTACAACCGTAAGTCCTGCCTGGGCTGGTGGGCAAAAGGTGGGCAAAGGGTGGGCAAACCCTCTCACTGCCAGGGTTCCCAAGTAAAGGTATGCCAGCTGGTGGCCAAGGACTCCTGAGCCTACCTCTGCCCTCCAGTCATGAGGGGCTTCTCTCCAGGAGGGAAAACGGAGTGTCTGAAGGGTCATACAGAGCTTGAGGAAAAGCTCACAGCCCACATCTCCAGCCCAGCTGGGTCCCAGGGCATGGGTAACCCCCACACCTGTACTGCAGGTGTTAGGACTGACCTGGTACAAGTTAAAACCCCACTCCCCAGTACATGCGTCGGGCCCCTGCCCCTTCCCAAAGGGAGGCAGGTCATTGGAGCTCTGCGTTGTGCTGGCTTGAGTGGTTCTCCGAGGACTTTGCCAGCCCATTTTTCATCCAGCACAGCTCTAGCAGAGGTCTGGTTGGGCTTCAGTGTCCTGCAGGTTTGCTGGGTCAATGTGACGTGGGCTGGGGTCCCAGCCCACCTCTGATGCACGCGATAAACTCTGTCCAGTTTATCTTCACTTCAGTTGCATTATGCCCTGTTCTTTCAGGCATCAGAAGCGATCCATCCAAATCCTTTGTGCCCAGGACTATTATGATCGGAGGAAAGGTAACGTGTTCCAGACTCAGGGCATGCATGGCTCGGTGGGGATGTGGGGAGGGTGCTGTCCCCTTTCTGTGGCTTTTCGGGGCCTGCTGTAGGTTAGCCAGCATGTGTCTGCTGGTGGGCTCTTCAGGAAACACCTTCATGGACTAATCAGACTGAACAAGGCCCTATCACTCTTTCCCTGTGGCTCAGGCCTTCTCCCAGGAGGGTGCTTTTGCTGGTCCATGTGAACAGCAGAGGCAAGGCCCAGATTCTCCCTGTGGGAAGGACCTGCACTGGCACCTCTCATGCTCTCCCTCCCTTAAAAGCCTTCACCGTTTCTGGGCTGCTCTTCTTCAGGCGGCCCCTGGCTACCACATGGCCAAGATGATCATCAAACTCATCACGTCCATCGGTGAGGTCATCAACAACGATCCCTGTGTGGGGGACAAGCTCAAGGTCATCTTCCTGGAGAACTACCGGGTATCCTTGGCTGAGAAGGGTACGTCTGTTTTTGTGTACTCGCAAGTCAGGAGCTGGGCATGTCCCACCTGAGCCCAGAAACTGGCTGGCCTGAGAGGCTGTCATGGCAGGTGACCTAGCTCTCCCTTAGGAAGGGCCTGAGGGCTCCGCACAGGGCAGGGAGCCAGCTTCATGCAGGAGCGACAGCAGCTGCGTGGGGTTGGGGCAGGGCTGAGCCTGGCTCTGGCTCCAGAGCCGCGCTGTTTGGGCTGAGGTTGAGGTCAGCAGATGCCCAGGGTTGTGTTCTGCTGTCCTGGGCCCAGGTCGTGGGGAGCTGCAGTGTGCCAAGGATTAATTCCTACCTCTCTTGCACCCGGCAGTGATCCCAGCAGCGGATCTCTCCCAGCAGATCTCCACAGCCGGCACGGAGGCCTCGGGTACCGGCAACATGAAGTTCATGGTGAATGGGGCCCTCACCATTGGTACCATGGATGGGGCCAATGTGGAGATGGCTGAGGAGGCAGGCGAAGAAAACCTCTTCATTTTTGGCATGCGGGTGGAGGACGTGGAGGCCCTGGATCGCCAAGGGTTGGTGCTGGGGAGACCCCAATGCGTGCCGGGGCTTGTCAGGTGGGGATATGGGTCCCAGCTCTGGCAGGGAGAGCCATGATCTCTGGGGGGAACACCTTCCTCCCTGGGCAGCTGTGGAGCAGGAAAAAGCTGGGGGCTGGAGGCAGCCCTCCACCTTGGGCTGGTCAGGGAATGGTCCATCAAGGATGCAGCCCAGGCAGCTCGCCCAGAGCACAGCGGCTGTGAGTGGGACGCGAGCCTGGGCACAAAGTGTTTGAGGCACTGTGACTGGTCTCGGAGCCACTGTCAGGGTGCTCTGATGGGACACAGCCCCAGGAACAAGGCCCCCTCGCTCGGGAGCCATACCATATCCTTGCCTGCCCCAGGGTCCTGCTCTCTGGGTGCTGGGCCCCAGGGGAGAGCATCATTCCCTACAGCCCGTCTCTGCTGGGCGCAGGTACAACGCGCGGGAGTACTACGAGCGGCTGCCAGAGCTGCGGCAGGCCATCGACCAGATCAGCAGCGGCTTTTTCTCCCCTCGAGACCCTGGTTGCTTCCGGGACGTTGTCAACATGCTCATGTACCACGACAGGTGAGTCCTGGCAAGCATCCTCTTTGGTGGGCTGCTCTCCACCTGCCCAGGCCACCTTCCCAGCCGGCCTGGGTGCCCCTGGCCAGGGACTAAGCCCTGCCTGCCTGCAGGAGGATGTCCGTGCCGCCCTGTCCTGCCACGCTGGGACCCTGCAGCAGGCAAACCCCAGCCTTACTCTGCTTTGGGTTTCAGGTTTAAGGTGTTTGCCGACTACGAGGCTTACATTAAATGCCAAGGCCAAGTGGACCAGCTGTTCATGGTAAGAGCTGCCCACTAAGGGGGAGGGATGGAGTCCTTGGCCATGGCAGTGCAGTGGGGAGACCGGGGGGGAGCTGGGATGAGCATGTCCCCGGGGAGTTCTCCTTACAGACACCACATCGTGTGGGCATGAGGCAGGTCTTGCCGTTTCGGCAGCTCCACAGCGCAGCATGTAAACCAACTAAGTGGTTCCCTGCAAGGCTACAAGCAGGGACAAAGCTGAGTTAACACGTGCTGACGTTGCCTCTCCTCTTCCCAGGACCCCCGGGAATGGACTAAGAAAGTCATCAGGAACATTGCGTGCTCGGGCAAGTTCTCCAGTGACAGGACCATCATGGAGTACGCCCGGGAGATCTGGGGTGTGGAGCCGTCTGCCACAAAAATTCCCCCACCCAACCTCCCCCGGGATTGATGGAAGCACAGAGGGAAGGAAGGAGGGATGGGTTCCCAGCCCAGGAGGCCTCACCTGCATTTCACCACCAGTCAGATGGGCTCGGCTCTGCAGGAACAAGGCCTTTCCCTCAGGAGGGTAGAACAATGCTCTGAGGAGGAGCCCTGACTGAGGAACAAGAGCTGGGGGAGAGGAGAAAGGACCCTGTATTTGTACCCACGTATCCAGCCTGCACGTGCTGCGTAGTGCTTCTAGTGAGATGACCATGGATAAGTCTTCCACAGCTGTGCTCCATGCTTAACAAGGGCTTTCCAACTAAATCCTCCCCTCTCCCCCTGCATGCAGCCTGGCCTGGCCTCCTTCGCCCTGCCCCATGAGCAGGTTTAGCCAACACAGAGTGTCTTGCATCCTCCTCCAGTGGGTCTGCCAGCCCCAAAGCTAGGCGAGAGGCCACTGTCTGTCCCTCCGGTCATCCCCTTCCCCAGTAACACCTAGAGAAGGTGCAGCTGGCTGTTAAAGCAGCTGGCCCCAGTGCAGACACCAATGTCACATGCCATGTGCCACGAAGAGAAGGAGAGAGGGCCTGGGATCAGTGACTTCCTTGCCACAAAACTTGCCGTAGCCTCCTCCCACGCCTCTTTGTTAACTAAACGCCCAGTAACCAAGCCACTCCAGAGATTTTTTAGCTTCCACATCTGCATAGAGAGGGTTGTACCTGCCACTGCCAGCTGGGTGGCTGACCCTGCCGGGCCCGTAGACCCCAAGCAGTCTCTCGGCTCTCCAGGCACAGCTGTATGCTGGGTGCTACCCGAGGGGTGAACTCTGTCACAGCTCCCGTGTCCCTCCACAGCTGGGTCATGCTGTTCCGTGTGTCCCTCCCGGTGCTGGGGTCAGAGTTAACACCCGTAGTGCTCTATAGTGCACCAGTACTCCCCTGTGTTGACACCAACTCATTAAAACGACCAGAACACCTGCTGGTTTGACTTTGGGCTGACTGGTGACTGCTCCACAGCTGTGGGTTCAGGTTGCAACAAGGCCTTGCAGCTGTGGCTTCACGGGATGTGGTCCCCTGCAGCACACACGGTGCTGAGGTGCTGGCACCATCATGGGGGCAACATGCCCATGGCAGAAAGGTCACTCTTGCCAGTGCGTAGTGTGTACAGAAGGGAGCTGGTAGCAGAGGCTGCACTGGGATAGATTTAGCCCTAGCTATCTACCTGCACCCCGGGCGTGTTGACTACATGCACTGGGGTGGAGGTTACAGGGTTGGGTTTGCCCTGCAAATGGCACACAGGGCTTCTGTGCTGGAAATCCCACGGGCGGCTCCTGTTTCCCCCATCCCCAGTGGGGAAGCAGAGCCTTGGCTGAAGCCAGACTACAGGCACAGACCCACTGGGCTCCGGGAGAGCCGCTTGCCCAGACCCAGCATCGGCCACGAAGACTTGCCCAGTCCCAGCTGCGAGCTCATCTCCCATGCGCAGCCCTACTGCCGCCCCACCACACACCCAGCTGACCTGCCCAACTGGGAAAAAAAGTCTCAAAAAGCACCAGGTAAAACGGGTAAAGCTGAAGTGATCAGCAGTCAATGCCTTTATTAAAACTACACCACTTTTAGATAAACATTTCAGTTTAAATTTCCAAGCGTATCACTGGCCTGCTAACGGGAATGGCGGTGCTGGGATCACCAACACCAGCAGTTCACGTGCTGGACCCTCGGCTCTGTCCCACTGGAGGAAGGCGGCCAGCCAGCCTCCGGCTCAGGCTGCGCTTTGCCCCAAGCCAGCTGCCGGCAGCAGCATTAGCTGGAATGTGCACATCACTCTCCAAAGCCAAGTAAGTGTTTCTCTTCTGTCAGTGCAATAAATACAAGTGCGTCAAACATAATTTAAGTGGCACAGTTAGCTTATGAGTATCATGGGTCAGAAAACTCAGGGACAACCACGCTATGGCAGAAGAATCTCATTACAAGAACAAGCTACTGTCTGCTTTGCAACTAGTATGAGCCTGCAGATATAACTTGGATGCATGCTGAGCAGTTTACACTACGCTGTACACCCCTGAACGGACCCTTCAAGGCAGCACAATTCACTCTGAGCGCTAGTGACTAAACCTACAGCACCTGCTATTGTCTACACAGACTGACGGGGCAGGGCCGGGTCCCCAGCCAGACACCACAGAGTCAGCCTATGACTCTGTCTCAGTGCAGAGCTCGTCGGTGACATAAAACAGCCCCTCTTCTAGCCCCAAGCAGGGCAAGGACATCCCCAGAAGCTCTCCTCATGGGAGAGGCTCATTCACACTTTTCTGCATCCTGGACAATGTGCTCCGACGGTGGCTGTGAGATGAGCTGACAAGTGCTAGTGGAAGTGCCTGGGATGCCCAGAGCACAGAAGGGAGGCAGGAGGGAGAAGTGTGGGGTCAGGGAACAAATACCCCAGACTGTTATTTTTGCATGAAGAACCGCATACCACCGCCTGCTTTTAACTGCAGAGGAACAGTGTGGCCACCAGGAACAGGAAAACCTGATCTAAGGAGTTCAAAGGTAGACGAAGCAAAAACCTGCCTTTCCCATCCAAAGGAGGCGCGTGTCTCTCTGGGCGTGTACAGGGAGAATGGAAGACGTCCATTCCCACATCCTGGGCCCATGTTGTTCATGGAAGGGGAGATCAAGCAAAAAAGTAACCTCACACTTTCCGGCTTAAACTCCCAAGTTTGCGATTTACCTACATATGTCACTGCAGTCTTAATAGGAAGCGCATGTGAAAGGGAGGAGCTCCACAGAGGATAGCAGGGATGGGAGCAGAAATTAATATTCAGAAGGAAAAGGGTACAGAAGAGATAAAAGGGCACTAAGCTTTTCCATTATATAGATGTTTGAAAAAGGAAGAACAAAAAAAAAATCTTTCATTTTATTTCCAAATGCGTGCAATTAGCCCAACACTTGCAACACATTGTGACTGAAGAGCTAAATAAAAATACCTCTCACCACCTGCATCTTCAGTGTATTTGTAATTACAGCCACTTAGCGAAAGGGGAAGGCAAAACATGTATTTCCTAGAAAGAGAACACCTCAAACTCAAGCAAGACACCTGTGGTATGGAGATACGGCAAAAGCCATTTGCTTACAAATGAGTCTCTACATGATCCAAAAACAGCAGCAGTGTTTAAAAGTGAAAGAAACACCCTTGGTCATGACGCGCGTGTCCCAGGAATGTCTGTCCTCAGCGGTACCCGCTGGATTGGCCAGGCTTTGTTGTGCTTACATTTTTCACATTTTGGTACCAGGCTCCTGGTCCGTTTTCACCCCTCCATCCAAAAAAGAAGCCAGCAACTTCTTTCTTCTACCATCACAGATGCTGATGCCGGGAGCTGGAGTTGCCAAGGGTACACATCAGGACCAGAGTGGGAATCCCTGACCTCCTCTAGTGCCAGGGATGGAAGAATGGCAGACTGACCCACAGGGAGAGGGGAGGAAAAGGAGAGAGAGGAAGGAAAGAAAGGAAAATCTCTGTGCTGCTAAGCAGCCAGTCTTCAGTGATGATGCTCATGTTCAGATTTTCCCAGGAATTCCCTAGGAAAGGAAACAACACAGCAGTGACGCTCAGCTCAAACTCCGGAGCATGCTGCAACCTGCAGGTCTTCCTGTTCCCCTGGCAAATACTAGGGCTTGAGCACTTGCAGCTACAGGGAACAGCACTGGGCTTTGCTCTCACCCACCAGTGGTTCCCACTAGAAGAGGCAAGCAAAAGTAGCTGCTCTGCAAACAACTCCGCCAGAGCATCCAGCTCACAGCAGAGATAAACCAGAGAGGAGAAGCGCTCCCAATTTCCTGTGGCTCCCCTTCCCAAAGCCTGCTTTGCAGAGAGGTGGAGAGCTCTGGCTTTGTGCTAAGCCAGCCCCAGTATCTCACCCACTCCGGAGACCAAAGTGGTTTTCCTAAGAGCTGCCCAACACAGGCGCCTGTTATACACCTCTCTCGCTCCTGCGGGCATGTCACAGTGTGCCACAAGGCCCCAGGCACCTCCCCCTACCCCCCAAGCCAGAGGAGACACTGTTTAGCTGGGCTGTTACCGCAGTATTCGAGGTAGCTCTGGACTCCTGTAGATGTACTTGTGCCGGTAGCCGAGGTCTGTGTGGAATGGAACAAACTGCACCTTATAGTCTCGGAAACTCCGTGACGTCGCAGCGATGTTGTAAAGCTGAGTCCAAGGGGAGGCAGGTGAGGGATGCATCTCACTCCAAACCAGCCACCCCACCAAGCCAGCACCCCTCGCAGGGGTGGGTTATGGGCCCTGGCTTGAACAACTTTGCTAGCTCTAGCTTCGTTTCACTATTGATTTGCCACCTCCAACACCACAGAAGTTGTAATGCCTTTGGGCTACGCATTTCTACATACACCTTCCTATTGCTGACTTGTTGCCTGGCTGGGGTATCATTCTATCGACAGCAGTTCCTCCCACCAGAAGTTCCTCCCACCAGACCAGTTTGCAAAGCCACACACATACCTTCTTCCCTAGATGAAATGGTACCACCGGGTCATCCTCAGCATGAAGGATGAGCAGGGAACAGGAAATGTATTTCACACTGTAAAAGAGACGACAACGTCACGAAGGCTCAGAGCAATCCCATCACTCTCTAACACCAACACACTGGGATTTTCAAGGAAACTGCAATGACAAACATGTCCTGTGGGTCATTAACCGCAGTTCAGATCTTGCAAATACTATTATCCGGGTACCATTCATTTGATCTATAGAAAATTTACTAGCGAAAGGCACCCTTGGAAAAGCTATTTGCTGCTTAGACCAGAGAAAAATGGCTAACCCCACTGCAAAGCATCAACCCACACTGGTTTGGTTTCAGTATTTGAAACCAAATTCACAAATACTCAGGCTCTTGGATGAAAGGCTCAGTGAAAACAGTGTTACGACACGCAGGATGGCTTGTGCAAATGCACAGCAGAGAAATCTCCCCAAACCTTCAATGTCCCAATGCTACTGTTTAACATGTAACGTACACTTGAAAAGCCTAAGTCACGTGGATCAAATTAGCATATCCCTGTGCAGTCTCTGTGCTCTCAGTTGCATCTGTCCTTATTAAGAACAATTAAAAAAGTAAGAGCTCCACAGTGCAAAGCTGTGCTGCACTCAGGGCTGCGAGAGTAACTGAGATCCCTTCAGCATGTACAATGCTCCAAGAAAGAGCAGAGTGCAGTCTGATGTCTATCCTCCTTGATGCTTGCCACAGCTCACTGCTGCCACAGCTGAAACCCCAGCAAAGCGGGAACTCACTTCTCATCATTTGCAAATTTAATTCCACTTGTCGTGATGGGGTCAAGGAAGAACCAGTCAAACCCAGGGAAGTATCTGTATATCTGAAAGGGAAAATTAGTGTTAGTGGCAGGCGCCAGCAGAACGCTTACACAAACAGCAGTAGCAGTAAAGGGGCAGGCCACTATCATTCCAGTAACATCCCTTGGCTGCTGGCAGCGCTCCCTGCCGCGAGAGCGGAGTCTATCGTCCCCTCCCTATGTTTACTGCCCTTTCTGATCCCAGTTTCTGCTTTCTTTAAGCAGGCTCCGCACACGGCCCTGGTACTGCTTATTGTATTGGTGTTCCCAGGAGCTGCCTTAAATGCAATAACGCTTATAAATATCGCTGCTGCCCCACAAGGCATGCACTTAGCTCAGCTACATCACTTTTGGAGGTTAATTTCTAAGCATACAATTACATGCCACTAGCGTGACAGCCAGTGTACTTGCCACAGAAAAGGGGTGACTGCGCGCCTCCTCCCGTATGTTGGTGAATGGAGATTCCAGTATCAGGGCATCTGGGGGAGTTTCTGAAAAGTCAAAGGCAATGTGCTGAAATGCAGGGGTGCAGGTAGCCAGCAAGGTCAGGGTCTGCCATACGAGAGCAGCTGCCAGCGTGGTGCACCAAGGACAGCCTTGTCACAACCACAAACATAGGTGGAAATCTGGGACGCCAGCAGGACCCAGCCTAGGTGGGAAGAGCATCCACCCACCAGACTTACCTCTCTCGCAAAGACGCCTCACTAGATTTGTTGCCACCCTGGAAAGAACAACAATGATCGTTTAGTCTGGAGCAGGCCCTCTGCAAAGCACCAGGCTCTAGTAGTAGGTGGCAGAGGTACAACTCAATG
This sequence comes from Larus michahellis, assembly GCF_964199755.1. Taxonomy (NCBI): domain Eukaryota; kingdom Metazoa; phylum Chordata; class Aves; order Charadriiformes; family Laridae; genus Larus; species Larus michahellis. The sequence continues at coordinate 14,899,881 of NC_133898.1, read as the reverse complement.
GCTGTAACGTTGGCCCCCTCACGCTGTTTGAGGCCTGGGCAGCCAGCCCACAATGACTTGGGTTCCCACAGGTCTCCCATACCCAACTGTCTCAAATGGCATCAGGCACCTCCATTTAGGTAAGTGATCAAGTCCAAGGAAGCAGCACACCACGTAGCCGCTTGGAAGAACCTCCTTTAAGGTGTTTCTCAGGCTCCCAGCGTATCTGCAGCTGTGTGACACAGCCTCTGACCCCTAGACCACAAAGGCCGAGCAAGAAAGAGGGGAATGCGGGGGTACAGGCAGAGGGGTGCTGTGCTCCGGGCAGCTGGAGCGCAGGGTCCCAGGGTGACACTGCAAGGAGTTTCCATAGCTGGGTCAGAAAGCAGCGAGGTCTCCCCCATGCATTTCCCTAACAGGACAGGGGTATATCCAACGTTGCTAAATCCTTCAAGCACAGCATGTTTCAAAAACCTCAAGCTCCAGACTGGCTGTGGTCACCAGTGGAACTCAGCTGGGGACCACAGTCCCCGGCCACTCAGATTGCAGTACATTGGGAAACGTCAGGAGCACGCTCTGACCCAAAAAGGTCTCCTGAACATGGCAAAAATTTAGAGGAAGAGCCAAAGGAAAAGCCTTTACCTTCTCTCAAACAAAGCAGAATGTTTAGTATCATAGCAATGAAGAGGCACCATGCTGAAATACCTCCCTGTCCCAGCAAAACATTTGTTGGGCAGCAAGGCAAGCTGTTGTGGTCTTACATGGTTTAATCTGCATGCAGCTCAAGTCAAAAGTAACTCTCATGTTTGCCCTCTGCTCCTCTGCAAATCAAAGGGGTAAGAGCTGCCTGCTGAACACGACCCACCTCCAGGCAGCAACGGAAAGGGAGGAAGCAGGAAAGGAAAGTTAAAGACATGCAGGCAAAGGCATCTGACACTTTGAACTTCCCTGTGCCAGGCATGACCACGTAAATGTCACAGATGGCCACAGTGTAGTCATGCAGGCATCTGCATGAGCACTGATTACACAAGACATGTTTGAAAGGACAGGAGAAAATGTTTTGTAAGGGCAAGTCACGTGCACGTGTGGCTGGTCTGAGATAACTCGTTCAGAGTATCAGAGAAGCCTGATGTTCTGCTCTGAAGGACACAAAGACATGGGTTCACCACAGGAAGAGGTCAGCACAGTCCCACTTTCTCTCCCCTTGGTCAATCTGCATTATATTATTCTAAGTGTCTTTTTTCCAGTGTAACCCTCTGGGCAATGAAGGTTCCAGATCAATTCCTGTATAGTCATTCACTGTAGCCCTTCTCGCTCTGTAGAGTGCAAAGGGGAAGCTACTCTGCAGCAATTACGCCACAGACTCCAAGCCAAGCCAGCCTGGGGATTACGGCAAACAGCACCTTCACCCAAGGTCAGCGTTTAACGTTTTTCAGAAGCTGCTAAGGCCCACTGAGATCAGATGCTTACCCCGTGCCCAAGGAGTGTCCCCATATATACACAGGGTTGTCTCCACTTCTTGCTTTTATCCAGTCGAAGACATGAAGGGCATCGTAGGTCATTCCCCTCTCTGATGGGCTGCCTATTGAATCGCCCCAGCCTGAAACACAAAACAGTCCCTCTGAGAACCGCACAAACCGGTCAGCAAAGCCGGCCAGCTCTCCCCACGCAGCTCACCTGCAAGTGCAAAGGGACCTGGGACATAAACAGTTTCTGATTATTTCACCGTGCACCTCTACAATTTGGGGCAGAAAGCCACGACTGATCCGCAGTCATTTAAACAAGGTAACTGCTGGCTGCCAAGGAGCTTTTGTGGATTTAGTCAAGAACAAAAACAAAAGCTGGATCTCCAACACTGCCACACTGTGTTCCTGCACCTACCCACCTGTAACAGCCCAGTTTGCAAACCTTAGCTGCTCTTGCATGCATGTAACCGATTTGTAAGTGGAATCTCCAACAACATACGGATTGGATGCTTAGGGTCAAAATCCAAGCACGTTTCTCAAAGCTGTTGCAACATCAGTTTGTCCATACCATTCGATCAATGCCCTCAAGCAATTTTCCACCCTCCTGATTGTTTTGGCTCTATCACTATTGCAGCATGTCTACACATCTTATGCTAAAGCAGCAAGCATCCCACATCCCTTCTGATACCTAATAAGCAGCCCAACAAGCAGCTGCCAGCAGGACTGAAAAACAGGGCAAGCTCCTACAAATAAACCTCTCCCAGATGTCTTCTTGATAAAAATGTAACGGATTAATTCCTTTCCTGTTTCTCCAGTGGCATTACACTGCAGCCGTGGCTTAAATACTAAGAAGGGAAAAAAAAAGAGCAGCAGATGCCTGACTGCTGGTGGCACAGAGTTGCAAAATGGTCATGGGTTCTGCCAAGGACATTACCAATTGTTAGCATTTGTTCTATGTCTTATTTCACCTATCAGCTTTCAAAAAGAAGTGCAAATTCAGTTCCCTCTGTGACCCCAGGAAAGTCAATTAGATCATATCCAAAAAGACTACATCTAGGCGGGCTTTTTAGTTTCCAGATGTGTACCTGGAGGATGCCTTCACTGGATGCTGTGACACCATATGTGCCTGGGTCAGCCTCTGCTCCTTAGCTCCTAAATCAACGAGCCCTGTGCATGAGGGCAGATAGGAGCGAGAGTCCACTGAGCTGGACATCAGGAAGCAGTGCTACACAGGAAGGCACTGGAAAGAAATTTCTGGAAGTTCTATGGATACCCATCGAGGAACAAAACAAAGAAATAACCACATCTAATTAGCTGGCAGCAAACATTTATAAAACAATAGCTCCCCTGAGATCCAAAAAAAAAAAAAAAAAGGAGCAACTTCTTTGTTGCTCCTACAGAAAGAGACATCTAAAAGTGTTTCATAATAAAAGAAGTCCACATACCTCGATAATCAAACGTGACCACGTGGTACCCAAGGGAGCTGAGAACCTGGAGGGGAGAAAAACATGCAGAAACCCATCACAGAGACTCGCACAGCAGCCACGCACTTGCCTCAGGCCAAGGTGCAGGACTCTAATTTATAACACTATCAGCCTGACATGGTGAAGTGACAACTTACAGCTTTTTGGTGCAGCAGGCACAGAGCTTTTCAAACACTAATTATCTGAGCCCACTGGCTTTACTCCCTTTGTTTCTTGGACCTCATAACAGGCTCTCTTAGATGTTGATTCTCCCTTTAACAGCTTTGCCCTTAAGATCTGCAAATATCCTATGACCGTTTCCCCTAACAAACACTTTCAGGTTTTGCCAGTGAAACAGTACGACTGCTTCATTTAGGTTATTCAAATTGGCATAAGCGTTAGCATAACACATAGGAGCCTGTTTCAGGTTTCAGAAGGCTTAAATATATACATCCAAAACATGCAACTGCTCTATGATGAAGATTTACGTTACAGCCAATGGAAACTCTAACAAAATCTGTTAAAAGCAAGCAAAAATACCCAACATTAGATCTACTTGCTTGGAAAAAGTGCCTTGGTAAAAACAATGCTAGCATTCCAAGCTATCATTGCTTGGTATGAACCTAACAGCTCTGTGGTAGATAAAAATCAACAAAAAGTCACAAAAAGATTAAAATGTTGTTGCTCTCATGGTCTATGTAGGGTACAGGATTAAGAAAAGCAATCTTAGTATTACACCGTACCCTAAATCATCTAATGACAAAGGGAAATCATCTCATATGTAAAACCAACACTTTATTTCTAGTGTAATTGAAATCTTAACAGCTGGAACAATTACTGTTACTAGTTCAGATGTCATTAGTACAGAAAAAAAGAGGAAAAGAGGACAACATAGAAAGGAGGGGTACTCAGGTAAGTTGGCAACTCAGCTCCTGTGCTGGGAGGACTACGATGGTGATGGTTTCTCCCGCTTCCCTCTAGGATCCATCTGGGGCTGATTTTCATACATTTCGGACACGCACAGGAAGTTTCTTTCTCTTCACTGGTCTGCAACTCCATCTTACATCACCAGTTACCTTACAGGGTGTGTTCAACATACATTGGACGTGTTCTCTTTGTTACCTGTCAACCTATTTTTGCCCAGCTTCAGGTCTGCATCTCTTTAGCTGATGACCGGCAGGCTGTGCCCAGCCTGGGGGTCTCTGAGGTCAGCCTGTGCCCCGTTCCATGCCTGCTCATACCTCACTCCTCTGCAACGCTCCCTCTGTCCCCATCTCTGAGGTCACGCATCCCCCACACTAATAGCCTTTTCTGGTTTAGTCTTTTTTTTTTTTTTTAAAAGTATTTTTCTTTCTTGTTTTTCCCCTTAGAATTAGTTCAGAAAAAGTCTCAGATGAAGCCAGTAAGATTTCAATTGGCTTTGCAGATAATAGGCGTTTCCTTTGACCCTTAACAGGACATTTAGTGTAACAATGCCAAATGTTTTATTTATAGTAATTAATTAGGCTCCTATAACAATATCGTATTGTTTCACGTGCTACTATAAAGTTGGGTAACCTCATGCAGCGGGCAAAAAAACCTCCGCGTGAGCTCTCCACTATCCCAGCACATCAGTGTAACAACAACTAAAAGCTTCACTGCTGAAGCCTCAGCGTACAAGTACGAAATGCAGAAGCAGCTTGCGGTAGTCTGTAATTGACAGTGAAGGTAGCTAAGAGACTAGGATTCTTGTCAGTTTTAAAAGGTTTCGAGTTGCATTATTCAAGCATGAATAATTTGGATAATGTGAATAACACAGTGGCCCTGAATACATTGGTAACTTTGATATCTGGAAGCCAGGCTTGAGCAAAGAATAACTGGACGCTTGCCCAGACTAGAGGAAAGTGTGCCCCTCAAAGCCAGTTCGTATCTGGTTACTGCTCCACTGCTGCTGCTCCTGCCGGCTTCCTCATAGAATCATAGAACTATTTAGGTCGGAAAAGACCCTTAGGATCATCGAGTTCAACCATCGACTCCACTCTACAAAGTTCTCCCTTACACCATATCCCTTAACACAACATCTAAAGGACGGCTCCTGCTTCAGGTCACCGTCTTCAAACACACATTGACTCGGGCAAGAACGGTGTCGGACACATGCTGGTCACGGACTATGCAGCAATGACAGTCTCAATTGTCAGCACTGCTGCTGAGAAAAGCTGCTCACATGAATCAATCACTCGGAAAGAAAAGACAGAGCCCTCTTAACAGTTATTATTTCCCTTCTGAGCCTCTTCTAGAGGGTTTCGCCTGATGCTTCCTGCCTACTTGCAGCACCAGGAAAAATGACCAACTAGGTCACCATACACAACAATCTCCTCAACCAACTTTCTGCAACTGAGCTCATCCTTTGTTCTTAAAGGAAAAGAAATATCACCTGCCTCCTTGGTTGTCAAACAGCATTTTCTAAGCGATCTGAATTAAAAAAAAAAAAAAAAAAAAAAGACTTTGCGGCAGGGGATCTTGCATAAGGAGCTGCATTGCAATAATGTTTTATGAGTGCCAACACTCTGACACAAATGACAAAAATAAGGGAACGATTGTTAAATGCATAAGAAAAACACAGGCTCAGATCCCTCTGAAATGAGCCAGCAAAAATAATTATGTCTCTTTTAGAAACATGCGATACAAGACCAAGAAATTGTGCTTGAGAATTTCAGCCAAGAGAAAATTTAATGAAATAAATGACCTCAAAAGTCATTAGGCAAAAGACTTCAAGCAGCCAAAGTTGCCTGTTCTCACATAACACACCATGGTGCTACATCTGGGAAATTCACTGGGTTTTGTACAAAATCTTCAGCGCTTGAGATGGCACCACTCATACAAACGCACCGGGCCAAGCGAAAGGGGGAAACCCAGGCTGAACCTGCGTGCCTGACAAGCGATAAAGTAACCCCCACAGTGGCAATTTTGAAAATGTTTTATCGCAACAAATTGTTCTGTGAATAGGCAAGTACTACCTTTGTCACCCTGGCCAACTAATGAACCAATGGGGAAGTTTATACTGGCTCAGCGCCACATTTTGGCATTTAAAAGACCAAATGTCACCTTCAAATGTTTGAAGAGTGCGAGGAATTTGAGCTGGCCTCAATCCACGTAAATTTTCCCAGCAGCTGGTGATGTATGGCATCAGGTATGGCATCCTCGCAACAAAAACTGCCTCCCTGGGGCCAGAATTAGGGACGTCACCACAAGAGCGAAGAGCTTAGTACAATCTTCAGACGACAATTTAAGAAGGATGTGAAGGTCTCTGAAAGCGTCCAGAGGAGAGCAACAAAGCTGGTGAAAGGTCTGGAAGGAACGTCCTGTGAGGAGTGGCTACAGGCTTTAGGTTTGTCTAGTTTGGAGAAAAGGAGGCTGAGGGGAGACATCTCTACCGCTTCCTGAGGAGGGGAAGCGGAGAGGGATGTGCTGAGCTCTCCTCCCTGGGATCCAGTGACAGGATGCGTGGGAACAGTTCAAAGCCGCTCCTAGTGGGTTCAGATTGGACATTAGGAAGCATTTCTTTACCAAGGGCGGTCAAACACTGGAACAGGCTTCCTAGAGAGGTGGTCGATGCCCCAAGCCTGTCAGTGTTTAAGAGGCATTTGGACAATGCCCTCAATAACATCCTTTAACTTTTGGTCAGCCCTGAAGCGGTCAGGCAGTTGGACTGGATGATCACAGTAGGTCCCTTCCAACTGAAAATATTCTATCCTATGTTGGCAAATATATAGAGACTGGTAACATATGAAAGAATACTCTTAAAAGGTACCTTAAATTAGTACACTAATTTAATCAATCAAATTATGTCTGTGATTAAATAAAGCTTTTAGTTTTTCCTATAAACTGTGTTGGGAAAGTATTCCTGGCAAAGAACCTGGTTAGCTCAGTTGGAGCCGACAGTCAACAGCAGCAAATAAAAGACCTTTCAAATATCTTTTAATATGGGGAAGTACGCTCACAGCTTACAGACACCTTTTCCCATACACGCTTCCTATCTAGAGGAGACTAAGAGCCCTACGCTATCTGCCTGTTGGCAATGGGCTGCAATGAGCAGTCTTCTCAAGTCTGTGCACATCTGATGTGTTAACGCAACCACTTGGACAACACGTGCAGCCACTTACCTTGTAAAGCTCCACGCGGTGATCTCCTCCTCTGGCAAAAGTGATTCATGAAGAGAAAAGGAGAAGAAAAAAAAAAAAACACAAACAAAAAAACCCACATGTGAACATTCCAGAAAGAGACTCTCCCAATTGCCTCAGGCTTCCCAGTTTAACACAAACATGCCAAACATAAGAAACACCATAACTGCTTTGTCACAGGCTTCAAGGAGACAGCAAGGCTTTGCTGAGCTATGCAGGACATAGTTTTAAAATCAACTTCTCCCTATAAATCTCTTCTCACAGCAGGTAAAGATGAACTTTTCAACCCACCTTGCTATCTGCCTTTTGCAAACCCTGTAATACATCCAAACCAGCCTGTCCCTGTTGGCTTTGCAGACCCTGTGCTCCTGCCACCAGTGCCGCTCCAGCCAGTAATCCCTGCTTTCCAAGGTGTGATGCCCTCAGCAGAACTCACCACGTTAACCCAAGCAGCTGACCCCTTGGATTTTCTCATCTGGCTCCAAGCACAGAAAGACATGTGCAAGAGACTGAGCAGAGAAAACCAGAGTTGAACACTGTAAATAAGTCCAGGGGAAGAAGCTGCTTTAATATCTTTTTCATAAATTGAAATCTAGATAATAAAACAGAAAGCAGAGTGAATGTGCCATTACATGCTTTAAAATATAACAACATGATATGGCTAATCCACACTCAAACTTCAGTCTTGTATTGACATAAAATTAGATTTACTCCTGCACTCATATGAAAACTCTAGAGCACTACGATTGGTTTGGTCCCAGCAGCCTCTAAAGCAAAATGGGATTTTCCAGACCTCCTTCTAAGAACACATGCACTTGCCAGCCAAAAGCTGTCAGCTCCAATTGTACTACAAAATACCTAACGCAGCCAAAAACTCTCAGGGCAAAACGCAAGGGGTTGCTTGTAAGTAATTCTGAATCACACAAGTCTGAAGAAGAGGATGCACTTGCTTGAAAAGTCACCCTTGATGTGCACATGTTGGTGCCTTTTCATGCATTCCTCAAAGTGCAACAGAGGAATTTTTTCTAAAGGGATCAGGTAAACATAACATTTTTGCTTCAGCTCCAGGCCGCTCAGGCAAACCAGAAAGCCAAGGCAGTGCCTTTTACTTATGGTTAATGCAGCCTGCATCAATAAAGCAGCCCTTTCCCCAGAGAGACTGAATATGCAGTGCAGAAACATATAGCAATACATATTAAAGCTGAAATGGCAAAGCCAATACACCTCCAGCTTCTCCAGAGTAAAGTGAAGTGAAATATGTAATTGATCGATAGCTCAGTACTTTATCTCTGTAGCACTTGGGGGAGCCAAGAAATAAATCTAATCAATACGCACATAACAGAGATACTGGTCCCAAATTACCACCATTAAGCTACAGAATAGATTCCATTAGTATCATTTACTACACGCAATAAAGGCAAGCAAACAAGCAAAGCAGTATTTGAAAAATAATGCAACAATTTGATTAAACCTTGTAATGCATCAGCACAAGAAGACAAAGTCAGTTTCCAAAGACCCATCTGCTCGTGCATTTCCTGGCATGCATCTTCCACACCATGGCCTTATACCAAAAAAGAACACTACTAAAACAAGAATTTAGGTGCAAAAGGGTAATGTTCCTCTGATGTAAAAGCTAGTAAGCCTTCGCTACCAGCACAGTTAAAATCAAGTTTATCTGCTTTACATCACGGAACTTGTATTCCTGCAGTGTTTCTGCTCTTGCAGAGTATCTACGAACAGACAACAGATTCAGAAGAACACGCACTAGCACTCAAAACTCAGACAGGGCTTGATACTCTTTTCAACATGTGTATTAGTAAGGAAAAAGACCACATTCTAATAACTGAACTAAAGCACTGTATCACGCAGAGATGTGGCAGTTAAGAACACGATTCTGAGAAACATTCAGGAAGTTTCACACTGCACTAATGGCTTTTAGCATCCAGCAAAGTACAGAGAAACCACCTAATTCTTTAGCTGATACGCATGGTCAAGTTACGAATTTTAGAAATGCTCCTGTTCCAGACAAATGGCCTGTACATATGCAATAGTGGAACAAGACCAGCACATTACCTTCCTCTTTCCGTCTGATTTTCCTTCCTCAGAATGCATTAACTGCTAAAATAAGCTCACAAAAGGAACTGGAAAGTTTAACGCATGTAAGTCACATATACAGAAGCACTAATACTACCTCATGTATTGATTCAGAGACCACTATATACTGAAAAGAAGTACTCCTCCCTACCTGATCTAGTATCACAGCCTTCTGGCTTCTGGCAGACAGAGGATACAAGGTAAACTAAAATATCAGGTGTCTCTGGTAACTGCAATAAATCTATCCCCTCATTCAATAAATGGAGAGGCATTTCTTAAAACATGCTTTCCTTTTAAAAGAAAGGACAAGCACCAACTGCTTTTAAATTTTATTTTGCTTTTAATCAATGTGTTGAAACTGTGGCAAGCCAGGCAAACACAGCATGAAACAAAGTCGTCACTGTTTTGTGCCTCACCTTGTTCCCGCATTGCCGTGCAAGTAAAGGATTACAGGATGGCTGGAACCCAGAGCATCTTCAAACCATAACTGGTCCTTCCCTCGGGCATTCTTCCATAAGGCTGCAGGGACCGTGTGCCTGTATACAGAAGGAAAAATTACATTTTTCTGTTGCTACTCAGTATCTGCCACTCAAATTTTGAGGTTTTCTGATCAACTCATTAACTCAGGACTACATACCTCACACACAATTAGCTGACAAATGGCCAAATTTAAAAGGCAGCAGCTAGGATTATTTCTACATTTTCACCTCCACCACCGTTGCCTTCAAAACTCAGGGCTGTGCAAGGCATGAAACTTCACAGGCAAGCCCAAAGCACAACTACCGAACTTCCTGCTGTTCTGAACAAAGAATCTCGATTCCCCAGTTTTTATGGCACTTAATTACTTCAATTAACATACTTATACACCATAAACAAGATTCACAGCTAGGTCAGCAGATATTCAGAATAATCACCGAAGTCAGCTGTTTTTGAAAAGACTGTTTGGTGAGCAAGAGGCATATCTGACCCCATAGTTGATTTGGGGAAAAAGAGGGGCACAGGGTCTGATGAGAAAATCGTGTATTTTGTTTTCAGACACAAGGTTCTTGAACGTATAATACTTTAGCTAGAAAAGCTACAATCTACAAGAGCCAGGAGGTTTTTTTAACTCCCAGCTGTTCTTCTGTAGATAACATAGCTGGGCAGCCAGTTAGGAAGGATTCAACACTGATGGAATGGAAAGCGGAGAACAACAGACTGAAGAGAACGTAGGCAGTTAAATTGGATAATTACTCTAGAAGATAAACACTGAAGGCGAGTACATATCCACAACCATCTCAAATCATTGAGAAGGGAGCCAGCTTACAGCTGTCAGAAGTAACTTGAGTACACACATGCCTTTCTCCTTGGAAGAAAGACAAATTCCATGTACACAACTTCCTCTCAGATGTAAAGCTCAGAGGACAAACCAACACAGGGGAAAACAATGTAAAAAGTCTACTTGCATGCATGCATCCAGCAGACGTTGAGCTCTTGAGGAGGAAAAAAGCCCCAATAACTGTAGGACTCAACTTCTCCAACTGTTCTGCCTCAAGACTTTTGCAAGCTTATGAACAAAGCACGCTGAGGACTTTGTTTCAGAAGTACACCGAACACAAGATCTTAACACTGGCATTAAAGGAAGGCCCCAAACTTTCGTGAAAAGTTCTCTCACGAGTATCAAGAACAATGACTCTGAATTGCCACCACAAGCTGGAAGTTCTGTTTCAGTAAAAGTGCCCAATACACTTGTAAGGGAAACAAAATAAAAACCTCAAGACTGCAATCTAAACTTATTCAACAGCTTAGCGGGTAGAATTTTAATTGTCCAAGTGAACACACAAACTATTATTTATCAGCCTACCCTGGAAAGACTGAATTTCCAGCTTGTAAACACGTCTTTCACCAAATTTCACTTAAAGGGAAGGAACCATCTTTACGTATCAGGATATCACTGTTCCATTCAAAAGGTCATATACACCCAAGTGAAGAGAAAATTTCTACTGCCTTAGTGGACACATACGAGTTACACACACATAACTGAAAACTCCAAATCCTACAGCTTACAAATCTAACATGTATTAAGGAACAGTCCCTTTCCCCCTACACCTGACACGGTGTCTAGCCTTTTTTACACGTTTGCTGCTCTTGCATGTATATATAAACTGCAGGCACTTCTTTTTCTTCAAAGCTAACAGGAACTTTTCCATGGCTTTAAAACTCCTGGTGTTGAGACGCAATAGAAAGTGATGATGAGAAACAGATGCAGAAGCTGGTTTCAGCTGGTCTAATAATATAGGAAGTACTGAAAGCAGACCTTTTCAGACAAAGAACCAGTCATCTGTGCTGATCATGGGTAAGAAGGAGCTAAAATGAATTGCCCTTGCTTGGGACCAGAAAGTCTTCTTCCTGAGGAAGAAATGACAAGTGAGCTCTGACACTGTCACTTGTTTTTTTAGGAGAGTAAACTGTGTGTTCCTTTCTCACCCACTCTCCAAACATTACATATGTTTTATATACAGAATATTCTTCCTCCTACTCTGAACACTTTGATCCTGTTTTCCTATCTTCCCCCACATTTATTTTGCAAAACAAAATATGAACAGCAGTTGAATGACAAAACTTCTAACTCCTTGGGTCTTGTCTGATACAGAGGCACGATCTTTGTAGCAATGCAGACCTGTAACCTCTATGATTCCAAATTATGAAGTTTCTCTGAATGCACAGGTTGTCCAGTTGTGTTTCATGCATTACTGATCCGAGTTCAGATGAGCTCAAGAGATTTGCATACTTTACAACATGAACTCGGTCACTTGGCAGAAGAAAACACAAACATCCACAAATCAGCGCAGGCGACGGTTGTCACGTGCACAGCAAAAATACTGCATAGGCAACACTGAGAACGAAAAGGATAAAGATGCACGGCACATACTGCACAGAACAGGCTTCCTTACCAGACGCCGATGGTTACATCCTCCTCTGGCTGCAGGTAGTAATTACAGGTGTGGTTTAAACCTTGATCCTGTGGTCTTTTCAAGTCAATGAAATACGGGACCCTCACTGAAATACCAAAAAGGAAAAAAAACAAAACCAACAGCATATGAAACCTTCTAAATTTTACCTTTATTTTCTTACAAAACTGCTTTACCAAGGCACTGGAGAGTTGTACAAACTGGTCCACTCCGCTGGGAAGACCTTACTCTTTTTGTGTGAAAGGATGAACTGGCTACAGCTGTGACTAAAATATGAACATCAAAGAGAGCAAGGTAAGAAGGCACGAGCAACCATCAAAAAAACAGGGAGCAGGCTAAAGTTAAGAGGTGGGGAGATAAAGCTTCCTGTGACACACATTTAACCATTTCTGCCCAGTCTGCTTTGTGAATCTCCCAGACACAAGGATAGTCACTCCTGCTGCATCAATGGGGTGGGTTAGCTGATTTGGCAAACCTCGTACTGTTTGCATTGTAGCTGTAACAGAAGTTACTGATGGGACAAACTCCCTGGGACAAAGGGTGCATCCCGGAGCTGTAAGGTGTCTCAGGATGACGTGTGGTTTCAGCCACTATAATGCAATAATCTAAAGGAGATACGGCATTATAGCAGCAGACACCACATTGCTCTTGTCCTGTAAGACTAAGATAAATTGTGTTTAACAACGTCCTCCTGGGCCTTTGAGGAGGATATGCAGTTCGTTAGCCCACTCTCCAAAGACTATCAAATAATTGCCATATCTCTCAAACACTGCAGCATTAAAAAGACATGTCAGGCCGGAAACTTCACCTCTTCAGGAAGAGATCCCTGAAAACAAAATCATTACACCTCAATTCACTCTTCCAAATGTTTTATGTTCCCTAACTTATATAACACAGTTGTTCATTGCTTGTTATATTCAATGATTCAAACGAGCAACATCAGGAAAGTCAAACATCAAACATTTTCAGCATTTTGTTTTCCATTGCTTGGTTCACAAGCTACATCTCATAGACACTGTGCAATGTGCTAAATGAGGGGATGTGCTTACACAAAAGATGTCTGAAGAGTATTGATTTATACTCAGAAGATGAAAAAACAAAACGACAGGGCAAATCCTACACCACTCCTCTGAAGGAGAAATAACACTCTCCAGTGGAAAAGAATTGCTCAAACATGCCAACGTACTTCTAATAAGGGTGTTAAAATGCACTTTGTATTAAGGCAAATAGCTTTTCATGGGAGCACTGTCACAAGTGAAATCTGATTGCCATTATATAAAGCAGTGGGAACAACGCTACAGTGATATTACTGCAGGTATTAGTGCAAGAAAGAATTATGGGACTATTTCACTCATCACTTGGGAATGAATAGAGGTAGGAACTTCAGGGAGACCTAAGAAAGCTCTGCAAGGACAAATGCAAATAATCACTGAAAAAGCAAGGTGATGAAAATGGAAGTAACCTGCATTATTCACATTAGTCGGTTCTGACAATCCAGGCCCAAGAGCTGGCCCGTACATGTGCACAGTTCGCAGTGACCATGATCCAAGGTGTTAAAATATACACAGCATACAATTCAAATGACAGAAGTTCTATAAAAGCAACACATCTGTAGTTGGTCCTTCCAGACAGAGCTTCTACAATCAGAGGAAGATATTTTTCAAAACTTCATTACAAGATACAAGTGAGTTTTAAAGACAAAATTTAGATCACAAAGAAGTATCTCCCACACAGTGATGCTCTATTTTTTTTTCTATCCTGTGGATGCTCAGGCCTCCTCAGGCGACCTGGGAGCTGAGCCAGCTTGTCAGACCCACTGTACCTCCAGTCTGACCAAATGCAAAGGCCAAACAGACACAACGGAAACATTCAATCTGACTGCACGAACTGGTCTCTTCTGCACCAACCCGAATAGTCTCCTAAAATGCTTTCAGGTGAAGAGTCAGTGCCTGGAAAACAATTCACTGGATTTAATCTCACTTGCTTGCTGTCTAACCGTTCAACTTTGTTGAACTCTTTGGAAAAATGCATTCGACATATTGCACAGTCTTCCTCAAGGAGACCCTTTCGGCTGAAAGTTGGCTTCAGTTTGGTCACTGTATTTGTATAAAGACATTCTACAAGACCACTAGGGCCACAGAGAATGCTTTCCAAACCATAGTTTGGAGAGCTTACAACATGTGAAAGTTCATATCCTTCACAAGCTGTGCACATGGAGGGTGAAAGTGACGGCAGACAAATGAAGGATAAAGACACTCCTCTCCTTCACCCCTCATCCATCCCAACAGACTGAGTCACTTACCAAAGTTTAGGAAGACCAGCTTCGCCTGAATAGCAGGGCAAAGTTTTACTAGAAATGGAATGGCTATGTACACTCCCAGCAACCAGATTATTAACTTCCGCAATCGAAACCATAATCCGTATCGCCTGTATAAAGGATAAAGAAAAAAAAAAGAGAGAGAGAAAAACAGACCTGAATACAGTTGGAATTTTATGAAGCAATTTTCACAATGATCTCTGTGCTTGGTGTATTTGAAAACCCGATCGTTTACTCTTTAAACAAAACTAACTTTAAACAGCTTGTGTAGCCTCAGTTGTTTGAGAGAAGCAGAAGCAACCAAACTGTCAGCTGAAGATACGCAGCTTAGAAAAAGAGAACAGAAACTCCCCAGTGATTACATTTTAAAACATTCTGTAACAAAGAGCTTTTTTCTGCTGATTTAACAAATTTTGGGATCTCTAGAAATGCGTATCACATGTTTGTCTCCAAAAAGTAGCCTGACTGCACTTCCCATTTAAATCACTATCAGCAAGATTTTGTTCAGTTAGATTTTTCACATATTTTGAGGAACTATGTGTAATAAGACTGATAGAATTACACATAATCTCACGTACAGACTGGAACAGACATTCTGCCTTGTCCAGCTAAAAGGGTTCATACCTCTCAATGCCCCCGAAAGCAAATCTTTCTAAGTCACAAAATATGAAATTTCTTATCTGCGGCATCATTCTCTAGGAGTCCAGACTGAGTTTGGAAAAATTGCCCCAACACTCTATTTATATTTTCTCTTAAGTATTCTGATTGGGAAGAGTAAGCTACAAGAAAAAAAAAAAATCCACCATCAACAAAAAAAATAAAATCAAAGGATCACATAGCAGCAGTTAAGCAATTTCTCTAAAAATATACTTTGTTGCCTCAGAATAATTACCACATACACACTCATATATGTATATATATGCATGTATGTATATGTAAAGGTGTACGTCTAATGATCTAGTTGATTAGCATTTTATGGGCAGAAACACTGAGGCCCTCGACTGGCATTGCAATCAAGAATTATAACGCATGTAAACTCTTCAGGCAACACAACTTCCTTTGCTTTCCAGCAGACAGTCTTGAGCAGGAACCACACTGCACGCCAGTGACTGACCAGTTCTTGGTATTGGGAACTGCCGGCAGCTGAAAGCAGAGATCAATTTTTTCCAAGAGGCATGAAATTATTAATCTCCCATTTGGCAATTTTAGGAGCTGAGACACTGAGCTTGCTCCACACTAGTGCCAAGAGTGTTTTAACACTGTCAGCTAGTTGCAACTATCAAATAGAAAGCCTGAAGACCTCTTTTTTTTAAACGTTTCTACAAGAAATCCAAGAGTACAGACAGAACTGGGATGAAAATAGTTTAATCATGCACCAAAATCTTCAAGATTTTAACAGCTTTTGTAGCCCTAAACTAAACCAAGACTCTCAGGAACAGTTTTTCAGCACAGTGAAAAAGGAGACATATCCCCCCCCCCCCCGCCATCCAGCTAAGTTGTCATCATGATTACCAGGGAATAGGCTACCCTATTCATCCAAAACGTGTCTCCATCACACTACTGCTGACCTACAAGTACCTGTCTCCTCTCACCCAGAAACCATATTCTGGACTTCAGAAACATCTACCATCAAAATCAATGCACTTTTCTTGACGGGCTAAAGGCACTGCCATTTTCCAAGAGGGGAAAAAAAATAAAATATTATTAAGACACTTCCAGCCAGCTCCGGCTGCAACGAGCCCATGTCAAAAGGTTCAACAGATTTTAATACTTCCCATGGCAAACCTGACAATGAAGAAGTGAAGAAAACCAGCAAGGCTTCCAGTGACATTTCGATACCTCAAGCCCAGTTTCCTAAAGTATTAAGAAAAGCAGAAACAGCAAAGAGCTGGCAGAGGAAACAGTACAAAACAGGGGCTTTAGAAGAACATTAGTGAGTACCAAAGCCTTAGACTGACCCACCTCTGCCCCACGGAGAGCAGCAAACAGACGAGGCGGTGGCAGCGGTCCTGAGTACACAAGCAGTAACGAGCAACACAGAAAGCCTGCCTACGAGTTGTGGTCTTTGAGAGGGGCCCAGCAGCCCTACTCCAGAGCCAGGGTCTGCAGAGTGATCCACTGTGAAGTGCTGTAAGGTCAGCTAAATACACGCGCAAACCCCGCAACTTTGGAAAGAAACACACAACATTTTGCTGGGGCTAATCACAGCTCTCCACTCTCACATTAAAACCAGCTTTCCGCAACCACCCCCACATTAGCACCTACTGCCTATTTCAATCACTGGAACGGGTTTGTGGAAGAGAGGGGAGGAGAGATCACTGAAGGGTAGCCGACATTCGGTCGCTGAGCAATCAGGATATAATTTAGCTCTCTTCAACAAGAAAAGTGTGTTCTTTTCGTTAAAACTTGTTGTCTCGTTTGGCTGGTTGCTCAGAGTTAACACCACCCTGCAGTTTCCCCTCGCCTTACACTTGAGAGGTGACTCTGGCATCACCACCCTCCCACTGAGAATGGTAACACGGGTGAGCACCCAGGCAGGATGGGGCTTTCCAGCAAGCTGTCCCGCCTGGGGCTGAGATCCTGCTGCAGCCGAACAGAGCTCTCCCGGGGGACTTCCGCACACACCAGGATTTCAGTCCTACAGAAAAAAAAAAAAAAAACAAAACCAAACCTACTTGTTTAGAAAGGGACCAGAGTCAGGTCTGAACTCCTCCAGGCACAACCAGAGCACAACAAAACACAGGCTCTTCAGATGTCTGGGTTGCAACAGCACTTAGCATGACCCTGCCACAAGCTGGAACCAGGAACAGAAAACGCTGAAGATGCCATTGTCTGAGCAATGCTGTCAGAGCTCGGGAACGATTTCAGTTTCCGCTTTTTTGGAATCTGAACCAAGAAGTATCTTCCTTTGCTCTGGCACCCCACGCCAAATGCTAATTGGTAATGTGACATTTACACCTCATCTCCAGGGAGATGTCTACTTAAAATGCAACCAGGGCAAAGCCCTCTATCCATCAACAACCAGCTCCTCTTCTGCTGATAAATCTAAGACAACGTGCTGAAGTACTGGCACTGTAAAATTATGAGGTAAGCCTTTAGTGAGCAATTTAGCTAAATTGCTTGCCCTGCAGAAAAGCTATCTCAGGAAAAAAATGCCCTGCACATGGAGCTTTTGGTATGCTCAGGCAACAGCAGCAGCAACATACTTTTCACCCCCTTTTCACCAAGAAATTAAGTCGGTCTTAGCGTTGGAAAATACAAGTAAGTTGGAGAATAATCAGCTGCAAACCGAAGACACTGAAGAATATCATAAACAGATTTCTGGGAACAATAAAAGTAATTTCTAAAAAACCAAAACAACAAAAAAAAACACCCCACATCAACCCAAAACACCCAACCCCAAGTCACCCCAAATAAAAAAAAAATAAAAAAAACCAAAATGCGCAGACATCACATTTTTTCCTTTCATTCACCAAAGGTTTTTGCCTAACTCCTGGGTTCTATCCAAACGCAGGCAAAATCTGAAGCCGTTTTTGCATCACACAGGCTTCTGAAATGGATGTAAAAAATACATTCTCTCTTCAGACATACTTAAATCTGAAAGAAGAAAGTCTTTCCTGCAAGTGTGATACCAGAAACAGAAAACATTCCTGTTAATTTACACCTGGATGAAGGTCCTATATTCACTCAGACCAAGCATATTCTGCATTTGGGCAGACAATAAGAGTATCTGGCCTGCGAGAAGGAGCTGGAGGTCCTCTCACGACAGCTTCTCCAGAGCGTGCCATCTTTACTCTACCAGTGCGAAGGGAACTGCAGGCACAAACATCCTTCATCTCACCATGGAAAACAACTGCCTAACTAATATTTAAGTGCTGCGCTGTCACACAACAGGGATTTCAACCTGTGGTCCACAATCACAGTGTGTCTGCAAAGAGCAACCGAGGCAAGCAAATTCACTATGGGCATCTTTCAACTCACAGTACTGGTGTTCCCCCCTCCTCTCCAGCAACTTTGTGAGGTTTCATGAACAGAGAGTGCCCGATGACCACACTGCTGTGGCATGTTCTGCGTACAGATTCAGATTAAAATAATTTTCCCTGAGGAGCACCTGAATCACTTCTGCATCAGAAGAGCGCCAGAAGAGTTTCTACTAGGATCTCCTTATCAGCTCTGCTACAAGGGTGAAAGAGCAAGCCAAGGGTGAAACAAGAGACTCGCATCAGGAGAGCCGCAGCAGAGTAAGAACAGGACAAAATTTATCAGAAACACGCACACTGAGCTTGCATTCCCAAACGACCTACAGACAAATGCATGTACAGCTCACGGGGCAATTGTCATCTAGCAGAGGCAACAATAAAAGAAAATGCTCACAGACACCCAAGTACCAGACTCCATCTACTTTTGTTCAGTGAATGCTGTTTCTCTTGCGTGCTCTGGTGTCCTTCTTATCATCAGCTGTTCAAACTGCAAACTGGCAATCCTTTCACGGCAGGAATTCAGAGCACAGGATGTTGAGAGCCAAGACCATTTTCATTCTTGGTCACGCAAAGGTACCTCCTGATTACCAGGTGACTAAAGTGACTTCTAAAATGCTAGAGGAAGAAATAACTAACATGAATAATGGCATAACAAGAACATGTTCCCCCCACTTCTCTAATGGAAAACATTTTTTTTTAAAAAACCCAATACAGTCCTCCCCACAAACAACGGTCAAGAGCATAACAATCAGGAGGTAGACAAAGCCATGGGCAAAGCATTCAAAAAAACTGAGGGTCAAAGGGAATTTAAAGGATTGGAGTGAGTTCATTTGGGTACACAGAGTTGTTCTACAACCAGGAAACTACATCTGAGCCCCAAGGCATCCAGGGGCATGCAGAAACAACACAGCAGCCATGCACAGGGCAGGACAGCCCACACATCAGGTCACTGGCAAGCCTTCCAGCCTTCCTTGCTAGCCTTGCTTTAAACAAGAGATGGATCCTAGCCCAGGTAGGATCTTCAAGAGCTTTCATCTTCCCTTCCTACAGGAAGTCTGGACAGTGGTGTTGCACAGGGTGCCTCCTTCCTATAAGTCCTGACGGGTGAAAGGACCACCCAATCTTTCTTCTCCCTCCACACAGGCCATCTGAACCACCCAAGCTGATTAATCTTTTGTTTTACTTCACTGGTTCCCTGCCAAGAAAATAAAAAAAGGAAAAAAACCTACGAGCCTTCCAACTGTGTAAAAGCACATTCAGAGAGAGCTTCTCAACTCCTGAATGGGAGCTCACAGGCAGGCGATGGGTCTCTTCTGCACTCAGAAGTGTTACCAGCAGCTTTCGGACAGCTTGTGCAGTGATATGCAACAAAGCAATTTTCCACTACAAGATTAATATGTGTCTTTTGCTCCTCTAGTTTGTTGCAAAACCTGCTTTATGTGCAGCCACATGCAAACTGAAAAGATGCTAATGTCAAAGGGTTTGTCCCCTCCTGGTTTCTGTGCACAGTGAACCAAGTTGCATAGGCAAATAGGCAACCACGTGATTCTTTTATTTTGGGCCCAGCTATATGCAGAATTCTCCTCAATGAAAAAATCTGCAGCCAAGCCTTAATTCTGCTTCACTGGAGGCACTGTATAGAGAGCAGGGAGCTTGAATTATAGAAAATTCATCCAATCCTTAAAACAGATCTTCCCCTGGATTCATGAAAGCCAGTGGGAATACAGCAGTATTTGCCAAAACTCTTAGTATCTGAGCAACCGATCCCTCCCTTTGGCATTAAGATCCTTTTTAACTGGATCAGTTCACTGTAAAACAACTGAAAAAGAAAAACTAAAGGCCTCAAACTCATCTTGCTGTTCTAGGGATTTAGCAATCATCTAAAAAAAGAAAATCATAAACCACAATCCTGAAAACAAGACACAAATGTAAAGGCATTATTCATTTTTTTCCAAGCTTGCTTCATAAAACAATCCCAAAAATCATGGACATAAACTGCATGGATATCTGCATCTTCAGAGACTTTTAGTTTCAACCAATTCTTTAAAATCTCTGCTCTTGAAAAGATCTGAAAAACAAGAAGAAAATTAGCTCTACCAGATTCCTTTGCCATCTCCTTAAAATCTTGAACCTTTGCTCCTTCTGAAGAAATATTCTAGTCTCTCTCCCAAAACCTAAACTGCAGTACAGAATCATCACTTCAGCACTTCATCACAAGAATTAAGATACTACAATACAAAGAGCTGTGCAGAGCATATTGTTAAAAGGGTAAAGGACTTAACGATTTTGTAAGCATCCAGCAGCAGAATAAATCGTTACCGACATGTGCCATGTCTGTGAAGGACGCTATTTACTTCCTGATGTTGCAAAAGATAACATGATCTTTCAGCTACTGGGATGAGACAGAAAAGGTTGTGTATCTGCTTGTTCTCTGATGGCCTCTATAATTCAGGTACAAATCTATCTGCACATAAAACCAAGCATTAACAGCAAGAGTTGTTACATCTTTTACTGGGAAGTATCGGTCAATTAATACAAGGTAAATTTCCATTCCACACCATCAAAGGTACAAAAGATGCAACAGGCAAATTCATACCTGATCCTACAGCTTTCATCACTGTAGCATCCCGAATGTTCATCATTTGATTTAAGAAAAGCATCTGAAATCAGGGATTATTTTAGTTACATTATAAATACATGAACAGGAAAAAGGTTATAAGAGATCCTGAGAAGTAAACCAGTCCTTTCCTTCACCCAACAAAGGACACACTGCCTAAAAAAGTTGTCTGCTTCATTCCTCCCATCAACTCCTGGCAAAGTGTAACAGCCCACACTTCATGAACACCCCTCTGGCGATGCAGAGCTGAGCTAGACAGACTAAAGTTCACCAGGTTCACACAACAAATCGGACTAGATGACTTCTCACTGAACAGTGACTTTTCCTAGATAAAGAGAAGTCTACCAGAGTACTTCAAAAGCTGAATAAAGATTTAGCCGGCAGGCAGAGACAGAAAAAGCTATCCAAATTTCAAAATCCAGCTAAGCTACTAAATGCTCCTGTTTACACCAATGAGAACATGAGAGAGGGGGGTGAAAAAAAAAACACTAAGAACACCTTCATAAGGTGTTCACCTGGCCTTAAAAGGACAGGATGGAGCAAGGCATTCAAGCCTTCACTGGCAGAGACCCAGCCCAGGAAAAGCTACTCCACTCCGTAGTTCCCACCAGCCTACTTAGTCTGACTGTACCCAGGGGCAAACAGTTGGACGTTCTACTATTTCTCTTTTTAATTAAAAGACAAATTAACAAGAATAATTGACTTAATAAGGCAGTGGAAAGGCAACTAATTTAAAGCCTACGGGGTTTCATAAAAAAAAAAAAAAAGAAAAGAAAGGCAAGCTGAGTTTTTTTTGAGAATGTTTTCAAACATGCAAGCTCCACCTTCAGGTTCCTCTGAATATATGACAACTTATTTTTCAGACAGACACACCACCAACAGTGACAGAAAGTGAAAGTGTCCCAACAGAGGCAAAAGCTCAAAACCCAGCATTGTCAAGATGTCAGTACACCCATAAAACTTTCTGAGTTAGCATTTGGCAGGAAACGCAAACTGTTGTAACCACAGAAAAACACTGTTACATACTGAAATTTATTCTTTTCTTTGCTGCTATTATAGCAAAAATTGTTTTTTTTTCCTTTTTTTTTTTTTTTGCTGAATAGTATGTTGTACTTCTAAAGCACAGCAGAAAGCTACCATAAGCACTGGCTTATTTCTCTGTTCATAGCAGTATCACAAAAAGACAGTGAAAGCTGCATACACAGCTCCAAAGAAGTGCTGCATGTCAGCAAACAGAACCAGAATATTTTGTCTATGTGTTAAACCGCACTTTCAGCATCCCACCCCTTATTTTCTATTAACAATGTCCCACGTAACATCAACCAAATTCCTACTGGTGCTGCCTTCAGTTTGCCCTACCTGATTTCTATCACCTTTAAAAAAATCCCCCCACATCACCTTTCAGTCAGAGAAGTCACCTAAGTTCATCTGACAAACTCTGCATTGGAAAACTACACAGTTTATACCACTTTCCATTCACTTGCATACCTATGCAGCCTGAAGCTGGCAAATGCTAATGTGTCCACAAAAGAAAATTAATCATAGGAAAGACCTGAACCTGTATCCATATCATAGCAGATACATGCTATACAGCAGATACATATAAAATTAGCTTTTCAAATTTATCAGTCTGTAGAGATGGTTTAGCCGCCATGGTAGAAAAGCCTGTCCAAAGAAGGAGCCTCCAGGACCTTTTCTTTTGGCAGTGGGATCAGCTTACAGAGACTGTACAACTGCTGCTTTACACGCGTTCCTCTTCAGTAACGTCCTTTGCCTCCCTTCATTGCAAATGGTCTACACCCAAGCTCCTCCCTGAGGCTTCCTAATCCATTTCAGCCCCCAAACAAGCTGTTGCCTACAGGTCATCTCCTTTTGGCTAGGGTAAGAGCTTCAGGTAGTGTTGTTCCAGCTATCTGAATGCAGATGAGGTTTGAAACTTTAAGCTCCCAAATTCCCTCAGTCCACCACTTCTTTACCTAGCTCCCCCCTTACAGCCCAGACTCTCACTTAGACTGCTTCTGTGCCTCCTTTTGATTAACATCAAGTGATCAAACGCTAACTTAAAACAATAAACAGCAGAAAGAAGCCTTCTAGTCATTTACAGGAACTCAGGTCTGTCTCTCCAAGAGACACAGGTGCAAAGTAAAGGAGAGCATCTCAATGAATTGGGTTTTTCAGAAAGGGCCAGAAAGCTCCAGCTATTGAGACCTTAGTAACCGCGTTTCAGCTTGTGGAATTGGGAAAGATCTTGGGTAGGACCCACAGAATCAAGACCCCAGTGCAGCAAGAAGGGGTAACGTCGCATCAGCACTCAGGGCAAGGGGAAGAGGAAGGCACTGCTGATCAGCCAGTGGACAGCAAGGGAAATGCCAGGGAGGGTCATGCGAGGACTCGGAGAGCAGCAGGAAAAAAAAAAAAAAAGTCCATAAAGTGAGGGAAAGGCAAGTTATTGTACAATGTTAAAGAGAAGAAATAATGGAGCAGCCTGCAGGTAATGCACGGGCCTTTGGCAACAAAACATGTTTGCAAAAAGCACAGTAAATGAAGCAAGGTAGAGAAAAGCTCACACAAGCACAGGACAGGGATGTGGGAGCTTCATCTAACTTTTGCCCCTCGAGCACCCTGTCCCTTCCCAATGCCATGCCTTGGGCTCTCCTCTTCACAGCTATCACCTAAGCTGACTGCCCCTGAAAGGCAGTAACACTGCTTGAATAATTAAACCACCTTAAGTATTGGCACTTCCTTTGAGGGACAGGAGCTTGGAACATCAGTTTTGATAACTTATATTCTAATTGTGTGAAATCTACATACGTGACACAGACCAGGAGACAAGAACAAGGTGAACATTCGGCAATACAGCACTGATTTACTTAAAATGGATATTGACAGCGTGGCCTAAGCAACAACGATGTTACTTCTCGATACTTAAGTAAAATAGTATTAGCATTAGTGTGAATTGTGTGTGACAAGATTAACCTGGAAGCTGTGTTTGAAGAAGAAAGGAGCAGATGCTTCTGTTATTTTAATTATGTAGCAAACAATGAATAATTATACCCTAGGCAGTTGAGCAATTGACTTTTGGGACAGAAAAGCAGGCTTGGGGATTATGGTTTTAAGGTTGTTGACTTGCCTTGAATGCACCTTCTGCAACAGCCATTTAGTTTGCACCAAAACCTTTCCAGTACGAATCATTTGTTTAAATTCTAAGAATATGCTTTCTCCAGAGCTCCCCAGCAATACTGCTGACACCAATCAAATCTGAAGTCACCCACACTAGATTTTAGTCGAACTTGGCATTAAGATACTACTGTGGTGCAAGTACACTCCCTCTGCAGTGTTTACTGAATTCTTAAGTTTTCCACTCATTTCACAGCTGACAGCTGGTTCATATTAAAGGCACAGCCCTCTCACTAGTCCATGAGCAGGGGAACACAAAGCTGCCTGCACATGAAAGAGGAAAAAACAGAACATGAAGACAAAAAGACTGAAACCGCACCAGAAGTGCAAAAGAGAAGCTTGAGACCAGCTGAGTCGTATTTTTATTGAAGCAGTACAGATCATTTCTCTCTACCACATTCTCCTTCAGGAGGAGGAATATTGGGGTGCACAAGTAAAGGTTCAAGAGCAGAATCAATTTAGGCATGTAATACTCTACCACCATTCCTAACTGCCATTTAACATAAAGCCACCTGCCTGTTGAATGCATACCATCACTGAAAACGCGTACAGTACATCCAAGCCAGCTCCCTCGCCACCACGTAAAACTTGTTAACGTGCCATAAATCTGCCAGACTTGTATGTGTGTGCAGCAATAACAGGAATCCATAGATTCAGACTTTGTTCCTACGGATACACATGTATCAACAGGTACATATTTCCAAGCTGCACAACCTAGCGAACATGAAATCTTTTCACACAAGTTTCTGGGCGACTGCCACTAGCCACACAGCTTGAGAATTACCACTACTGGCAGGCCCTGTGGCTCTGGCTCTCTTTTAAACCACCTGAGCAAAAGTCTCGTTTGTGTACTGTAGACCTTTTTTCCTTTTACATACATGAAGATGGTCACCTTCTATTTGTCCAACTGAGACAGCTCTGCTTTTGCTGGCAGAGATCAGAAACCATTCCTGCTTGGAAGCCTGAAGAAAAAAAAACGCTTTTCTGTTAGCAGTGGTACTGCCACCTTTTAGATGCAGAACACATCATTAGCAATACATTTTGATTACAATGAACCAACAGTTCCCTGTTAGAGGCACACAAGCAAACAAGAACATTAAACAATGCCAAAACATTACATATGCTGACCGTCAGCTGAGCACAGCTACATGGCAGTCACAATGCCCTCTGTAATTGTGACCTGTTTAAAAAGGACGGCTTAACGAACAGTGCACTGACATAAAGCAACAGCCGTGGTTATAGAACAGATGTATGAACAGACACAGAGCTGCTGTCAGCCTCTGACATACCTTGAACAGGAGGTTATTTTGCATACAGACAGGAAGATTAATCTCTTCCTGCTTTCATCTGTGCTTTATTCAGGGATTCCAGCTTTAGGTATCACCTTTTTGAGGAAACAACTCAAAATATTAACGACACTTAAAACCAGAGCCTTTGCTAATACTACAAAACTCTGAAGAGCCAAGCCAGAAGACACATACTCAAAAGAAGGTGAAAAGCAGGTGTTGGAGTTTCTACTTAACTGCATGGAAATAGGACGTTCTGCAGCACTGTACATCAGCCTGCCACAAAGTTGAAAGCGAAATGTGGTCCTTACTCCAGTAGCCAAATGAGGAAAAGAATGCTTTACTAGAGACAGCACGAAGCTATCAGAAACTGAAAGAAAAGGTTATTGGCTGCTTTCTGATGGATTTGCAAGGACAAGAGAATGGGATGTTTCCAATGATTGTGTCCAATTCACAGGTTTCATACTCAGCAGTATAAAACTGACATTGTCAACCTTACTCCTGCATCTTGAAGCTACTCTGAAACCAATCAAAACTTTGCCAGAAGTGAGATAGGACTGCTTTAGGGGAGAAAACATCCCACCCTTTCTGGGGATGCCAAGGAAGTCTAAAAATGTACTCGATTCTTAAACACCTTGTACACACTTTCCTCCACAAGCAAGGATGCTGCAACCTGGAAGCCCTGACTCCAAAGCTCCAGTTACATCACCCTCGTTTGTGTAGGCTTCCCCGTCTCAGAAAAGTCACCCCAGGGAAAAGATTTACTGCCAGGGGAAGGCAAATCAGCCTCCAGACAGGGTAAACACATTTATTGTTCTCTCTGTTCTGAGCTTACATATACACCACTGGAAAGTACTCTTCCAAGAAGTTTTTTTTCCCATTTATGCCACACAAAATCCTTTAATTCTGCACACCTTTAGTAAGAAGAGAGACAAGGCCTCGCATGACCTCATTTCACTTACTATTCAACACCAATCTCTTTTGCAAGAAGAATTAACCAGCATTTTTAGCGGGTGCAGATTTGATTTTATAATAACCATTCAAGTTCAGAACAGTAGCACAGATACTACAGGAAAGAATATTTGAAATCTCAGCTACCCTTCTGCATCCTGTGCCTGATGTACAAGAAGTGTACATCAAGGCAGGGCCCACATTTTGGCTTATGCGAAATGTTCTTCTTTTTGAAGACTCAGAAGTAACACCAGCTCTTGCTATTCACATGTCACCCCTACTAAAACACAAGAGGGAGGAAACCAAAGAACACCGTTATCTCTTCCCAAGCATGATAAGAAAGAAAAACTCTGGGCTTAAGAGACCTTAAATAAGGAATTCTATATTCTGTTATCTGTGCTTAAAGCCATTCAGCATCCGTTGAGACATGGCAGATACCCAAAAAAGTGAAACTGGCCAGTCTATCAGGGGGAGGATTTTTATTTTTACTTCTAAGAGAAACTCCACAAAGACTGAACTACCTGCACTACTCAATCCTATATGCTCTCCACTGGAAGGTTTTTCTCCAGCTATTCGCTAGATTCATAAGACAACTTCGACGTCTGGGGTTTTCATGCTCTTCTTTCGATTTCTAAAATTCTCCTTCTGTGGTTTGATAGATTGTTTTGAACAAGGAGTGGGCAGCTGTGGGACTTAAGTCAAATACTTTCAAGTGTTTGTGTTTTAAAACTTAATCCAGTCTAACAATCTTTTTTTATTGCTCTACTACTCAGTAAGAGTTACAGTGTTGAAATAAATCTGGGTTAAACAAATACTTTGATGTGGAAAGTAAACACAGACATCCTTCCTGTTAGCTCAGTTCAATAGTCATACTTGAAGTGATCGAGGCACTTAATACAGTCTAAAATAAGGAAATTCTGCTTCCATGTTTAGATTGCCTTCAATAAGGAAGAGGCAGATTTCTGAAGCTCAGCGTTGCACTCTTTTACCAACACCTACGGCTTTGAGAAAGAGAAAAGCATGTCAGCGAGGCACAAAGGGCAAAGCCGAGATTGCAGCCCTGCTCCTGGATAGGCGAGACTCGTGCCAGGCCTGTGTGAAAGGACACATGACAGCTTGCAGAGGTGATTATCTAGAACAACTTCACTCTTAGCCACAGTTGCAACCTCTACACTCTCCCCTGCCATCCTGCCTTGCAGCCAGCTACGTTTAACCTGTGTTCTGGTGACTTTTTCACTATTTCACCAGCCACCCCAGACTGCTGACTGCCCTATTCATCAGCCGTCATCAACCCTCTTCTCCTTGCAGTTTTACCAACAGTAATTGTCCCATCGTTGGGATGGCTGATATACAAAATTATGTACCCTTGAGCCCAAGCATCAATCCCGTGATAAATCCCCAGTTGTTTCTCTCTCCACTGAGCCAGCTTTCAATATAGATAACATGCTCTTCATTAGCAATGCAAGCCCTTTCAACAGAATAAACTACAGTACAAAGTCAAGTGCTTTGGAGAAACAATTTTATGACTGATGCTTTCAACCAGGCTGTAATCTTCACAAACCTGTCATATTTTACACTTTACACTCCCTTCCACAGGGCAGATCTATTTTCATTAGTATATATATTTAGCTGCTAAATCTTCTTCCATTGAATTGCAAATTAACTCTTACCATTAAAATTGCACGGACTCCACCTCAGGCTAATGACTTTAAAGTCTCCTAGGTCTCCTGTTACCCTTTTAATACACTAGAAGTACTTTCTTTTAATCTTCTTGTGGTACTGATTCAGTCACAGCCACATTAACATAGTGCTCTCACATTACAGCCTTAGTGAATCTCCCTTGCTTACAATCATTCACTCTTGATGTCAGAAGCTGTCTTTTACTGTAACACCAACAACATGACACTTACAGCGCAGCGACCCACTGAGTTTCCAAAACCCATGGTTTTGTAGGGCAATTGCAGTAGAAGCCTATTTACTAATTTCACATTCTGGCATGATTACCAAAACAATCTGACCTGCCCTTCAGGCCTGGAAGGAAAAAGTAACTTAGCTGGAGCTTCCTAAGAGGACATCATGGTGCCTTTCAAAGGAATCTGGACTCAGTAGGCAGCACTCTTCATCTACAGCAGAAGTCCTGCTTGAGTATACCAGGTGTCTTGCACAGACTGCAGCAGCAGATTCTAGAGAGGAAATGATGCCACTATCGTTACTTTTAATGAAAACACCACAGTGTTGTTTTCACCAAGAAGAAACACATATATATTGCATCCTGGAGAAAACCTACAGACTCACTGTGATGACCTGTGACTGCATTTGCAAAGAACTAGATCCCTGGCTCAGCAATTACAAGCCATTTATAGCATGAAAGCAAGTCATCCTTAAAAATTAGCTTGTTGTAAGTAGACCATTGATCCTCCATGTAAGTGAAAACAGGCTAGAAAGAGACATCGTGATACTAGAGGAAAAAAGGATATCTAGAGGGAAAAGTACATGTGGGAACCTAGAACTTGTGCTGATGTTAGAAGCTCAGTTTAGCTGGCCATCCTATAGCAGAGCATCACACCGGCAGACAACCCAGCCCATGATTACACTCACAGCTACGGCCAAAGTAACCGATAGTGTCCCGTTGAGAAGAAAGGACAGAAAAGATTGTGACAACACTGAGAAGACCCTGGTCTCCACAGAGACATCTTCACTCCAGAGGTGTCTAGAAAGTCCTCTTGGTCCCAGAAGTTACCCAGAACCACCCATCTGTTTGGAAGCTTCAGTATACTGAAACAAGCAGAGGTTTGCAATTCATACAGCTCCTAAGTAGAAAAGGACTTCATACAAATTACAAAGTAGTAGCAGTTAAAAACAACGTAGTAGTTATTAATTCAGCCATAAGCCATCAAAGCAGAGCAACTGAACCCAGGGGCACACATGATGTCAGAAGTATGGCACCGCAATGAAATAAGGAGTTCAAGGAGACCAGGACAAAACTAAGTTAAAAACTAGACGGCAAGCGGTCTTCAGTGCGAAGCAAGCGTGCTCAAGCAGAGCTCTCCATGGGAACTTGAGAAAACTGCTCAGAGACCATGAGACTGTAGGATGATGTAGCACAGAGCAGATACAGCAGAAGAATGCTGTGCTCTATTATAGAAAATCCAGACAGACTCATGGGAAAGCTGGATCCAAGAAAAGAAATTTTAGATCATACAGAGAGGCCTGCAGGAGGATGTTAAGAGTCTCAAGAGATGCTTGAGAGAGTAAACCGGGCCTGTTTAACACAAGAAAGTCAGTAATGGAACAAGGTGAAAGGCTTTAACAGTTAGACACTGAAGCACAGAACTGTCAGGTACACATCAACACAACAGCCTCACAAATCAGTAAGACTTTAAAATAAAAAAAATAAACCCCCAGATTAAAAAAACCCACACTAATAAAACTAATAAATCCCCACATTGCAAGCAGGTTTGTTATCTTTACGGAATGATTTATACATCTTTGAGAAAGAAGTGGGAAAAGATGAGCACAAGGAAAGAGAATTATAATGTCTGCAAAGGCTGAACAAACTGGGAAGACGATGCAGAGACTGAACACCTAATGTCCCAAACTGGGTAATTTGGGAGCAATTCAGAGTCACTCACTTCGCCATAAGCTGCCAAAATGGCTGACAATGCATGAAAAAAAAACAGGATTTAGATACAGCCACTGAGTTCCCATTCATTAAAAAAAAAAAAAAAAGACAGAGTCAGGCACGCATGGAAGCAATTACACAGGCCCTTTTTTAACAGATCTGAGCAAAATTTATGTGCATCCTCTTCAAGAGAATTGTAACCGAAATCACTGAAATCCATACTACAAAAAAATCCCCACACAGAGCAAGCTGGTTTTACACATTTTACACAAACGAGGAACTGTGATTCAACCTGTACTTACTATGGAAAAAAGCACAGGCAAGTGACTGGAAACCATTTTACAGCTCCTCTGTGAACTTTGCTCAAGAACAACTATCAAGGACAACTGAAATAGCGGCAGCTACCCAGCAGGAAGGTGGAATTGGTGAAAGAGCTGCATGACTGATTAAATGTCTTTATACAAACAGCACCTTTCCTCCTCAAAGAGCACTAACTGGTTTAACCTGAAGACTGCAATGGAAGAGACGTAATGGGACAAAAATCACTCGGAAAAAAATATTCTTAAGGAAAGTATTAATGAAAACGTTCAGGAGAACAATTTAAAAATTTGTTATCTCTGCTACAATGACCAGATCGGAATAATCACTACAGACTGTGAAAATGCTTCTAGACAAAGTAATACCAGGAAAAAAAAAAAAAAAAGAGGTTAGGCCTAGAGATATAAGGGGGCAGGGGAGAAGACAGATAATAGAGATGGCCAAGTTTTCAAATTCTCTGTCAGAGGAGATACTGCTGCTTAAATCCAGAGAGACACAGGAAGGCATGGAGCACTTCAGCTGCTGGGGCAGGATAGCACCAAGGTCACCACACATCGCATTTGACACGCCTGGGCATACTCACCGTTCCAGTAAAATTCAGCCGCATCAGAGGGAACAATACCGGCAGACTGCTGCAGCCTCTTGTCTTCAGCACCTCACTACGTTTTCATAAAATACCCAGGAAAGGGTACCGCAAAAGCAGCCTTCTGCCTTTTAAAAAGCACTGAGAAAGCTACACATAAAGAACAAGGCGGCAAACGTGGGTGCCTACAGCGTAACTATAATTACACCAAATTGTAATACATTCAGACAAAAGAGATTTAGCTTGTAGGATACACAGGCTGGACAGCCAGTGGAAAGGTGCCAAAAACACACCTTGCAGGGACCTGTGCCAGAAATGGGGGTCGCTAGAAGCAAAGATAGCAGAGATAACTGAGCAGACAGCCTGAAGAACAGTGGACTTCTCCAGCGACGCAGGAAGATGGAAGTATCAAGGTATACAGCTCACACACATGGGATCTGCAGCTCTTCACTGCTTCGTGGCATGGAGAGAGACAGACACAAGTTTTAACTTTTGCAGCAAACAAGCATGCGTAGCAGAATAGGTAATGGCAAAATACATACTCCAGGTCTATAGTCTGACTATCGATTGGGATTAACAAGGCACAGATAAGGACTAGGTGACAGAAGTGAAGGGTAACATACATGTGACCGTTTGCCACCAGGATCAGGGTTCAGCACAAATGAGACAGGGGAATTTGCTTTGATATCAACGCCAGTATCAAGCTCACTTGATTTTCTTTATTCTCTGTGCTCTCACATAAAGGTTTTTCTACATTTAAGGCTGCTCAAATGCATTTCCTCAGAACACCAGAGGCACTGAGCAAAAAAAAAAAAAAAAAAAAATGAGTCAGAGCAACTACCCAAAACACAATGCTACCTTAATAACCATCTGGCACTTAAACACCGTCACCTGGAAAATGCATCATAACACAAATATTAGAGGAATGGCCATCCACACAAAACACACATACCAGGAAAACCAAGCACTGCATGCTGCTTCTTTAGTACTGCATTATTGCATTTAATAGTTTCAGACAAAATATCTCAGTTCCTTTAAAAAAACAAATTGTTCACAGACTTTTAAAGTAGCCACTGGTAAAGTTCTTAGATAACCACTGTATTATGTTTTATGGGTACGTATGGCACAAAAACCAGAAATATCTGTATTTGTTCCTTTCTGTTTGTAAACCACTTAAGAAAAGCCACACTGACTACAGTATGCACTAGCTGAAGCCACATAAATCTTCTTTATCGGATATCCATCTCCATTATACATACGTGCACACACACACTTTTTGTAACAGGGAAGTTCAAACACACAGCCACGTCTTCAGAATGAGTTTCAGCTCCCGGACGAATGAGCACAGTGTGATGATATGACTGAACCAAAACAGAGGGACAAATACAGTCCTTGTAAAATTCAAAAACACTGCTGCAAGAATAAGCTGCTGCTGCTAAGTCAGTACTGTATTCTACAAACATCTCTTACATTTACGGTGCTATTCAGCCTTTGCTGAGGAACTGGATGTGAAGAGAAAGGGTCCTGCTGGTGAAGTGCACACACAAGCTCTGCTGCCGCTCTACAGCCCTGGTCACTGCTGCAATTACAAACATCGCTGCCTCTGCAGCCCCCCACGCTCAGGACCCACGGGACCTGCCACATGATCGGCCCTTGGCTGCAGAGCTGCGCAGCCACTTCAGGCTACTGTGGGGTCGGTTTGCCTTTCTAACCAGTGGGGCGTATTATTTACAAAGAAAAGATGGAAGCCCACATACTGAAGCCAAACATACGTGCTGTTTTCCCAAGTCAGCAGAGAGACTGAATGACAGCAGTATGAAATACAGATAGCCCCGCTTCCCCTGAATGCAGAATTCACAGACACCAGAAGTGCTGATTTTAACTATTTCATCAATGAGCATGCTGCTAAAGAATAGTTTGCGGTGGTAAAAATCCCCAATTCTAGATATTATGCCACCTCCTCTAACCCAGCAAGCCTGCAGATGAGTTTTCACCTCCTTACAGTTTCTACGCGCTGGGGAGTAAAACTGATGCAACGCACTGAAAACAATAACACAGTCAAACACTAATTTTCTATCCAGTGGTATAAGGAGTGCTGCAATAACAGCATGGCTTTGCACATTAAAATATGAGCATCTAGACACTTGTACACCAATTTGTTGGCCACATAACTGGCCACCACCAGGGTACTCCCAAGGGAGGTCAACTGTGTATATACCCTCCTCATGTTCTTCCTTAAACACCCACTACTGTCCGCTGCCAAAGGTAGGATACAGCGCTAGAAAGCTGTCTGACCTGACTCAGGGTGGCTGTTCTGGACAACAGCCTTATCTCTGGGCATCATACCTTCTTCCGCCTGGACCTCCCATTCCTGAATGCTCAGATTCACACTTCAGCAGTGTATTTGTTATCCTGTGGAAAAACATAACCAGAGGGTATTGGCAGACCCAGACATCTTCCCTGCAAACCACTCTCTGAAGGTTCACAAGGTGAGGAAGTCAAAGGAGGTCTATTGAAAGTCAATAAGAAAGGCAGGCAACCCAACCCAGAACAGCAGAAAAGAGAAACAACATAAGTAAAGAAGTGAGCGATTGTTCCCACTTTGCGCTTTTACTCAGTTACAAGCACACACTATTTTGGCAACACTGCACAGGATGACCTACAGGACTCTCTTAAAAAAAATAAAAAAGTCTTGAGATGTGGAAAAGGGAAAGTGAGTTCCAAACACATAAGGCTTTCCTACAATGTCAAGAGTTTGAGAAACACTGCTGTATGGAATACGGTACCTGACCCAAAAAGAAAAAAAAAAAAAAAGCCCAAAACGCATCTTCAGGGATTTCTGAAACAGGCTTCAATGGCTCAACATGGAGAAAAGTAAGGAACATTCGCCTGCTGACCATTTTCAAATGTGCAAATGGAGAAACGAATGCAAGAAAACTTTCCACAGATGGGATGTATTTTCCCTGCTTTCAGTTTGGCCTTTACAATACTGTGTATCTGATAGCTGCGCTATGTCTGGTTTCCACAGAGCACCTGCCTGTCAGGACCAAGCCAACAGCCTGCGCTATGTGCTCTTAGGGCTTGCTCAATGCTCATCACTGAAGGAGCACTTCCACTTCAGTAAAAAGTACCTGAATGCCATTCGTAATGTCAAAGATGTTAATAAGCCATTATTTGATTACCACTAGTCCTCAGAAGTTATCCACTCGGACAAATAGAATAAATATGATGAATTTTTACATGTTATAAAGCAGAGCGCTGACAGAGTCTGACCTATTGCAAAGTCATTGAAATGGAGAGATCAACCCAGCCCCATTTGCAGTTCTCAAAAGCTTGTTGTAACACGAACAGAGTGCTGACAACATCCCAAAGGTTTACCTCCAGGGCATAAAATTGAATGGCTATTACCCAATAAGAGAAATAACATTTTAAAGCCTCTGTATGTGAACATGATAAAAATTCATGTCATGAAGAGGAAAAAGTCACTTTCAAATGTTAATTTTGACTATGAGAACAGAAAAATTCTCAGAAAATTCACCACAGAAACAGCCACAATGGCTCATTTTCTAGAAATCCTCTGATAAGCACTTTTTTTTTTTTTAAACAGGCTGCTGTATTCCTGAAGCACAGCAATTTGGCTTCAGTTACCCAAACCACACAGCTATTTTGTTCATTTAATATTCTTCACACTTACGAAACGCAATCAAAGAAAAGCACTATACTGGTGTAGATGAAACTAAAAGGTTGCGTCTTTTCCTCCCTAGCCCTCTGCAACGGTGAGTCGGTCTTTGTTGTGCATTACATCCCCCCTGAAATCTTGCACGAAGAAGGTTCCAGATTATAAGCACCTTATATTGTTACAGATTTTTTGGGGGGGGAGGGCGGGGGGGGGGGTGTTGTAGGGGAATGCAAACATTTTCCCAGCATAAATACATGCAAAATGTTTAAAACATTAACGCAGCTAGCAAAAAGCCACAGCTAAACTCTTTCCAACGGAGAAGCATATAAGCTTCTCTTACTGACACCTAAATCTGATTCGCTTATAGGAAACTTATATAAATCTGATCCATTTATAGGACAGGCACTGGCATCTTCCAAAGGAAAAAAAAAAAAAAAAAAAAGGAGATCCTACCTGCAGGCCCCTGCTCCTTCACATACACTCTCTGATGGAGGGGATTTTGTGCCAGCCTTTTTTTTCAGGCAAAGGGGGCTGGACGAAGCAATGCTCAGGTATGAAGATCAAATCCTTCCAGCTTTTGCCGGCCAGATCTGGGTCTGCAGGACCCGCTACCACCCCATTCTCTTAATGAGTTATTTCCACCCGGAACTCGAGAGCACCCGAGGGAGGGGACGGCACCTGCTCCCCCGGCACGCAGAAGCCAAGGACGCGTAACCGAGGTGGCAAACATCCCGAATTCCCTCGTACCTGTCCGTCGCCGCCGCGCTCCTGCGGTTCTGGGAGTAGGAAAGGCCCTTTCCCCGTCCTGACAGAGCAGCCCCGTCCCCCCCACCCCGGCCCTGTCCCCGTCGCCCGGCTGAGGGGGAGGCCCCGCACCCCGGCAGGCCCCCGCGGGTGGCGGAGGGTAAGCCGATGCCGGGGGGTCTCTCCAGCGGCGGGCTCGGCATAGGGCTGGGGGACAACAGAGCCCGGCGCAGGGACCACCACCGCGGCGGCGCTCACCTGCCCAGCGGTCGCTTCATGCCCGTGTCGGCGGCAGCGGCGGCGGGCAGGCGCAGGCTGTGCCTCAGGCTGCAGCCCTTGTCGAGGGGCGCGGGCGCGGCGGCGGAGGCGGCGCGCTCATGCTCCACCGTGACCGACTCGTTGCGTTTCCTCATGCCGGGGAGCGGGGGGCGGCCGTGGCGGCGGTTGGCGGCGGCCCGGAGCGGCGGAGACGGCAGGAGCGGCGCCGCGCACAGCCGCCGCTCGCCCTGCGCCGCGCTCGCGCCGCGCCGCGCCGCGCCCCGGCCACGCCCCCGCCACGCCCAGCCAATCCCCGCCTCCGGAGCGGGCTCGCGAGGGAGGTGGCAGCTTGCCAGCACTTCGGAGGGACGGCGGCGCCATCTTTACTGCGGGCAAAAAGCGCCAGTCGCCATTTTGTTGGCGGCCGGAGGGGAGGCCTCGACGCCAGGGTGAGGGGCGGCGGGGAGGGTGTCCGTGTTGCGGCACATGAAGCTTCAGGCTGCCTGTGGCAGCGGTGGTGGTGCCCTGCTGGCTTTAGAAGTGAAGGGGCACCGCAGGGCTTCAGCCCTCCTGGGGGCGACAGGGCACAACCAGCGTGGAGCGCGGCGTGAGGCAGGGGCATGTCAGGGTGCGCAAGGCCCTGTGGTGAAGCATGAGGGACTATGCCGGTGTGTGTCCCGGTGCAGGGACCTGGGGGATATCCCCTCTGGTGGCCTAGAAACCTGCAGGAGACTGGAATTGTTTGGCACTCCAGCACCTCCGGTGAAGGCAAAGCAGAGAAGATGTTGCTAAGGCAGAAAAGGCCTTGGGCAATCAAAGAAAACAAATGTATCAGCCTGTAAATAGCAAAAAGGCACAAGGCACCTAACTTTGGGGGGAAGCCTGCATTCCCTTAAAACTGCAAGGTTGCTCTTTGTTACAAAGTTGAAAATAAAAAGTATGTGTCCTTTAGGTGAACTGAACTCATTATAATGTGAAAACCACACCTCCAAATCTTAAACGCTACACCTCCTAGATGGGACCCCAGCTCACTGAGCATGCGTAGTAATTTAGGACTGTACTACACCTTTAATTTGAAGCAAGAATACAAGTAGCCAACAGGAGATTACTGTGAAATCATGAGCCACCAATGATTAGTATGCTAATTAACCATTTTTTTGTAAAATATAAGCCAACTTGTGCTTGGCCTGTCTGTGGATGAGCCACCTAGCACCCATCTCTGCACAGAAATGACATAAACAAATATCTCGACTCCGTGCGTGGGTCGGCACTTCGCACACCTGGTAAAGACCTAGAATTGGGGCAACGCCTGGAACGGACAACCAGCTTGCTGAGTGTTGCAAGCTTGCATCCCTCGCTGCGGTGCACGAGGGACAGTGGGGGGGTGAGCCTGGCATTGTTAAACTGCTTTCATGTGAAGAGCCAGTGGGACACAAGGAAACGGGGCAGCTGCTATTGAAAGAACACCGGCTGGTCTGCGTGGGCCTGGAGGGGCTGTGCGACCTTGCCCGGGGCTAGAGGCTAGGCTGGAGGCACGCACCTGAGCATGGAGAAATGGCATAGCTGGTATAAGGATGAGGAGAGAGGCGAAACTAGCAGTAGCCCTGACAGACATCAGCAGTAAGAACAAGAATGAATCGCTGAGATGACAAAGGTAATCATAGCCTTGGTCCCTGAACAGTCAAGAGATCATCGCCTTCCACTGTTTTGTCTTCTAAACTTTCTCTGGAGCAGAAGGTAACCGTAACAAAGTTTCAGATGTGATTGCCTCCCTCCCATTTGCTCTGTAGCCTTCTGGGGAGGTTATGATACCACTTTGGAAAGCACATCCTCATTTGCTCATCTCTACAGACGCACACAAGCAAGCCAACTTGCTACAGAGCTTCCCTAACTGCGTGGGGATTCTGCACTGTAAACAAGTCGTGGCCAATAAAGAATAAATTAAAAAAAAATCCCCTCAGTATCAGCAGTAGCTGGTGATTGTGCTATCCATACCATTGGGGAGCACGACGGCAATGCACTGCAGAAAGTAGCCATGCTCATGTGCTCTGTCTCCCACTGCTGCTGCTGGGTTGATCTCTTGGGGTTCCTTCTGTGTTCCTGTGAAGTGAAAAAGTGAAGCAATTCCTGGAAAATGGCTCTTTGAACAAGTGATCTCCAAGTGATCTCAGCTATCTTGCGTCCATTTCTCCTGACTTGCTGCTGACTGATCCTGTAATCCCAGGAGAAAAAACAAGGCAGGAGACCAAAAAGGAGGAAGCAATTGTCAAAATTCAAGCCTCAACTGTCTCAACAGTTACGGATAGCTAGCAAAAAGTAATGTGTAATGTGCTGGTGTGTGCTTTGTAGTGTGTCTGAAAGCTTCACCTAATATTTGAGACCTTTCAGAGATTTTCTCTTGGCCAAATCATAATTGCTAAAATTTTCAGTGAGGCTTTTGGAAAGACTGATTATTCTCTTCCATGCTTTGAACAGCAAAGGAGAGCATTCTTGTCCCTCTGATTTTGTTTTGTTTCCTACATCTTATTGGGAAGACTGAATGTTACAATTGGGGATTGTTAGCCATGTTTGCGTGGTCTGGAAAACAAGTCTTATGAGGAGCGGCTGAGGGAGCTGGAGTTGTTTAGCCTGGAGAAAAGGAGGCTGAGGGGAGACCTTATCGCTCTCTACAACTACCTGAAAGGAGGGTGTAGAGAGGTGGGGGTCAGTCTCTTCTCCCGAGTAACAGGCGATAGGACAAGAGGAAATGGCCTCAAGTTGTGCCAGGGGAGGTTTAGGTTGGATATTAGGAAAAGTTTTTACACTGAAAGGGTTATCAAGCATTGGAACAGGCTGCCCGGGAAAGTGGTTGAGTCACCATCCCTGGAGGTATTTAAAAGATAGGTAAACGTAGTGCTTAGAGATATGGTTTAGTGATGGTTTTTGTCAGTGTTAGGTTGATGGTTGGACAAAATGATCTGAAAGGTTCCTTCCAACCTAGGCAATTCTATGATTCTATGTGTTAGGAGCTTTGCCTGGTGACAACATGTCATGAGTGGTGGTCATTCCAAGAGCAGGCTCTGCAAAGGCTGTATGGGGGTCCTTGGGAGTGACGGTGCCGTCCTGCGAAGAGGGAATTGCAGGCTGCCCAACAGGCTTTGATACAAGGGGAATGGACTTGGGTGTTATAAATCCTCTGAGATGCCTCTGGTTGAGGTTTATTACTGAGGAGGATGATAAAGGAAAATTACTTTGAAGTCTGCCTTTGTGGTATGGGTCTTAATACCGCTTGCCCTTTTGTCTGTGCTAGAAAGAAGACAAGCAAATGTTTTCTTGTGGTGACCTTAAACTATTCTCAGCATTTCCAAAGGCTTCTCTTCCTTAACTATCTATGAGTACAAACAGGTGCTTTTTGGTCTCTCCCATGACATCAGATTTTTAAGATTTAGAAATCACCACTCTTTTTTTTTTTTTTTCTTAGTAGTATAATGTCTTCTGTGCTGCTAGTACATGATTTATAGAATATGAAGAGGTTCTGCCATTTGGGATCAGTACTTGCCCTTCTTCCTATGAAAGAGACGAGTGCTGCCTCAGAAATTGCCCG
The DNA here is from genome assembly GCF_964199755.1 of Larus michahellis. Lineage (NCBI taxonomy): Eukaryota > Metazoa > Chordata > Aves > Charadriiformes > Laridae > Larus > Larus michahellis. The sequence continues at coordinate 14,860,653 of NC_133898.1, read as the reverse complement.
CTCACAGAAATCAATGCACGACATCCATTCTGAATTCCGAATTAAGCCCAAATGCCGTGGTTGAATTCTGGTGGACTTGATGGGAGTTTGTTGAGGTTTTTCTGCAAGGGTTTACTACAAACCATACTTCTGCTGCTGTTATAGGCAAACCAGGATGAAATTCTACCATCTGCGGTCACCAAATACTTCATCTCAACAATGCAAAACAGCTTAGGGAATGTGCTGCCATAGGATTTCTTAGCAGCCAGTAACTCTGTGTGATTCTACGAAGAAAGTATGTACAGGAAGAACAGGAAAATCCAGTAAGAGTAGAGGCTGGGAAAGAATTTGAGTTTTCTTAGCTCAAGGCATGAACAAAGATTATGGTAGAGCAATAGTAGAAACTATCCCTGTGGGCAAGGACACCTTCTGTAGGGTGTCTGTATGTCTGCAATGGTCTGGAAGAGGTCTGGAAACAGGCCATGGGGCAAGGACACGGCCTGCTGGACTGCACCGATAGCAATCTCCTCCCCACCCTGTATTCTCCAGAGGCAGCCACACCTGAACTCACCAGCCTGGTTTGGAGATGAGGAAGATAGATGGAAAGGAAAGGACAGCAAGTGAGCATAGAGCCTAAGTAACATTATCAAAAGAAGGGATGAGAACTGTGTTTGGCTGTGGGTGAGCTCAACCAAGACTCCCCAGAGGACAGAATCCAGGGCAGGAGACACTGAAGGAAACCTGAAAGGCCAGGAGAAAGTACTGGTTAGGAAACCACTGGCAGATAAGGCTCTGTAGAGCACAAGGATATTCAAAGCAGCAGAGAAATCAGAAAAGGCAAGGGCAGAGCCATCTCCTTTGAAAAGGTGCTTGAAAGGGGGCAAAAGCCAAGGAGAGGTGACTTGGGGCAGAGCTGAAGGAGACTGCACCCTCCTGAGGAAGGCAGCAGTACCTCTGGAAATGCAAAGAAGCCTGCTAGGAGGACAGCTACCCACAGCTTTCTGTTCCTCAAACTGCTCCTCTCCGACATGACAAAGAGGGAAACCCGATGCTACAAGCAAACAATGCTCTTTCCCTAGCCACCAATCATGGCACAAATTCTGCAGCTTAAGTTGGTGGCACATGTTTGTGCTTGATGGACAGTGCAAGGGCTCTCTGATGGGTTGAGCACTCCTCCAGCTGCTGCCTTTGCAGCACAGCACCGCGGCCTTCTTCGTTCTGTTTATCCAGTTGACCCCAAGTTGGACCATGTAGAGGAAATTATGAGGAGTTCAGATGGAGGGGTCTGTGGAGCCATCCTTCCATGCTGACTTCCTGAAGACAGGAAAAACACAGGCTACTAAGGGTAGAGCCAGCTTTGGAAAGGTCTGTCATACAATGCTCCTAATGACTCAGAGAAGTGTCTATTACTGATGTTTCCAAGTCAGCACAAGCCCCTGCTGCCTGCTAGTTTTCCTAGTCTGCAGTAGACACAGAGCTGACTGTAGCCAGTGGAGCTGGACAGAGTTTCAGTGTGTGCTAGGGCTCCAGGCTGCTATGCAGGGGCTGAGCCAAGCCTCTCCAGCAAAGCTAGAGTGCTTCCACCACTCTGCTCATCCCTCCTTGGCTGTGGCTAAGCCAGTTTCTGAAAGCCCCATGTTGAAATGCCTAGTGTTTTTAGATTACAGAGTTGGCAGTTAAGAAGTAAAGCATTTCTATTCACATGCATGCCTGGGTGAGTCTTCATCAGTGTGTCTGAAGGCGTTCAAAGGGGTCTCTCCACAGTTTTCTCCATGCTGACCATCTTGCATGCCAGTGACAGTGATCCATGACAGACGGTCATGAGGTGCAGGGATGTCATTCAAACCCCTTTTTGCTCACCTCAAATTTCTGTGAACCTCCTCCAGATGCTGCAGATCTGGTGACTTCATCTCAAGGAAGTCAAGAGTTGGTGCAGAATCATGGAGTGGTTTGGGTTGGCAAGGACCTTAAAGATCACCTAGTCCAACTCTTCTGCCATGGGGAGGAACATCTTTCGTTTGATCTGGTTGCTCTAAGACTCGTCCAAACTGACTTTGAACACTTTCAATGATGGAGCATCCACAGCTTCTCTGGGCAACCTGTTCCAGGGGCAACTACTCTTTCTTCTCTTCATTAATGACCTGGATGATTGGTCGGAGCATGCCCTCCACGAGTCTGTGGATGACTGAAAACTGTGAGGAGTGGCTGGTACACTAAAGGGTTGTGCTGCCATTCAGAAGTGACTGTCCAGGCTGGAGAAATGAGCCTCTTGAAGTTCAACAAAGGGACGTGCAAAGTCCTGCACATAGGGAGGGTAAACCCCAGGCACCAGTACATGCTGGAGGTATGACAACCGGCCAGCCATGGCCTCAAAACTTTCTGGTCTTTGCTGCCTTCATGAACTGTGGGCCTCCGAGGCCAGAGGGAGTGCCTGGAGTGAGGAAGATTTCCTCTTAGGAAAGAAGAACCGGTTTGAGGAACATTTAAACAAATGGGACAGATAAGTCCCTGGGAGCAGATGGGATGCCCTGGGAGTGCTGAGGGAGCTGGCTGAAATCCTTTTGAGCACCTATGTAACTATGGCTGTGGTGATGGGGAGAGGTTCCTGGGGACTGGCAGAAAGCAAGTGTCACTCACTGCTGTCTTCAAGGAGGGCAAGCAGGAGGATGCAGGGGATTACAGTCCAGCCAGCCTGACCTTGATCCTTATGAAAGTGATGGAGCAAGTAATCCTGGAAACCATTTCCAGACATGTGGAGGACAAGGCAGCCATCAGGAGTAGTAGATTGGCATGACTTCACAAGGGGGAGATAATGCTGAAGCAACTTGATACAGTACATGCCAGAGGCTGACTGACCAACTGGAAAGCAACTTAGCAAAGAAGGCCCTGGAGGTCTCCTGGTGGACACCAAGTCGGACATAAGGCAGCAGTGCAGCCTTGGGGCAACAAAGGCCAAGAGCCTCCTGGGCTACATGAGGGGGAGTGTTGCTAGTGGAGGTTGTCCTTCCCCTCTCCTCAGCACTGGTGAGGCCACCCCTGGAGCACTGTGTCCAGTTCTGGGTCATCCAGTACAAGAGAGACATGGACACACTGGAGCAAGTGCAGCAAAGGGACACAAAGATGATGAGGGGACTGGAGAAACAGTCCTGGGAGGCTGGGGGTGGCTCTGCTCATGGTGCTAACCTCCAGATTCCTGGGGCCTGGCAGCTCCCACAGTCACAGAGAGGCTTTGAATGAAGAGGTGTCCCCAGATGGGGGGGCTGCTTTGTCGGCTGGAAGGTGATGCCACCATGGGTAGAGGGAGGTCCCTGGCAGGGGCTCTCCATGATGGGAGATCCTCCAGAAAAGAGGGAGACAAGAGAGAGTTCAAGGGTTTTATTAATGTCTCCCTGAATTTGAGGGGGGCCCAAAACTGCACGTGGATGCTGAGTGCTTGGCAGCCTAGGTTCCTGAGGACAGGTGCCCCAGGGGCAGAAACCAGTAGACCCAGCGGGTCTGGAACAGCTTGGCAGCTGAGAGGCGCTGGCAGGGTGGGCACAGGAGGCGCAAGAACACCTCCTGGGGGGACACGGGGGTCAGGGTGGGGCCTGGGGAAAGCCCATCATCTGGGAGACCCCTGCACACTCCCACCCCGAAGTCCCTGGGCCCTGGTGCCCCTGCTGCCTCCCAGTGTCCCCCAGCTGCCCCCAGAGCTCCTCAGTGGCCCCACAGCCCCTGCAGCACCCTCCAGCTCTCCTCTGATGGCCCACAGCTGCCCTCCAGCACACTCACAGTGCCCTCTCATGGCCTTAGCTCCCCTTTAACGCTTCCTAGGTGACCCAAAGCCCCACAGCTTCTCACCATTCCCCAGACCTGCAGAAGGTCTGGCTCAGTGCTGCCTTGGTGGGCAGCCTTGTGTGTGGGGGTGTCCCTTGGGGACTCCCCACTGGCATCCTGCAGGGCCACCCTCCTGGAGAAGCTGGAGATGGAGACCTTCATGTTGTCCTTGCTGTCCAGAATGTTTTCCAGCTTCAGGTCCCTGCAGGGGAGAGGCAGCACATGCTGGGGCAGATGGTAGCTGAGGAAGTCAGGGGCCAAGGAGGGTTAGGACCGGGAGGTGTGGGGCAGATGGCCATATGGAAGGAGGGCAGGTAAGGGTGCAATGCGGCAGGTGGAGGTGTGGAGGCAAAAAGCCCTTCATTGCCCAGGCTGGGCTGTGGGTTAATGATCCTCTAGGCAGCGTGGTGAGGCCCTGCAGAGCCCTCGATGCCTCTGGGAGCTCTGTCCCCAGCTGTCAGAGCGGGGACCACATGCCCCTGTGCTCACTGACCGGTGGACAATGGCCCTGCTGTGCAGGTAGACCAGGGCAAGGAGCAGCTGGGAGAACCAGAGCCCTGCCTGGCCCTGGGAGCAGGGCCTCTGGCTCTGCACCCACTCCAGGACACTCCCTGAAGGATACAGCTCCATGAGGAGGTAGAAGCCGTCCTCATCTCCATGGCTTGGTACAGCGTGATGAGATGCTTGTGGCCCAAGCCCTTCAAGACCTGTGGGCAGCAGGGGCTTGACGTGGGACAGGCCTGCCCCCCTCTGGCCCTCCTTTGCCCTGCACCCCCACCCCCTTTGCCCATCAATGCTCCCCTAACCCCTGCCAGCCCCCCACAAAGTGCCCACCACAGCTACCATCCTCCTAGAGCTCGCTCAGTGGGGCCTTCTGCAGAGGCTAGAGCCTGAGGTGTCCTGGGCTGATAAGCCGGGTAGGTGGCAGCAAAGGGCTGTCTGGTGAAACCTCTTCCAGAGCTCTTCAGCAAGCTTGGAAAACTACAGTTTTGCTCTTTGCAGCACTCCCTGCTCTGGACAACCATGTCCTTCATGACCAAGGCTGCCATGGAGTGGGTCTTACTGCTGGTGTGCTTGTGCTGGGTGTGCAGGACTCCTGCCGGACAAGGCTGCTACTGCTGGGTGGCTGGGGCAGCAGGATGCAACTCGTCTGCCAGCAGCTTCAGGAAAATTAGGCCCAAACGCCAGCTGCTTGGCACTGGGAGGAATTCAGGGGCCGAGTAGCAGCTTGGTGAAGCTGAGCTCCTCTGGGACCACTTACCAGAGGAACTGCAAGGAAAGCCAATCCAGAAGTCAATGTGACAACTTAGGAGAGGGAACGGTGATCGCCACCAACTCTTTGAGCAAGTGGCTTTTACGTGCTTACAGTGGCAAACTGCCCTGCTCACAAGCATCCAGATGGTTGTGCCGATGCTGTGGCCAGGATCACTTGTGCATGACACGGGAGAGGGACAACAGCAACCAGGACCTCACTCTGCTCCTGAGGAACCTCTTGAGTGCTGATGGCTGTTAAGCCAATGACAATAAGCAGGCTGACAATGAGCTGTTGGACTGACTTTTATAACAGTCTCAGGGAAATTTTTTCCCCATGTGCCGTGTCAGCTTTGTTCACCTGATGACTTTGAGATTGTGCTCCTGCTGAAGCACCTTTGACACCGCCCAGTGCCTCCCTTCGCTCCCCACATCCCCTCTGAGAGCGTGCCCTGTGCATAGCAGATACGTAGGGCCAAGAACTCAGCACGGGTTTCCCCACAAGCCCACGGTGCCCACCACAACACAAGCTGTCAGCAAAAGCTTCACCTGCTCCAAGTCAGAGTGATCCTTACCACTAGCTTGGCTAAAGGTGAATGGGAGCCCTTGCACCTCTTGCAACAGGCCAGCAGTCACCATCTTAAGCATGCTGACGATAAGGTTTTGGACTGACCTTCAACCCTCAGGGCATCGCGAGCCCTAACAGGGTGGGCCTTTGCCAACAGGTCCTGCTCAGTTCAGGTCCATGAACTTGAGGGCAGCTTGCTGCCTGCTGGTTATTACTTTTCCCCACATTGAACATCTGTTTGAAGGCCATGTCTGCAGGCTGCTAGAGACTGTCCTACTGTGAGGATACAGTGCCACCTGCCAATGAGTTGTCCAAGTTGACCCATGCGAGCAAAAAAGCGTCCTGGGACCCACGTCCCAGGAACAGCCTCCTCTAAGACCTGTTGGAGCAGGTCCTGATGAGGGTCTCAAAAATGATTGGAGAGCTGGAGCACCTCTGCTGTGAAGACGGGTTGAGAGTGTTGGAGTTGTTTAGGCTGGAGAAGAGAAGGCTCCAAGGAGAGCCTTCAACACTTAAAAGGGGGCTACAGGAAAGATGGGGACAAACGTTTCAGTAGGGCCTCTGGTGATAGGACAAAGGGTAATGGCTTTAAACTAAGAGAGGGAAGATTTAGACTAGATATAAAGAAGGATGGTGAGATACTGGAACAGGTTGCCCAGAGAGGTGGCAGATGGCCCATCCCTAGAAACATTCAAGGTCAGGCTGGACGGGGCTCTGAGCAGCCTGACGTAGTTGAAGATTTCCCTGCTTATTGCGGGGGGGTTGGACTAGATGACCTTTACAGGTCCCTTCCAACCCAAATAATTCTGTGATTCCATTATCAGCAGGAGCCCTGCTCTGGCCCCTGCAGCGATCCCACACACACGTTTCCATCCACCCTTGGATCCATCCACCACCACTCCACCTTGGATCCATCCCTCTGCTTGTCCCGACCCCCTTGTTTCCACCACCGGCCTCCCCAAAGCCGTGCCCCCAGAGGCGGGGGACAGCCCCCGGGGACAGCCCGGCCTCTTGGCGCCCTTCCTCCCCAAGCGGTGCAGGGAGACGGAGGAGGGCCCCCGCCGCCCTCACTCCCGCCCTTCGGGAGGCACGTGCGGGCAGCAGGGACACAGGAGCACCGGGCTCAGCGCCGCCCCGCCGCGGCCGGGTGCCCATGGAGAACCCCACGGACGCCCCTACAGCCGCTTCCCTGCGAGGGGACCCCCAAGCACCAGCGCCTCCGACGCGCCGGCGCCGAGCCAGGGCTGGGCCCCGCCACCGACCGGGGCGGCCGGCGGCGCAGCCCCGGAAGAGCCGCTCGCCCCGCAGCCCCGCCCCTCCCCGCCCCCCGGGGGCGTGGCCCGCGCCGCTGCGCGGTTTGGCCAATGAGAAAAATCTGCTTGGCTTGCGTCAGCGCCGCGCGGCGGCGGCGGAGGCTGTTGCTAGGCAGGCCGGTGCGGCTGGCCCAATGGGAGCGGGGCGCTGCGGCCGGGCCCGGGCGCAGGCGGCGGCGGCGGCGGGCGCGGAGCGGCTGGGGCCCGGCGCTCACCATGCCCTACAAGCTGAAGAAGGAGAAGGTGCGCTGGGCGGCGCCGGGCGGGCGGCGCCGGCGTGTCCCCCGGGCGCGTTCCCCGTTGACCGTCCGCCCCCGCTCCCGCCGCCCTCCCCGCCGCGGCCTTCCCTCGGCGCGGCCCTCGGGCGGGGGCGCGCGCGGGCTGCGGCCGGCAGGGGGCGGGGGCGCGCGCGCCCGGGGCGGGCGGGGCGGGTGGTGCAGGAGGGCGGCGGGGGCGCGCGCCGGGCGGGGGGTGGAAAGGGGAGGGGGGGGAGGGGCGGCCGCCGGTACCGGTGCCCCCGCGCGAGACCGGCGGCGGAAGAGGGGGGGGGGGGAGCGGGGGCCGCGGCCCGCCCCGCCCCGCGCGCTCGGGAGGCGGCAGGAGGCGGCGGGGCACGGCCGGTCCCCAGCCATGCCCCCGGCGGGGGAGGTACGGCCCCACCCGTGTCCCGGCTTCGCCGTGGGGCGGCCGGCGGTGGCTTGGCGGTGCCCCGCCGCCCGGGTTGGGGGAGGGGGTCGGGTCCGCCTCTGCCGCCGCACGGTGCCCGCCGGGGCTGGGGGTTCCCTGCGGCTCGTAGGGGCCGTGCCCCGGGGAAGGGCTGGGCCCTGTCACCCGGGGGGGGCTCGGTTGGGGTCAGCTTGCGGTGACCGGGATGGGAGGTGGCCCCGCCGTCGGTGTCCGCTGCCAGGGGAGCCGTTCAGCCCGGAAAAGGGCTGGGGGTCGGGGCCCGGAGCAGGGCTTACTGCGGGGGGGGAGGGGGTGGATGGAGGTGGGGTGGGTCTGTGGTAGGGCACGGCTGGGCTCGGCAAAGAGGGGCTGCAAATTCTGCACGAGGTGCGATTTTCTCTGAACGCTGTTTTTCGTCATTCCCAGGAGTCTCCGAAGTCGACTAAAAGCACCACAAAGCCTGGCAGCAGCGGTAGCGGGAAGGATGGCGGGGCAGAGAATTCGGAAGAGGTAAGGCTTTCACCTTGGGTACAGCAGTGTGTGCGTGCCGCTCACCTTTGAGGAGGAATAACATCTTTCATGCTGGCTGCTTCAAGCTTGTCACCTTCGCTTCACGCTACTTCATGCGTGTCACCGGGATCTTACGGAATCAGGGAGGACGGTAGCAAAGACTAAAGTTAAGATGAAGTTAGTTCCCCTTGAAAGTTGTCCCGAAGGGAACCACGACTGTGGAAGAGACGGGATGAGTCTTGTACCCTACGGCCCTGCAAAAAGAGATTTGTCGCGAAGCTGACGGCGAGCGCTGCTCGCAGAGGTGGCCGGAGCATGGTGAAGTTGGCTGCAGAGAGGGAAGGGCTGTGGTTATCAAGCAGGAGGAAGCCTGACAGACGGGGACCAGCTTCCTTGCTCCTGTCAGAGCAAAGCGCAATAAAACTCTGTTGTCACCTTGTGTCAGAGTGGGAGAGGAGTGAGAAGCAGTAGAAAAGGAATGTGTTCTTCTGAGGCATCTTCTGGGGGCGTGAGACTAGGAAATAATGGATAGGACACCTGAGAGAAGAATAGAGGTAAAGTGCTAGAGATGAAATGGTTCTCCTTTGCTAGAACAGCCTTGTTGCTGAACACAGCATTACTCACAAGAAGGCACGATCTGCATTCCCAGCTGTGCAGAGTCTCTTTCACTCTCAATTCTGATGTCGCCAAGCTAGATGTGGTAGGATGGCCTCAGCAGAACGTGATAATATGATAAGCTGCGCTTAGAATTAGCAAAAATTTGGGTAAACTGGAACTTTTCTGGTAGACTTGAGTTTGCCCGGCACTCAAACAGTGTGGTTGTGGATTTTGAGACTTGGCTCAGAAGAGCGTTGTAGCCGTGTCCAAGGAGGCATGCATATGCGAGTGTTTTATTTTTTTTTAATCCTGCAATTTGGCAAACAAGCTGTGCCACTTCTATGTCCGTAGAAGCCTGTGTGCTCGAGTCTCGTCTGGAACACGCTGCACTTTTAATTTGTAGGACTGGGGACAGGAGACATGCAAGGCTAATGAAGGCTAGGAAGAAATCCATAGTTCAGTGGGATGGTCGTAGTCAAAATAAGGTTATTTTGGAGTCTCCTTCAAAGCATAGATCTGTGTTGCAGAGTCTCAGAAAATATTGCTACTCCTAGCCACTGGGTTTCAAGGTCCAAACTGCTCGTGTCTAACCTGTCGTGTGGCCAGCAAGGAATCAGAAGTTGAGTTTGTTTGCCATGGAGCAGGTGGCAGTTTTGTAGATCCTCTTTTTGTATACCATCCTAGTCTTGGCCTCTGCCCCTTTTATTTTGTGCATACAGCTGAAAGCAGCGAACTCCAAGGAAGTGAGAGATCTCCTGCCTTGGCATCGTGGGGTCAGGCTTACCTTTTATTTATTTGGCACTCTTTGCCTGCTGAGTTCACAGCTCTGGGAAGAGGAAGGAAAGCCTGCGTCTTGCGATGCCAGGGTGACGGGTGGCCATCAAAGCAGAGCACTCTGGTGTCCCCATCCAAATCAGCGGTGGGCTGTGGCACTGCTCTGCTGGTTACAAGTGGTGCAGAAAGAAAGGAAGAATAGTGCAGGCTACAAGCTTCCTTTTGTGACCTGAAACTGCACGTAGTGTCTGGTTGTGCCTGGGTGCAGAAGAAACTTAGAAGTGATGCCTCGAACTTTCCCTCCCACAAAACATACCCAGCCACTTCCTCATACTCCAAACAAAATCCAGCCCTTCTTTAAGATGGAAGGCTGGGTCTCCTTTGATCATAGGAACAGAGAGAAAAGCAGAAAGGAGACACCTCTGCGGTGTGCGCTGCCACAGGTCTCTTCTCCCTTTCCCTGTTGAGTTTGCAGTGAAGGTTGTTCTCTCTTGGTGCTTTCTTGTCTCTGGACTGCTCTGCTGCAGAATGGAAGAGAGCTCTTTGCTTGACAAGAAGAAATGTATACCAGTTTGAATGCGATTTTCCTGCTCTTCAGGAAGCACAGAAAGGTATTTTGACTTTCACATTGGGGGACCGCGAGGAATTGTGTAACGTGCGCTGGGAGTGAAACTCCTTCCTCGTGTCAGAAGCAGGAGGTGGTTTGACTCCTGAAACACCAGGAGTGGTATTGCCTGGTGGAGTTGGTGGACCGAGCCCAGTCTGGATGCCTCTGCTGCTATTGTGAGGGTTTTGTGCCCTGTAAATTCCTCTGTGGAGTTATGGTTGGTTGGTTGCCTTTTCTAGGGTGAAAGTTGTGTGCACTGAAGAGAATTTTCTTTTTTTCTTCATATCTCAATAGGTGCTTAATGGGTTTGTAGCAGGAAAGAAGCATTTGGGCAGCCCTTTTCCAGTATGGGCTTTCCTCTCTCATACCGTGCTCCAAGGAACAGGGGAGGACTCAGCCCTAACTTATCCTGGTACCAGAAAGTTATGACTTGTTTTGCAGGCAAGTTGTCTGGCTGGTGGAATGAGTAAAGCTTCTTGAAGAGCAGCTCTGGTTTGACAGACCTGAGCAAGTGCAGAGGATGAGGACCTCCTATGGGGATCTCTGTGGAGGGGAGATGAAGAGGGTAGGAGTCAGTCCAGAAACCCTTAAGCATAGTGCTTTGTTCTCTGCAGCGAAGGAGCTTTTAGTGGAGCTGATCTGGAAGGGGAGATATGTTCAAAAGCAGATGCATCCCCACAAGGGAAGGGAAGTGTTTGAATTCCCTCGTAAGTACAGGGGTAGTGCAATGCTCTTTTAGATGCCCATCTTAGGGTGAAGCGATCTGAGGTGAAGAGCCAGCAGAGCTTGGCCAGCCCCTGGCTTTGGAGGGGCAGTTTGCTCTGAAAGAGACAAGAGCAGAGGAGGATAATACAAAAGCAGGGAGTGGGAAATAAAAGGTTTATTTAGTTCATTCCCTCTGAAGCATGGTGAAGATATGAATGGAGAGAATTTCTGCGTGGATATTTAAGGAGAAAAAAGGAATAATGTCAGAGACCAAGGCGGCATTGAATGAGAGGATGAGAAAGAGTTACTCCTCCTGGCCAGAAAGACTGGGAGAGGCAGCTGGGTGGGGAAGAGAGTTAATGACCTGGAAGTGGGAGCAGGGATTAGCAGCAGCAGTCAAGAGGAGAGAGGAGTTGCTCTGCAGCCTCAAGGGCAGCTTGGAGCCTCGCTGATGAGATTTGCAGCTCTGGGAGAGGGTGCTCCTTTTCACTGAGCTGCTGTATTACGTGTTTTGCAGATATCTCCATGGGGCTTGTTACTGCAGTACCTGGAGTTCATTATTCAGAGACAGGCGTTACAGTGTGTTGATGTTACTTCTGAGGCAGAGAGCTTGGTTTTAATAGGGAAGCTGTGTAACAGCAGACAAAGGGAGCAGGTACTGACTTGAGGGATGGGAAGGGAAGAGTCATCTGAGGAGGAGGAGCTGAGAGCAGATCTGGGCTGAGAAGCTTAGCAAGCGGGGGATGCTCAAGGGACCAGTGAGGCAGAAGGGCTTTCGGAGTGGCGATGCACCCAGCCGCGGTAGGAGAGCCTGCAGAGGTGAGGTCATGCCTGGGTAGGAGAGCGGGGAAGAAGCTAGCGCAGCTCAGGGTGGCTGAGGGAAGGGGGTCTCCCTCCCTGGGAGCCCAGTGTGAAGAGAAGTGTCGCTGAGCAAGCCCAGGGCCTGGGGCTCTTTGACTTGTGCAGGCAAGTTCCTAGCGAGGAGGAGAGGTGGTGGGAACCAGTGGGGAGGAGGTGCTACAAAGCCAGGGAGCCTGTCCTTGGGGAAGTTCGAACGCGGTTGCAATTGGGGCTGGCCCGTCCTGTTGACACGAGTAGCTGCTCCACCGCAGCGGAAAAGGTGGGGCTGCCACACCGCACTTGGGCAAACAGCTTTGTGCTGTTCTCTGGTCACTTCAGCACGTGTAGTGTATAAGACAGTGGCAAACAGTGTCTCCCAAGCAGCTGGCTTTGCCACCATGGTGGTGTGAGCCCTGCCTGTCGGGAAGGGGCTGAGCCTGATCAGGTAGATGTGTGTCTGCAGCCGTGTAGTGTGCAGCTGGTGTTGATGTCAGGGAAGCAGTCCGTGAGGCTGATAACCTGTGCGTGAAGAGAAAAGCTTTCAGTTTTAGCAGTCTGCTGTGTTTTCAGGGATGGAAACTTCAGAGAAGAAGGTGTTAGGAAGCTTAAAACAAGCCTCTTCTGATCCATGTGGTCAAGGTAGGTGGTGTTGAAGGCAGAAGGACAGCAGGCCTGCCACAGGAGGCACCTCCTGACAGCAAGTATTCAGCTTGGTGCCAGAAAGTCCGTATAGAAGCAAAGTCCTCTGACCGCTGCAGCGTAAGAGTATATCTGACCTCCCCCATTATCGGATTTTCTCTAGCAAACCCAGTTGTATGATTTTAGCATGCGTATGTTTATTTCTTAAATAACTAACAGCTAAACCTGAAGCTGTGTTTTGGTTTTCTTCACGCCAGCTTTTGAAGACTGTAGAAGCTGGTGGCAAGGACTTTTCCAGACCCCTGATGAAGGCAGTGTAGTTGCAGCCTGTTAGCGTGTGGTACACACACCATGCTCAGAACATTTGCCTGTGGCATTTCTGGGTGGGTAGGGAGTGCAGAGGCGTGCCCCATCAGCTAGGAGGACCCACGTGTCCTGCTTCCCTCAGTGTTACCTGTGAGGCCACCGATGCCTTTTTTTTTTTTTTTTTTTTTTTTTTTTTTGGCTGTACCATCTTTTCTCCGTGGTGGCTTACTGTTCAGGTTTTGCCCTTCTTCCCTGTGGAAGGAAAGTGATGCAGAGTAGAGGACTAGCCTTCCCAAAAGCATCTGGAGAACATCTGAGTGTCTCATGCTGCCTTGATACCCAAATATTCAGGGTAAGGAATGAACTTTTCACTCTTGGCAGGTTGCCAGCAAGGATTGAGCCTGACTTAACTGAGGAGACACCACTGTTCAGGATAAGTTGCCTCCAATTTGTAGCCTGGGCCTGCTTTGTCTGGCAGACACAGCTGTTTTGATCACAAGCTCATCTGGCTCCCCTCTCTCATCGTGGGACAATGCTGCTCTGTGAAAGGAATCAAATCAAATCTAAACTGAAGAGAGTTCAAATCTTGTTCTCTCCCACAGCCTTGGCTTGGAGCTGAGCTTGAAACAGAACCACATATTTCCTTTAAGCAAAACCAGACCAGAACCAAAATATTTCTGGCTCAAAGTAATGCTTTGACGAAACAATTGGTGTTTTGTGTTGGGCACTGTTCTTCACAGGTAGTCTTTGCACTTGCTCTACAGATCTAGAGCTGTGTCTCCTTGTAGGGAGCTTTCCCTATTCCTACCTCGCTGCCTCCCCATGTGCTGTGGGTGCAGTTAAGTCTTGCTCTTGCACTGTGGTGCTGTGCTGCACCTCTTTGGTTATCATCGGGAGACAATTCAGGGTAAGGACTGTGCAGGGTAAGCTGCAGCTCAGCAGCTCTTCACAGCAAGACACTGGCCATATCTCATTTGCAGGAGAGCTCTGATGAGCTTCTGCACTGCTGGTGCTTGCCCTTAATATCCTGCTGGCGTGCGTTTGTACCGCTGTGCTGTATGTGGCAGCTGGGAGTTTATGAGAGAAGGAGGGGGCGATGTCCAAGGATTTCACCCAGCTCTGTTCCCCATCCATTACACTATCCCTGTTGTGTCCTGAACAGGTTCACCCTGCAGCTCCTTGGCTTCATGTGCCAGCGGGGAGGAGGTGGCAGAGCTGAGGAAGGGAGCGTTGCTGGGCTGAGTGCTATCTCCAGCTGAGCCCTCTACTGTAGGCTTGGTGGCAGGATGTTACCTTATTCCATATTAAGTTTTCCATGAATTGGGTCAGTGTGGTGTTAAAGGGTCAGTTATTGAGCCATTGTGGCCCAAGTGGGACTTAACCGGCAGAACTTCAGCAAGGTCAGAACAGAGCTGAGCTGAGCAAAGGCTGGCTTGAGTTTCTGGTCACCTGCTAAAAACAAGAAAGTGCCTCTGTAAGTGCAGTTTAACAAGCATAAAGTGGAGAAGATGTCTGCTGGAGGAAAATGCAGACAAAGACTTTGTGTGGCTAAAAGGGGTGACGTGGGAAAAGCAAATTGACAGGAGAAGTCCACCAGTGAGGCTGAGACAGAGTGGAGGTGGAGGGAAAAGCCAGGATGGGTTGGGAAAGGCCACAGCCTGGGACCTACGGTTTTGGTATGGTCTGTGCGGTTTGTAGACGGGCAGCTCCTGGTCTATGGATGCAGCAATGATTTTAGTGGTCTTCACTATTGCCTTTCCAGGGCCATCACGTCTGCTCTGGATTATACGCTGCCTTGCTTTTTCCACGGTGGTTCCCTGCACAAAGATAAGGAAGCAACTTGCCAGTTTTCAAATCTTGTTTGCTGTGTGTTGTACAGAGTGCTGTAATCAGAGGCATCGGCCCACTGAGATTTCTGTTTGGACCACAGAAAGTTCTTATTTCTGGGTTTTTCTGTGTCAGCAAGCTCCTATAACTTGTTGCAAGGCATGGCTTTGCTTTCCATGTCCCTGGCACCCGGTGTGCTGAGAGGCGATGATGTCTTTGTGGTACCTCACAGATATGAGTAAAACTGATGTTCACTTTGCCGGTTTGCTGCAAATGCAACCAACGGGTCTGGAGCCCTGCAGGAGTGTGTGAGATGCACTGAATTGCGAGTGCAACAGTGAAAAACACGCCCTGTTTCTTCAGGCCAAGAAGATGCTGACAGTATCCGATTGCTTGCGAGGCTTGTAGGTAAAAGCTTATGAGTTGTTTTACTCTCTTCTCCCTCCTCAGGCCCAGCAGCCTCAGCAGCAGCCACAGCAACAGCAGCAGCAGCAGCAGACAACTTCAAATAAGCGACCCAGTAACAGCGCTCCCCCACCAACCCAGCTGAATAAGATTAAGTACTCAGGGGGACCCCAGATTGTGAAGAAAGAGCGCCGACACAGCTCTTCCCGCTTCAATCTGAGCAAAAACCGGGAACTGCAAAAGCTCCCAGCACTTAAAGGTAAAGAAGCTGTGGGGTGGGGGTGACCTGCATGACGAGCTGCTCCTTCTCCAGGGAGAGTACGGTGGTGTAAGGGCTCTTCTCAAAGTTAGCCTGGCAGTGTCCTGCTAGCCTCCTGTTAGCATCCGCAAGGATAGTCCTGGGAAAGGTGCTTGGCTTGGCAGCAGGTTGAGAATTGGTGGATAGCCTGAAAGAAAAGAAGGATGCTCAATGTGAACTTCAGGATTTACCTTCCCATTGGAACTGATTTAAACCCTTGTGCTTATATTGCCTCAGATTCTTCATTAGGTTGTGTAGGAAGGTGGTAAAGTGCAGAGACCTTGGTGCAGACTATCCTTGGTTCCTACAGCCACCCGTTGCTGGGAGAGGACCAGGCCTCCTCCTCCTTGTGTTTCCATTGCAAATTACGGTAGTGCTATTGAACTTGTCCACATTAGGGCAATTACCCAGCATTAGCAGTTAGCCTACATAATAGTCCAATTAAACATGACTTAAGTGCGGACAAGGAGAAAGCATTCTCAGCAGTCACTCAACCAGACCTGTTGCTGACATTGCACACAGAAACAGGCAGTCCTTTTAGGAAGGCGACTGCCTTGCAGCTCAGCAGCCGTTCTGCAAGCAAGAGGTTAAGTTTGCCTGATTGGCCTTAGTGGTGCATAGTTTCGGGTGGCAACATATCAGAAAGAGAATGCCATTAATATAGGGCCTCTTCTACCTTGGCCCCCCTCTTCTGGGCCGCTCTCTGGGAGGAGGGTTAGCCTACAGTGTGCTCTGCCCAGCTGCCTTTGTGACTGTGGGGTGCAGGGTGTGGGTGTCACTGATCTGTGGTGGGAGCTAGTTAAGTGAGTTCCTTCATTCCGGTGTACCTTGTCCTGGGATGGGATCGATGCTTATCAGATCAGAAACTGCTGCCATGTTTGAAAAAGGCTTACGATAGTTGCCCCAGGGGCCTTGCAGTACCTCTGCCTCCACTGTCCCACCTCCGTAGCGGGGATAACACCACCTCTCCCTCTTGGCCCACCAGCTCAAGGGAAACTGAGGGGGGTGGGATGCAGGACAGGGAGCAAACCACACTGATACCTAGGCAAACCAGGAAGGTGTTCTGCCTGTCTCCAAGGACAGATATCCCTACTTTCTCTGACAGATGCTCCTCCACATGAACGAGAAGAGCTTTTCATCCAGAAGCTGCGGCAGTGCTGCGTGCTTTTTGACTTCATCTCCGACCCCCTCAGTGACCTGAAGTTCAAGGAGGTGAAGCGAGCAGGTCTCAACGAGATGGTAGAATACATCACACACAACCGTGATGTTGTCACTGAGGCCATCTATCCTGAAGCTGTTATCATGGTATGGCATGGGGTCAGCATGGGACTGTTTAGAAGCATGGGAGGAAGGAGGGGATAGGCATTTGTCAAAGAGGAGTGTGACCCCAGTCCTACCCATTCCTTACTATCGGCCCATCCTCAGAAAGAGAAGAAATGGGCGGGGAGGGACAGTGCCTGGTGTAGGGAGAGGTGGAAGCTCTTGTCCCTGGCACAGACTGCACTTGTGGAGTTCATATGCAGACTGTTACCCTACAGCCTCTAGGGAGGGAACTGTTTGTAGGCTCAGCTATGGCAAATCACAATGTGTTGCTCTGCAGCAAGGGATTTGCTACGGGGTGGGCCATCACGAGGCGCAGGGATGTCATTCACACGCCTTTTCACTCACTTCAGTTTTCAGTGAACCTCTTCCGGACACTCCCGCCATCATCCAATCCCACAGGCGCGGAGTTTGACCCTGAGGAAGATGAGCCTACATTAGAGGCTGCCTGGCCGCACCTTCAGGTGAGGAGGAGGTGGGATATAGATGTGCTGAGTTTATCTCCAGGAGGTCAAGAGTCCGTGTAGTTCTGGAGCCTGCCAGCCCTGCTGGTGGCTGCTTTCCCAGCCTGCAAGGGTTGCTGATATAGGGATGGGGAGAAACCAGGCCTACCACCTGTGGGTCAGAGGTGGCTTGTAGGCAGTGCAGGCGGCAGAGGTGTCCTGGAAACAGGCTGATGGCTGTGTGCAACATTCACCTGCAGATGGCCGTAGTCCCATGTAGCCCCGAGGTAGGCTGGGAGTGAACACTTTACGGGGAGTGAGGGAGTTGTGCCATATTGCCTATGTAAGAAGTAATTCCCAGCAGCGTTAATGTCCCTCCTGAAGGCTCAAGAGCCCTCATCCTCTGGGCTTCAGCAAGCATTGGAGACAGCAGCCTTGTCTCTTTTAGCACTCCTCTCCTTGCCTAGCCCCCTGGGAGGCACATGGAGGAAGAGGACTGCTTGGTGCCGCAGCAAAGCCTGTGCTGGCACTTGCTAACGTGTCTCCTGAATGCTGAATGTAATTCAGTTGCGTTCACTGGGAGCAAACGTGTGACCAGCAAAGACGGTGAACTGGTGGGGAGGAAGAGGGGGAGGGAGCCAAGGATCTTTTCATTAGATGTGTGTCCTGGGAAATAGACTTTCAAACTAAGGTGAAAAGGGTTATGAAGGCAACAGTGAGCATGGTTTAGCAGAGCTCAGCAGCGGAAGGCAGGAGGTAAGCTTATGGGGGTCTCCCCAGACACTTGCACAGGGACGTGTTGTCAAGCAGACAAAGGCAGAACAAGAGCCAGGCACTGCAGAATGAAGCAGAAAATAGAGAGGAAATAAGGTGCAGTTCTGCAGCAGTGGTTAATCACTTCTCACTGCTGCAGTTGACATAGGGATGTAAGCGTCGATAGAAATGGCATGTCCTCAGCACCGGAGCGCTATGAATGCTGGGAAGCATTTGTTTCTCAGAGTTAAGTCAGCAGCAGACAGCATGGACTTGTGGCAAGCGTATGCTGAGTTTTTTGGTCATCCCCTCATTTTTTTCTGTGCTGCTGTCCTTGGCAGCTGAGCTCTACCTGTGAATGGGTGGCCCCATAGCTCCTTCAATTCCAGAGTCAGACCTTCGGGATGCAGCGCACTTGTTTGGCCTAGTGGCCCCTCGGAAGCACCAGGCAGGGTCAGCCCTGGAATGGACTCGTCCTTCTAGGAGGACAGCAGTTGTTGTTGTTATTGTTTCTGTTGTTGTTGTTGCTGCTGCTGCTGTTTCAGCACTAATAGCCTTCTCAAAGCAAGCTGTCCTTTGTTGTCCAAGTGGGACACAGCACACAGCTTACATGGCTTAGTGGGTTCAAGCCAGTCTGGTGTCAGAAGGCAGAGGACACAACGTGTTTTCCTGGGGTCCGTTTTATTTCTCTGCTTTTTTGGTCTTCCTTGGTGTGTCTCAAGGGCTTCCAGTGAAGCCTGAGCCTTTGCCAACTCCTGTGGAGGTTTCTGTTCTTTGTAGAGACAAGGGATGAAGGTGGGAGAAGAATTTCCCAGGCCTAGTGTCTTCATTTGAGTAGGTGGCTGTTGTCTTTGGTGGGACCTGAGGTGATGAGATCTCATGCAGACTTGGGCAGTTATGTGCCACCGCCCCCCTGCCCATCAGAGCAAGGACAGCTGAGTTGATCCCACTGTGTGGGGAAGCACAGATTCCTGTGTTTTCTACGCTCCTACTGGGGCTTCACAGCCTTTCCCTGAATCCTTAGGGAGCAAGAAAACATTTAAAATATGATGTAAACACTGGTGAGAGGATGGGGAGATTTCTAAGTGATCCTTCCTTCTCCCCACACAGCTGGTGTATGAGTTCTTCCTCCGGTTCCTGGAATCGCCTGACTTTCAACCAAACGTAGCCAAGAAATACATTGACCAGAAGTTTGTGCTATCTGTAAGTAATTGTTGCCCCTGCCACTGTGCACCACCTTTGTGAAAGACATGCAGCAGATTTTGGTCAAGGTGTTATGCAAACGGCTTCGTCAGCAGGTGCTTGATGATGTGGGTTTTCTTTTTTCCTGTGTCTAGTCTTGAATGAGCAGCCAGAATTCTCTGTGCAGGGCAAGAGTGTGTGCGAGCTGTGGTCCCTGGAACTCGTCACTCATTGTACAGGTGGAGAGGGGCACTGGAGGCTTTGCAGGGCAAATCTGGGGACACGCAGCTTTGTAGTGTGTGCTGGCCATCACTGTGCTTCCGAAGACGAAAGAAGTGCTGATGGCTCCAGCTTGTGACTAGGAGGCTGCATGTTTCAGGGAAGCGACCACTGTGCTCAGGGTGCTGAAGGCAGCTCTCAACTGAAAGACCTGCTTTTGCTGGGCAGGAGCAGTGCCCGGCGTTGCTGATAGCTTTGTCCAGACAGACAGTATGCAGATATCGACTGAATTTCTCTCCCCGCAGCTACTGGATCTCTTTGACAGTGAAGACCCCAGAGAACGAGACTTCCTAAAGACTATTCTGCACAGGATTTATGGGAAGTTCCTGGGCCTGCGCGCATATGTGAGGCGGCAGATCAACAATATATTTTACAGGTGAGATGCTTCTTAGTGCCACTGGCCTAGTGAGTGAGTGGGACAATCCAGTGAGATAAATTTGGGGCACTAGGCTGTGATTCTCTCTGATCCAGACTGTGATTAGCTAAGTGACTCATTTGTGTCACACTGCTTTGGCAGGGATAGCATTCACTGGTGCTTAAGAGCAGTGAGGACGTGATACCGCTGTCTTCAGCGCACACAGCAAATATTGGGACCTGTGAGCTTTAGCTGATCTGGGGGCAGTGAATTCATTTGCTTCCCTTACTCTTTGCCCTGCCGCCTTGGGAGTTCTGTTATTTGCTAGGAAGCTCCCTGTCTCCGGTGTTTTTCCTTCCTTTTCCTTTTGAAACTATCCAGCGTTTGGCAGTGACCTCTCATTCTTCTCTTCTTGTTAGGTTCATCTATGAAACAGAGCACCATAATGGGATCGCAGAGCTGCTGGAGATCCTGGGAAGGTAAAGGCACTTTTGGAGGTCCCAGAGGGCCCATAGTGAGCGAGACCTCCCAGCCCAGCGTGCCGCATGAGCTGGCAGTGCCTTCCTTCAGCAGTTCTTACAGGAGCCACCTCTTCCGGAGGATCTCAGTCTGACAAAGCACACAGTGGAAGTACTCCCCAGCCTGCGGATAAGTGCAGTGGTAGCCTTGTCCTCCCCAGATTTGTCTCCTGTTCTTTTGAGTTTGAGTCCAGTCACACTTGCTGTCTTCCCTTAGCAGGCAGTAGACGAGCTTCCTCACAGTTCTGATAAGCCTTAGCAGTGGGCAGCCTTCTCCATGGCTTCAGCTGCCCTTTGGTTGGCAGCTGTCTCTTATGCCGCCACCCTCCTGTTCTATAAAATACAAACCTTGAGGACTGACTTGCCTCTGTGCTGGCCTTCTCCAGAGGTTCTGCTTGAGTGTGTGTGGGCTCAGCCTGGCACGGGACAGAGCGGAGCCCAGGCCCCATCAGAGGCGTTTCCCTGCCGTGCCTGCTGAGGAAACACTCTCACTGAGCATGGTATGCAGGTTGGGCCCCAGTGACCACAATTCTTCTGATGGGTGCTTTCTCAAGTGACTAATGAGAGCTAGGGCAAGCCACTGATTGCTTTGAGGTGAGAGATACTGTATTTCTGCTGAGTAAAGATGTTAACGAGACTCTTGTTTCTTCTCAGCATAATCAATGGGTTTGCTTTGCCTCTGAAGGAAGAGCATAAGATGTTCCTCATCAGAGTCTTGTTACCACTGCACAAGGTGAAGTCCCTCAGTGTCTATCACCCGCAGGTGAGAAGTGCTTCACGTTTCCGGGGCAAAATGTGATTCTTGCAAAAGCTGTTGTTCAGGCTGGCTTATAGCTATTCATGGGGCTGCACTACTGTGTTGTACAGAGTTCTTGCTGTTGAGATGTTTTGGGCTCTGCACTACTCCCTTGCTGTCGGTCGTTTGTCCCAGCCTTGCGGTGCCTGGGCCTGTATGTATATGTGTGTGCCTTTTGCCCTGGGGCTGATAGGAGGGTATCCTGCCGTTTCCTGATGACTTAATGCTGTGGCCTGCTTTGCCTCTTTGTGCTGGAAGTTTGTGAAATATTGGGGCCCTGCTGAAGCCAGAGAGGTAAAATTCCAAGCTGCAGTTGTCAGCCTGTGCGCGTGGTGTCACAGTCAGCTGTTAGTCACCGCTGAGATATGCAGAGAAATCAGCGTGCTGGGCTGCTAGGCTGGTATAGAGATTAATTTCTTGCAATTTACTATATGTAATAGAAGAGTGGAGAAGATCAGAACTTGGGCTATGAAGTGAAAAAATATGGGTACTGAGCAGCGATGTCTGTTCTCCCAGCCTTGTTTTTATGGTGCAGGGCTTTGTGATAGTCAGGTTTGTTCCTTCCCATGTGTGCAGCTGTGCTTGCATTTGAATATATTAACCGTGGACCGTTCTAGGTGGCTCAGGTTTTATCCTTTGTATTGCATGAATGTCCTGAGCTCAGGCCCTGCCTACTTGGTCTTGGAGCCTTTGCTTGCTGTCAGAAGAACTGGATTCATTTGGAGCTGCAACTGTCTGCTTATCACACACTCTCTGGAGGGCGTAATGTGACTTCCAGCCTAGGGCGGTGGTGGTGCTTTAATCTCAGGTACACCTGAGGAATTTTGCCTCTAATTTTGCCGTGTTTTTTTCCTACAGTTGGCGTACTGTGTTGTACAGTTCTTGGAGAAAGACAGCAGCTTGACAGAGCCAGTGAGTAACCTTGCTTAACCTCTATGTGTCAGTCACGTCCTAAAAAGCATCATGGCTTCCTTAAAGTACGGCAGGGGTGAAAAAAGGCTAAAGAGACTGGGAGTCAGCTGCGTTGTTCACTGGGTTTGCCTGGTACCCTGTGGGCAGAAGGGGCTGTGCTGCTCATGTGCAAGCCTTTGGGCATTCTGTCCTGAAACCTTCAGGAAGGTGGGTTATAGTCTTCCTTTGTGCTTCAGATCTTGGTGTAGCAGAAGGAACACTATACTGAGCTGTCCTTCCAGGGCAGAGCTTTCAGCTGGTGACGGATGCCACAGAGAACAAAATACATGGCCATCTGATATCTGATGGAACCAGCATGAGCTCACGGGGGCCCTGAAATAGTAAGAGTCCACTCCAGACTGCTGGAGTTGGCTGAAAAACTGTGGGGATAAGGTTAGGCACCTGGAACACAAAGGTCTACTTAGGCAAGCCACTGTTCCTTGACAAAAGTATTGTCCATCTTGCTCTAGCATCACTTTGCTAGCTCCATAGTCTTAAGTCACATTGTAGACACATTTGCCTTCAGGATGTAATGCTGGGAAACAGCAGGTTCTAAAATGTGTGAGCAGTGTAGATGGGGACCTCACATATTCCAATTACTGGCTGCGCAGACCTGCAGTGTTAACTAGGCTATATGCCGGCTTGGCAGAGGGTGCAAGCAGGAGACAAGTGTTTCTCCACCCACTGCAGGCCAGGAAATGTCTTCTACAGAGCTGAGCTTCAACAGCCTCAAAACAGCAGATGGCCAAAGAACGTGTGCTTGTGTCACTGTAGCAGGGAGCACCAGAAAGCGTGAGCATTTTAATGAGTAATGCTAGCTGAGGTCGTTCTGTTCTCTGGCTGAAATGTGTGCGTTCATGGTGAGACTGACTGTGCTCGGTGGAAGCTGGTCAGCTATTGGCAGCTTTCTGGTTCCTCAGCTCTGACACCAGCAGTGCTGAAGCAGACCTCCCAGCTTTTCCTTTAAATGTGGGTCCTCCGTTTCCTGTGTTCCCAAAAGCCTGCTCTGAAACAAACTGCGTAAAGTAGCTTCCTGACCATGCTGAATACTTCCTGTGGCTGACATCCAGCCCAACAACCTCCTGCCAAAGCACTGCAAAGAAGAGAGAAATAGAAACCTGTCAATATTTCCAGGATTCATTTTGCAGCTTATTCAAATAAGAAAGCTCCATAGATTGTCAGTGTTTCCTGGGTAATGGGTTAGTGGCCCCTGAATTAGACACCCAGGTCCGGTTTGGTGCTTGTGGAAAGCGGTGGGATGACACAATTTCATTACCTTTAGTGGGTATTGCATTGGGTCTCAACCAGACATACCAAGGCCATATTGCCGCATGTTGTGTCCTGTTGAAGCATCCTGCCTGTGAAGGTTTTGAATAGACTCCTGAGGTGACTGGGGTTATTGAAATCATGAAGAATTACAGGGTTTCTGCATCAGCAAGGCTCTAAATGCACTAGATGTTCCCATCAGTGCTGGAAGGAGGCCAGATCACTCACTAGGTCTATGCTCACTTAGAGTGGTCCTCCCAGAAGCTTGCTCAGCAGGGCTTGACATGGTAGCTCTTGCGTTAACAGCAGTCTGAATGACTGCCAGGTGAGCAAGGCTTCAGATGTGCTCAGTAATAGTGAAGACAGACTCGACACACCTCGCACCACCTTAGCTGTAGGAGAAATTACGTCTGAGTCACTGAAGCTAACTCTTGCCTGAATGGCAAACTGGCGTAATGACAAACACTGAGGATACCAAACTGTTGGCTTCTCGAGCCTTGAGTTGGTGGAAACATAATGCTCAGATGTTTATAACCTTGCTGTTGTGTTGCCCACTACTGTCCCTTCACTGCTGCGAGCTTCCTCTCTAGTGCTGGCTTCAGGGTCAGGTTGCTGAAGTACACAGAGTTTGAAAAGAGCAACTTCTACTGCCAGTTGTGTGTGAGTCTAGTGTCCACAGAGCTGGCATTTCTGTAAATACCGTACCAATGGCTCCAACAGAGTGAAGGCCTGCAGGATCTTGGATCCTGCCTTTGACTGTGTCTAGAAGCAGATGAGTAGGGAAGGAAGCAATATTAAAAATAAAGAATTAAAATCAAGCGGGATGTAGCCATTCCCCTAGTATATTCCACCAGTATCTTGTAAGCAGTAGTTTACTCAGCCAGAAGTTGCATCTGCATTGTCATATTTCACAGAATCACAGAATGGTTCGGGTTGGAAGGGACCTTAAACACCATCCAGTTCCAACCCCCCTGCCCTGGGCAGGGACACCTCCCACTAGACCAGGCTGCTCAAAGCCCCATCCAGCCTGGCCTTGAACACTTCCAAGGATGGGGTATCCACAGCTTCTCTGGGCAACCTATTTGATTATCACCATTAGGTGTAAACTCCATAAACTTGTCTACTCCCTTCTGGAGTCTGTTTGGAGTCTTGGAAGAATGAACTCCATAATCCAATTACTTTTTTTGTGAAATGATACTTCCTTTTGCTTGTCGCAAACCCATCCATTGCATTTTTTATTGGCCGCTCCCCAGTGTTCAAGCTTTGCGGTGTATTGAATAATGACTCCTCAGCGACCTCCTCCATAGCATTTCCAATTTTATTAGTTGACCTTTCATGGTTGCTCTGCACCATCTGCCATCCGCTACTCACTCTGGTTTGAGCCTTCTGTGTGAAGTTGTGTTTGGGGAAAAAAGTGGCTCTAAGCTTTGTGCTTGTACTACAGAGTCGTAGCAGCCTGGGCAGTGCTGCTGTCTTGCACTCTGCCCAGACTTGGCAGAGTTTGGGCTTTTTGTCTTCTTTCTTCCCTGGTAACCCACCCTGACTTTCTGAGAAAGTCTCTTCTGTTACTTCCTCCCCTCTGTTGTTGTGAACAGACATTTAAAAATTTATTTCACAGCTGGCGTTAACTTTCACCCTCTAACACTGTCTCTGTACCCTCCCTGTTCAGGTGATTGTGGGCTTGCTGAAGTTCTGGCCGAAAACTCACAGTCCCAAGGAGGTGATGTTTTTAAATGAGCTGGAGGAGATCCTGGATGTGATTGAGCCGTCTGAGTTTGTGAAAGTTATGGAGCCCTTGTTCAGGCAGTTGGCCAAGTGTGTCTCCAGCCCACACTTCCAGGTGGGTTGCAGCTCTGGGAGGGGATAAGGCATAGGCTTGTAACCCACTTGGCACGTGGGGGTGATACCACAGCTTTTGGGCTTGTCTTTGTGGATCAGTGGCACGTGGAGGTGTGACCAGGGTGAGTACTGGGGTGATGTGGTGGGAGGCTGTGAGAATCCTCACTACAACCACAGAGCAAGCTCATCCAAAGAGAAAACAAAATGGATCAGTGGAGCCCCTCCTGCTGCACTGTGCTATTCAGCACCATCTATTGCAGCAGGCTGGAGCAGCGGTGCTCTGCCACCTCCTGTTTTGACTAGCAAACATAGAGGAGATCCATCCAGCGTCACCCCGTTGGAGTAAAACCAAGCTGGCTGTATTGGAGGGAGGCCAAGCAAAGAGACAGTGTGCAGAGAAGGTACTTTGTATTATTCTGGTATAGGTGGTAAAGAGCGAGGTATATTGAGAAAGTGCTAGAGTCTGCTTCTTGTTCCCACTGAAGGGAAGCTGGCTGTAGTATCAGGCTAAAACAGCCTCTGTGGCTGGTAGTCTTAAGGTTTAAAATGTCCAAGGTGGTAGAACCTGCTAGTAGCTCCTAGCAGGTGTTCTTGGCTCACTGGTTTAGGTTGCCATGAAGGGTGCCCAGGAAGAAGACAGCTTGCCAGTGAAACACGTGGCTGACCCAGGTATAGATGGGGTGTTAAATAGTGACATAGCCCTCCCCCAGCGTGAGTGTGACTGCACAGTGAGGTAGGCTGGCTTCAGTCTGTCTTTTTGTACAGAGATGTACAAAGTCACGTGTTTACAAGCCAAAAATGAGGACAGTCTAGGTCACGTGCGTATGTAAAAAGTTCGCTGTTTCCTGGAGAGGACTGGAGGAGCCTGATGGAAACCAGCTGGACGTGGATTACTGGTGTGGCAGTGGGAACCAGAGGACTAACATGACCTTTGGGTGTGGAAGGAGCTACCACAGGGAACTAAGGAGCTTGAATAAAGTAGGGTAAAGGCTGGAGGAGAGGCATCCTGTACTTGGTAGCAGCCCTCATCTGCTGCCAGCTTTTTGAAAAACAAGACTGAAAAAACTGGAGAAGGTGCAAACACTTTCCAGCCTAAGAAAATTAACCCCAAAGGTGTCCCTTACAGTCAGGCTGAACAGTCTCTGTGTCTGCAGCTTGTATGAGAGCAAAACCAGGAACTGACTTCTTGGTAAGTCAGAACACCTTGGTGGGGGAGAGTTTTGTCTGAGTGGATTGTGTGTTAATCTAGCAGGTAAAGGCTTTACAAGATCTAATAGCTGGAAACCGAAGCTAGGTAAGTGAACAATACATTAAGGGGATGTAGTGAGTTCTGCATCATCTGAAATATAAAACTGAGACTGGATGTCTCTCTTCTTAGCTTTTTAAGCCATTCTCAAGCTGGTGCTAAATGCAGAAATTAGCCTGGTGATCTGCATTGCCCAGATTTGTGATTAAATATGAAGAATTGTGGTTGAATCTGTCGCTATGTGGAAACTTGTTAGACTTGCTTGTCTTGTTAGAGCAGGATGTCTGCCCCAAGATTTTCCATATTTTCACCCTTACCAAATCAGAGGGATGAATTGTGGGCCTGGTGACTGAAGCATGCTCCAAAGCCCAGAGAGACTCTGTTGTGGGGAGGGCCAGGGAGGAATGGGAGGAATGGAGCTTTACAGAGGACAGTCTGAGGAAACGAAGGAGGCTTGGAGCCAGTCTGAGCTGGGACCTGGAGTGGGTGACATTACCATCCTCAAGTGTTGTGTAAAGGGTGTTGGAGTCATCAGTGTATCAATGGTAGGCTTGCCTAGTCAAGAACCCGAGGTTTTTCCTCAGGAAAGTAAGACGTGTCTGGCAGAGGCTGATGGAAAGAAGGCTGGGTGACAGGGATGAATGGCTTGTAGAAGTTGTCGAAGGTCAGCCCTGCTGCCCGCGCTGTGGGGAAGCATGTACTCCTTGGCTTGGTGGTGGCAAGCTCTGGTCTCAGCACTGCACAGCTTCCCTGTGCACCACAGGTGTTACTGGAAGGAGCCTCTCCAAGGATGGCTTTCTCTCCCACTGCAGGTGGCAGAGCGAGCGCTGTACTATTGGAACAACGAGTATATCATGAGCCTGATCAGCGATAACGCAGCCAAAATTCTCCCGATCATGTTTCCAGCGCTCTACAAGAACTCCAAGAGTCACTGGAACAAGTAGGTCCTTCCGCATGCCCTGGCACTTGCTGTGCATGCAGGATTGCTTGACCTACTAGCGATCTTGGGGCATGCTGCTACAGTGCAATGACGCATGGCGCTCGGTGACACCCGGTGCTGAGCCAGAGGGGTTGTTAGCATGGAAAATTGACACAGCAGACCACAGTGACCTGCTTCTGCCAAGGGGTCAGGCACCTGCAATGACCTGTCTTGGGGCCATTGAGTCTACCCAGAGTTTGGTACCTGCATACCACTAATGCTGCAGGTCTCTTGGAGGTGTGCAGTAGGTTTTCCAGCCAACTTCTGGCTGCTTGTTAAGTAATCATCACCCGTATGCTCTCCATGACCAGAGACCTTGGTTAACGCAGTGCCTGAGTCCTTGCATACAGGAAGAACGGAGAAAGCAGAAGTAACCGGGCAGATGTCCCATGTCTAATTATTGGTCTCTGTGTCTGATTCGTTGATACTCATCTGTTTTATGGTTCTCCCATCAACTTCCTGCTCACCTTTCTTCCCACTGCTTCTTCCCTTGATTCCTTACCTGGTTAATTCAAGTTGTAAAACTCACTTCCTTTTAATAAACTGGCTACAAATACTCAGTCCGCAGCCAAGGTCCTAAAGCCTGCCAGCAAAACCCACAGGAAGACACATAAAAAAGTCATCTTCCCCTATTCTAGAGGGTGTAAAAAAAGCAAAATAATTAATTCTAGGGAGGCTGGGCGAGTCCGGGGCTTAGGAGCGTACTGTGGTAGCAAAGACAGGGTTGTGAGGTGGGACTTGTTTGCAGAGAGCTCCCTGCTGGTCTGCTGTTTGACTGCTTCCTTCTCTTCATTATACCAGGAAGCACGAACTTCAGCCACCAGTTAAAGACCGGGATAGACACAGACATGCAGAGATGAATGTGCACAAACACCCAGTTACGCCCACACGCCCACCAACAGGCACATGCGTGTGCAGACAGGCACACACGTGCGTGCACACACGGACATATGATGTGTGCGCACATAGGCACGTGTGCATGCAGATGTGCACAGACCCTCTCTCGCTCAGCGTTACGGCCCCTCCTGATCAGAGTTTAGAAAAGGACTTCATGTTCTTGTCTGAAACCCTTCACCAGTTCTGTTTCCTTCTTGCACCAGTCAAGATTTGTGATTCTGCTGTTTCTGTCTCCTTCCCAGTGGTACGGCAGAAGTCCTGAAAGTGTTTTCCTCTTATTTCTCCTTGTCTTTGTTTTAGCACTAGACACATCTTCCCAGGGCAGGTTGAGTGCCTCACATTCTCCTCTTCCTTCCCATAGCTTGTCTACTCCAGCACTTTGTCAGACAGCCTGCGTGAGTCCAGTAGGGCTGTAGCGCTCTCTTCCTTATTCCGTCTGTAGAGCTGGCGAGGCACACAGCTCAATCTACTGAGTCTCTTGTCTTTTGCCCCTGGGTCAGGTATTTCAGAGACAGCTTCAGTGCTTGTTTTCATTCCCCGGGAGAGTCCTTGTCCCAGAGAGAGCTCACACACAGTACAAGCTATCCATCCATAAATTGCTGACACAAAGTCAGCGTTTCTTCTGTGGTATTCTTTGTGCAGGTTCCCATCTCTACAGGGCTGCTGAATGGCTCTGTTTTGGGCAGCTCAGTGACAAAGCTGATGACTGAATACCGGGCGGCCCAAAAAAGTCATTGTGCATGTGTGAGGTGAACTGTGGGAGGCACTAAAGCTAGATTAGGTAAAGCCCCCTTGAGAACAGCCCGGAGCAGGTCCCTAGCATCCTTCCTTTCCAGTTTCTAACTGCAAGAAATAAATACGTGAATGCGTGTTTTTGCACTCATCAGTCTGACCACAGTAGAGGAGATCTGTCCCAGTGGTCTTCTCTTTCTTCTCTGTCTCTTTCTCCCTGTGTGATAGTCTCTGCTGTGTTTGTGGACGGGGTTTTCCCATGCTAAGAGCTATGACTGTGTGAAAATCTTTTCTCACATTGCTGTAGTGTATGAGTTGCTGCTGCTGTTAGCTCTTGTCTGCGCTGCTCGTGCTAACTCAGGGCTGAGAACCTGGAAGATACCACCATGACTTGTTCTCCTCTCCTCGTTTCTTCGCAGGACAATCCATGGGCTGATCTACAATGCACTGAAGCTGTTCATGGAGATGAACCAAAAGCTTTTTGATGACTGCACGCAGCAATATAAGGCAGAAAAGCAGAAGTGAGTAAGAGGTTCTTGGCAAGTAATTTGGGCTCGTCATGGAGTCTCCTTGGGGTACAGTAACAGAAGGTAGATGCCAACAGGCAGAGGGGAAAAGGAAAGGTGGTGCGAATCATTTTGTCAAAAAGCAGGATTCCTCAGCAATAACTATGTGTAGGCATGAGAAGAGGTAAAACATGTGCCCTGATAAAAATCCTTTCAGTTCTGATGAAGCAGGTAGCTTAGAAAAGAGTGACAAAGTTTGCTGGGTCACGAGGAAATAAATTGCAATGTAGAGGATACTCAGCTTTGCAGAGACACTTATGCTCTGCCTTGGAAATATTTACTGGTTCGTATATGCCGTAGTGCCGCCAGTGGAATCCTGCTGCTTTACTTTTCTGAAGAGCTTCGCTGCAGTGGGCGTAATGCATCTTTCATGCCACAGGACGCTTTCAGTTTTCCAGTAATAAAGATGGAATAATATCTGGAATTTCAAACAGCAGGTGGTGGGGATAAAATCTGAGCTCCGCAAGTACCTGTGCCATGTTGCTGTGAAGAGGAAAAAAAATCCACTTTTTCTGCTTCTTCATGCGGGTTTTGGTGCTTGTATGACTTGCCTTGGTAAGATGAGTCAGTTCAGTAAGCTAGAAGGAAACTTTTTTTTTTTTACCCTGGGTCTGTTTTCTGCTGACTTAGTGACATAAAATAATGCTTCTCGTTCCTGGATGAGCCGGGGCTGCCACAAGGGTGGCGGTGGGGTGAGCAGGGCTAACCCTTGCTGACAGTGGGGAGCTCTGGGATACATTGAGTGGTTTTGTGAAATAGTAATAAATAACAGAGTTGAGATATGAATCAGAGCTTGGGGGTGGGTAATCTGCATATGGAGAAATTAAGGTTTTGTTAACACCTAAATTGGGAGCAAGCAGGACTTTTTTTTTCCCATTCTAGGACATTTGTAAAGCCCACAAATGTCTGCACGTATATTTTAAGTCACAGTGAGAGCACGTTTACTATGAGACCTACCTGGAGTTTCCATCAGGAGCTTTTTCTACCTGTTTAGCCTCTACACATGCTGACCTGCTGACAGTGACGGTTCCCAGCATTGGTGCGTGGCTGATGGAGGATTGTTCTGGAAAAGGTCAAGGAAGCAGCCCAGAGCCGTCCAAGAAATGGACAGCTAGAGCTGCAGAGTTAACATGAGCTAACATCTGCTCATGTTAAGATGATTTTTTTTTTTCCTCTAGTGCTTAATGATGCTTCAGAAAACCTTGTATTGGGGTTTTTATCAAGGATAAACCTTTTGCTCTCCTAGATAACCGAATTTGGTAAAATGTCAATTGAAGGCTTGGTGGGCGGGATGTAAAAATGTCTTTCAGCTGAATCCGAGATGAGTTTACCTATGGTGAGCATGATACAATTCCTCGGCTAAGTGGGATTTCCCTGCCACAGAGACCCAGCTAAGGAGGATGTTCTGGGTGAAGACAATAAGGCTCAACTCTCTTGTCGCTAGCACAGCATTAGCAGCTGTTCCTGGCATGAGAAATGTAAAAAGGTCTCCCTCTGAAGGGATGCTAGAGCTGGGAGAGAAAGTTGTGAAAGGTCTGTAGGGACTAGAGAGGGAAATTTGTGGCAGAAGGGAATGGGGTAGGACAGCAGGCTGGGGGGAAGAGCAGCTTGTCTGGGCAAGGAGGTAGAAAGGAGGTAGAGGCTTTGGGCACAGGTACAGTGAAGAGCCGGGGGGTTGGTGGTACTGTTATTCTTAATGTCTTAATACTTAATGGATAGTAGGAATGGGATAGGTAAAGAGAACAAATTAGAGGAGTGAGGAGATCGGGGTTTGTTGGGCAAGGGGCCTGGGACTGGACAGGACGTAGGACAATGGTGGGGGAAAGAGCGTGCACTTGGGAAGGTGAATTAGAAACCTGGGTTTACTAGAGCAGTATGCCCGAGTTCTTTACTTAAGTCCATTGTGAAAATATCATCTTTTCCTTCCATGTCTTTAAAATACCCAAGAAATGTAAGCAAATCTATGTGCACTTAACACTGCGGCTGCATGTTCTGGAGTGTAATAGAATAAGTCATTGCTGGAATGAACGGGGTTAGAAAAAGCGTGTTTCAGAGGCAGGAGAGCGTTGCTTAGTGCTGTCTCCCTGGTGGAACGAGACCGTTTCGTAGCTGAAGAGTCTGCCTCAGTGTTTGGAGTGCCATTCCTGCGCTTCCCCTACCTGCTCTTCTGTCCGCAGAGCGCTGTGACCTGTTCTGATGAGCGGCAGGTCCTGTTGCCTCCCTTTCAGTGGAGAAGACACGCTGCATCCGCAGCTCGTTTCTGCTGCCTCCCTGGCAGAGCTGACTGCAGGCCATGCCTGTCGGCGGACAGTGACGTGGCATTGCAGTCAATTGCCGTTTTCTTTTCAAACACAGATACTTCAACCAGATAGAAATGGTACTTTTTTTTCTTTTTTCCTAATAAAAACCTGTGAGGCTGTGATGTCGAGTGCCTCCGGAGTAAAGCAGTGTGCCGAAGGGAATGCTGGCTGGATCACTGTAATGCAAGACTGACCTTTAACTGTGTGATGCCTTGCTTTTTCCGCAGGACTTCAGCCTTATTCAGTGAGACTGACGTGTTTGAAACACTGAGGCTACTTAAGCGTAGACAGAAAAAGGGAGAGAGACCTATGAAGTGTTTTCCCAGTGAGCCGATAGAGACCTTGTGCTGTGAACTAGGAAATAGCGTG
Source organism: Larus michahellis (assembly GCF_964199755.1). Taxonomy (NCBI): domain Eukaryota; kingdom Metazoa; phylum Chordata; class Aves; order Charadriiformes; family Laridae; genus Larus; species Larus michahellis. The sequence continues at coordinate 14,828,761 of NC_133898.1, read as the reverse complement.
TGTGGGAAGGACTGCACGTGCAAAGAGTCAGTAAACGTGAAGCGGTGAGAAGGAGAGAGCTTGTAGGTACACAACTAGGCTGCAACCAGATGTTGAGAAGCCTGCTCAGAAAAGGCTTAGCCATGGTTTTTAATTAGTTACTGTGCCTACAAGTGACGTGCCAGCTGAGGCCTGTCACTGCTGCGCCCCTGGCTGGGCGGCTGCAGCCGAGGCTGGTCATGGAGGGACGGAGTCTTCCTGGGACACGTGGGGAGGCTCTCTGCTGTTCAGTGCAGGTGGACTGACTGCGCCTTACTAATCTCCCCAGACATCTTGAAGCTGTTTGAATTATCAGAACCCTTCGGAAAACATTGGGGAGGTTGGGGCAGGTAGATAGTGTCTTGTCCCGAATGTGCCCTTCTGTAAAAGTGTGAGGTCCTCAAACACTGCCTTTCAAGGAGCGTGGTGTCAACGTGCCCTGGGGCCACCCTGGCACTTGACATCTCTCTGGTAGCGGCTACCTTGCCTCCTCCTATGTAGGCCACAGCAGTGGGAAGGAGAAGATACCTCCCAGTATAGCCCTTCTTTCCCGAATGTCCTGCCAGTGGCTTCCTCATACTGTCATGAAGGGAGCTCATGAGGTCCACATCACCTAGAAAGGCAGTGGCCTTCATGATGTCAGGGCCTTTGTGGACAGACGTGTTGGTCTACATTTCCAGTGGCAAGATAGGAGTAATATGTATGTTTCTGTTTACCAGGCAATTAAAAAGGATTCTGGAGAAATTGGGGATGAGGCAGCAAAGAGCTAGCAAAGATCAGTACTAACTCCAGGTCACAGTCCCCTGCAGAGATCTCCAGAGCTGTCAGAAATTGAGGTGTGGGTTATTCATTAGGGATTTGGTTTGTTGGAGTTTTTTTTGACTCTCTGTTCTGTGATGGAGCAATCTGCTGCTTGAGTGCTTGGCAGCTTCATTCTCATTTTTAGCCTCCTTTCTTACAAAGATTTCAAGAGTGTGAGGTGATTACAGACTATAAGAACTTCCTTAGCGTGGATAGATAGGGCACTAGTAGCTGGGATGAAAGCCAAGTAGTTAGTTAAAATCATAAATAAAGCAGAGATTTTAGTGCAGATGTTTAAAATGTAGAAGAGAATAACAAGGAGCGGTGGATGCTCACCTCTGTTTGCAGGGAGCCTTCCCTGGGATTTACAGGTGGCCCAGTTGAACGGTCACTTAAGGTCTGGGCCAAAATCTGTGCCAAGTTCAAGAGCTGCGTCTGGGAGTTTGGGCAGCTCTCTGGTGTGTTATGGCCAGAGAGAGAGAGGGAACTGTGGGCATTTGGGCCCCAGCTCTCTTGGAAATGGCAGTTTGTCCCTCTGCATCTGTGGGGCACCAGGGAAATGTGTGTTTGACATCCAAACTGGTGTCATCACTTTACTCCAGAAACCGGTTGCTCTGGTCCACTCCTGCAGCACAAAGCCAGAGAAAAAGTACCTGTGCGGCCCAGTGCTGCCACCCCGTGCTCTGAGGTGGGCGAGGAGCGTGCCTGCCTACCTCCTGCTAGCTGCCCTGTGTCCCCTCTTCTTGCCACATCTCACTTGTAGGTAGGATTAGGGGTCTCTGAAGGACAGAGCAGCTCTCCCTCTCGCCTGCACTTTTCCAGTGTCTCTTGCCTTTGTTTTTCCAGTGAGCGAAAGCTGCACTTTCCCCAGGAGTTCACACTTGCGCTCTCTCTCTCTGCAGGGGAAGGTTCAGGATGAAGGAACGAGAAGAAATGTGGCAGAAAATAGAGGAGCTGGCCCGGCTGAACCCCCAGGTGGGTAGCAGCAGGACCTAGGGTGAATGAGATGAGAATGTTGGGGGGGGGGTCTTCACCTGCTTCCTCAGCTCATGAGAGCAGGCTCTAGCACCTCATCTCAGTCCTGTGCACACAGCTGTAGCTGCGGTCTGTCCCTCCCAAAACCCAGTGTCTTGGGGATGCTGGCAGTGTTTTACCAGCCTGGTCCCCTCCGTAGCACTGACCTCTAAGTAATGCCTTAGAGAGCATGTACGTGTTTCTCAGCTGTGGCTGCTGCACATGCGGTGTGCGGTGGCTCAGAGGGCACAGGCAGGAATGGGTAGGAGAAGATGCTCCTTTCCTGTCTGTGTACCTACTGCCACCTTTGCGGGTGCCAGAGAGGGCGGCTGGAAGAAGCGTGCCGTGCTGTGTTGGGATGCTGGGGGAGAAGGCTTGGTGTTGGATGGCGTGCTGACTCTCCGGCTGTCTGTGTTATCTGCAGTACCCCATGTATTACGCACCTTCATCATTGCCTTCTGTCTGCTGTATGGAAACGGAGACCCCGACTGCAGAGGATATACAGCTACTGAAGAAAACGGTGGAGACGGAAGCTGTGCAGGTGCGTAAAGTGACTAGGGTCCTTCCACAATTACTCTTAGACCAGCCAGGACATCAGCATAGTCAGTCCAGGGTCCAGCAGCCACAACTGGCTCTTTCCAAGTGTTCTGAGGGTAAATGCCCCTACTGTCATCCCTGATCATTAGAGATCAACCTGTAGTCTGAAGAGTGGAGTTTATCTAACCTTCCCACTCTGGAAAAAGTGCAAGTGGGACTTTTCTGTATCCTTTTGGTCTGTGTTTGGCTCTCAGCCTGTTCTGCAGCATGCTGCAGCGTCACCTAGCATGTCCTAGAGCAGTTGGAGTCAGAGAATGGGGAGGATGGAGGGGTGAAGGGGTTTGCTGCTGATTCCTGACTCCTTTGGTTTGTCTGTAGATGCTGAAAGACATTAAGAAGGAGAAAGTTTTGCTGCGCCGGAAATCTGAGCTTCCTCAGGACGTCTACACTATAAAAGCCCTGGAGGCCCACAAGAGAGCAGAAGAGTTTCTCACCTCAAGCCAGGAGGCTCTCTGACGGGCTCAGGAGCTGGCCCGGGAAGCTCTGCCCCATCCCTTTCCCCCAGGGGTCACGGAAATGCACTCGGTTCTCATGTATAAATAAGGAATGAACATGGTGAGCTGTGCCTGTCCTCCACTCCATCCACACCCCTCCAGGGTAGATCTGGTTTTACGTTATAACTTGTATCTCACCACTGTCACGTCCTCCCGCTTTTCCTCCTTCCTCCTGCCTTTCCACCTTGGGTGTGCGTGCGTGAAGGGAGCCTGCCTGAGCTGCGGTTGTGTCAGCCCGGGCAGGAGTCGCTTCATTTCCAGGTGCCTCCTGGTTCTTACTCTGCCTGGAAGCCAGAGCCTTGCTGCCCTGCAGCACGGGCTCCGTGCTGGCCAGAGGCTACCGCGCGTGGCTCAGCATGCTGCTACAAGCCCCAAGTGCCCATCTCTGCCATGCCTGCCATGCTGCCTGCGCAGCCAAGGCCTGCGGCGGTCAGAGGTCAGGCTGAGCTGGGGGCAGGAGCGTGTGGCAGAGTTTGTGGGGGCTCTGCTGCCTCTTTGCCCTGCCTTGGGGTGCAGCTCTGCAGCTGGAGGGTCTCACGTACAGCGGAGGAGATGTTTGCTTCCACCTTTCTTTTGCTTCAAGCCCCTTGTTCTGTTCCCCTGTCAGTGGAGTGGGGGTTCAGTGCTTCGCCACCCCCAGTAAAGCTGGGTGCAAGCACTACATACTACTGCAGCCCTGCCTTTAGAGCATCCTTAGAAGCTCTCTTGTGGGAAAGTGAATTCCTTCAGCTGTTTGTGTTGGTCCGTGCTGACTCGTCTCCATCCCGGTGTCTTGGGTTAATTGTGGGCCCAGAATTAACTTCCCGCTTCGTAGCAGGTGTCAGCCACTGACTTCTGCTTTCCTCCTCTACCTGCTCAATTAAAATACTCCTGCAGCTCTCCCTTTGTCGCCGTATCCCATCCTTAGCTCTGCAGTGGCCAGGGTTTCTAGGAAGCTTGCGCTGCTAAAGTCATTTCTGCAAACTAGTGGAAGCAACGGATACACATTACGGGGCCAGGCTGAGTTTGTGAGTGTTCAGTTGTCTCCTCTTCATGATCAATGGCTAGGTGCTACTGCTGAATTGCTTCCGTGGGTGCTCTGAGCAAAGTTCACCTCGCCCTGTTACTTTGGCACCTGCTGTGGCCCGAGGCCCTTGTTAGTTATCGTACGGTGCATCAGGGACTTGTTGTGCTAATTTAGCATTTAGAGCGCACTTGCTGATAGCCCAGGGGGTTGCGCAGCACGTGGGTGCTACTGTGATCTGGCTTTCTCCCCTACCTTTCCTGGTGCCGATTCAGAGCCAGGCCACGGTGCCACCTCAGAGAGACCGGCTTCCGATAGAAAAGGGAGTCTTCCTTGCTTCTTACCTGCTGCGCTTGCTTTCTTGACACATAAGCTTAAGTGGGTTTGCAACAGCGCAGGGAGTTTATGGGGTCGGTGCTAGTCTGACGCTGCTTTGCAGCATCGTGGGATGTTGCAGAAGATCCTGGTGTATCTGCTTGTCCTCACCAGTAAATCATTCCCAGGTCAGAGGTTCATCCCCTCTGCTCTTACTGCTGGTGGGCAGCACGTCTTTCTTCCAACCCAAACTAGGCTGTTTTTTCCCTGTGTATCCCGTAGCCCTTGCCCTGTTTAGCTCTCTTTCGGTTCGGCCCTCGTTAGGCATGCCACCATCTCTCAGGAGCAGCTGGCAAGCGTGAATATGTGCGAGATCACCCACAGTCACGCAGGACCCCACCTCCCCTCCGCTTCACGCAATGGGCCAGTTCATCAGGAGACTTACGAAACACCTCAGGGAGGTTATTGCTTATTTTGAACATTAGTCCGAGCTCATGGTCAGCTGCCAATCAATTACCTCACGCCTGGCACAGCATGTAGACGTGCACTGGGTGATGCCGGATGGCGCACAGGAGCGGCAGGCGCCTCTGGGCACAGCGGAGACGAGGACTGCCACGTGCCACCCGCAGCAGGGCTCGGGCTGGGGAGGACGTTTCTCCCCGTTGCAGTACAGGCTTTCCGACTCGTCCGCTTAGCGTTGCGTTATCAAGCCGCCACCTCATTTATTATTTTTTTTTTTAGAGTGCTACAGCATGTGTATGCCCTCACTCGAGCCTGCTTGCTGCTAGGCAGTGGCTGCCTTTCCCTGCTGCGGGCTGTTCTGCTTGCGAGAAGGAACAGAGACTTCTGGTGCGCAGAGGCTGTCGCTGTCCTGCAGATGGTCTGTCTCTGCCGGCAGCCCCCGAGGGACGCTGCCGGCGTTGTGCCATGTGCCGGGGCAGGACTGTAATGCATCACAACTACGTGCTGTACGGCTTCGATGTTCTCATAGCTTTGTGTGTCTTGTTCTGGGTCAGGGAACTTAGGCTTAGTACCTTCACATGGCCATTAGTTTGCTGCCTATTCATTCCAGTGTCCTGGACATCTAAGAAGGGGACCATGTGAGAAAGGGAGGGGGGGGGGGGAGTGTGTTCACCCTCTCTGCCACACGTACTGCTCATACGCAGACCTGTGTCTGCCACGCTACAGCTGCCCCTTGCTCAACACTTGGTTTCTAGCGTTAGTGCTGCTCATTTCTGCCTCTGCCTTTCCCCACATCAGCCAAATGGACAGAACTGGAGCTGCCTCTTCCACTTCACCTGGCTCCCTCCTCCCGAGGGAACAAGCAAAACTAACTACTGCATTCACCCCCTGGACACAAGTATTAAGCTGCTTACAGTTCATATGTACATATGGTGTACTTTATTTTCAGTAGAGCATTACATAGTATGAAAGTGTTGGATTTTGTACAGATGTCCCTGTATGTACAGAACTAAATAAAACCAATCTCTTGGAAAGACATATTGGACTCCACCTCTGGTATTCCAACACACAGCCCCTGTCCTGGGAGGAGGGGCCCTAGTGTGGAGAGGGACTTCTCCAGCACTGACAGCGCGGGAACAAATCCAGTGTTTGTCCCAAGGGAATCTGGGCAAAGCCAGCCAAGCCCTCTCCCTCCACATGCACACAGGTATGGAAACCGGTTGGGCTCCTCGGAGGCAGAGGAAGCCAACACAAGGACATCACAGTGACTTACGCGCCAGCCAGAACCAGGAAAAAGGAGCAGGAAGGGCGGTCGGACGACGTCAGTGGGAGAAACTGGAAGGTCGATGGTGGCGAGTCCCATCACCACTGGGCTCCGGGTCAGCAGGTGCCCGCCTGGCGGAGGGAGGGCTGGGGTCAGCAGCCCCCGCGCCGCAGCTTGCCCTTCACTTCCACTCGGGCTTGGGGCCACCGAGGCTCTGCCGGGCCTGCAGCGTGCGCTGCACCACGTCCTTCCACTGGTCCTCAGAGATCTGGCTGGCCCAGGCGGGGATGCCCAGGGTGGGAAGCTTCACGCCGGCCATCGTCCTCTTCACCAGCTCCACATGCTCTGGCAACAGAGAGGGCGTGAGACCGCGGCCGAGCCCCGGGGTCGCGGGGGGGAGGCCCGGCCGGAGACGCCGTTACCTGCATCCATGGGGATGGAGCTGCGACTGCTCTGGGCCGCAGCGCCTTCCCCCACCGCCGCCGCCTCCTCCTCCTCCTCCTCCTCGCTGTCCGCCGGCGGGTCGGGCAGGTGCAGCCTCAGCATCTGCAGAGAAAGGCGGGCAGCGGCGGGGGGGGGGCAGTCGGGACCGTTCCCCGCCCGCTCTCCCCCAGCCCCGGCCCGGCGGGAGGGCCGGCCGGTACCTGCAGCCGCTCCTGCAGGCCGGGGCCCGCCTCGGTGGGGCCCGCCTCGCCGGGGCCCGGCTCCGGCTCCTGGCTCAGCGGCTGGTACAAGTACCCGACGCCGCCGCTGCCGCCTTCCTCTTCTTCCTCCTCCTCCTCCTCTTCTTCCTCGTCGCCGCTCCATCCCGCCGCGCCGTCGGGGGCCTCCGGCGGCCCCGGCTCCTCGGGACACACCCGCTCCGGCCCCATACTCCGCGCCACCGCCATACACCGGGCGCGGCGCCGGAGGAGGTCCCACCGCCGCCCGGAAGCGCCGCCGCCGCGGGGCACTGTGGGTGTTGTAGTCCTGGGGCGGGGGGGAACCCGCCGCCCCCCTCCCCTGCCGCCCCCGGCCCCTCCAGGCGATGCGATACCGTGTCCGTCCGTGGGGCCGGCGCAGCGCGGGGAGGGGGGGGTCTGGGCCCGCGGAGGGGCAGGGCGAGGCGCTACCCCTGGGAGCGGTGGGGCCTGGACCCGGCGCCCTCGGAAGGGCCCTGCGGGGCCGTGCCGCCCCGGCGGGGGAGGGCGCCCGCCGTCCAGGGCAGGCGGGGCGGTGCCGGACTACAAGTCCCAGGGAGCGGCGGGTGCGGCCGTCGGAGCGGTGCTGCCGGGCCGCCTTCCCGCCGCCAGGTACAGGGCTGGGGCTGAGGGGGAGCGGGGGCTTAGGGGGACTGGGTGCCGGCGGAGCTGTGTGGGGGACCGGGTGGGGCGGGGGTGGGCTGGAGCTACCGCCGAGCTCCCGCCGTGAGGGCAGGGCCCGCCGCCCTCCCCGGTTGCCCTCGGCCACGGGGCGGCCCTGAGGGGTCCGTGTGGGGGGCGCTGCCCCCCGGGGACTGGCGGGTCCCCACCGGGGCTCCCGGCCCTGCCGTAACCGCCTTCGGGCCCTCCCCGCTCCGCCCCCGCGGGGCCCGGCCGTTGTAGTCCGTTGAGGCTCGCACCCCCCGGGCTCGGCCGCGTTGGTGGTCTCGGGGGCTCCGCGCCTGGGCCTTCCCGGTCCCCGGCAGAGCCCAGGCCGGCACCGGTGAGCCCCGGGGAAAGGCTCGGCTCCTCCTCGGCTGTCACCTCGGCTGCCCTCAGCCCGCTCCCGCCCGGGGGCGGCCGCCCTCGGCACGGCACAAACAGCTTGACCAGAGGCCGAGGCAAATTCCTGGCGGGGGGGAAACAGCGGGGGGGAAACGGGGGAGGGGGGGATGTGTGTGTGAAGGGATACCTGGGCACGCTCTGTGGGGAAGCGGCGGTGGGGTTTGGGGGGCAAGGTGAGGAAAGGGAGAAGTCCGCTGGGTAGGTGCGGAGTTTCAGCTGGGCTTTTGGGCAAAAATCATCCCGGGGTGGGCAAAACATACGGGCAAAAATAAGGAGGGGGTGCCGCTGCCCGCAGGGAGGGACAGCGGGATAAATTTCTGCCTGAGCAGGGTGGTTCCCCTGTCTAAGGTGAGCTTCCAAATCCTTCTCGGTTAACGAGCTCGGGGCCGGGGTGAGGGGGGGGGGGGTGGGATGTCTGTTCTAGCACCGTCTCATTTACGGGTGCTGGGATTGCGTTTCCAGCATCCAAGCCGCTGAATGTGCAAGCTTGCAGTTTCACACTGCCTTAGCATAAATAGTCAAAGCATCAGATAAATGTCAAGCACGAGTGAAGAAAGCGGGTTGTTCTCGTGCTGTCGCTAACAGTAAGTTGGATGTGCTTGAAATAGAACGGTCTATATGGACTGCTGTGAGCTGCCCGGGCTATTTTAAGTGTTACTAAACCTTGCGGCTGGCATCTTTTGGGAGACGGGACCGAGGCGGCCACACGGTAGGATTTGCTCTCCGGAGAGACTTTGCAGGGGCATTAGGCTGCTCTGCTTGGGGTGGTGCTGTCATTCTGGGGGTGACAGAGCGAGACCTTGAGAATCTGGGCCAGTTTCTGCTGGGTTTCTCCCCCTTGCTGTGGGAATTGACTGCAGCAAGGCTAATCTGAGCAGCTTTCGGAAATGGCTCTAGGTTTCTTTCTGTGTGCGTAGAGGAATGAGGCAGCCCAGTGAGTTCTTTGTGCGAAGAAGTGGATCCAAGGATGTGTGTTTTTGTTCTAAGATTATCATCTGGCTGCTGTACTTGGAGATGGTCAGTAGCTTTCTACCTCGAATGAAATGTTTCATAGTTAGTTGTAGGGATTGAAAATAGAAAGTCTAAAGCAAATAGAACAAACAACTGAAAAATCTGACTGTAAAACATGATTTTATTTTTTTTTTTAATTTTTTTTGCCCCCCCCTATCTATGCCACTTTACTCAAATCACCACAGCAATTTTGGGAGGTGTGCTAGTGAGAAATCATTGAGTGATTTTTCTGGTGATCTCAGGTGGCTCTATGCTACGCTGGTAGACTCTCGATAGGTATAAGCTGGGGCAGTTAGGATGACGGTTGTTCTGGGCGTTGTGTGCATCTTCGGACAACAGCACGGCCAGAGATTTGGGAGTGTTGTCTGTAGGTGCTGTATTTGAAGAACACAGAGCTGACTTAAAATCTGGTTGTTTCCTTGCTTAGCTGGGAAATGCCCCAAGTGAATTGCTGCGCTCCCCTTTGCTGGGTGTCGGCGCTGATGAAGAGCAAGGGAGGTGTTGAAGGGCGTCCATAGCTATTTATCTGCTAACAGACCTGTGAGCTTCCACTTGTGGTCAGGTGTCACGCCTGACTGCAGTGACGGAGCCAGTCTGTGGTCACCACGCAGCAGTTGTTGCACCACTTACTCTGGAAGGGTGTACCTGGGCTTGTGGTGCTGCGCACGGTCAGTGGAGGGCTTCAGGCATTTCTGTGGGACCACAGCAGGTTGTTTTGAGCGCTCTTTAATTTTAGCCTCCCTGTGCTTAGTGGCACAGGAACAACTCATTGCTGTGCTCACTTCATTTCCAGCGTCATCAGCGTCGGGTACTTCAACAGCAGGTGAAGTGTAATCTGATTTTTAAAAGCATTCTTATTCCTGGCAATTAATGACAGGACCCACCAGGGTCCTATCAGGGTTTCAACCCAAATTTCTCTTTGTTCTCTGTGTTTGCTTGTAACCCTGGATAGATTATGCCAGACCAGGGAAATGGGGAGTTGTGAAGGTCATGTGATTGCTGCCTGTGTAAGTGCAAAATGAAATGAAAAGTTCTATTAGTTTTTGGAGAGGCGAAGTGGAGAGCTGGTGTGTGTGTGTCAGTGAAAGCAAGCATTGGCTTCAACAGAAGCACGTGTCCTTCTGTGGAGAGACCCCGAGTGTGTGTGTATGTGTGTGTCCGTGGTCGGGATGCTCAGTGCTTCGCTTCTCCCAGCTGAGGCTGGGGGCGGAGAGGCAGCCAGAGCTTCCTGATCTAAGGTGAGGGAGCGTATGCCGAGCTAACAGAGCATGTGGGAGTACAGTTTCATTGGTTTTGTTTCATCTAGAAAATCTTTAAATGTCTTCTCTTGTTGTGTAAGGAACTTGTGCTTGTTTTGATGGAGCTTTGTGGTGTCCCTATAAGCATGCGGTCATAGTTGCTGAGGACGTTTGGGCACGGTTCCAGCTGGACATGCTAAATCAGTCAAAGGAGATTCCTCAGACCTTCAACCAGCTTCTGCTGTGGACACAAATGAACCGCGGAGGCTGCTCTAAAAGAGGTGCAGCTCTGGGGAGGAGAGGGGTGGCTCAGCAGGGCCCCGAAAAGGGACACATGCTTAGCTCAGCGCCTGCACGAATCCCTGTAGAAGGCAACTCTCCTCTTAGCCTGATGATTTTTGGCAGTAGCAATAACTTCTGTGACTTAAACGATTCAAGCTTAATTTTTCTGCGGTGTGAAAGCCCTTCCTCTGATCCGTGTTGAAAGTCAGCGTCACTAACCGTCCCTTTGGTTTGCAGTGCGGAGTGAAAGCACCTGGTTTGCCTGCGCTGGCACAGGTACCGCCTCCTGCAGCCAGTGCCCTCCCGGTTCTCTGGCCCAATTCGCCTCTTATCAATATTTCTGCGTTTTGTAGCCTACATCCCTGTTGCCAGTGTCCTAAATGTGAAATCACAAAATGTGTTTTGCGTAAGTTAGCATTGTACACTTTGGCAAAATTGTTAGTAAGTTGTTTCATATCGGTTTTGTTGTTCCCCTTTTCCCCCCTGGCCGTACCCTGTGTCATCTTTAAAGAAATCTAAGAAACGCTGCCTAATGTCAAGTGTATTAATGCCTTCTATTAAGAAGTCCTCATAGGAATGAGGTCAGAAAGTGGTGTATTTATTTCCTCGTTTATATCATATAAATTGTTGGAAATCAAAACCTGAAATGGAACTTAAGAGGGTGCATAGTTGCAGGACAGAAAATAAACACACTTTTTGAGGAAAAAGTTAACTTGTATTTGCAGATAGTGCAGAGAGGGGAATTGCAGGAGGGAAGTTGACTTTGGGACAGAAGACTGCTCTAATGAAACGATTTCCAAAAAAGGCAGGAGAGGAGAGGCTGGAGCCAAGCGCAGAAAGCACGGGGAGGAGTGGGGCGTCCTGGGGAGATGGGGCTGTGCAGGGAGGAGAGCAGGGTGGACTTGTGCGTGGCCAAAAAGGGGAGAACAAGTGCTTGGTGAAGGCCGGAAGACGTGACAGTTTCAGGGTTGGGTTATGGCCAGTGGCAGAAGAGGAAGATGGAGTCTGGCTGGATGTTTTTGTTACAGTGTAGAGAAGAGCACTCGGGTTTGGAAAAACCCCGGGCAGCTTGTTAAATCCTGTGTTTTCCTTTGCCTTTTAATACATGATCATGTAAGGATTGCTTCACGCTGCTGATCTGTTTTCTTTTTGTAAAGTGGATGAGTGTTTCTGCGTGCCCTGGATCTGACGAGCGGCAGCGAGAGGCTGTGCTGGCTGGGCTCTGTGTTTGCTCTGAAGGGGTATCCCCGTCCCAAGCCAAGGCGAAACCTCAACCCCATCACCTCCCGGGTCTGCATACCACCGCTTGCCTCCTGGGAAGGGCTCACCTCTGGAAAAACCTTTCCCAAGAATTGTAATTGTAGGAAACAACACTGCAATGTTGTTGCTACAACATCATCACTTCCTACAGTGTAACCAGCTGGGCTTTGAGCTGCTGCCTCCCAGTTCCCCAGACTAAGGTTTTAGGATGTACAGCCTTCGTTTCCTGTCTTCCTATGACTAATCTTAATTATGAAGTTCTTCAGGCAGTGTAGCTGGCTCCTGTTGGGGTGGAAGAACCAGTGTCCTGCTCTGGCAGCAGCCTGCTCCTTGGCACGCAGATCGAGTGGGCTCCCAAGGGTGAAGAAGAGTTTTTCCCAGCCTTTCTGGCAAAAAAGGCAAGCGTCTTGGTACGATGCCTGCCTGCCATGCCAGGCTGCTGTGTTCCTCTACCCCAGGAGGAACCAGGGGGAGAACTTGGAAGTAAGAATCATCCTCTTAATTTTCCAGGATGGGGCTCAGCCTGAAGGGTGTTGAAAATATTGACACTGGCAATAAAGTCCAGTTAAGCTCCTTGAGGAGTCTCTTACAGAATCACTTAACCAAGAAGTGATTTTGAGGAAAATATTGGTTTGATTTTTTTTTTTTTTTCCAGTGATAACTCATGACTGAGGCAGGAAACAGATTTAGAAATGTGGAGCCTTCAAAATAGCCCGAGAGGTGACTTTGGTGGTCTCCATGGAAACTCATCCATTCTGTAGCTTTGCGGAGGATTTGTACAAGAGCTGCTGCCTGGCTTAAAAAAAAAAATCAAACCCTGACAAATCTGAATGTGGGGTGGTCAAAGACATAGAGTGAAGCATGGCCTGTAGCAGAGGGGGGCTGTTCCTGGGCTCTTCTGGAGCAGCTCTGCTGGAGAAAAGCTCCATGTGACTTTCTGGGTTGCTGACTGCAATTTAGGTTAAAGTGGTTGCTGGAAGCAGTGGCTTCGCAGGAGGGATTCCTTGGTCTGCGCTCGCCTGGTACAAGTAGGACTGCAGCATGCTCTCTGTTCAGACTTTGCACATGTCCTGTTGCCGTAACTTTCAGGTACAGACCATGCCCTGACTGCCAGTCTCTATCTTGGGAACAACTTGAAAAAGAAATAACTTTTTAAAAAGGAACTACTCAAATTTTGCTGGGATTTAGGAGTTCCGGAATGAGACGACTGGTTTCTGGATGTGGTTTTGAACCAGCTGTAGAACACATGGCTGGAGCTGGAAGCCTGAGCTCTGCTCCACACCAGGAGCTCCCTGTAGGGCTGCATCTCTGGCTCTTTCTCCAAGTGGGGATAAAATAGAATTGTGCAGGTGGGCCAGATGCTGCGGTGATCGGGCTGCTGACGGGCCATAGGGGTGCCTGGTTGTGAGTGGTGGTTCCGCTTGGCTGAAGGGCCGGGGGAGGCCTGGTGGAGCAGAGCAGCATGGCGCTACCCCTTCTTGCTGCTCTCCAGCTACATCAGAAACCTTAAACAGGAGGAAGGTTCTCCTTGTGAAAACTCACTACTTCCCAAAAAGAAAAGGGATAGAAAAAACGTGTAGGAATTTTAGTCCTCGTTCTAAGGCATCTGTGAATGTCTTTGCATTCTGCAAATGCTAAAACTGGGGGTGGGGTGGGAGCGCACTGACTGTATCTTCCAAGAAGGTAGAACCAAGCAATAAAAAAGAGAATTTTCTTTAGGCTGCCTGAAACACTGACGTCTCTTCTAATGGCTGTTTTTCATCTGGGGGAAAACTGTTAAGGAATTGAACTGACACGCTTTTTCAGAAGCACCTGGGCAGGACTGTGCTCCACATTCTCAGATCCAAAGGGGAATCTCTGCAAAGATCAGACGGGGTGACTTCTCTAAGAGCCGATCTAAGCCATCTGTCTGAAGCGTGAAACATACCGGTTTCTTAACTGAGATATGATTTTACAAAATTTTTGTAGTTATGCCTGGATTTGCTGTGGGAGAAAAAGGCCTTATTCTGATTATTAGCAAAGAGCTTTCTCTACAGGCTAGGAGGTTTCTGTTCTCTCATGTTTAATTAAACTGGGCCCTCGTGCTCAAATCAATTAGTCCAAATGCTAGTGTGGTAGTCCACCCTGGCACTGGGAAGTCGATTGCCTTATGTGGGTGTGGTTCTTTGGGTGTTGGGGGCTTTTTAAAATATTTTTCTCTACTGTTTCTCACGACTGACTCAAAGAGCACGCTCTCTTCCCTCCGGCTCTGTTCTTTTCACCTTCACAGTTGGCTCTTGCTCTGTGTTTTCATTCATGCGGACAAATTGTTCTGGTGTGTACATGACCGGGGCATGGCCGGGTATGCAGCACTTGGCTGCCTTCACCAAAGGTGCTTGGCTTGGGCTGCCTGTACAGCCACCCTGGGGTTTTTTTTGTAAGTGAGGGCATCTCTGCTTGCTCTTCCAAACCTTGTGCAGGTCATGGTACCTGCCTTGTGTCCCCTTCCCAAGGGGAGAGTAAAACCATCTCCAGTTGGGAGGCAGATGAGTGAGGATATGGAAATGTGACCTTTGTAGATGGCATTCAAGGCAGGTAGGAAGACCTGCGAGATTGATCACATTATTTTAGCATTCTGTCTCTATTGCAGAGCCAGGTGACATCGTGGTGGCCCAGGAAGCATGCGGCTGTGGCGCTGGGGACCCTGAAGACTGGCTTGCAGGGAGGAATGCTACGGTGGGCAGTGCACTTGGAAGGTGGGCCGCGGAGGGTGAACCACGCGGCCGTAGCCGTTGGGCACAAGGTCTATTCCTTTGGCGGATATTGTTCCGGAGAAGATTATGAGACTCTGCGGCAGATTGACGTCCATGTTTTCAATGCAGGTAAATGTGTCCTTGTGGTGCACGAAGGAGTGGGTTGCTGGACTCTGCGATTAGTTTTCTTGTCCACTGCTGCTTAACAATTTATACTCTGTAACATGCTGTCTGACTCTGATTTCCAAAAAATTTACCAGTTTAGATGGGAGCCTCTTCCCTTGTGCAGCCCTGTATTTTCAGCTGCAGGGGCAGGGCTCAGAGGGGCTGTAGATCAGCAGACTGCTAGGGTAAGGACTCCCTAGAAGTAACCACATAGCCAATGGCTGGGTTTGTCCTTTTTCTCTGTGAACACTAACTCAACTAGGTGTGAAAAGGCAATATTTACCTGGCCCAGGTCCCCCATCCAGTTTGCAGCATGACCATGCTTGGCTGCCCCTAGCATGGAAAGGATAGGGTGGGAGCCAGTGCATCCAGTTAAGTCTCCAGGTTTAGACTCCAGAGCTGTTTCCCTGTGGGGACAGCTGACAACGGCTGTCAGCATGATGGAGTCAGTAGGGGCATGTGACCAGGATGGAGGTCTTGTCATTTTGGTAGCAGCTATGATGCAGATTCACAATGTGGCTTAGCAAAGCAACGGGAGCTGGAGTCATTTCTGTAGGGTAGCCGGTATCTGTCAGGAGGCTGAGCGCGGAGCCGTGACTGTGCTGGGTGAGTCTGTATGTCTTGATTCAGTGCTCTTTGAACTGAAGAGGTTACTGAGCTGGTCCATGAATAGGCAGGTGGCTGAAAAAATGCACAGGTGCTTGAATGGGTCCAGCTGAACAGAGACAAGAGCGGAGAGCCAATGACCAGTTGCGCAGTCTGGACAGCATGCTGAACACTATCCTCATGTGCAGGTGGCATGTAGATAAAACTAGTTTGTCTGTAAGATGCAGCGAATTCACTCCTCTAAATCTGACTGTGGAGAAGACCAACTTGTGCAGTAGTGGATAAAGGCCTTGGTTACACAGGGCTGCCAAGGTGACCTGCTCACAGCATAGAGGGGAGCGTAGCTCAGGATCTTGTGAACAAAGGCATTCACCTCTGTCCAGAGAGACTGGGCTCTTGCACTCAAGACAGTTGAATGTTGTAGCTTGTAAAACGTGACAGTAGAGCACTGCTTTTATGGTGGAAGCATAATTACTGTGCCCGAAGGAATGCTCTTGCATTGTCTTCCATTCTTACCACTCCCAAGTATTAAAGGGTCATGATGTTGCAGCCACCATTTGGGAGGTGACACTGGCTTCCCAAGCCCTTGCTCAGTTAGCATTGCCAGGTTCCAGTGCTAAAGCCAAGATACCAGATTTTGAATTATTTCTTTAAATCTTTCAAAGAGGAAGACTGTGTTTTAGGTAGGGAACATCCCATCGAGCTTGACTTTAGCATTGCCTGGGCTTCCTCGGTACCCTTTCTGCCTCTGGGGTAGATCCTCACCTTTTAAGCTGCCTGACCCTTTCCCTTTCCCTATGTTACTGTTTCAGGGGAACTGCAGACTGTTTTCTGCTGTATTTTGTGTTACCTCCGTGTTGAAAACAAAACCGGAGGCTGTACGTGTGGTAGAGGTAGGGTGCGTGGGTGCTGTTATGTAATGGCCATGTAACACTCACAGTGACTCTTGCACTGTCATTAAACCCTGTAATACCTGTTGACTGCTCTGGCGACTGCTGAACATGACATACAGGCTGCCAGGAAGGAGACCCTGTAATCACAAGGAACTCCTATTAGTAATACGAGGTTAGCAGGGAGAACTCAAGGTACGGATGGGGGTAAGGCAGACAGACAGCTGTCTCATCTGCTTAAAATCTCAGCTGCTCATCAAGCTTAAAAACCAAAACAAAAGCAAACAAGCCCTCTTGCTACAAAGCTGCTGCACTGGTTTACTTAAACTGCACTACTGCAGGTCCAAGTGATACCTTCAGGTGGGCTCCCTTGCATGTTGCTGCAGTGAATTATTCCTGTGCTGCCCATTCTTCCAGCTTTGAGTCTCTTCAGAAATGCCACTAGCCTGAAGTAGTGTCTGCATTCGTTAGCACCTCTGCACTTTTTCTTTTTCCTTTCCCTATTTTTTTTTTTAGTGGGTGTGTGTGTGTGTTACACCTTCAGTCACAGTCTAGGATGAACCAGCGTGGAAACGTCTTCTGTGTAATTGATGTGGAATGGAGCCTATTTCTGTCCAGAGTCCTCTGGTCCTCCAGTGCTTTCTGTAATCTCACCTGTGACAGGGGCCTGTGGAAGACTGTGATTCTGTATTCCTTAACTAGCTACTACTCAGGGTCAGAGACAACTTTGTCTTCCTTACTAGACTGCTTCTGAACCTTGTCATGGGGGGGCAAAAAAGACCCGTGCAGGATGGGTTGTGACCTGTGAGCACATGTAGCGTGATTGGAATTTGACATGGGCTTAACCTTGTGCTTTCAGTGTCTCTGCGCTGGATCAAGCTGCCTCCAGTGTGGACAAACAGCCGAGACCATGTGAGAGAGGTGCCCTACATGAGGTATGGGCACTCGGCAGTGCTCATAGATGACATCGTCTACATATGGGGTGGTCGCAACGACACTGAGGGAGCCTGCAATGTGCTTTATGCCTTTGATGTCAGTAAGTTCCAGCTTCTTACTCTTCCTTGTCACAACTGCCTTTGATGAGACCTTCTTTCTGCCCCACCACACTGCTCTCCAGCTTGTTTTGCTCTCCAACAGTCTCAACAATTGATAGTCTGGAGTAAATGGTGCAAATGGGGAATTGATGTCGCTGGCTGTTTCAGCAGGGTGGCCAATATGTCTGCATGCTTGAGCCTCTGTAAAAGCCTTTGAACAAAGATTATTGAGCTTCTCTGATAGTGAAACTGGTTTTAATTTTTCTGTTTGCTTTGTGTGCTCTCTCCAATAGTAACTACGACTGAAGTGCTCTTTCTGTGTGATGTATTATTCCTTTACTGTGGCTAAAGGTTGCAGCAAGAAGGGGCGAGAGCTCTCAAGGATTGTGGTACCTCGCCAGGGTGGTCCTTCTTTCTGAAAGCATGAAGGAGAGTGAGGAATAAAACACAGTAGTAGTCAGGGATGGGATGGCAAAATAAGGGAAGGCATGAGTCAAGTTAGATAAACCTGAAAGATCAACTCCTTGAGCCTTTTGGTTGGCTTCTCCGTAGTGCTGCTGGAGCACCTGGGGCAAACAGGCACCATCAGGAACTGGGTGGACAGGAGTGTCAAGAAAGGAAGGGAGTACATCTGGATTCTGGAGGCAAGTCCATCTAAATACTGACCAGTAACTGGGTTGCTGGACTTGCAAGGAAGCTGCTTGCTGTGGTGCTTGGTCATGGGTTCCCTTCTTCACCAGTAAATGCCTCACAGCTTGGAGCTGCTTTCTGGGCACAGGGTCTCCCCCTTCCCCCGACACATGCAGCTGGGAAGCCATCAGTAAACCTCTGCCTACGCAGAGGCCTTGTAGGGGGAGCTGCCTGGTCTCCCTGCCAACTCCAGTGCTTTAGCATTAAGTGAAAATTAAGGGAAAAGCCAGACTTCAGTCCTGGTCCAAACCCTCTGCAGCTGTCTGTACGCGCTGTGCCCGTCCCCTGCCAATCCTGGAAAGTGCGGCTGGCATCGCAGTCCTGCATCTGTGGTGTGAGTTCCACTGTAAGAGTCATATCAGGCTGGATAAAGTCCTGACTGAGTGCAATTTTGTCCCCTGGGGTGCCGAGCAGATCACAAGTTGAGGTCTTTTCCATCTCTAATGTGATGTGTTGCACTTGGATGAGCTCTTGCTGCTACCGTGTGACTGGGCTTGGAAGCAGCCCCATGAAGGAAAGGAACTCGATAGCCACTGCAGCTTTCTCACTAGAGGCTGCCCAGGGATTCTGTTGACCTCGCAAGGCCCTTTGTCTGGTTCCAGCTGGAGCTTAGATGGCTGTGGCTGTGGCTGCAGGCCAAGTTCAGAGAAGTTATCCTCGTAAAGAATTTTGCTTTGGCTCCAACATTAACTCTTCCTGAAATAAGCACTGCTCTTGGCAGCTTCCAGCAGTTAGGGAAGGTGGTGGGAATGTCTCTTGCTGCCTTGGGGCTTATCTGTGCCTCTCTGCGCTCTTGGGACAGGTGCCTGTTTGTGCTTGGCAGTGAGTCGCTGGCTTGGCTCCGTGTTGCCCTGGCATGGAGAACAACTCTAGCTGGATTTAAAGTCCTCCCCTAAATCAAGCCAACCCCTGGAGCGTGCAGACTAAGGGGCCGAATCTGACTGGTGCAGGCTCACGGGGAGCAGTGCGAAGGGAACCATGAAGGGTGTAGAGTGAGGAAGGCTCCGCTTGAAGAGGGGATGAGAATGTAACAAGAGGAACAGATAAGATAGGGAGAACTGCGCTGCATAGGTGGGGATGCTCACAGTAGCTCTGTTGACATGGTGAGCTTCTGGTTAAGTGACTTCTGCCTGGATTTGAGAGATGTTTTTCCTCAGTCAGTTAGTCAGCATATCCGCGCCATGAGGTCAGTTCAGCCGCTTAGCATCATTGCTTCGTTGTAATTGAAACTGTAAATGCAGAGTTGACACGTGACTCACAAATAGACTTTGCAAGAGATTCAATAAAAATAACATTGCTCAAGCGGTGCTGTGCTACTCACACTAAAACGTGAGCTGTTTGTCAGGTTGGCAGAGTCATTGGCCGTGCCCGGGAGCTGAGACCTCTGTCACCCTGCCCTTCTGGGGAGGCTCAGGCAGGTAGCCTTGCCTGAAGAAGCTTGCAGCCTCTCTGGAGAAGCGGGTGCTGTGTGTGAAAGAGAGAAGGATTTCTGTCTTAGAAATGAAAATTGGTAGTAAAGAGCTATCCCATCCCAACATCTACTGTATTTTCTTAGCATTGCCTCCTGTTTTGTTTCAGACACGCACAAATGGTTCACACCAAAGGTGTCTGGAATGGTCCCAGGAGCAAGAGATGGGCACTCGGCTTGTGTCCTGGCAAAGAGCATGTTTATCTTTGGAGGCTATGAACAGCTGGTGAGTAGTCTCTCTAACTGTTATTTGGCAATCTGTCGGGAAAGAGGGTGTTCCTACCCAGGACATTGGTAGAGACAGGATACAGGGGCGTATTAGTGTCCACAGTTGATTTCGTTTTATAACTTGGCAAAGTTGTGGTATTAATTACCCAGGTTATGCTCATTGTTTTGCAGAGAAGATGGTTGGGAAATTAGGACTAAAAAAATGGTAGAGGTTTTTTTTTTTTCTTCCCCCATGCATACAGATATACAGAGGTAAAAATATAGATATTTTTATATATAATTTTTTCTGGCTCTTTTCTCAGCCAAATTTAGATAGATAAATACATAACATTTTTAATAAATATATATTGATCTACATTTATTTTAATTTGGTTGAGAAATGAGACAGAAAAATCACTTTCCAATGTCTGCAGTGTTGCTGTGAGGTTTTGTCCTAATCTGGTGCACGTTCCCTGTATTCTCTACCTGCTTTCACATCTTGCTGATCCCCTCCATGAAACACTTG
The DNA here is from genome assembly GCF_964199755.1 of Larus michahellis. NCBI lineage: Eukaryota > Metazoa > Chordata > Aves > Charadriiformes > Laridae > Larus > Larus michahellis. The sequence goes on along the minus strand of NC_133898.1, from coordinate 14,808,939 downwards.
CCCTCCCATTAAGAATACCTTGAGCCAAAGGTTATCCTGCACTGGCTGTCAGTGTGTCTAATGCTCCTTTGAGCAAATCCTTATGTGCTAATCTTAAGAAGCGGGTAAATATCATTCCAGCCTATCACCAAGCTCCATAAAACCTCTGCAAAGTCACATCTATTTATTTGGAAGAAAGCTGGGGCTCTGTTATGGCAGTCCCTGAGTTATTCCCCCTCTTCTGAAGACAATAGCGTGCTAAGTCCGTGATCTTTATTGCAGCAGCAGGAGCAGTTCACATGTGGCTTGTTTTTAACGAACACCAAACAAGCCTGTAGCTGTCGTGCTGCTATGGAGGAGCAGGAGTCTGTGCTGCTCGTGTGAATGCAGGCTCTTCCAGGCAGCTAGCCGCAGACGGGTTTTGTGGGATCCTCAGAGCCGCGAGTGTGTTTGCTCCTGCGTGTTTAGTTTCCTAGAAGTAATCTCAGCTTCCACCTCTCATCAGGTGGTCTTAGCTAAGCCAGTTTGACTGTCCTGTTAGTCCCCCTTTCTTCTGTTGCTGCATGGAGTGGAAGCAGGATTCTGCTGTGAATTGTTTGTAGGACAGCCTTGGAGGGAGGAGCTGAGCACCAAATAAATAGGAAAGCCGCAGGGAGATACAGAACACCTTTAAGAAGAAATAGGGTTTGCCTCCCCCTTGTTAAGGGACAAGTGTGCTGCCTACCCTAACTTTTTGGAGCAAGCACCATGCCTCTTGGGAAGTACTGACTCCAAAGGGATGCTCCAGGTCTGTAGGACAGCATCCTTCCTGGGGCCAGGTGTGACCAGGCTTCTCAGTCCCTTTGTGACCAAGCTGCTCTGTTGTCTTCCAGGCCGACTGCTTTTCAAACGATATCCATAAATTGGACACCACAAACATGATGTGGACCTTAATTTCTGCCAAGGTCAGTGTCTGCTTTTCGCTCTGAGTTGTGGAGGATGTCTCATGTCTGCTATTGTCTGGGGTGGCTGCCCACGCTTGTCTCACAGCTTCTGTCTGCTGTGGCTGGGATCTGCAGGAGGGGAAGTTCTCCAGGAGAAGGCAGCCACCCCAACTCCTCCATCAAGATGTGTCATCTCCCTGGGTAATCTGCATTCTTTCTCTTGTTCTGTTTTACTCTGTCCCTGCAGGGTACACCAGCTCGCTGGAGAGACTTCCATTCAGCTACCATTATTGGAACAAAGATGTATGTATTTGGTGGCAGAGCTGATCGTTTTGGGCCATTTCACTCCAACAATGAGATCTACTGCAACCGCATCAAAGTATTTGATACAGAAACAAATTCCTGGCTGGACTCTCCTCCAACTCCAGTGCTTCCAGAAGGCCGGCGGAGCCATTCAGCGTGTGAGTGTGGGTCTGTTGAGAGAGGAAGACGGGGGAAGGAAATTCCTGCCTGCCTCAGAAGGGATGTCTGGTCTGCTGTGTGGAGTTGTGGGTTAGCAGGGGGTGCACAGAGCCTGGCTTCGGTGGAAAGCTGCTGCCTTGCATGTAGCCCTGCGCGTGAAGGTGGTGAAGCGAAGGTGGATAACCAGTGCCACTTTGCTTTGTGTTTGATGTTGGGTAGGGGACCTACTGGGCTTTACCTTGAGTGGCGCACTGATGTCTATGCCTTCTCCCCACAGTCAGCTACAATGGGGAGCTATATGTATTTGGTGGCTACAACGCACGCCTGAACAGACATTTCCACGACCTCTGGAAATTCAATCCAGGTATTTACGCTTTTTAACTTCTTGCAGTAATAATGGTCAAGGCCCTCAAGTGTGTGAGCGCTCAGAGGAGTGTACTCTCCAAGGGCTAGGAGCCAGCCTGGGGGGAAAAGGCTCTTCTGACAGCACGGCCAAGAACTTGCTACCATGCTTGGGACCCCTGTTCTTCCTCAGACTGCCTCCAAATTTCAGGTAGAAAGTGGAAAAGGAAGTATTGCTGAAAGACACAGCTAATCAAAGGGTGGTTGGCAAAACTTTGTCTTGTTCTTACATATGGAGAAGTGTTGGCAGAAAAGAAGCTATGGGGAAGCAATGGGGTTAGGGGAGTGAGAGACTGTAGCTGCGGAAACCACTCAACCTGAACCGAAGGATCACACTCCTGCTCTCTCTTGGTACCAGAACAAACTGTGCAGCAGAAGGGGTGGTTCTTCAGCTGGTACCCTGAGTATTGGTCAACTGTCAGCTGTTTTGGGGTCCTCAGTCCTCAGACACTTTTCGCAGTCCATTAGACTGATTTTGTTTGCTAATTGCTTTGCGTTGTAAAGTTACCTGTGAGCAGCCAACTTGCTGCTCCCCAAGCTGATGTATGAGCTAGTGCGAGAGCTCCTGAAGGTTTCGGTGGTGTGTGTTAGTGATTAATCACCCCCGGCATCCTTGCCACAGAGAGCAGCAAGGACAAAGGCAGCTGTCGTCTCCACCTGGTTCAGTTCCCCACGCTCCCCTCCCTCAACCAGGCTGTCCTGGCAGTCTCCACTCTGCGAGGATGCTCTGCGTTCACACTGGCTGCCAGCAGATGGAGCTGGCTCCCGGGTCTCCCTCCTGATCCAGACCGCAGCAGGGTGCTGGGGAAGGGACCTGGAGCCCTGCTCTGGACCAAACTCCCTGTGATGTCCGACCTGCTGCCGGGACAGCCCGCAGGTCCTGGCGCTCCGGCTTTGCCAGTGAAAGGCAGATCTTTCGAAACCTGCAGCTGCCATCTCAGCAGGCAGAGCACCAGGGCTGTGCCTGGCATCTAAGCGACGCTTCACTAACAACCTCATAGAAGCGCGTCATTTTGAGGTTAGCGAGAAGAGGAGGTTGACAGGGCGGGTGGTTGTTGGCTAGTTGGTGACTGTGGAGCAGTGGGCCTCCTGTTCTGCTGTGATCTGTTTAAATCCGTAACCTGCTTATACCTGGATCTTGCCCAGGGTCTTGTGACAAGCTGGTGCACTCTTTTCTGCCCCGTAGTTTCTCTTTCTTGGAGGAAGATTGAGCCCAAGGGGAAGGGCCCATGTCCTCGACGCCGGCAGTGCTGCTGCAGAGTTGGGGACAAAATCATTCTCTTTGGAGGCACCAGGTGAGTTGTGTGGGGTGGCTCCATGAGAGGGTTTGCCATTCCCTGCAGCACAGTGACCCTTCATGCTGTGACCCGTGCTGGAGTCAGATGCACTTTAGAGGCATGTGGCAACTGTCCGTCTACCTTACAAGTGTAAGAAATCACGCAGATCAGGGCTTCTCTGGAAAAAGGCCAACGGGGAGATGGAAGATGTGATGTAAGCTTGTAAAGCACCTGGTGACAAGCCTTGTACAAGTAGAGGCAGCAGTATGTAACGTGCTGTTCAGAAGGGGTTGTGCAGTGGTCAGGCTTTCTGTGAAAGAGGTGGTGGGAAGGGGGTGGGAGGAGATCCTGCCATCAGAAGGACAAGTATCCTAGCCTGCTGTGCTGTAGCAGACCTCAGACTGACTTATCCTCCCCTACATCTCTGCTGCCCTGCTTCTCCCAACAGAGTTTCTTTCTTCCATTATCAAGTGTGGTGTCTGCCAAGCTGCAGTGGGATGTCGGCTCAGCTGGGAGCTGTTTGAGGAGCCCATACACACTACAAGGCAACATTCCCTTCTGTGCCAGTGATCCTTAGCAAAGTTTCCATTCACAAAAGGGAGCCGGTGTTAAGGATTTAGCTGTCAAACACTGGAAGTGATACTGTCAGGGTGCAGGGCTGCTGGCTGTGGCCAAAAGCCTTAACAGCTGCTAAAAGAAAGGAAGTGGCCCATCACCAGGACACGCTCTATGCTGTCTGGAATGACAAATTGCAGCTCTGGAGCAGAAGCCTGTTTGCCAGCACCTACCTTGCAGAGCCATCTGAAATGCTTTCAGCCCTCCACATGGTTTGGAAAGCTTTGGGGCTTTCTCTGGGACACCATCAGTGGCTTTTTTCTCTTCTAAAGACATGTTGGGGCAGAGGGTGAGGCAGGGCAGGTTCTGCTGGTGGGCTGGCCATAGCAGTGTGTGATGGAGTGAAGGGCCTTCAGGCCCGAGGAGCGCTGGGAGTGTGCGGTTAGTTGTAGAATGTCTGCGTGGGTGTGAGGGACTGCTCAGTGGAGGGGAGGTGTGCAGAGGTGCTGAGTTTATCCCGTCTCCTCAACAGATACCGGGTGCTGCTTTGTGTGATAGAAGGCCTGGTAGAGCTTGATGGCAGTTTTGGATGCTCTCAGATGCTGCAGTGAGGATTTGTGTTACAGCAGCAGCTGAACTCTGATGTTAAACCCAGGCAATCTGAGGAAATGCTAGCAAACCCCAACAAATTTGACACTAGCCTTTTGGGTTTGGTTTACCTCTTTTTCCACCTAACAACTTCAGTATTCAATTTGTTCCTTAATCCAGGCTCAACCCCAATGCAGGCCAGTTCACCAGCACTAGTTTGGGATAGGAAAAGCTGCTGGCAGACGGGAATGCAGCCTGCTTGGACTGGAGGCAGGGTCTTGCAGGCTGGGGAGGGGGGGTGGGGGAGTGGGGGTGGGTACTGTGCTTGCTTCCTGTAACAGTTATCAGGTGTATTCTGGAGCTGCCTGGCGAGATAAGAAGTTTTCCAGGAAGTCGTTGTAATGGAGAACTCCCTGTGGTCTGCCTCCTGACCTGTGCTCCCTGCCCGGGAAGGGGGAGGGGGATCTGCCAAAGCTCCTTGGAGGATGAGCCGGCAAAACCCCTTTGTGTCCTGCCTTCCCTTACAGGATTCGTGTACGCTGTAGACTGTTCAGGAGGCATTTTGCAGGGTGTCTGCTCCTGTGGCACCCAAATGCTTAGTTTCTTGCCTATGTAGTCCTGTTTCTTGCCTTCAATGTAGTCCTGCCCAGAGCTTGGTCTTTTTGCCCCAGCTGTGGTCTCTCTCTGTGGCCAGCAGCAATTCCGTCGCTTGTGTCCCATTTAAGTGACCAAGGAGTCATGTAACACTAAGCTCAGTGTTCCTGTTAGCTGCGTCACAGTTGGGGCCCCGGTCTGGTTTCCTCCCAAACCCACCAGCACTTAAGCATGCAGAGACCATCCACAAGGGAGAACGAGGGGAAGATGTGCTGCTATAAAACAAGAGTTTAGCTGAACAGATGCCCTTCCAGGTTCGGCTTGAGGCTGTGTTTTCCCTGAGAAAGCTTAGAAATGCCTGGCTCTGTTGAGGGCGTAGGGGCTCTCACTGAGTGCTTGGTGCAAGGCCCAGGAGCGTTTGCTGACATGCCGAGTTGCTGAGCAGCTGGAATGAGCAGTTTTGCTGGGCTCTGGCTGGCAAAGGGGTGCCCTGCTGTCTGGGAGCTGCGGTTCTCCTGGTCTTGAACTCCAGGCTTTCCCTAGCTGCTTGCAGTTTGGTGATTAAAAGCACAGACGGGGTGCCTGCTGGCTTTCCTTTGAAAGATAAGGGATGGTCTAGGGTTTCCTGTGACGTGGATGTGAGATTAGATTGTGGCGTGGTGAGCACGCAGGGGTGGAATTAAAGGGGCTCTTGCCTGTATCCGGGCAGATGGGACCCATCAGCAACAGGTCTTCTCTGCCAGCAGTGAGCTGTGCCCTGCAGTTTGTGCTGGGGTTGTGGGAACTTGGGGTGTGGGGGGGTCAGGGTCACGCATCCCGTGTGATGTGAAGCCTAATGATCATAGGTGGGGAAACAAGTGACACCGGGGTGAGAAGTCACTGCATGAGGTCCCAGCTAAGGAGTGAGGACATGCTAAATGGCCTTGTCGCAAACCAAAGCAGGACTTAAACCACCTTTCCTTTCTTTCAAATTCTCCAACCGGCCATCAGCCATGGGAGTGCTTTCCTCTGGTCCAAGCACTACTGTTCCAGCACAGATTGGTGTCTCTGTGCTGTGGGATGCAGTGACCAGTCTCTCAGGTGCTTTGGCTGTTCCATCGAGACCGCAGAGGCAGGAAATCATAGGTGAGGCTGTTCCTGAGAAATGCCTGAAGTGATAGCTCCTCACCAGCAATCCAGGACCAACAACAGATGGGAGCATCAGCAAATTGGGATTGGTTTAAAATGACTGCTGCACTGACCAGTGCATGACACATGCTCAATTACCGTCTTCCGAAACGCTGTCCCCATTTTGGCACAACCAGGGAGCTGTGGCTGGAGCCCACAGTGATTCCTGAACCAGACTGAGAAATGTCTGTGCTTGCCCTGCCATGCGGATGTTTCCTAGCTGCTTTCTCTACACTTCTCTTACAACACCTCCATGGCCGTGCTGAAATAATTGCAAGTAGGTCTTAACCATGTGAGAACTGGAGCGATGAGCAGCGTGTGGCTGGGCACAATCTGTTTCAAACCTTGTGCTGTTGTGCTTGGCACACAACTTCAGCTCATGCAGCAGAACCCAAAAGCAGTCCAGCTGCTGGCCTAGTCAGAGGAATGCAAGCTAATAAAATAGCAACCTGCAGCCAGGAAAACATTCTAACCTGTGGGCTTTTGCTGGAGAGTTTGTGCTAGTGCAGCAGCTACATATGGCCATTGCGGACAAAGAGAGGAAGAGCTGCCGCTAAGCCAGGTGAAGACCTCAGTGTCTGCGTCAGGTGCTTATTCTCTGATGCTGCTTTTGCTCCTCTGTAGAAAAAGTTGAACTTCTGCAAAGCACCTTCCATATTGTCCTCAGAGAAAGCAGCTTGGCTTATCACGCTCCGGCTCACTGCAGTGCTGGGGCAACGGGGTACAGTGCATTGCTGCCTCGGTCCCCAGCAGCATCGGCGCTCCTGGGAGCTTACAGACGGGAATCTAGCTCACAGGTTTCCATGGTGTCATGGTTTGGGCAAACCAGGACACATGGCATGACTCACGAGTAACATATGGCGTGTGGCAGTCTGCAGATGTTTCATGCAGCCATGGGAAGCTAGAGCTGAGGTGGGCAGGGAGAGCAAAGCAGTGTTGCCTGCTGCGTATGGCTCCTTCTGTTGCTTCTGCAGGTCACAGAAAAATTGGATTGCTACTTGCTGAGTCTGCCGCTACCTCTGGAGATAGGTCATGGCTCCCATGATCTGTGATCCTGCAGCACAACTAGAGTCTTGCAAAAAGTCCTCTTGGGTCTCCAGCTTATCTCCCTTACCTCACTGGGGACACCAGCACAGCTTTTTTGACTTTGTACTGTGCCGCTGTGTGGTGTCTGATTCTTCCTAAATCAGTTGCCTATCCCATGTGATGTTCTCCCAAATTCTTGCACTTCCCATTGCATGCCTCCCCTTGGCCATGAAGTGAAGCTGGCCTGTGGACTGTAAAAAGACATGGTGTGGGCTGTGCCATGCTGTCCCATGTGGTGTTCGGGGACAGGTAGGGTTGGGCTGACCCCTCCATGCCCAGGCGGTTTTATCTGCATGTGTTTCCTAACATGTTACTAGGGCAGCCTTCTATGATACAGCATTGCTGTGAAGCCGCTTAGTCTCCAACAGTGCGCTGAGTTCTCCAGGTGATGCTGTAACATCCTTCTCCAGCCTGCTCAGGGTCATGCTCAGCCTCATCCCAGGGCTCAGCTTTGCCTCTCTGAGTAGAGCTCTTTGGAGCTCTTTGGAGGGTTGGATCCACTGAAATTGCGGAGCAAATAGAGCCCCAAAACAAGCTTCAGCTCTGGAGGCAGCTGTTTGCCAGCACCCTCCTCATGCCCCGAGGGTGGCTGCCACAGTTCTGGGGAAGGCCCCAGGGTTGCTCAGTTGTTGGAGAGTGTTTTGGGAGGTACCTGGGGAAGGAGGGGTGCGAAACCAGCCAGAGGCTGGTCAGGGCACAAGAAGGGAACAGGGATGTTCCCTGCAGAGTGGGACCTGTGTTTGGAGGTGCAGCAAAGTAACAGAGGCAGGTGAGGTGACGGGGAGGCTCGCAGCTGGAATCACTGTGGTCGTGTGGGAGGAGGAGGTAGCTCCTCCATTCCCTGCTACGGCTTGCAGAGGAGACGGCACGTGTTTCTGCCTCCTGTGTCTGTGCAGCTCTGCTTATTCTGCGAGGAGCTGGGAGAGTGATGGCTTTGGGTGCTGCTGGGGGACAGGAGGGATCAGAGGGCCCCTGCATGGGGCAGGGAGGCCAGGAATAGTCCTGGGCTTGCTCAGCCCTTGGGGAGCCCAAGGGACCGTAACCGGTGTACAAGTGTTTTGGCACTGACTGACACACTTTTGCTTGGCTTCTGCAGCCCGTCTCCAGAGGAGGGAATGGGTGATGAATTTGACCTGATGGATCACTCGGATCTCTACATCCTCGACTTCAGTATGTGAGCGCTCCCTGCCCAGCTTGTGCCTCTCACTGCAGGGTGCCCTGTGAGCAGGCCCTGCTGTGAAGCACCATACCATGTCCTACATGGCCCCAGGTGCCTGCCTCTAAGGAGCCAGACGGCTGTCTCCGGCTGGTGCACGTGGCTTAAGGCAGAGCAGCCAGAGATGCAGCTGTGCTTGCAGGCCTGAGCTGGGCTCACGGCTCTTCACGCCCTCCTTCACACAGGCTTCTCGTGGGAGCACAGAAAACCGCTCCAGCCTGTCCCTGGTGTGCACCCTGCCTTGCCCCTCAGAGGGGGGGCCGGGGTGCTCTGCCCCGTTCCCTGTGGCACTGATTGCATGATGTCTGGACACCCCGATAGCGCCCAGTGGCTAACTGCCCTCTTTCTGCAGGCCCCAGTCTGAAGACGCTGTGTAAGCTGGCGGTGATTCAGTACAGCCTGGACCAGTCCTGCCTTCCCCACGACATCAGGTACAGTGTGCCTTGCTGGGAGGTCACCCCGTGGGTCCTCCAGCCCTGGCTGAGGGCTGCCTGGCGTCCTCCTGGGCACTGTACAGCTTGGGGGCAGGCTGGGGTGGAGACCACAGCCGAGGCTGGCGTGGGACAGAGCTGCTCCAGCCACGGGGCCTGTGTTTGTGCTTTCTCTCAGTGTATCCCATTGGTGTGTTGCAGATGGGAGCTCTCGGCCATGACAACAAACAGCACCATCAGCCGCCCCATCGTCTCCTCCCAGGGCTGACGCCGGCTTGTTCCTCTACCACCCTGCCCTCACCCCTCCACACGCTGACCTCTTGCTCCACTGCCTGCATGAGTTTTTAGCCCTTTCAAGCAAGGAACATGTGAGCTCAGTCTGTCTCGCCCTAGCCAGGCCTCCCCCTGCCCTTGCCACGCTTTGGGCAGCACGAGTGTGCAGGCAGAGCAGGCCACCAGGGAAGAAATCAGCTCGCCCCAGCAATACAACTGTGAACCCCCCTCCTGGCTGATGGCTCCAGCGTCTCCTGCCTTCCTTCCCCTTGCCTTTGGAGCTGCAGCTATACTGGCCTGGTCCCTGGCCACTTTCCAAGGGCCTGAATCAACTCCATCCACCAGCCATGGCCCTGGGTTTGGCCTCGGGCTATGAACTGTTCCTGCGCTGCCTCGAGAGAGCAGGGACCTTCACACTTGCAGTCGCCAGCGCTGACCATCTTCCTGGCACTGGATGGCAGGCCCCAGCCCCAGGCTGAGCCTGACGTGGGAGCCTGGGCCCAGCTGGACCCTCTGCCCAGCTCCCATTGTAAAACAGTAACTGGGGGGAGTTTTATAAACACTGAGGCAGACATGGTTTCTGCTGCTCTGTGTGTCCTAGCAGGCAAACTGGGGGGAGAGAAGGTGTGGGAGGGGAGAGACAAAACCACATGCTTTTCCCTGCTGCTGTGGGCCACCAGCTGGTATGAGCCACGGCCCTAGCTGGGGTGGGAGAAGGGGAGCTGGCCCCCATTGCCCTTGCGTGCCTGCCTCCTGCCCAGGCTCTGCTGCCCTGCGAGAGGGCAGGGAGGAAGACTCTGTGTGTCTCCTGGGCTGCGCTGCCTCGGGAAGGTGGGTGCAGGGGCAAGACTGGTGCGGGTGCCCCACAGCACCAGGGAGGGAGGTGGAGGGATGCCTGGAGCAGCCTTCCCGAGTGGCACAGAGGGCTGTGCCCGAGCCTCTTCCCGTGGAGGTGAACTGTCTGATGTGAAGAAGAGCTCCGGTGGCAACTGCAGCAGAGCTAAGGCAGGGAATTCTGGGGAAGTGCTCAGGGTGTTCCCTGGGATGCCAGAGTCACAGGGCAGCTGAGAGATGGTGGCAGCTGCGTGCCAGGAACGGGTGGCAGAGAGCCCAAGCCATCTCCCGTGCCCTGAGGGCTGGCACGTAGCCAGAGTCAAGTGCCGCTCATCCAGCGGCACGGGGTTGCAGAGGTGCCTGGGCTCCTCAGCCTGCGAGAGGTGGCCAACGCAGGTGCAACAGAGCAGCCTGGAGTGGCACAAGAGCAGTGAAAATCCCACGGCAAGAGAACAGAAGGCGCTACAATTGCAACAAGAGCTTGTTCTTCATGTATTGGCAGCACCTCGCTGGGGTGGGTGATGAGCATCGATGGCAGGGCTGGGGCCTGAAGGGAGCCAGGGTGTGTGGACAGCACATCTGGCTCAGGGATGTGCTGCGCCCCCGGCCTGGTCTCCCCCTTTGTGGTCCTTGGCACCTGCAGGTTACCTGCAAGGGCTGGGTGGGCATCTCCCACGCATCATCCAGCAGATCCAGCTCCCCTGCTCAACCCGCTGCCTCAGCCACAGGCTCTCTCTCAAGCTGTGCCGTGAAATGGTGGAGTTTTTTGCCAAGGCATCCCCTTCCCCAGCACTGAAACACCAAGGTTACTCCCCTTGTAAGGTGCCAGGCACCAGGAAACACCCACAGCCCACCCGGGGTCACTGTACTGGGCAGCATGGTGCTAAGCAGAGAGGCCCCCAAGGTGCTCCTGGCTTTATCCATGAATGGCTGTCACTGGGGCTTCTCTGGGGAGAATCACAAGCTCTGGGACATGGAGTGGAGACAGGCCCTAGAAATCCTCAGTGCCCTATGTCAGCTGCCTCTAGGAGAGCAAACCTTTGGTGGGCAGAAGGCTTCTCTAGGAAGAAAAGGAGGGGCTCAGTAGGGCAACGGTTCCTTGCAAGGGTTCCTTGCACCCCCTGCAAGGGTTCCCTCGGGTTCAGGGGTGCTGTGGCCCTGACCTCCCTCTGCCAGGACCTTGCTGCAGACCTGGGGATGGGACACTGCTCACCAGCTCAGTCTGGATGTCTCCAGTGCATTTTCTTGACATATCAGCTCCCTCTCCCAGCACCCAGCTCACTCATTGGTGATGCTGGAGAGCAGCCCCCGGGCGGGCTGACTAGCCACAGGCATTCAGCCCATCATGGACCTTCTGCTGGGCTGGCAACAACTGTGGGCCAGGAGCTGGGCGGATGTATGCCCCACAGGGGCACCCCTGCTACCTTCATCATCACCCCCTCCTGAGCGGCCAGGTTTGTTTTAAAGACCCTGGTTTCCTTTTATTGCTTCCCCTCTCAGATTGCAGCCGGCTACAAGGGCTATTTTTAGCTGCCTGCCTTCTAAAAATAGCCCGGAGCTGTTTGGAGTTGCGTCATGAGAGGTAACTCTCTCCATGGGCGGCTTGGCCCCTGCACCCCGGGAGGGTACAAAAGGAGGCCGGGAGCAGCGGGGTCAGCAGGTTCGGACACAGCCAGAGGCAAAGGAGGCAGCGGCTCATTGCCAGCTTCAGGCATCCTACTGCCGGCACCATGACCATCTTCTGCAGCCACTGCCACCGGCCGCTGCAGGCAGAGATGAGCTGCCTGCCCAGGCGGGGCAAGCAGGCGCCCAGTGCTTCGAAGCCATTCAGGTGAGCTCCCTCCCACCTCCTGCCTACAGGGCTGCGATAGCCTCCTAGCTGGGGAAAGCCCCCGGGCAGCTTGCATGGAGCCCAATGGCCCTTGCAAGGGGCTGGCATCAGCTGGGGACAGCGGGGCTGCCAGCCAGCGCGTGGGGAGGAGGTGGGGGAGCTTGGAAGGGCAGAGGGATTTCAGGTGGTTGAAGAATAAAGGCAGATGCAATGGGCTGGGGTTCATGTTCTGGCACTGGGTGCAGTTTCCGTCCTTGCGGGGTTTCGGGGGGACGTCGTGTCACTCAGACTCCCCCCTCAAAGCACAGGTCCTTGTCCAACCTGGCCCCCAGTGAGAGAGGCACTGGCCACACCAGTGGTGTGTCCCCCTGGGTAGCCATGAGCACCTCTGCCCATGCCCGCTGCACCAAAACAGCCACCAAAGGGTTGTTCTCCTCGAGGCAGCTGGCACGGGCACTGACCCTCTCTAGGGGACCATCTCCCCGAGCTTGTAATTCTCCCCATAGCGGTGGGAGGGGAATGCTGTCCCTCTCCCTCCCTGGACACATCCCCCCAGATGGCTGGCTTTGCAGGTCAACCAAGAGTGCCTCCAAGGCTCGCCGGGACCAGATCAATGTGGAGCTGCAGGCGCTGCGCTCCCTGCTGCCCATCTCCGCACGGGAGAAGGAGCGTCTCTCCTACCTCCACACCATGGCCCTGGTGTGCCTCCGGCTGCGGGGGGCTCAGCTGTTCCCTCCAGGTACCCACGGCGCTGCTGTGCCCCACGATGGCTTGGCTCTGCCTGGGACACTGCTCCTGCCCCATCGAGACAGCACTTCACCCTGTGCTCCCCCTGCAGACTCGGCTCCTCCTGTGGGACCGGCCCTTGGCACAGAGCTGCTCTCCCTGCTGCCGGGGTTTCTGCTTGTGCTCTCGGCCAACGGCAAGCTGGTCTACATCTCAGAGAACGTGGATCAGGTCCTGGGCCTCTCCATGGTAAGGCCTGTCCACCAGGCATTTGCAGTCTCTGTACCTGTCCTGGTGCCTTTATTGCATGCATGGCACGATGCCCTGGCAAATACCGGCCTGTGGCTCCAGCAGGCTGTGCACTCAGGGTGCCAGCCCATGGCCCACCAGGGCAGGGACAGTATGCAATGGCAGCCCCCTCTTTATCAGGTGGAGCTGCTCGCCCAGGGGGACACGGTCTTTGACATCCTAGATGGGCGAACGTGTGAGGACGTGCGCAAGAAGCTCCTCCTTGCCCAGGAACAGCCCGGCAGGGGTAAGGAAGGCCTCAGCTGGCATCTCACAGACGCTGCTGCCCTGCCCTGGCCCTTTGGGGCTGCGGTCAGAGAGCCAGGGCCAGCAGAGCAGGGGAGCCCCTGACCCGCTCCAGCCGGTCCGTTTCCCTGCAGAAGTCATGTTTGTCAGCGAGATGCGCACGTCCAAGGCTTTCCGGCTGCAGCACGGGGGGAATCAGGCCGTGGCAGTGCGCGGGCGCTTCATGGCCCTACGCTGGCCGGCCTCCCCCTCCACCACAGCCTTCCTGGCCCTCTGCACGCCAGTTGCGCGGTTGCCTGCAGACAGCGATGCTGGTTCCCAGGACGACCTATTCCAGAGCACGCACATCCTAGACATGATGTTTATTGATGTCACGGAGAGGTGAGGGCGCCTGCTCCCACCACACCTCAGACTGCAAGGATCATTTCCCTTCACAAATCCTGTGTTTGGGATGCAGGCTGGACCCTGCATGAGCAGCGAGACTCTCCCGGACGCTTCCCAAGCCTCTTCCCTCCCTCGTTTGCAACTCATTGCTGTAGCCCTGTTGTTCTGCTCCCTCCTCCATCATGCAACAGCTGCTCCTTGCTGACACGGTGCAGACCCTGCGAAGCACTCAGTCCCCACTCCCCTTGTCTTTCCCAGTGTCACCTACCACCTTGGCTACCGCAGGGAGGAACTGATCGGGCAGTCGTGGTACAGCCTCCTGCACCCCGAGGATGCTGACCTAGCGGCCGCCCAGCACAGGGCCGTGGGTGAGTGTCAGGCCTGGGAACATGTGTGTCTCCGTCAGGCTACGCCTGAAACCTGGCTGTCCAGGACAACAGAAAAAAAGTGAATTTAGTCCTGCCCGCTGTGGCTCCTTGCTCCAAAAAGGACAAAGCAGAGAATCGGTTCTGTGCCCCATACACTGTCTATAGTAAGGTCACAGGTAGCTTCTAAGCTTGGAAACGTGGGCACCCTGATTTGCCACAGTGCAGAGAGGAGGGATAAGCCTGCTTGAGCCCCAGCTTTTTGAGAGGACAGGACTGTTACAGACTTGACTCCACTAGTTCTGGCTTCTGTCCTGCTGGGGCCAGAGCAGCAGACTGACTACAGGCCCTATCAGGGCAGCCAGCGGGGTGCACAGGCAGCATGCCGCTCTGCCCTAGCAGCTGCGGCAGCCGTGCCCTGCTGTAGGCTAACGCAGCCCCCTTGCCTGCAGTGCTCGGTGCCGGGGCGGCAGCAGAGACAGCAGTGCTGCGCCTGCTGCGCAGGGACTGGACCTGGACCTGGCTCAGCGTGTCGGCACGGCGCGACTGCGGGGGCCACTCCATCACCTGCACCAGCCGCTGCCTCAGGTGAGGGCCCCAACGGTGGGAGGAGAGCAGCGCGGTACCGTGCCCTGGGGCCGCCCCTCACCCCCTCCCCCGTGTCCCCTGCAGGGAGGAGGAGGCGGCCTACCTGCGCGCCCGACACCACCGCCTCACGCCCCGCATCACCGCGCCGCCGCCGCCCGCGCCTGCCGCCGCCGCCCCCCCGCCGCCGGCGGGAGGGGAGCTCAGCCTGCTGGCCGCACAGCTCCGCGCCCTGGCCGACAGCCTCTCGCCGCCCGCCGCCGCCACTCCGGCCTGGCCCCGGCCCGAGGCCACGGCCTTCCCGCACGACGCCGCCCTGGCCCGTCTCCTAGGCAACGCCATGGAGTGGGCGGGGCTTCCCGCCGCGCACGCGCACCCCCCGCACCAATAAACACCGCTTTCCTCCTTCCCCCGGCCTATCCGCTTGGGCTCTGTTTGCGCGTGCGCCGTTCCGACACTTCCGGTCGCGCGCTCCCTCAGAGCGCTGCTTCCGCGTCTGCCGCCGGGCTGGGCGAGGGACCGAGGGGGACTGGGGGGACGGACGGACGGCTCGATATGCGGCCCCGGCCGGCACAGGCTGCAGGACGGGGAAGAGCCACCGCCGAGGAGGAGGAGGCCGTGGAGGGGCGGCTGCCGCTGCGCCGGAGCGCGGCCTTGGAGCAGCCCCTCCGAGGGCTGGAGGCGGCGGAGGAGGACGAGAGCTCCTGCGACAGCAGCGACGATGGCGACAGCGGCGACAGCGACAGCCCCCCGGCGGCGGGGGCTGGCGGAAGAGGTAAGGGCAAAAGTAAGGCCCCGCCACCGTTCCCCGGAGGGCCCTGCCCGGGAGCTAGCAGTAGCTTAGCAAGAGGCGGGAAGAAGAGCAAGCGATCCGCAAAATAATGGAGGAAGGGGGGAAAAAGTGGCAGGAGGGACGATGAAATGGACTGTAGAGACGGCACGGAGAAGGGAAATCGTATTTTAGGAGGGGAAAGGAATGAAAAAAATAACAATTTGGGATATTAAAGTGTCAAGAAAGAGTGCAAGAAACAAAGAAAGTAAGCAAATCTTGTCTTCTAATAAATATTTTGGTGGAGAACCCAAGAGCACAGAATTTAAGGATCATGGACTCTCCTTGTGCAGAGGCTGTCAGTAGAACCAGCACTTTTGGGAGGGAAATCCGTAACCTTTTCACACACACCGTTGTCAAATCTGCTGCCTATAAGGGAATGCCTGCTGGGACCGTTCATTTCTGCCCCAAAACAGGCTTGTTTTTTTTATGCTCATGTTAAGTGATGTTTTTTATCAATGTGAATGGCTAATTCAGTCTCCTAGAAATAGATGGTAGATGTATTTCATGGACTGACACTACTGTGTGGAAAGCACTCTCCCCATTAGGCTCAAGGGTAGTTAAGTCTGGTCCGGTATCCCGTACCAGTATTGAAATATTTTATCAGTGGAAGTTCTGCATGCCTTTTCTCTGTCTGATTTATACCAAGTGTCTTTTGTAATCCTTTGCCAAATGCTGCATCTCTTATATGGTGTCTTTATCTCATGTTCATTGACATCTTGTAAGCCTTTGCTATTTTGACAGCAATTGTTTTGGAATTGCAGCCGAATGAAGTATTGTAGCGCAAGTGAATGGTGTCTTGTCTGTCTGCATGAAATATTAGAGTGGCTTCCACATCATTCTTCCTTTCCTTTAGTGCTTTCTTTGTCCTTTTGACTGTCCTTGCTCGGAGTCTTTTGTTTGTCTGCCCAGTGATACCCAAATATTGCCCTATATAGTGTCTGATTGCTCTGTACCCCAGTAACTTGTATAATTAGCACAGATTTTTTTTTTTCTATAGTGCAGCAGTCTAAACCTATCTGCACTGGATTTGAACAGCCTGGTGGTAGATGTTCTTATCTAAGTCCTAGAATGTATTGCTTTTCTTAAGTTCATGTGAACCCCAACAGTGCGATTACTTTAAGTTGCTGAACTGCTTGCCACTCAGCTCTTACCTGAATGCGGGCACAGTTCTTCGGCCCGAAGGTTGATTTCATGTTCTGGGCAGGCGGGCAACAAGTGATTGCACAAGAGTGACACAGGGAAAGATGGAGAACCTGTGGGAGATCAGAAAGGGTGACAATGCTGTCATCCCTAAGAAGACAGGGGGTAAGGGTGTTAGTGGGAGCCCGCGAAAGAGAGGGTATCAAATTGCAGTAAGGTAAGTGGGAAGGGAGTTTTGGGGAAGCAGCGTAATGAAATAGTGCTGTATTCACATTTCCTTTGTCCCTTGTGCGGCAAACTGGATATACGGTGTTCCCTTATCCCTCCTCAGAGAGCTAATGAGTGTTGACAGAGCAGAGTTCCTGGCTGTTCAGAACAAGCAAAAAGAAAATGTTTCTCGAGGCAGCGCTTGGATATGCTTGTTATGTTTTCTGGATGATGTGAGTGGATTCTGAAGCAGAAAGTCTCGGTTGTTGCCAAGATGAGAGCGACTGGGATGATGAATCTATGCTCTGAGCCAATGTGACTGACCTCATGTTGCTTCCTGAGTTTGGCAGCAGATTTGGGCAGACCATCCAGAAATGTGTCATGGGGCAGTGTATTGGGTTTGCATGGCAAGGTTTTGGTAGCAGGGAGTCTACCAGGGTTGCTTCTGTGAGAAGATGCCAGAAGCTTCCCTCATGTCTCATTAGTCTTGGCCAGGGCTCTATCAGCAACGGTGGTAGCACCTCTGTGATAACATATTTAAGAAGGGGGGGAAAATAACTGCTGCAGAACAGCAGCCAGAAGAGAGGAGTGAGAATATATGAGAAACAGCCCGGCAGACACCAAGGGCAGTGAAGAAGGAGGGGGAGGAGGTGCTCCACGCACTGGAGCAGAGGTTCCCCTGCAGCCCATGGTGAAGGCCATGGGGAGGCAGGCTGTCCCACTATGCAGCCTGTGGAGGATGAAGCAGGTGGATGTGCCCCTGGAGCAGTCTCCTGGCAGGACCTGTGGCCCCATGGAGAGAGGAGCTCACGCTGGAGCAGGTTTGCTGGCAGGAACTGTGACCCTGTGGGAGACCCGCGCTGGAGCAGTCTGTTCCTAAAGGGCTGCACCCTGTGGAAAGGACCCATGCTGGAGCAGTTCTTGAAGAACTGCAGCCTGTGGGAAGGAGCCACATTGGAGAAGTTTATGACAGATTGTCTCCTGTGTGAGGGACCCCATGCTGGAGCAGGGGAAGAGATTGAGGGGCAGAGACAATGTGATGAACTGACTGCAAACCTTGTTCCCCATCCCCCTGGGCTGCTTGAGGGGAGGAGGTAGAGAAACCAGGAGTGAAGCTGAGCCTGTGAAGAAAGGAGGGGTGGGGAAAAGGTGCTTTAAGAATTGTTGGGTTTGTTTTTTTCCTCTCATTACTCTACTGTGGTTTGTTTGGTAATAAATTAGTTTTCCCCAAGTCAAGCCTGTTTTGCCCATGACAGTAATTGGTGAGCAATCTCTCCCTGTCCTTATCTCGACCCACGAGCCTTTTGTTATATTTTCTCTGTCCTATCTGGCTGAGGAGGGGAGTGATAGAGCGGCTTTGGTGGGCACCTGCTGTCCAGCCAGGGTCAGCCCACCACAGGCAGGGTGTGATTGTTTTTGCTAGGCCACAGTTGGGGTGTTTTGTGCCAAATACATAATATTGCAAAGGCTTAGACTGCGTGCTTGTCACTGCTCAGAGGTGCTGAGCAGACAAATGCCACCCAGGTGGTGCTTGCCAAGACTTTCACCTTCAGAAGGGATCCAGTGCAAACCCTCCTGTTCCTTCTTGCCCCTACCATGATCCAGGGAACGGAATAAGCATATCCTAGTGCTGCCTTAAGAAATGTTTTCTGATTGCTAGTCCTGAACACCCGGAGGTGTAAATCCAGAACGCAGTTGTAAGAAAGGCAGATATTGCTTTTAAAGAGGAGAAAAGCCGTTTCCATCAGAGGTGACATGATAAGGGAATGACTAAGACAAAGAGGCTCTAGCAAAGGCTTGTAGAACATCTCTTATCACACAGACAAAAAGACAAACTGATTCATACTGGATTAGTGTCTAGAAGGGTAGTCAAACATTTAACCAGGACTAATGACACTGCGCAATTTTTTACCAAAAAGGAAAGAAATAAACTAGCCAGATAATCCCTTTAGGTGTAGCATAAAGAGAAGTAAACAGAGGCAAGACATCCAGGAAGAATTTTAGGCGCCTTGGACAGACTGTGAACCCTGGAGTACCTAACCAATGGGAAACGGGAGGGGAAAAATTCGGCCGGGATTAGGAAATAAAAAGGTGTGTTTCAAGAACTAAAAGTGTGCCTACTTGTTAGGTTAGCCATTCTTGCAAGAATGTTCAAATAAAATGTGCTTCGTATTGTTCACTGCCTGAGCCCTTGTTATTGGATTAGGAGCGTTTCTCACACATTGTTGGTAATATTTTTACATTGTGGTTATAAGAAGTGTTAAAGATTACTGTCACTGGGGGGTATTAAAGAAACGTAGCAACAGAAAATTCCAGAAGAATATCTTGTGTGTTCATCAGCACTTTGGGTAGAATTGGTTTTGCTGTTTCTTCTGTTGTTTGTGTCAGCCTTCTAGTCAGCAGTCCCAGGAGAGAAAGAATATTTTATGAAACACCATGGGGAGCTCATGGCAGGGCTAGAATATGAAAGTGCTTTTTTTTGGTGTTGGGTTTTGGAGTTAGGCTATAAGCTATCCCTACTGGTAGTGAGATGGTGAAGGTTGAATGCCTGGATTTCAGTAGTTTATAGGCCTCTGGGGTGCTGAGGAGGCTCAGCCCTGGGAATCGCTTTGTTGCAGACTGAGCAGAGCTATGGCAGATATGCAGTGGGGAGAGACCGTCTCCAAATCTTAACAGACTGACCAGGTGTGAGGGATGTGATGATTTAAAGTCAATGGGACAAGAACAATCTGTTAAAGAGTCAGAACTGAGAGGTGACCCCTCAGAATTTGCGGTGTAGCCAAAATATACCCCAGTGCAGAGCTCGTACTGTTCTTTGTACCAGGTAAAAACTTTGAACTGGTCTTGTGTGTGCTACTGAGTGGAGAGAGAAGCAAAGACAGGTTGGGGAGAGGGGGGAAGCTATTCTAGTGCCAGAGACTGCAGTGATTAATGAGAGAGAAATCAAAGGCCAAGAGATGCAGTGGCTTCTTTCTGCCATGGAGTTGTATAGGGATGGCACCACTGTGCTTGTGTCATTGTTTCAGGCTCTGAGACATCCCCCTTGGGGAAATTTGGGGGTGGGAAGTGCCTTGAGAATCTGGTCTGTTCAGGTGTGTCCTGCGCTCTCTTCCAGATCAATCTGACATGTCTTTTGAGGAACTACTGCAAGTGCAGAGTGATACGAGAACAAGAGTGTGCAAGCAGGTGACCGGTGGGAAGAAAACTGCAAAACCTACCAAAGCCATGGTGAAGCAGCAACAAAGCAAAAAGGGGTAAAGAGGTTCTTTTGTCATCGGAAAAATGTGCATGTGTGCTCTCTGCACTCCAGAAGTTATGCTGTGAGCTCCTCGCAGTGTTGGCATTGCCTTGGATGTAGATCTCGTTTAATGTGCTATGCAATAATGCCTTTCACGGTAGCGTTTCATTTGGGAATGGTCTGTTGCTGGTTTAGAGCTCTTAATATCCTATCCTGTTCAAATCCCCAGCAGCCATCTGTTAATTGATAGTTAAATTGGCACTCCATTCCTTTACACCCTGTGTATTAAGGCACTTTTAACCCATGGCATGCTATGCTTCTCTTTTAAGCTGTAGGATAGTGCTTTACTTGTGTCCCCTGGGCCCTGATATAGTCACCCTGCAGTTTTCTAAACCCCTTCCAGTTTATCATCATCTTACGCCTGGCTCCCACTGGCTGGAGTTGCAGTGACAGACAATTGTTCCGGAATTTCATTCATCCTTCTGCTATTGTATAATCTGTGGCTTGTCTGTGTTGATTTTTCACTTCCTGCCCCCGGCCCTGCAGTGCTTACCATCACAGACTTTTTCCTGTCCTCGGTGGTCTTTACATCTCCTATTTGCGTACTCTGTAGGTGCTATTGATGTGGTGACTATAAAATGTATTCAACACAACAAAAGCTGTCAGATCTTTTTACAGTCCTCCACAGGCTCCAGCTAATATACCATTACCCTTTATTTGCAGTAGTTAGCTGGGTTTCAGTCCTCAGAGTCGTATCTAAGTGTTTTGAACAGGTTTCCTCTGTTACACTGGTGTCCCTAACCTATTTCTGAATCTATGCTGAACACATGTTTTTCTGCTGTAAACAGTTGATTAGAATAATGTTTCTCTTTACCTTTTACCCAAGAGTCTGGGGGATTTTGTGTAGTGCAACATCTTCACATGGTGTCTCTATTTCTGCCATACAGTTTGCATAATTCCATTATTTAATTCCCCTAATCCTTTAAGTGATGCATCACTGTAAATCCCACATGCTGTTTCTCTCATGCTTTTGTTATGGAAGTGAGCTTCTTAAAAGAAGGACTTCAGGGAAATCCTCCGGAACGGAGCTGGCATCAGTGATGCTGTATAAAGCTGACTCGAGAGCATTGTCCAGGGGTGTAGGCACATCAGCAGACACGAAAACACACTGAACGCTGCCTTAAGTGGGATTTGGAAAATTTACTTACTCCTTCGGGTTTGTTTATGGTCCTGCCCTGGTGTTATTGTGTTGCTGAATGCGGGTATAATGCCCACATTGTGGGTACTCTCAGTGGGTGGTTCGCAGCTCTTTTTGTGTTTTTAATAACTTACCTGATGTACTGACAAATCGCAGGTCACAGCATCCAAGTAATATGGGGAGAGGAACACCCTGTTCTCACACCTTATACTGTCCCCCTCGTACATCTAAAGCGTCAAGTCTAAAGGCCTGTGTTGTAAGGAGAACTCGTTCACTTAATTAACTCTTCTGGCATATGTACCATAAACTGTACAGCTCTTATTCCTGGGGCTTGACCTTTTCTTTACATGTGTTACCGTATACTTTCTTGCTGAGCCGGGCCGCAGCAGAATTGGCCTGTCTTTGTAACTATCAGCTGGGTGCAAAAATTCCCAACTTTGGTCTCGCCTTTCAGTGTAAGTATTAGTCAAGGGTGGATGAGTTGGTGGGCCAGGAATAGAAGAGAGTTGTTGCATGATGAATGAAAGCATGGAGAGGGGGAGGAATAATTGAGTACGGTGCGTTGACTGATGTGGATGGTGGGTTTTCACTTGATACAGTGGGGCTGTATCAAGTTTTGCATAGGACTGTTTTAACCATGCGTTTATAGATCATTTGATTGTAGGAGCCTTGTCTGGCTCTTGACCAAGTCACCTCTGCTCTCTGTAGGTATCATGGTGAAGATTGAGTGGGAGAGTCTGCTGTTCTGGAACTGTGCAGTAATGTTCTCCTGAGGGTC
This sequence comes from Larus michahellis, assembly GCF_964199755.1. Lineage (NCBI taxonomy): Eukaryota > Metazoa > Chordata > Aves > Charadriiformes > Laridae > Larus > Larus michahellis. Next base: position 14,787,334 of record NC_133898.1, on the reverse strand, counting down.
TGGTTAACCTCTTGACATGTTAGCCTGGACCTCATTCTGTCCTCTGCTCCTCTTAAGTGCATTTTTCTCTTTTTCAGGCCATTGGAGATGTCTTCGAAGAAGCGTGTACCTTTTCTGCGACAAGTCGTCTCTGTTACAAAGAAGGTGGGTGCTCCCCCTCCCCAGTTCAGGACCTGCCCTAAGTGATGCTAATAGGGCCTGGACATGGTAATGGGGCTGCTGAAGGTGACATAGGCTGTTTCTGGAGGACAGGGCGTGAGCCACTGTCTGGTGAGTGCAGGTAGTGGTAGTGTGTTTCTGGGGAGAACGAGAGATTGGGCGCAGAAGCGGCTGCTGTCTGTATAACCTGCTGCCTGGCATAATGCACAACTTGAGGAGTAACTCAAACATTTGAGACCCAACTGTTTCTAGAAGATGTAATGGCTGCCACCGATGAGAGTTGCACTGCAAGCTGTGCTCATTGTTCAGTGCTAATCACATTGGAAGTTCAAATGTCCATCTAGTTTCTAATCTGAATATAACTTTGGCTTATCATTGTTGAATCATCTTAATATGTTAATTTTCACAGTTAAAGATCTCTTTTTGTCTCTCTTTGTATGACGTGACCCAGGTAATCTGAAAATCTAGATAGGTTTGGATTCCCAGATCCATCAACTTGACAACACGTGTTCAGCCAGCTCTTGGTCTGGGAGTTGCAGGTGTTTGGAGGCAGGACTCATGCTGACGATCCTTGGATTGGCTACTCCTGGGTGGTAGACTTGCAGATGGAAATGCCTGTTGCTTGGTAGGCTGGATGCAGGCATGATGTCTTTGTGAGGGACTGACACCTTGATTATTGGAGTCAGTCTTTGCCAGCTGCAGATGTTTTCAATGGTGGATACATAATATTCCTAGTAAAAACAAAAAATGGCAAGGTCTGATCCATGGAATAAGAGTAAAGCTTAATGGGGTAATCCTGTCCACAGTTCTTATCTTTTGCCTTTGCTGCCTTCAGGTCCACAGAGACCCTCGATTTGATGACCTGTCTGGAGAGTATAAGCCTGAGATATTTATGAAGACGTACAGCTTCCTGGACAGCATCAAGAAGCAGGAGAAGGAGGTGATGCTGTGTGCTTGTCCTTGGCCGGAAGAACCTTGCTCGGCAGGGGCAGCTTCCGTAAAGGCCTTTCACAGTGGAGGTGGCAGGCAGGCAGTCACGCAGCTTTCTGCTCTCTTCTTCAGATGATTCAGAAGCAGCTGAAAAAATGCCGGAATATGGAGCAGAAGGAGAAACTTCAGCAGCTCCTGAACCGCATGGTGAGTTCCGTGCAGAATCTCCTCTCCTGCAAGGCAATGCACTAGAAGAGAGGATGTGTGGGGTCTGCCTAGATGCTTACTGACACGGGCCATCCTTCCTGTACAGACACAGCAAGAACAGGCACAGAAAAAACAGCAGGAAAGGAGGGAGAGGGAGCTGTCTTTGAAGAGACAACAGAGGGAATTGGCCAAGCAGGGAAAGAAACCCTTCTTCCTAAAGAAATGTAAGTACTCGGTGTGAACGTGCTGCAGAAAGACTTAGAGGGAGTACTGCTGACGGGGCTCCAAGCACTGGAAGCGAGTTGTCCATAATATTCCACGGAGCTGTTCAGGGATTCTTCTAGCGCTGGTACTCAAGGGACAAGCCAGGCCTGGAGCCAGGGAAGGAGGGGTGAGGAGGGGCTGGTCTGTCGAGATGATTCAGGCTTCAGTTTAAAACCTTGCTCCCCTCTCCTCTACAGCTGAGAAGCGGAAATTGGAGCTAGCCGAGAAGTACGCAGAGCTGAAGAGGAGTGGAAAGCTGGAGAGCTTCCTGAGCAAGAAGAGGAAGAGGAATGCCATCAAAGACAAGCGCCGTCTGCCCTCACAGAAGGACTTGTGACTGCTGGACAGACATGCTGTTGTCTGGCACTGGGCCTCACTCTGCCCTGGCCAGGCCTGGAAGATGGCCATCCCTCTTCCCAGTATCTGCCTTTCACTGTACGGTGATGGTGTTAGGCAGCAGAGCAGAGGCTGAACGGAAGGAAACAGTGCTTTTTTTCTGTAGCTGAAATGTCCTCTTCACTTGTGGTTTACACCATGCCTGGGTGGTGACAAGTCTGTCATGCAGATGCACATGGTGTTGACAGCTGTCTGTCCTTGCACCTGCTTGTCTTTTCCTCTAGTGAGGAGAGCAGGAGCCCTACCCCTCTGCCTTGCTGGCTGTCCTCCAGGTCTTATCAGACACCAACTGAGGTGGGAGAGGACCTCAGGTGGGAGGGCTCTGGTACAATGCCTGCTCTGAGCAGGCCTAGCACTCACTTCGGACCAGGTTGCCCAGGGCTCCTTCAGTTGGGTCTGGGAATGTCCAAGGACAAATGCCACCACCTCTCCGGCTTCTCCACTCCTTCAAGTTCTCAAGATGAAACTCCCTTTTTTTTTTTTTTCCCCCTCCTCCTCCAGGAAACCTGCCTGGTTTAGTCCATAATCATTGTCTTGTTCTCAGTGAAGTGCCTGACTCCATCTTCTCTGTAGCCTTGTAGGTCTGGGGGGTGGGTGGGAAGGGGTGCTGTTAGGTCTCCCCAAAGCCTGAGGGTGAATAAACAGCCTTTCCTTGCAGTGCTCCAGCCTCTGACAACTGTCACATCCTCAACTGGAGTCAGCCCAGAGAGACTTGTGTCTTCTGGGGCGCAGCGTGGCTGCGCTATTTGGATGTAATCTGCCAAGTGCTGAGTAACGGAGAGAGGATCAGAGCCCTCGGCGTGGGCTGCACCCTGGTGTGCAGCCGCTGGTGTGGCTGCCTGTCCTCGCAGCCGGGGCACGCTGCTGACTCTGCTCAGGTACTGCTGCTCTGCAGCCGGGCTGCCTCTCTTCTTGGCTTCTCAAGGTGGTCTCTGCAGGGCTGTGAGCGCTTCTAGGAAACTGATTCTGTATGAAATAAAATACCTCAGTTTTCCTTTATTACCAGGATCGGTGCTGTTACAGTCAAAAGTGAACTTACAGGAGTTAATGTCTCCAACATCACGGTTGACCACCAGCTCTCTTGTTTCTCCTCGCTCCTGACTGCCCCTGTGGCTGTGCTGACAAGGAGACGACGCGGACTTGACCCAGGCGATCTCTGAGAGGTCAAAGCGTGTGCTGGGGAGTGCCTCAGCGCCGCAGGGCAGACAGAGTGCTCCCTGGGCGCAGCCGTGCTGTGGGCAGCTGGCGCGTGGGGCCTGGGGAGCAGCCATGCAATGAGCAAGAAATGGGAGGATGAGCAACTCCATCACACCCACCTGAGGGTGTTGCAGAAGCATCTGCCTCCGTTGTGGTTCCTGTGGGTGAAGCGAGTCCTGCTCTGGCGACAGGTTTTAGTGTAACTGGGGGAAGGCGGTAGAAACGGGATGTGTCAGCTTGGCTAGAGACCGCGTGGAAATCCTCAGCTGCCTTTAACCTGTGCGTGGCATATTGCTTTGCACTGTGCCTGGCTGCTGCCTCCTCCTTCTCTTGCCTCGTGCTGTGGGATGCAGAGCCTGCTGCATCCTTGTGCCTTCGGAGGACAGTTGCCCTGGGAGCGGTGTGGCAGCACCAAAGCCTAAGGCTATCCTGACCCCTTTGTGGCATTCGTCTGCTGGTTTGTGCTCTCGCTTTTTAATCTGAAGTTGAACAAACCTCCATCTGTACTTCAATGCGAGAAGGGAAGAAGGCTGGGGCTTGGACAGGCTGGAGGTGGCTCACCCCTGTGTCACTGCTCCAGGGCCTTCCTGAGGGGCTGTGTGGGAGCAGCATTCTGGAGTCCATGTGTCCCCATCCCCAGTTGCTGGTAGGCCCTGCCCAGCAAGGAGCAAACCTCACGCACCCCCAAAGTGGTCCTTCTTTCCCCTCCTGCCCCTCTGAAACCAAATGGCTCCTTCGTGCAGGCTTGCCTGCCTGCAAGGATGTCCTTCCTAGGGTGTCACCTGCTTCTGTTCAGCACAGTGGTGAGGAGCAACTCTACTGGCCTCAAGTATGTGCAGAAGCTTTGTCAGCCAGGGGGAAGCCCTGGGGCATTGCCCAACGCGGCCAGTGTTGTGGCACTGGGCGTTGGGACAGGTGGCAGCACAGCAACACCAGCGCCAACAGGAGGAGACGCTTCCACCATCTCCAGAACTTTCTACTGCCAGGGAAGCTGCTCTTCCCCATGGCCTCCCAGCCTCAAGGAGTTGGGTTATTTTCCTTCTGCTTCTAGTGCTGTCCCAGCTGTGTGTCTCTGCCAGACCTGCTCTGGTGTCCCTCCAGGTAGAGTGTGGGGATGTTAAGGGTGTCCCTGGGGAGGGCAGCCAAGCCCAATGGTTGCCACCAGTTGATGTAACTGCAGCTGGTTGCACAGGCAGCGGTGGCTGACAAAGCTTCTACACATACCCCCCCCAGTGCCACCCTCGGAGCCCACCAGACTCTCACAAGGACCTGCCTCTCCTAAGTGGTGGCCAGGAGGAATGGCTTCAGACCCAGGTGCCTGGGATGCTCTCCCCAGGCCTGGGCTGTCACTGAGCGAGTTCCCCCATCCCAGATGTGTTCTGCAGCTGGACATCCAGGCATGCGAGGGACAGGCACCCATGGGAGCTGGGGGGACCTTCCTGCTGGCAGGGACACAGACAGGAGAAGGCTGCAGGGCTCAGGTCTTTTATTGCAAAGAGGGAGATACAAAAAAAGGACAGTCACCCCCTCTGGTCTCCCCTGGGCTCGCAGCTGGCTGAGGGGTGACAGGCAGGGGAAGGTCCGGACCTCGCTCCCCCAGGATGGGGGGGACCCCGGCTCAGGCAGGAGGGAGCAGGCTGCTGACAAACACTGAGCTGGAGCCAGGGCCAACCCCAACAGCAGAGCGGGTGACCCGCAGTGTCCCCATGCAGCCACCATGGCCTGAGCCCTGGCTGGCCGGAGGGCAGCGCTGCGCGGGGAGCGCTGATGGGGGGAGCCCGGCGCAGGGTAGGGCTGCCTGGCCCCAGCCAGACATGGCGTGTGGCAGGCAAACATGGCCTCCTCTGCTCCACTGCCCGTCTCACTCGGTGGGGTGCTGAGGTCCCAAACTGCTCTGTGGCCTTACGGGGGGTGGCCCTCATTGTGCCACCCTCGGGGACTGGAGCAGCTTCACCCAGGGAGGGAGGGAGCAGGGTCGTTGCCCACTGTCCAGGTGGGGAGCCCAGCAGCCCACCTCATGTATGCAGGTACAGCCAGGTGTGGTGGTGCCCAGGCTGTGGCTCCTGCTGGCTTGTCACGTGTTGTCCTGGGCCAGCTCCTCAGGGCAGGCGGGCTGGTCCCGGGACTTGTGCAGCCCCGGGGAGGGCTGGGCCTGGGAACTGTGCTGCAGGGCAAGGTCCGGCCCCGGGGGCGTGTGGTGCCGGTGCCGCTGGTACTGCACAAACGTACAGACCTTCAGCCCAATGGCTAGCATGTTCTTGCCCATGAAGATGCTGGAGACCCGGGCGTCCCTGAAGAAGATCATGTTGCTGCCTCGGATGAAGATGGTGGTGATGTTGACAGTGAGCATGCTCAGCATGGGGTACAGCATCATCCGGTGTGGCATGATGCCGATCCCTTGCATGCTGATCTCACAGAGGGACACACAAGGGAGGACGAGGAGCAAGATGTAGCAGTAGAAGAACATGATGCCCTCGGCCCAGAGTGGCAGCCCCTTCTTCTGGGGCTCCCACAGGTTGGCCTGGATGTCCAGCACGTCCAGCATGTCCACAATGACCCAGAAGAGGCGGTTGCGGAGATCTTCTTTCTTCTTGAATGTCCTGACGTACTCCATGTGTTCCGTGGCCACCAACAACACGTAGAGGGCTGGGATGCAGATGGAGAGCAGCAAGGTCAGTGCTTTGCGGGCTATGAGATCCAGGCTTTTCCGGTCAGCTTTATAGTTCTGGTATACAAAGTAGACCTTGATCTCCAGAACGAAGACATACAGGAACCAGAGGATCATGGCGTAGCCCCGCTTAGCTGTCTTTACCTCTGCCCCGACCCAGATGGCCACGTAGCGGAGCACCAGCAGGAAGCACACGTCACCCACTGCCACCATGACACAGATGCCCAGCTTCCTGGAGCCCTGGCTCTGCTCCACCAGGTAGGCATCCATGAGGACGAGGCTGGTCATGATGAGCACAGTGGAGAGGCACACGTGAGGCTTGCTGACAGGTGGTGGGGGAACCATCCTGCACAGAGGAACAGGCAGGGCCGTCAGGGAGTTGCTGGGATTCCCCATCCCCACACTGGGGCCCCCTTCTGTCCCTCTCTCCCCAACAACTGTGGACGACTGAAAGAAGGTGGGAGGGCTCACAGACTCTTCTCCCACCCTCTGTGCCCGGTTTGTTCCAAACCCTCAGACTCCTAGCTGAAGTGCTCCTGAGGCTCCTGGCCAGGCCATCCTGGTGGCACATGCTGGCTGAAACCCAGCTCCTAGGCTGCACATGGGGGTATGGTGGGGCAGCCTGGACAGCCTTCAAGCACTCAGGATGCTACTGCCTCTTCCAGTAGCTCACCACGCTGGTTAGCCTCGGCCATGTGAAGGGTACATCCCTTATTTTCCATGGGATTTCCCAGCCAGTGGCACTGGTTATATTCTCCACCCCATGGCACACAAGACCATATCTATATTTTTAACCCAAGCAGGTCCTTAACTGCTACGATCCAGGACAGCTCTTTTTAGTCTCCGTTATTTTCATGCACAGCATGAGGCAAAGGATTATTTTTAGCCTGGCTGTCCTGAGGGGTGGGAGGGGAAAAAAAAAATCAGACCAACATCTTCAGCTTCCTTCATCCTCACGCTCGCCGCGAGCTGTGCCTACAGCTGTTTGCCCATGCCCACCCTGCCCCAGCGCGATAAACTGAAAGCAAGGAAAAGCAGTGCCAGGACACAAGGAGCTCTGCAACCGGACCTCAATTTCAGCTGGATGCTCAGCTTTCCCAGGCTGGGGCAGAGCAAAGCACGGCCCCCGAAAGCACCCTGCCTGCCTCGGACAGCAGCGGGGCTGTCAGGCTCCCTCCCCCTGGCCAAGCACAGCTGCGGGCAGCTGCTGCCAGAGATGGAGGGAGGACGGAGCCGGGGCCTCACCAGGCAGGGCTCGGCAGCTGCTCTGGAGGGGAGCCAGCCCCCCGGCTGAAATGGAGGATGAGGCTGGCCTGCTGACTGTGTGGCACAGCGCTGCACGATGGCTGCCTGCGCAGAGCCCGCTCAGCCACACCTGGGCCATGACCACCATCCTGGTCACCCGGCGGGCAGCGCGTGGGTGGCACTTGACCATGGAGCAAGCGCTCGGGAGCAGGATGGAGGCCATGTGGTTAACGGTCACCCCCATGCAATGATGCTCCTGATGCTGACACTGATGGCACAGGGCCCAGGGCGCAATCTACCTGAGCTCCTGCTTTTTGGCCAGGGGAGCAGGTGTCCGGCACGGTCGTTCATCTCTGGACCCAGAAACATCCTGGCACATTGAGGGAGGCAGTGAAGCCTAAGCCTGCCAGACCCGGCTGCCTCCAAGGGGGAGAGATGAGAGGCCGGCGGGCACGGGGGATCTGCTGGATGTGGCACAGCTGGAGCGTGCTACACAGCTGGGGTCTCTCCTGCGCTTCACCCCACGGCCTCGCCAAGCCTTCGGAGGGGCCGGGGCTGTCCGCCCGCAGCCCAGCCGCTGCCCCACCTGACGAAAGGGGCTTTGCCGGTCCCCACGCCCGCCCCGGGCTCGGAGCGGGGCCATCCCACTCCGCTGCCTCCCGCCACGGCAAAGCGCATCCCACGGCGGGCTGCGTCCCCTCGGGGTGCCCGGGCACACGGACGCCCCCGGCCCTGCCTGTCCCAAGCACCCCCTCGGGATGGGGCAGGCCCTGCCCGCCGGCCGTGGGGGCCCGACCCGAGGAGGGGGGCCCGGCGCGGCCCGCAGCCCGCCGCCCCCCGCCCGGGCCGCACTTACCTCGGGCGACTCCCCGGGGCGCCGGGGCAGGGCGGCGGCGGCGGCGGTGGCGGCGGGGCCCCGGCGGCGGCCCCGGGCCCGGCGCGGCATCGCCCGGCGCGCCCCGGCGGCGGCTCTGCGGCGGCGGCGGCGGCGGCGGCGTTTGGCCCCTCCCGGCGGGGCGGGCGGGCGGGGACTGCGGCGGCCCCCGCCTCACCGGAGCGCCCGGCACCGCCCGCCGCCCCCTCTTGCTCCCGTCCCCTCCGCCCGCCTCCCTCCGGCAACCTCCGGTTTCCCCCGCCCGGGCACCCTCCGGCCCCCATCAGCTCCCGCCGCGGGGCCACATCCCGCACCCACCCTGCCTCCTGCCCCTCGGCCTCCTCCGGCCCTCCCAGGAGCGCTCCATGGGTGCTCCCTGCCGCAGACCAGGAGAGGCCCCAGGGAAACCTGGGGCGCCCAGTGAAGCCTGGGCTGGCAAGGGTCCAGCCCGCTGGCGGGCACCGGGAGCCCTCCTCGCTGGAGCCTTGGGGTCCTGGGGAGCTCCAGCTCCAGCTCTGCAGGACACTGGTAGAACTGGGGGCTTGCACGCAGATAAACCAGGCCAGCGGAGGCAAAAGGTTTCCCTTACCCTGGTCCCTCTGCAAACGCTCTCCTATCAGACCGAGCAGCTTACCGCATTTAACTCTGAGCTTGTTTGTAATTGATTTAGATCTTAGCTACAACAGGGAAGGTTTTCCAGTATATTTCCACTCTGACTTTGAAGTGCTTATTGTAAATATATGTATTTTGGAATACTGGGAGGCGCTCGGATCTCTGGAGATGGGCTAAGAGCAAAATCAGGCACAGACCTGAGTGAGAGGACAAACGCCACTCACAGCCACTGAGTGCCAGAAGTGCAGCCCACCTCACCTCCAGCCACTGACAGGGTGGTCATAGGTCCCCTGTTGTATCTGATGCCCTGAGGCATCTTGGGTGGCACCAGAAACGTATGAACCCCACCTGTAGTGTCCATGGCAAACGGAGACAAGGAACCGGCATCCAGGCTCAGCTCACGTGTCTCATGGTGAGTGTGGGGTGGTTTATGCAGGCAGGTGAATGGAGCAGAGCTATGGGTTGCAACAAGTCAAAGGCTTTGGCTGTGGGATCGTTCTCCTAGGCTGGGAAAAAGCATCAGTCTCCCGAAGGGCTGAAAGAGCGGGAAAACAAAGCAGCCAAAGCAACCTGTCTCCAAAAAGGAACGGAGACCTTGCAGCTCAGGCTGAGTGGAGAGCACTGTGAGGCATGCAGGGGGAAGCCAACACAGAAACAAAACCTAGATCTTTCCTGCTGGACACAGAAGCAGCAGTTCTCACCCAGTACCAGGCTGTAGGGAGGAGTGAAGGGTCTCTGTCCATGGAGGCACCCGGGGGGTGGCCACGGAGGTACTCACGTGACAGAGAGAGGAGAGAGGTGCTAGAGGCAGCTACCAAGCAGTGGGGCTAAAGACAAGATGATTCATCCCTGGGCTGGAATCATAAAACCCCTGCGTCTTCACTAGAGACTAGGACAGGAGGTGACAACAGCCGCGTGGGAAGCAGTAAAGAGCTGCTTTAACGAGACACATAAAAATAAGCAACCAGAGCAAGAGCAGATACTTACGTGCTTCTCTAAAACATGATGCTGGAACCAGGGTGCCAGAGTCTGCATGTGGATGCAGCTGTGATCCAAGACAAAATGGAAGGAAACCGAAGAGGGGTACACCAGGGGTCCCAGGCAGGTAGCTGCTCCCTGGCTGCTGCTGGCTCCAGACCTGGGAGGAAAAGCATCTTCAGCTTAGCCCTGTGCTGCTTAGGACACCTGCACCCCACCCTTGTCACTGAGGAGTCCCTCTAGGGCGGTGACCACAACGCACTCAAAAGGTGTTGGGAGAGAGCCAGAGCAATCCATCAGTCATGGTGAACATCCTCAAAGGAGAACTGCAGGAAGCGGGGGAAGTTTGTCAGCAAGGAACAGCAAGCAGCGGCTGTGATGGGGAAAGGCTGGCAGTGGCCTGAGGACCATGCTGAGAGCTGCGGCTGATCCAAAAGAGCCCCGCGGCCCTCCGAGTCTGGCTGCGGAGCAGAGGGCTAGAGGTGGCTGGAGCAGATGGGCATTTTTTAGGAAGGCAATTTAAAAAAAACAATCTGAGAGCAGGTTCTGAGAGAAGGGTCACAGGGTGCTGAAGACGACTTGAACATCACAAAAAGGCCTAAGGCGCGGAAGGTGACATCAGAGTGGAGAAGCAAGAAATTGAAAATTTCTTAGAAATTCCAAGGAGATCAAAGGAATGAACATAGAGCCAGTCCAGGGAACCATTTGTCAAAATACAGAACGGAGGGGACGGAGCTAAGCAATGCTGACAAGGTCCTTTGGGGTGCAGGCTGGCCCTCTGAAAAAAATGGTGTCTATCGAAAAACTTAATTTCAAAAACCGCCACATGCGGCTGCACGCACCTGATGGGACAGAGTGGGTGCTGCTACTTCTGCTGGCAGCAAGTCGGAGGAGTGATGGAAGGACCACGTCACGGAAAAGCGGGTGAAAAGGGTCGCCTGGTGCAAAGCTGTGGCAGCGCACACGCTGGCCCACCTCCCCGCACCCAGCGGGGAAGGCGGTAGCTGGTAACGCCTGCGGTCCTGGCAGGAAATGTTGAAAACTGAAGCTTGCGGCGTCGAGTCTGGAGCACACAAATTGTGGAAGTCCCTGCAGAGCAGGGAGCCACCCCAGCCCTTCACAAGGTGACGTACCCGAGTGGTGGAGCAGGGACAAGCAGCCCAAGCACTGGTGATGTGGCACTGTCCCCGGAGGCCGGGCTGGATGGAGGGGGCACGGAGGGGGACAGCCCTGGGAACGGCTGTTTGTGCCACAGCCACTGGGGGTCAGTGCAGACCTATGCAGCCTGCTCAGGACAAAGCCATCCCTGGCTCCTTGTCATCCGCCTGTCCCCCCCCAAACCCGAACATCCCCCATATACTCTCCAGCCCTAGCCCTAGTCAGAGCACCCCCAGCCCCCTGGGGTGAGCTCCTCTCAGCCCCAAATTGCCCACGGCCCAGCCAAATTCCCCTGTGCTGGGGCTGGCTCGCCCGAGGACAGCACCCTTTCCCACCGCTCCGGACTGGGGCTGCAGGTTGTGGTCGCAAGGGAGAAAAACATGGCTTTGCACCATAGAAAGGTGCTCCTACAGCTAAAACCACGGCGGTTTGAGAGAGATATCTGTATTGAAGAGAATACTGAGCAGCTGCCGTGTCTTGCTGCTCGTCCAGGGTGCAAAGGCTAAGGTGACACACGGCTCTTCCAGGAACAGCGTGGATGAGAAAAGTGCTGGCCCAAAGGGACGAGGTGCCCTGCGTGGGCTTGATGAACATATGGGGGCACGCTGTGGCACCTTGTCTGCCAAGGACAAAGATGCCGGCTGCTACAAGGTCTCTAAACAGCGTTGAAGTGCCAGGGAGAAGGCGGTGGGCATGGTCCATTTGGATTGCAGCGACACATAGGAAAATAAAAAGGTTTTTCTGGAGGCATATTTCAAGCTGGTTGCCTGGATGCTAAAGAGCAAGGTTTCCTTGGGTGCTTTCCCTGATGTGCTCAAAGATCGTATCCACGATGAAGCAAATCTCAGCTGGTGCTTGGCACACAGGAATGTCTCAGCTTAAGAGAAGGTGGGGAAGCAGCTGAATGAGATGATGGCCCTACCAGGCTCTGTTTAAGCTGAAAGATAACCAGGCTTTGGTACTTACAATGAAAACCACAGGAAAATTTTGACGCCCAAAGACAGGGAAAACCCACCGTGAGTGGAAGAGCATAGTTCTGGGTAGCTCATGCTGGAGGCACAAAGTCAATATAGCATGAAGGCAGGAAAAAATGAAGAGCAGGGTGTGTAGCCAAGCCCCCAAATAAAGAAAGCGCACCGAAACAGCCTGAGAACAAATGCATACGTTCATCTGCAGAAAAGGCAGAAGGCCGAAACAAACAAGTGAGCTGCACTAGGGACAGAGGTACTTGAAGGGAACAGGCTGCAAGGAGAGCGCAGGAGAAATCTACCGCAATCACATTGAACGTCCCTCCGTGGGAAATGCAAGAAAAGGAGGAAGCAAGAAACTGCAAGTGGTGGGTATGATGGGAAAAGGCCATTTGTGACCTGGGGATCATGCTGAGAGCTTCAACAGCTCTGAGACAGCATCACAGAGAGCGGAAAGTGGCATAGAAGTGGCTGGAAGAGATAGGCATCCTTTATCCTTCAGGAAGGCAGGGGAGAAGCAGCCCTCCCAGGACAGAGAGGTGGCCCAGGAGAGCTGCAGGATTGCCAGCCCTTAGGGGCTTCATGGAAGGCTTAGTTTGGGGGCTGTCCCTTCAACAGGCTGCCTTGGGCCGGGCAGAGAAGTGCTTCTGGCCTCCTGGAAGAGAGAGGGCATCCACGAAAGCCTGGAACACTCAGTGCTATTGAAGTACCACACAAATAGTTGTGAATGGACAAAATGGCAAACAGCCAATGGCAAAATGGCAAGTGGATGAAAGCAAACAGCTGGGGAGGCCCTGTGGTGGGTTTTCTAGGGACAAATCAAACTCCTAGATCTAGCAGGGTCCCCTGGAGCAGTCAGCTGCTTTTGGGGAAAGGCAATGATGATACCCAGCTAAGATCAAACCACGATGAGTGGAAATGCCGAGATAAGGCCAGGCCAGTGTGACCATCACGTGACTTTTCTCCTGGCAAAACAAAGTTTTCACATTCATCTGCAGAATGCTATGAAGATGCAGCTCAGCCTTGATCCGGTTGGACTTCCACAAAAGCCTCTGCCAAGATCCCTTAGCAAATGCTCTTAAAGAACGAGGCTGTCAAGGATGAAAGGAAAGGTCCTCTCAAGCATTAATGGCTTGCTTAAGGGAAGGAAAATGCATCGAAGCAGCAAACAAGCTGTTTTGCGAGCAAGACAGGAGGTCTGGGCAACTCTGTGCTGGGATCTGTGCTGTTCTTCAGATGCAGAAATGGGCTAGGAAAGAGGGCAGAGGAGCAAGGTGGAAAAGTTCGATGATGGTTCAGTGTATTCACCTAGCCAAACTGAAAGCTGATGTGAATACCTGTGTGCTACCAAGAAACCTGAAGGTCAACGGCAGATGAAATGTAGAACTGACAAATGCAAATAAAGAAGTTGTCCAAGGGACAGGCTATAAATTAGACAGCGGTATTCAGGAAAGTGACCCTGAGATGCTTACTGATAACCTTCTGAAAATACCTGTGCTGTACTCGAGACCCACAGTAGAAACTGTGGATGTTTTATATTGCTTTGCAAGTCTGTGCTGCTTCTGCTTCTCAAATCCTAAACCCTCCCCTGGCACGAGCCACATTTTTACAGCCTGCCCAGAATAACACTGCCTCGACGGAAAACTCTTGTCACCGCTGAACGGCACAGGTCCTGGCCCCCACAGAAGCTGGGGGGGTTTCCTCTTTGTTTCATGGTTCGACCACTGTGGACTCAGTCACTTCTTTTAGCTAGTTTTAAGCGAGAAGCGCTGCAGCTCCTGGTTCATCTCTGCCTCCTTTCGGAATCCCTCAGCCAGCATCACCCTGCTCCGATGTTCCATTTTTTTTCTCCAGGGGCAGTGCCATTTCAGACCTCTGCTAAGGCCCCGCTAAAGGTGAGGGCCAGCGGGTGATCCTTCCCGCTCTCTGCTAGAACGGCGCCGCAGCGATGCATTTGTTCAGCTTCTGCGCCACAGGCTTGCCCTAAGCTCTGCCCCTGCGCGCCATGCTGGTCCTACAGATGCTCCGGTGGGTCCTTGTTCCCAGTGGTTTTGAGGGAGAAGTCAGTTTGAGCTCTCCGCTTCCTTTTGCGAGGCTTTTCTTGCTTTTAGCTTCATCCCACCAGGACCGTGGGTCTTTATTTTCCCCGTTCCAGCCCCGCTCCAGCACTCTGAAGGTCGTTTCCTCCTCGTGTCCACCCACTGACCCCCCCAGCACCGCCGTACTGCTCACCCGCCCCTCACTTCCACTCACCCCTTCAACCGTCCCTGCGGCACCCCCCTCCCTACAGCGGCCGAGTGCCGTCGGCCCCCGGGGGCTCTGGCAGACGTCTCCGAGACACCCCCTCACCCAATGCAGCTCCCCCAGGGGAGCTCTGCACCGATCCCCCGGACCCTCCCCTCATCCGCAGCTCCCCCAGGGCCGGGCTCTGCACCGACCCCCCCTCAGCGGCCGCCGGGGGTGGCAGCGCGGCCCGGCCCGGCCGCTCGGCTCCCCGCTGCCATGGCAACCCCGACAGCAGGCAGGCGGCGGGTTGGGGTGGGGGGAGCGGGCGCGCGCGCGACCGCACCCCTCCACGAGCTCGCGCGGGCCGAGCCTTCTGCGCTTTAAAGGGCTCGCTACCACGCCCCCCCCCCCCCGCCATCCCTCCCAACGCGGCCGGGGCAGCGACGCTGTTCCCATTGGCTGGCCCCTCCCCGGTGGCCGTGTCCTTTCCCTCCTCCGATTGGCCACTGGCCCCTCCGCCCGCCTCCCCCTTCTCGGCTCCGATTGGCTGCTCGCCACAGTCGCCATCCGCGCCCTTTCCCCGCGCCGATTGGCTCGTCTCCCGCCGCAGGCCGCGCCCTGGGCGCGTTCTGATTGGTCGCGGGCCTCCCCCCTCCGTCCAACCCCCCCGCGCCGCCGAGCCCTGCCACGCTCCGGTTGGCGGCCGCGGGGCGCCCGGGCCCGCCCCGCCGCGCGAGCGAGCGGCCGCGCGCCGAGGCGGAGGCCGGCGCTGAGGCGAGGGGCTCGGGCCGCCCCCCCCCACCATCGCCAGTGTCGGCGGCGGCGGGATGGCGGCGGCGGCGGCGGCGGCCGGCGCGTTGGGCTCGGGCCCCGCCGCGGGGCCCCCGGTGGTGGCCGGCGGAGCGTCGTCGGCGTCGTCGTCGGCGATGGCGGTGGCCGGTCCCGGGCCGGTCCCGGTGCCCATGAACCTTTTTGCGACGTGGGAGATCGACCGTTCGGCGCCGAGCTGCGTGCCCAGGTGAGCTGAGCCGACCGGGGCCTCGCCGCTCCCCTGCGGGGGCCTTGGTGAGCGCCGGGCCGGGGATGGCACCGGCGGAGGGGGGAGGCGGTTCCCCATCACCCCCCCCCCCCACACCCCGCCCCGCGCCTCCGGGATCGGCGGCCGCTGCAGCATCCCTGCCCCGCCGGGCCGGGCTGGGCCGGGCCTGGGACCGCGCCCCCTCGGTGGCGGCTGGGCCTTGCCCCAGCAAGAGGCTGGATGCGCGGACACCCCGGCCGCCGTTCCCCCACCGTGCCGCCCCGTGTGCTTCCAGTGGGAGCAGCGGCAGCACCGGGGACCGACGGGGCTGGGTGTGCCAGCACCGGACCACGGCTGCGTTGACTCCATGTTGCAGCCCCTGGCTACTGTCTGCCGTGATGGCTAGGGAAGATCTCAGAGTGGGGTATATCATCGCGGCCATGCTGCTTCTGAAAGCTGCTTCTTTGCCCCTGAAGTTCATGATGGCCTTACAGTAGTGGCCACCTGGCATCCATGGGTCTGTGGGGTTACCTGTGTCACCTGCGCTCCAGACTGTCATTGACAGCAAAAAGAATTCACTGTGCTGCCAGTTGAACTCACAGTTGTATCTCTGGCAGAGCTGGAAGACAAGCTGAATGGTGTAAGTGTTGTTGCTGAATGTATGGTTAAGGGTATGTCCAGGCTAGATGTCCAGTCTTGGAGCCAGGAGGTGCTGGATGTGTTAATGAGTTAGGTGTCTTTTGGCCCACTCATCTTATCAGACATTGATCAGGAGGTCTTCTCAAGAGAGTTAAGGGGCAGATTCAGGAAGTCACTCTGGATCCATGTATCTCTGGGCTGTGGTATGTTGTTTGCAAATGATCTATTCAAGTGCTGCACAAAAAAAGAGGCATAAAATTAAAGAGGGGAAAAATAATTGTTCCCATAGGGCAGGAGAACATCAGCCTTTCTGAAGGGGCGTCAGAAGGTTGGTGTGTTTGTAGGGAGAAACTCGGTGATTGAGTGGTCAGGTGGGTCGGAGTAGAAATGTTCCAAAATACTCTGAGCTAGTAGAGAAAGCCTGTGTGATTGTGGTGCCCAAAGAGGTCCTGGGCTGAGCAGGCAGCAAATGGGAAGGAGTTTGCAACATGTGTCTGTGAAAAGCCAGTGGATCTTTTGATGACACATGCTGAGACTGTTGTGTGGAGCAGGAAGCAGTGATCATTCTATAGGTTTAAAGTGTCTTGAGGTATTGTTCATTTGTGAGTGGGTTACTCCCAAGCTGGAATTTGGAGAGCAGGACAGAATTACCAGGGTGACTTCCTGCAGAAAGAATAGAAGTTGCAGATTCAGAGCACAGAACTTACTGATGGTGAAGCGTGTGTATGTACATAGTCTTCGCAAATTGAAATGCTGCAAAAGCTAGAGAGAGGACACACCAGCTTGGGGGAAAGTTCTGTAAAATTAAACTGAAATTTCATCTCTGGAATGTCGTCAAATGCAACGTTTGTTAGGATGGGAAGTAGTTGATGGAAGCTCATGCTTCCTTCAGAGGCCATGGCTCTAACGTGGTGTGTTGCTACATCTGTATAGTCAGCAGGTGCCTGGGGAAGTCCTGTCAGGCCACAGTGACCAGTGTGGGACTGGTGCTTCTGTGTTTTCTTGTCTTCAGCTAGCCCAAGCTTTCCTGAGTGAGCGGGTCACAGGTGGGCACCTATCAGGCAGGTATTTGTGTTCACTGAAACTAAGGGGAGATCAAGCCCCAGAACTGAGCTGGGTTAATGGTGTATCTGTGCATTGTGCTTGCTTATTGCTTGCCCGTGTTCTTCTTCTACTGATCTGCTTGTATAATATTTTAGTCTTGGCATTATACTCTTCAAGGTAGAAACTCTGATGTACCATCCCAGTACCCAGCACAGGTGGTCTCTGATCTTATTGTGCTTTGGGAGTGGTAGTGGCAGCAAAATAATATCCATTCAAGGCGCGATAATCCTTCTCCCTTGGGCTTCTCTGTCTCTTATGCATGTGTAGTCTCAATTCTTCCAGCCCTATGCGTATCTAGGGAAAGGAGAACTTTGCACGGATTTTAATGCTATAGAACGTGCTTTCTTTTTCTAGGCTCTGTATCATAAGTCGTTGCTGTCCCTGTGCTCTTTTTTAGGTGTTTCATTTTCTGAAAATGCAGTTCCAGCTGCTGCAGGCGTGGGACTGGGCTAGATCAACCTTTGTGGGGTTGCTCTGGGTTTGGCTGTTGAGAGGTTGTGTCCAGGCCTTCAGGATTTCAGAGAGGTAGTCTGGGACAGAAAATAGCACCAAGAAGTCTAAGCCCTAATGTACTGAACAGTTCCGTAGTATGACTGTAAGACTTCTGATGCTTTGTAGGAGGATCTTGGCTTTCTAAGATGAACTGTTGCCCATAATGGAAGTCTTTCCTGCTGAATCAGGAATGTGCCACTGAGTGAAGTCCACATTTAGTTTCGGAAGTTGCCTTGCTCTCAGAATGGAGGTGTCATCCCTCCTGCTGGGGTCTTTCTCTTTTCAGGGCCATGTTGAGAGATCTGTGAACTCTTAATGCCCTTCCTATGAACTGAGTAAGCATAGCCTAGACCCAGCTGCCTTTGGCTCAAGTGGCTCTCAGGGGAGGCAGAACTGAATTTTCTGGGCAGTGGGCTGTTATGCAGAGAAGCAGAAAGAAGTAAGCACGTGGAAACCAAGCAAAATGCTCTTTACCTTTTCAGTTAGACTTCCCACTGGGCTAGGGATTATTGGCTTCTCATTGAGAAGCCTTAGAAAGAAAGCAATCCTGGTTGATTCATGCTGCAGTGTGAAGCATGCTTTCACTAAGATAATCAATCAATCAGCCTTATCTTCCACTCATAGGTATCTTAGTAAAAATTTTCATAATGATGTTCTGATGCAGGAGAAAGTGTCTTTATTGTGTTACTATGCAAATGTTGTAGCAGGTTTTCACTGTATGGAGACTGCAAGAAATGAACTAGAGCTTTGCCAAAGTAAAATGTCTGTCCGCGTCAAGGTAATGTCTTATTGTGTTTTCATTGTTTTGTATGCTGATCAGGCAGTACATTTGGAAAAAATGTGTGAAAGGACTTTGTGCAAACATGCAAGCAGGTCTTGTTCTTTCCAAGGAGTGGTATTTTTCAACCTCTGTTAATAGGACGGCTATTCCTTTTTTCCCCTTTAATATCTGAGAGCCTGTAAATGCAAGTTCTTAATTAGGAAACAAGATAAGATTGTGTGATTGTGTTCACTGTTGCTCTTTTTCCATGACACAACTGTTGTGTTCAGTGTTATGTGGATGTTGTTTCAGTGATAAGTCATCACATTTCTAGTTAGAGGTGAGATACAAGTTGTATTTTGGTTAATGCGTCAGTATTGTTGAGCTCAGATTGCAAAGGCAGATTCTACCAGTACAAATTATGCTGTGAATGGCGCTGCAAGGATTCAAATGCACTGCACTTTGTCCAGAGTACTTCGTATCTCGGTACGATGCATGAGCTCAAAAACATTCCAAGTCTTGCTGCCACCCACACAGTGTGCTTGAACACAGTGTCTCCTGCTTGTGACAGAAAAGCATTGACTTAGGGAAATGCATGTGGTTTGGGCTCGCTTTGTGAGACTGTGTATGTGCACCTCCAGGACATTATGTTTCAGAAGATGCTCTGAATTCTCTGTCATTAAAACTTCCAAATGTGTGTTTTGGAAAGTTATAGCCTAATGAATGCCTTCTTAGAAGGAGAGTTGTATTGCAAGTACAACTGGAATATACCGTAAGTGCCAGCTATGGTGATCCTTTGAAGTGCCATGAGGTGAATGTTCTCATTTCTGCAACCCTGTTGTCCTGTTTGGGCAGACAGTACCTTTTACCTGACGGCTCAAGGAGGGTAGGGTAAAACTTCATTTGTGCAGCTGGTGGCATGCTTTCCTTTGCCTGAGGTCCAGAAAGCCTTGCAGTGAGCAGTATACTTTGTACACTGTGGAGGAACGTGCTCTCCTCTGGCACAGCTGCATTCAACTGGGTTGGCAGTATCTCGCAGCCCCATGAAGCGGGCTGCTTGGTCACCTGTGGGACTCCGCGTTCTGTTTCCTCTCTGCAAGGAGCATTCCCTGTCTTGTCTGCAACCCCTAAGAGTTTCCTTTTGTAAAGCTGATTTGGTAATGAAGAGCCTCTGAACCGGGTGTTCCTTTAAGAAACACTTATTCCAGCTTGAATAACATGCATTTATCTGCCTGAGATGTTCTTGAGTGGTTTCCTGGGTAAATCAGGCATTTTCATGCTAAACTTCCAACCTCAGCAAAATCTGCTCAGTTTGGGTAAGCTACAGAGTTGCACCTCTGGGAATGTTAAATGATTCCAGATTGTTTCCTCAAAAGATAGTATGATGCCGTGACAAACGTGAGTAGCCCCAGGCAGGGACTGCTTGGGAGAGGCCACCATTTCTTGTAAGGAAACAGTCTCTTATAACTGGTGATATTTGCTGTGTTTGAATTATGGTTTCCTTTTAGTCCTATATAGAAAACAAAATGTTCTGAACAGCCATTGGATTGCTTATTATTCTTAATATTGTAGTCTTGGCTACAAGCCTGCAGTGTAATATATCTGATGAGTTGTCCACTATCTGCCACTCTCTGTGGCTTGCCTGTTGCAGAGGAGCACGTTTGGGATTTCTCCTCTAGCAGTGTTATGTTTCACTTCTGAGCAAACGATAATTGGGTTGCTGTCTGTTTTTCCGTCTTCCTGCTTATTAGTGGAACTCGGGGCAAGTGTCCCCTGCCAGTACGATTGATGGGAGGATGTGCTTCTTTCAGAATATTAATAGTGACTTTCTTGAAGGCTTAATTTTATTTTAAGTACCTGCCACGCTGCCTCCTAGCCTTGCTCTCCAGTGTTTCGTTCATTAGCTAAGCTGTGTTAGCTCAGTTGTCTGATGGCTTATCAAAAATGTTGCATTGTTCTCATTCCGCTTCCTCTGGCATATTCAGTTACTTGTGATTGATTACTGACAGCCATGTAGTATGCATATAGCGCACCCTCCTCTGGGATGGAGATCGCCTGACCTTTATCCTGTCAAAAGAATAAATTGCTGAGCACCAGTATCTTATGGGGTTCCCGTAGCAGATCCATTCTTTGATGAAATCTGTGCCGATGCTTTTGTGTAATTGTTTGAATGTGGAATGATTCTAGATTGAATGCATGTCTCCAGTCAACTTCAGAAGAAGTTATTTCCAAAAAAGAACCAGAGGTGAGAAACATACTGCATTTTATAGCATGCCAGGTGAGCATCTGGGCAAGGCTATTTTCCGAAAACCTTGTGTTCTTATCTGATCCAAGCTTTCAGCATCCCAGCTGATGGGGAAGCTGTGCTTCTGTTTTGTTTTGTTTTGTTTTTAACTACATCAAAGCTGGTGGATACTGTTTTGGGAAACAAGAAGTGAGAGTGTCTTACTCCTCTGTGTGGGATGTGGCAGCAGGAACCTGTCTCTGCTCTGGGGAAGCAGACTGCCTAAGTGATATTGCTCTTGTAGTTAGAAGTCTCTAAGATAAATGAGGCTTTGTTTGGATACTTCAATATACTCATTGCAGTGGTCCCGAAGGAGAGATGCAGTATTTCAGCTACCTTAACACATCGCAACCGTGGATAGAGAGACCACTCCCTGCTCTGCAGTGTGATTCAGCCTCTGTGCACACAGCCCCAAATTACACTGGCTTTTTCTGCGGGCCTGTTGCAATGCCATCTCCTTTATAATTTACTGCCCACTGTCATCGCTCATGCTCTTTCTGTTTCTCTTGTCTCATGTGGTCTAGCCCAGTGAGGGATTTCTGTTTAGTAAATAAAAAACTCCCGTTGTATTTTGGCTGCTATTCTGGTTTTTCTAGGTTCTCCTTATTTTCCTTCTCATGCTGATTTTTACACTTCCACTGTAAATCCTTCTTATCAAGCTTCTTATTCTTCAGTGTGAGCATATCTTAAGTAGCATGAGATCCAAAGCCAGTGCAAATGGGACCGTCTCCTGGACAAAAAAATGTCCAGGTTCCATGCCCAGCTGTGTATTTTCAACTGTTTTTCTGTGCATATGATAACGAAGTTCTCACCAGTATAGGCAGTTTGGGCTGATGGCAGAACTCATGTCTTTGGTTCCATTTTCCAAAACTGAAGAACAACACTAACAATTAGCTATGGTGCTGTTACAATGGTAGCAGGCTTAGAATAAGAGTAACTCCCTTGTAAGGGGTTCTGATACTCTTTTCCTGTTCTTTAGTACCTTTTCTTTACCAGGGGAGAAGATCATATTCATCCAAAGCCTCTCATTGATTGTTCTGCTGTCTGATTTTCAGTAGCAGTTCAAGTAGTGTCTCTGAATCCATATTATTTAGGTCAGGTTTTATTTTTTTTAAGATTTACATTATTTATATATTTTTAGAAAAGCTCCCTTGTATTTGGTCTGCATTTCCCCTTGTGTTCCTTCAGGTATCTTCTAGTAGTCCATTTATTTTCTACCTTGTCAATACATCCACTTTCTTTTCATTGCTGCTTTCCCTCAAAAGCCCTGCACACACCTGCTGATAATTTTGGCACTGTTCTCACATTCTTTTCCTTGCTTCTGTCTTGCCTTGCACACTTGTAATTGAGTAATCTTTAGTTCTGAATTTAAATTTTTCTCTTTTAAAAGTAGTTTGCTTTTATTCTCAGAATTTAGGGACTATTCCTTGTGAAGCTGCAACGGCCACATCTTGTTCTTGTATGGCTTGTATTTTTCAGCTGGACTATGTTCTTGATGTGCTTGGGTTGTTTTTTAATGGCTTTTAGATTTTTTCACTGTTAATGAATATCAGCTTTTTTCTTTTGTTAGACTTTCTGAGTTTTCTTGTATGTGCATCCCTGAAATACAATCCCATAAGCAGATATTTCTTTCAATCCTCTCACACCTTATGCTTGAAGCTGCTTGCTCCAAGTATTCCTTCCGTTCTTGTGTGCTCCATTTTCAGAAGCAGACTCAGGATGTCCATTTGGATTTCATAGCATACTGTGTATATGAATAATTTACTCATTTTTTCCTTGATGTTTGTCAAGTCCCTTGACTTTTCAAGCTTTTTGTCTGCCTATTATGTTCCTTCATCTCCAGTCAGACAAAAGGACAACATTCCCATTACTCTGCATTTACACTTTGTTCATCTCACCTGTGTATTGATGAAATGTTTATACTTATTTGGGGATAGCTTTATCTGTTGCAATACTGATTTGTGGAATTGTGGACAAATCACCTTTATTTCAGGGACCTACTCCACTCACAAGGATCTGAGCAGAGAACTGCGTTGTACAGGCTCTGGTTATTAACAGCTTGTGTTGCAAGTGGATGAAAAGCCTACGCACAAATTTGCCAGTTTTGGTGAGAATCGTTCTTTTGAGTGAAGAGTGTTCTCTGTGCAACTCTTTAGAATGAAACTTCTTGGGGTTTTGAATGTATTTTTTTTTTTTGTACAGTTATGAAGAAGTCTCCAAAATGGATGTCCATGCTTGTTTGACACTGTCTGTTCCACGGGCCTGTATCACTTCAGTCCCTCCCCTGTGCTCTATACCCAGATGTATCTTACCATGATACCGTGTTCTGGAGCCTGCGGGTAGTCAGATCTAAGGTGCTTGCCAACTCAACAGCAGAGGAAACAGGTGGGATGTTCGATGGGTTTGCTACTTTAGAAGTAGCAATCTGTAATGAAACCTTAACTCTGCATTCATCATTAGTAGGAAAGTTGTTAGACTATGCATTACAGAAGCTGCTGTATGGGAACACCCTTTTTGTTAGTGTGCGTGGAGGTCTCTACCAGGACAGTCTGGATGACGGAGCGTGTCCTGTGCAGGGTTTGCCAGACAGGTGTCTACTGGCACATGAACAAATGCCTGCAGCAGAGAACTGGAGGAAGTTGGTGTGGATCAGTGAACTAACCTTGACCTCATTTTACTGCTTTTCCCAGCTTGGCTGCGCTGGCACATCTCCAGTGGACTTGGAGGTGTACCCCAGCAAGCTCTGCCAGGTGATGAGTGTTAGGATGTAGCCTGTCCTGCGTCCCCATTAGCACTTTCAAACTTGCTTGAAAGGTACTTGTCATTGTGTCTTAAGCTCTTGTTCTTTTCTTCCTGTAGACAAGGCTGCAAGTGGTGATTTTGTAATCACTCACTGCTTTGTGGTGGTTAATTCATTAACACATTTTATTTTAGCCTGGAGACACAGTGAGCCAACTGTTTAGAAACAGGTATCATGGCAGCCTGCTAGTGCTGTGGCTCTGTGGAGGAGTGGTGCATTTGCACCTTGTCATGCCATTGACCGGTCCTCTCAGCTAAGCTGGCCGTGCAGCATCTTTTGTTGGAGCAGCCTTGGATTTGGGGACAGCTGGTGCAGCAGTTCTGCTCTGTATGTAGACAGAAAAGTTAAAAATCTGTTATGTTTGTGGAAAAACCTCTGTGACATTAGTCATACTAATGTTGATGCCTAATTTCAGCATGGCTAAAATGAAAAGAAGATCGATGTGCTGCTGCAGACTCCTACTTTCTGTCTGCCCTGAGGTTGCTTTTGGGCAGACCCCAAGTGAACAGCTGAAGTTCAAACACAGTGATCCTAAGTAGAGCCGTGACCAGTTAAAGATGTGATGTTTCCCAAGTAATGTACCCTTTCTGCTGCCTATAAAACTTCCAGAAGTTCGCTGCAGCATGTGGCCTTACCAATGACCTGTGGATTGTTCGGTGAGCTCTTTCTAATGTTTCTAGGGAGGCTGTTACGCAGCAGCAATTAATTTGGTCACATGCTTTTTGTTAAACAAGTAACTTGTTTGAAAATGGAGCAGAAAAGATGACCTTGTGGTTTGGACACTGAAGAGAGGCTTAGGTTCAGATCCAGGATCTGAAGTTACTTGCTCTTCCAGTTCAAATAACCCTTTCCTTGCCTGAAGCCATAGCTATGACTCACATTCCTGTTCTCCCCACTTTGTTCCCAGCTCCTTGTTTCCATGCTGCAGTGTTGCTGTTTCGTTGTGTGTGGGGAAAATTTCCCTTTTTTTAGGGGTGGAAGTTTTTTTTTTCTTGGGGAAAAGTAGAGCCTTACAAGAGTGCCCGTACACTCTGGTGTATTTCCCTGAGATGGAAAGACAAAGCTGAAGCTAGAGAAAATGGCTGGGGATTCTTCCCTGGCTTTCACAGACTGGAGAGCTGGGCTAGGAAGCCTGAGGGTGCTCAGAAAGGGGCAACTGGAGAGAAACCATCTGAGACCTGGATCACCAGCAGAGTTTTCCTTGCTGTCTTATCTGGATGCTGCCGGCTGGGAATCCCCTGAACAGGCTCAGAGGACCATGGGAACTGGTGGAGTCTGGTGGAAAGTTTAGGGACCAGTATGTGGAAATCAGTTGGGGGTTTTTTGACTTTCTGCTGAAGTTTTAAGGGCTCTTTGTGCTGAGGAAAGACGTTGCTCCTGGTAGGGGCAATTAATAGCTGCATAGCTTGCAGTGGAGCATGAGAGAGGCTAATGGCTGTGTGACTGAGTAGCATGCTGTGCATGCTGGGACAGGCTGTCTGGGCAGATCATAATGCTTCCTCAAGAGATGCTTCTTGACAATGTGCTTATTATCTGGAAATCAGCTTGTGTGACAGGAGGCGCCAGGAGGCTATGGCAGAGTCTCGTGTCCTGTTGTGGTAGATGCTGCATGATGTGCTATAATGAAACACTGCCTGTTCTGTGGGGGTTTTACTCCATGCTTTGGGTAGACATGGGTGAGGGGGGAACAGAGGTGAAGTGATTCATCCAACAGTTAAAAAGTAGCAGAGACGGATTAAATCTCCCCTCTCTGCCTGGAATCAGATCTTAGCTCTAAATTGCTCCCTTCTGTAACAGCAGTGAACTCTTGCTGTAGTGGAGCCCGGGGGATGTGGTTATATCACTGCAACTCTCCTGTACACATGGTGGGGCAGCAGTTTTTTTGTATGGTTGTCCTCAATTAATTTTCCTTTCTTTTTTTTTTTTTTTTTCCTACCTGAATGTTTGGGTATTGTGAATAACGCAGTAAAGGAGTTGTAGCCTTGCACAGGAAACTACTAAGAAAATATACAATGTCTGTCCATCTCTCTCAACTTGCAGTCTGTTTGTTCAATTTTGTCCTGGCTTGTCAAGGGCAACTGCCTCAAAGAACCATGTTTCTTAGAAATCAGTGGTTAGAGGGAGGTTGGAGGACCTATTAGATCCCCTGTGATGAAGAATTTGGCTTTCTTCCAACCCCCTATTTCCAGGCTAATGTGCCTGGCTGCATTGCGGAGGTAACTCTCAAGGTTTGCTGTCTTTTTTCCAGTGGAGTGGTATTGAGAGTTGGGAAAGGTAAAGAAGCAGAGAAGACAGCCTGAAAAGTGCCGATATAAGTGTGGGAAAGGGGGTGGGAGAGAATGGTGCATTTTCAGGCTAAGCTGTTTCATGACTAGCGGCAGTAGTTTAAGCCAAATTTGAGCAATGATCTTCCCAGTGATGCATCTGTGTGGGTATTTAATGTGAAAGGATTCAGAGTGATAGGAGAAGGGTTTCAAGGAGCCTGTTTCATTCATTGTTTGTGTCGCAAGGTGCACTCGCTCCCTACGTACATAGATAAATGTGCCTTTAAACAGTGAGGTCAGAAGTGTCAGCTGTGAGTAGAAGACAAAATTAACAACCCTAAACACCTCTCTTAAGTAATTGGAGGAGGAAAGGTTTAACAGCCACCCCCCTGCCTTATAACTTCTGCCCACTCAGAGCCTAGCCAAGAGGAGGGAAAGGAAATCTTTTAACCTTATTACTGTTTGTGACTACAGTAAGCAATCCAGTTACTGCCATCCTTTAATCCTGACACTGTTGGACCTCAGTTAGAACAGAGAAGTCTTGGTTTCGTACCCGTGCAGGCAGGGATATGGTGCCTGTGAAGGAAATCACTGAACCTCTCTGTGCCTTGACCGTTACTTGAAGAAACTGTTATGAGGCTTCACACTGACCGCTTGGGGTTTGTCCAAGGAGTATGAGAACAGAAGGCCACAAAATTTGAGTCCTGTCTATCTGTCCAGGTAAGGAATGACTGCCTGGCTGACACTGGGTTCTCCAGCTGCTCTTTTTTAAGTTACGTGGACACTTCCTTCATAGATCTACGGGGGGAAATTTGAAGCTTTTAGCAGATCCTGATAGTTCCTTCCTCTTGAGAAGAGGAATCTTGAAAAGCATGTTCCCAAGACTACTTCTGCCACTGAGGCCGTTGTTATTTCTCCTCTGGGTAGCTAGCAGAGCTGTGAGATATGTAACAAACCGGTCCGTAGACTGGTCACTTGTACCTGTGCCAGGGCAATGGCTCTTTGAGTGAGAGGCAGAAAAGCAAAAATGTTTGGTGATGGGGTAGCAGAAGTGGTCAACATCCCAGCTAAACACTGCTGTGAACAGAAGGCAGAACAGTTAGTTATTGGCTCCCAGAAGGTCATATTTTTTTTTTTTCTGAAAAATGATGAGGCACTTGTGTTGTGTCCAGTCCCAGTTGTAGTGGCAAACACTCCTGTTGACATGAATATGAATAGGTTTTGGGTCCCAAGTGACAAAAGGTTAATAACTCTGCTTAATTACAACCTATTTTTTTTTCTAATACTCTGAGAGTAAATGACTTTTCAAGGAGAGCTGGCTGTGAGATGTGCAGGATGTCGGAACTCTCTTTGGGAAGAAAGCAAAACTAAGTAGATCAAGGTTTAAAATCCAGGGTAGCTTTGTGTGGGAGAAGCTCCATGGTCTCTGCCTTCAGAGTAGATGTGATTTCAAGCCAAACAAACTTTCTGTTGAGGTTAGAAGTGTTCAGTGTAGATCTCTTCCAGGGTGGTTGCAGCCTCAGCTGTCCAGATGGAGATGGTTCTACAGAGCATCTTCCTTGTGATACCTGACAACACAGCACCCTGGAAGAGGTTATGAAAAGGAAATATAGAGTTATGTGTTGTTTTGCCAGAACTAGTTATATCTGATGGTGTAAGTAAAGCATGTGATGTTTCAGAATTCAATTCCTGTTATCCAGAACAAACATTTGCTGCTGACAGCCCCCTAGAAGGATCCCTGAGTTGGCAACAATGCAGGTGAATTGATATCTGATGTGGTTTCTCTTCCTAAGCAGTAGGGCAGAGAACAAGATGAGGGACTTGCTTAGAAGCAGCAGCAGGAGGTAGAACAACAAATCCTAAAAAAAAAAAAAGAATCTTCTTTCAAAAAAAAAAAAAAGATAGGTTGGTGACGTTATGAGAATTTCTAGAAGTACCTTTTGAGAGTCCTGGATCTTGGTTCTTGACTAACTATGGGAAATGAAGCCACTGAAGGGGAAATAACTTCCTTCTTTCTGGGGTTGAGAGAGATAATCTCAGACTGCTTGAAAGGAGACTTCTGAGCAACTTCTTCTTCCCTATTTTGCAATAGCAAATCTTTTCTTGCCACAAAATAAGTGATACGTGTTCTGTTAGAGCATCTGTTGCTCTTCAGGCATGTAACTGAAACACACGTGTGCACATAACACCACCACCACCCCCACCACCTCACCCCTGAAATAAAAAAAAATGGACCTCAGTGACAAGTTACCATCCTTGTCAAGGACACTTTGGAAATGCATTCACTTCAAAAGACCTTTGAATTTGAGCTGTGGTGACGTGACCATTAATCCTTCCTGCTTCTGCCTGTACCTGTGGACTCTTTGTAGTGCCAGTTCCCATACCTGTAGGATGCTCATGGGGTTGCAAGTGACAGTTGCTGCTTCTGAATGATACCCAGTGATGAAAGGTGGTGACGGAGAGTATTTGAAATGCTACCTTCGAAGCACGTGTCTGTGCAGAGTGCTTGGCTCCACCAGCATGTTTGTCCTGGACATCACATGTGCTCTGCCTGTCATGTGTCATCCTCCTTCTTCTGGGACAGAGGTGCTCAGCCTTTTAGAAAAGCAATAAATCCATTTAAAGCAAACAAGTTGGTAGCTGGTACTGGCCATGTCTCTGGTGTGGGTCTAGGAAGAGGGGCAAAAATGGAGAGTTTGTGTTCTTCTGTCCCATTGAACCCAAAGCCATTTTGCAACTGTATCGCTAAAGCACAGCAGGAACACAAGCCTGTGGTGTTTGCTTAGGATCTCTATGGTTCCCACAGTTCTCAAGCTTTTTTTCTGTTTCCTACAACAGGCAGATTATATAAAGGACAGGTGAGGTAGGGCGAGAGCCAGCCATGCTTTGCACTTGCTAATTTTCTTCCCTTTATATTTTCAGATTTTATACTACCTTGAGATTTCCCATATTTCAGCTATGATACAAATATTTTGAAGGATTAAGCTTTAATGTTTAGGATTAGATAAAAGGGATGTTGAGGGAAGGAGCCTGTTTTATGCCTAGTGATCTTGTTCTTGTGCATGGACAGCCTGCAGTGTTTGGGAGGAGAAGCAGCTCCTGAACAAACTGTTCGTTGAGTAGGTCTGCTAATGACAGATGGTGTGGGGTGCCAACTGCTAGTGACATGGTAGTAAAATGACCAGGCCAGTGACACAGGGTAGCAGAGAGATTTTCAGGCTTGGGAATTTGTAAGAGGTTGTGGTTTCTGGTTCAAAAGAGCTTTTCAGTGTTGCACTATGTTGCACTTAAAGCTGTGAATGTGCAGCCGTTGCCAATCTTGGATCTCCTGACTTTGGTTTTGACGTGTTGTCTTAAGATTTACATCCTGAAACACAAGGATTCATTGCTGTGCTGGGTTTCACCACACTTTGACTAACATTAAATTGCCCTGATGGAGGACAAATTTAGAGCAAATTCACCTGAGCTGAATGCTTCCTTTCCACTGACTTACACCTGCTGTGCTTTGGGGAGTGAACCTCATCAGCTCTGTTACAGTATGTATGCAGGTCCACAACAAGTACCCCCTAAATATGATTTTTTTTTTTTTTTTCTTCTCTAATGGAAGGCCTTGAGACGTTAGGTACTAGGAAAAAAACGTTTTGCTCTTTCATGAGGACCCAGCTGAGAACAAAAGTGCTTAGAGTTGCCTGGGACCCACAGGGGTATTTAATTCTTGCCCATCTTCCTTCCCACCCCTGGAGAATTTGACATGTGCGTTCTGTTGCATTGATAGTATGAGGTTTCCTGTAAAGCTTTGTGATTCTTAAGGCAGGCTTTGGTTTCTTTTTACTTCCCCTGCTGAGGTTATGCTTTGGGGGAATGTCATCCTCTGAATATCAAGAGTAGCTGCTTTCCTTTCCTTATGAGTGAAAATCTGATTTGAAGGTGTATGCAGATTTTGCTCTGAAAGAAGGTGTCTAATGAAATAAGGAATTTTCTATCAAGACAAGCTGTGTGTTTCTTGGTGGCTGCAGCTTCTAGCTGAAACGGGTGAGATGCTCCTAAAGTATATGTTTTAGAATCAGATCTGTCTCTATGCTGTGAATTACTGGGCTACATCCAGTTACAAACCTGGATGTAAAATCATGCTCCTGACTGCAAACAGCTCCTGAGGCCACAGCTCCAGCGCGTAACAAACGTGTTGAGTGTTAGGTTGTTCTTCAGGCACCTACTTTTTTGCAGATCTGAGAAAGCTGAGCTATGAGATGTGTGGTTGAGTTTTTTCCCCTGTCCTTGGGGATGCATTTCAAGCTGTTTCTCAATGGCTGTTGGCAGACTTCCAGCCTCTTGCTGCCTTGCTAAATCACCTGTAGTGTGAGTAGTTTAGTAACACATGAGAATTACAGCAAGCGTAAGGTGGTATGACTGCAGTATGTGAAATACTCTGTTGCGCCCTGGGAGTGCAGATGGAAAAGCCTGCCTGAAAGTGGTGTTTGGGGTGACTGGTTAGCATGAATTTGAGTGCAGATCCAGAACTAACTCCCAGCAGCTGACATCCCTAGCAGGGGATAAGCTGATAGGGTTGCTTTCTCCCTTCTGAGTTAGTTTTCTCACCAACCCAAAGGAGAATGGAGTAATGCGGCAAGGATGCTGAGAAGATGCCCCTTCACAGAAGAGCATTGCCTGATGGGACTCTCTAGAGCTAGCAGCAGCTCTGCTGGAGGGCTAAAAGAGGGTTTGATGAAAACCTGCTCTGAAACATGGCTGCTGGAAGGATGCTATGTTTTTAATTTCTTCACCCATGGTAACTGACTTCCATCTTCTCTTGTATGGACCTGTGTGGGCTTAGTCAGCTGTTCAGGGTGGGAATCAGAGCTCTTCAATAAGCTGTAACTTTGCTTCTAAGTGTAAAGATTTTGGTGCTGTTTAATGCAACAATGACTTACAAGTTGTTGAATTTCATCTTTGCAAATGTTAAATTCAGATTCTGTGAATGAATATTGGACATGGGTGTTGCTGGGGGAGTTACTTCTGGAATCAGGCTGCTGCTTTGTCTGTTTTTTTGAAAGGAGTTGCATCCAATATCTGATGGGGAGGCACTCTTTCAGCTGTGTAGCCTTTTATTCTCCTGACATACCTTACAAAAAGGGCAATAAATTTCAGAGATGGCTTGACACCAGACCAAGTTACTTTGTTACTCACTGATAAATAATGGACCATTTTTCTGTGGATTTTTGGTGTCTTGCCACTTTCTGTTTGCCTGAGCAAATCTGTTTGTGTATGCTCTACAGGAGGTCAGGCCAGACAGACCTTTACGACCAATGTCCCTCCTAATCTTAAAAAATATGGAAAAAAAAAACCCCAGTGGGAAGTCTTACATGCTGAGTATTAGGAAGTGACAAGAATATGTGTTGTTCGGCATCTTTCATCTTCTGCAACGCAAGTAGCGGGGATGCGTGACCCAAAGCTGTTGTGTGAGCTCTCATCACAGCACAGCCGGCGTTGTCAATAGAAATCTGTGTAGCAGATTGCAGGATGCAGCACAGGACGAAATAGGTGAAATAAAAGTACTCAAATAAAGCCAACAATACTGCCTTGAAGCTGTGTTAGCACTATGGTATGCTGAGGGAGAGAAAGGTGAGAGGCACCCCGAAGTGGCTAATTGCTGTTGTCTCACTTTAACTGGAATCTTTGTTGAGTTGCATGCCTTTCTGCTGGGGTGCTGGGTGATACGTGTAGCTGGCATTAATAGTGCTTCCTGTGGGTGACTCATGTATTGGGTTGTTTCAAAAGAAGGTGGGAGAGTTTTACTCCTTTCTCAGGCCAAATTCCAAACCCACCGTACCTACACTTGGCATGACACCTCGGATGGCTGTCCGGGCCTCACAGCTTGGGACTGGCACCCCTTCTCTGGCACTGGTTCCAGTGCATGCTTGACTGTGTGGCAAGCCATCTCAGTGCTGGCCTGGAAGGCAACAACTCATTATTTTTTAGGTTTGTTCTTTGCTGGATTAGCAGGTTGAGTCAGTTCATCATGTGCTCAAACACCCGGTGGTGATGGGGAATCACAGGGAGTGGATAACAAAGCATTGGCTTCTGGTGGGGGGGGTTGCTGGCTTGGCTCACCAGCTTCTCTGCCTGTACCGTCTGAAAGGGATGTCGGTGTTCCCAAAGAACTGGGGTGGTTCTTGATTTCTGTGAACATCTCTTAAAAGGGCCTCAAAATGAGCCTAGAAATTAACTGTCTGGACCCCTGGGGGCATCATGAGAGCTGGCTATGAGCAATAATATCTTATCCTGGATATCTATCTGCTAGATGCTGCCCGTTGTGTGCTCTCTAACGGGCACAACCTGCAGCATGAGGTCCACAAAATGAAGCCGTGCTGTTTTGTTTCTGCAGGGGCGCAGCTGTATAAGGAAAGGTCTTTCTGATTTAGCCCTAAACAGATTAAACCCTCCTTTTTACTTCTTCACAAATGTATTTTTATTTCTTTGATTAATGTAGATAAATAGTCCTCTTTACATTTTGTTTTGGGCTGGCTTTAATTAACAGTGATTTGGAGGATAACTGGGTAGACTAAGGTATTTCTCACTGAGCAGCAGCTCTAATGGATATGTTATCAAGTGTCCTCTCCCTTGGAACCTTCTCCAGGTGATTCCTTGAAGAAAATTCTCTGCAGAGATGGGAATATATCTCTAACTGGAAGAAAATTTCCAAAATTTCCAAAAGTACCAAAGCATAGTAGAATTACACTGAAGCATAGGGATTCCCAAGTAGATTGCAGCAGTGTGTGCATGTGTAAGAACTCATCCTTTCTCGTTACGTTTGAAGCTGTTACAGAATTTCCTGGGCACAGATGTGTTTTAAGCCCAAATTGCCATGATGTACCCTGGGCTGCAAGCAAACGTCATTCAGCAAGTGAATGGCAGGCATATTCACAGGGCTTTGAAATCTTGTGCTAGAAACAGTTCAATCAGGAGTGCAGCTCTCAGTCAGAGGTGTGTGTTAGGCAGATTATCAATAGTACTCAGATACCAGCTTTAGCAAAAGCAGTGCAAAATCAAGAAAAAACTGCCAGAAACAGCTAACAAATAACCCCCACAGTTCTTTTTTTCTACAACTGAAGAGTCTTTCTTTCAGCCTTTCTTTTTCCAGGGCGGAAATCCACCTTGAGTCTGAAACCCAGCGCTTTAGTGTCTGTGAGCAGCTCTTCTTTGTGTAGGATGCTCAAATAAAACTAGCTTGTGGGAGACTCTCTCAGCCCACCTTTTGAGGAGTAAGCAGCATTACTCTGGGGAGATGGGGTGCTGGTTCATGCACAGGGTATGCATACAGAGTTTCTTCATGGAGAGCCGGGGGCAGGTACCGCGTGCTTTATATAGCTACCAAACCTGGAAGCAGAGGTGGCTGTAACTGATGCATGTGCCTGATCTCTGTCCTAGACCTTGGTTGTCACCTGTATCTTCTGGATTTTTTGTTCGTATTTCATAGCTGTTCACATTGCTGGGTTAAATCTCTTTTCTTGCATACCTCTTATGTTTCCTCTGCCAACAAAATGCGTGCACCTCTGGGGTTTATTATGTTTTGCAAGTGTTCAATTGTGGAGTTTTTGTATCCCGCAGCATCACCAAAAGTGGGATTTTGCAGAGGGAGGCAAAAGCAGTGCTGACAGAAATGCAAATGGTAGATGAGTCTCATGTTTCAGGTTTATCTCTAGAATTGCTGGAATAATTTGTACTTTCTGCGTGGCAGTTACAAGCAGTCAGAGGGGCTGACAGGAGCAATTGTATTAAGCCTACTAACTCTTGCTAATACTGTGAGCCAAAGAGATTGTAGTGTTGTCTGACTGAGACTTAAGCCAGGTGTTTAATATCAGGTACTTAAGTTCAAGCTTTGAGAGATGATGTAAACAAGAAGGAAGGGAAAATGCCCAGTTTTATTTCTGGGATTTTGGAAAATACTGGAAGACTGCTGTGCTCTGAATTATTGTCAGCCCTTATAAAGTGGTTCTGAGAGGACTACTCACTCCAGTAGATCTAGTTTTATGCTTTTATTGCCCATTGTGCTGAAGCAGCGCAGGCCACTTTTTAACAAAGAACAACTCCTTTGTGTTGCACACAACGTGCATGCTGCTCTGAAACCGATGTGTGTAGTCTTTAAAGATCTCCAGTGTGTTGTCTTCTCAAGTGGGGACAAACCTGGGGAATCAATCATGGTGGCGATTCAAGGATCGGGCTGGCTTTGCTGGATGCCGAGCCTGTGCTGAATGTCCCAGCTGCTCTGGTGTCCCTTGGATATCTTCCATTCATAAGACTGAGCTGGGTTGGTTTTACTTAGGCTTGCAATCCTATTGCCAGAAAGCAGGATAACTGGCTGTCATCCAGGTGCTAGAAGGGCTTTGCTGTCTGAATTTTCTGAGTATGGTGGTCTCCAGTGACACGGATTTGTGGAGTTGCTGTGGCAACCTGCATAGGTTCCCTCAAGCCCCAGCCCAGTTCCTGGCTTCCCAATTAGCTTTGCTATTCGTCCTGCTTGTAAGGGGGGGACTGGGGGCTGGGCTTTGGGGCAGTTTGCCTGCTGGACCAGCAAAGCAGCCTCTGAAGGGGTAGGGACACAGAGTACCATCTTCCCAGAGAGCATGTAGAGCTGCAGTGCCCTGCCTGCCTTCCCTCCCTCCGGCTGGGCAGATTAGCGAGAGCCACTGCCTCTCTGCAACCTCCCTACTGCCTTTGCTTGCTTATTCCTGCCGTAATTAAAGGGTTTTGTTGTTGTCTCGTGGGCCTAATGCATTTAGGTCAGAGTGAGCTAAGCCACAATTTAAATCAAGCTTTTTGGAAGTAATTTGAAAACTTGTGCTGTTTTCATTTTAGGTAAAAAAATATTGGTAATTTAAGCAGAAACATGGCTCTTAAAACCTTGCTCGCTGCAAGGAAGCTCATACCTCTGCATTTTGCTTTAGTGGATTTGTAGTTCAAACAGGGCCTTGAGCTAAGCCCTTGAAGGCAGAACTTGTAAAGCTCCAAAGGTAGTTTAGGACCTGATGCTTCCTTGCTGAGGTTCTCCCTGGAACATGCAGCCTGTGCAGGACCGTCCCCCTCACTCCTATGAGTTCAGTGTGCAACACTGTTGTCTCCACATACTCACAAATTTTCTTCTGAAGCTCCGACGCCTTCTCATGAGGATGCTCACAAGCCCCTGGGTGGATATCTCTTTGAGCGTGACAATGTGAATCACCAGGAGAAAATGAAACTTCCCATTTTACGTGGATGTTTTCTAACAGATAAGAAGCTGATTAATAAATGGTAGACAGTGCTGTAATTATAGGAAAATTATAGGTTAGAGAGAGATAAAAGTCTCTTTTTGTTTCTTTTAAATAGAATTTAAAACACATCCTTATTTTTATGCATTGTGGGGTATTATATGCATATCTGGATTGAAATTTTCTCATCTTCTCTTCAGGATCTGACCACCCATCCCAGCATAATAGTCTTGTTTTTCATGTTTCTTGTGAAGTGCCCAGCAATACCATGTACTTAATGTTCAGGGCAAATTAAACATGCAGTGTTCATCAAAAGCTGTTCCAGTTCTTATTTTTCAGTCCAACAGGTTCTGTATAACCGACATCTTTTTATCAGTTTTGATTCAGGTAGAAAGCACATAGTTTTCTCTCATTTCTGTGAAGTTT
This sequence comes from Larus michahellis, assembly GCF_964199755.1. NCBI lineage: Eukaryota > Metazoa > Chordata > Aves > Charadriiformes > Laridae > Larus > Larus michahellis. The sequence goes on along the minus strand of NC_133898.1, from coordinate 14,752,423 downwards.
AACAGCAATTGTGGATAAAAACCTAAGCTTAGTGACATGCTGCTTGGAGTTTCAAGACAGCAAGAGTTGCTTATGTTTTGGACTTTATATGCAGTTGAATACGCACTTGGGTCATGATCATAACAGTTTAGAGTTGAAGGTGCTGGCCTGTGGTCAGCAGAAGTGTCAGCTCCTCTTGGTGGCTTGGGGAAGCTGGAAGCATTGAATTGTTTGGATGTGACCCTTTAGGTCCCATCACACCTCTCTGATGCATGTCGGGGGCTGGAAGTTGTAGAACTCATGGAGTAGCCTTGGCTAATCAGCCGGGTGTAATGTCTGCTGGGATGCATGGGGTTATTTTATCCCGTATACCTACCAGATGAAGGTGATACAGCCAAATGTGGTCACAGACATTGAAAAGCCTTTCTGCAGCTTCTGAGGATTCAATAGCCTCAACAAAATGGTGGCAGATCGATCTTTGTCTAGGAGGAAGGTTGATCTCAGCATCCCTACCCTCAGCTGCCTTATTTGTGCCAGATCACTTCGATACCTTGCATGTTTTAAGTGTGCTGGTAAATGGTGCTTTCTTGTAATATAGATATTTTTCTGAGACTAGATTGTTGAGAGACGGATATGCGTGTCCAGTCATTTTGAGGTGGTAGTCAACTGCAATAGTTGTTCCCTTTATACTGTCCAAGCCACACAGTTCACTTAAAGTAACTTTTGACTTAGCTTTACGCAGCCTTGAGCCTGGAGATGTTCTGGATATTGTATGAGTGTGATAAAAATAACAGAGAAGCAAATATGTGATCAGGACTTGAATTCTTGCAGAGCTGTTAGTGATCTCAGAAACCACAGGAGTGTCATGTTACTCAGTTCCCAGGCAGAGATGCCTTGCAATGCCTGTGTGAAACGTTCCAGCACGCTATCAACTTGGAGCCTGGATGCTGCAGAGGCCATACATGGATAGAGAAGAGCTGTTTATGGAATGGTAGCACGAGTTCTGATCTTCAGTCTGGGCACAAGACTGTGCGTGCTAGTGTCCGTACTGTTAACGCACTGTGTGAAGAGGGGGTGTGCAGGGGGAGCTCTTGCACGTTTGAGTTGGGTTTGAAGTCCACCTTGTGTCTCCTGGGTGTATCACAAACATACCTGAGTGTCCATTCCTAAACTCCCGTGGGGGTAATGAGAAATGTAATACACCAAGGGGCAAGGGGTGATGCTGTCAGCACAGAATTGCTGTTACTTGTTTCTGCTTTTGCTATTTCAGAGTCATCTTAAATATTTGTGTTCCATCTCGTTGTGTTCTGCCTCTTACTTGCCAAGGCTGGTTGCCTTAGTCACCAGGGCTTTGGTAACTAGGACAACAAGATTGAGCAGGCAAAGGTAGAAATAATGGTAATAACTTTCTCAACTCTTCCTGAAATTGGCTTGTATGAACCAATACCATGCATGTGGGCGACTTGTGTCAGCAGTCTGTTCTCCCTTTCTGCCTGACACATCCTGAAATCCTGCTGGCAGCACCCCCCTGACAGAGCTGTGTACTGTGCCCTCCTGCAACTGGAAACAAGCCCGTCAGGGACATGTGAATGTTGCTGGCCACTTGCTTCCTGGAGCATGGTGGCCTGTGCTGGGTCTGGAGCAGAGTCCAAGGGGACACTTAAGACAAGCCCTCGGGGGCCAGCACTGGGTGCCTGCCAACTTGGTGGCACATTGTGAGTGGCAATTGTTGGAGCCTGCTAGGATGGGGAGTTTGGCTTATGGTGCTGGGAACAGCTGGGGGCTGCCATTAAGTCAATTTCTTCCATAGACGTTGTCCTCTTCTGGAATAGTTGTGTATTTGCTGATTTGTTTGCTTACTGTAGGGCTGAGGAGGGTCTAGGAGATAGTAATTGGTGTTCTGTCTCTCATTCCTCAGGAGTCTGGTTTTTGGATGCTGTTTACACTACAGGTATCGTTGGAAGTCAGTTTTTGATGCAGTTCTGCTTTGCTTTAAGAGCAGGCTGTTTCTGTCCTACCAGATAATTCTGAATCCTGACCTGGGGCAATGAAATTATATCTCCCAACTCACCTTTGAAACACGTTGCTCCTGGAAGCTCCTGTGGAGCTGCACCCTGCTATGTCTGTGCCTTGTTACTAATGCCTTTTCTGCAGTAACAAACCAACCCTGTGTTCTCTTCTCTGGAAAGCCCCCAGCTCCATGAATTTATGCTAGCAAGGCACTTGTCTTGTATCCCTCACTACTCTGTGCGCTGGTTTCCTTCTCACTGCTTGTTTTCTCTCAGCTGAACATGATAGGGATCCACAGTGAGCACAGTCAAGGGATTTCTTAGCACAAGCTTGCTCTTTGTGGGCACCCAGTGCAAGCTTAATAGGCTCTCTTGAACACTTCAAGACAAAATCAGCCACCATCCCCAGTAAAGCTAAACCTCCAAACAAACCCAGGTCAAGGAACTTGACATAATCTAAGGCTTTCGGCACCTTTTGGAGGAAGGGTCGTAGCCTATTAGGCCTCTGTGAAGATTGTCCTTGAAGTGGCAGGGGAATATGTGTGCAGAGCAGGAAACGGTAATAGCTGTGGAAGGCAGCCACTGCTGTGTGCCTGCAGACATCCGTCCATGCTCCAGTAATGAATCCTGCTGCTTGCAGAGAACAGAGCAGTCTAGACTGGTGTCTTGGTGCAAAAGGAACTTTGTACTCACTCTGCCTTTGGTTTGGATTTCATTTAAATTTTGACCTAGATGCTCAAAATTTGTTATTTTTCATATTAGAATGCAATACCCAAGCCTTAATATGTATGCCAGCCTTCCTCCTAATTTCCCAGTTGTAGCTCTGCAGTCAATCACCCATGACCAAGACTCCCTTCTTCTGTGCCACAGTGTAAATTTGGGATTGTCTGGCAGTGCGTAGACAAGGGCTGGAGGATCTGTCCCTTCAGGATCAGTGGGCTCTGGGGACTGCAGCATGCCCATCTTTTGCTCAGCAACAAAAAAGGGGAATAGTTTGGGTTGCTTTGGTCACCTGGTAAGCATTAAAAGAAATTCCGTTGCCAGCTGTGCTTAGTCAAAACTGTCTGCAAGAATCCTGCTCCTGATGTCTCAGTTGGCTGTGGCCATGTGTGCTCCTTGATTAGGGACAGGTGATCTCTGAGATTGAACACCAGGGTTTTGTGTGGCCATGACCTGGCTCAGGGAGAGGGTGCCCTGTGCGCTGAGCCTCCCCAGTGGCTCTTCTCAGAGAGGTCCCCAGCCATGCAGGGGAGGAAGTGGAGGGTTTGTGCTAATGTGATGGGAGCGGTGTCAGCCTCTCACTTGCCAGAGGTGTGCGTGTGTGTAGCCGGGCACAGGAAATTATAGGGCAGAAGTGTCAGCAATAGAATAACTCTGAGCTATTTCTGTACTTGTCATGGCATCCAGTGAGTGGCTGAACCCTCCCTAAGATATCCATGAAGCCTAATGAAAAGCTTAAGTTAAAGATTTGAGTCTTAAAAACAACTGTTTTGGTGGGATCCCTTTGACAAACAGCACCTAGACTAGGGCTCTGGATGTACTGTTCCAGTTTGAGCAAGTATCCCAGTATCTAATTTTAAGAACAGTGGCTTCTGCAATGGTTTCAAACTGAAAGAGGGTAGACTTAGATTAGATATTAGGAAGACATCCTTTACTCTGAGGATGGTGAAACGCTGGAACGGGTTTGCCAGAGAAGTTGTGGATGCCTCATCCCTGGAAGTGTTCAAGGCCAGGCTGGATAGGGCTTTGAGCAACCTAGACTAGCGGAAGATGTCCTTGCCCGTGGCAGAGGGGTTGGAACCAGATGATATTTAAGGTCTCTTCCAACTCTAACCATTCTGTGATTTGGATAATGTGGTGGGTTTTTTTAACTTCTTCAGTCTTACCTACTGCTTTTATTTATCACTGCTCACCCTTTGGATGTAGACCCTGAATGTCTTCTACAGGTTCAGGAGCATGCTGAGACCCTGACAGTGTTTTTGAGCTTCAGATGGTACCTGGACTTGTAGCTGTTGAGTGTTATGCAAGTCCAGTGGTTATATGCTGTTGACCTCCTGTGAAACCAGTTGGTTGTTGACAGCAGGGTGACAGGTTGTCAACAGCAGGGTGCTGTGGGTGCTGTCTGAGGTGTGACTGCAGATCCAAGGGTGCCCTTAGCACATTGGCCTGGTTATGGCTCTCCCAGGAGGACTCTGGAGAGCAGCGCTGGGGAGAGATGTCCTGCCACCTCTGTTACCAAGGAAACAGTGGCTGCATTTCACAGCTGCTGAAGGTTTTTTATTCCAGAGTAAAATATTGATTTCCAGACTGGAGTTGCATCATGTTCTTGGACCTGAGCATGCTGATCTGTTTGGTTGTGCCTAGCCTCTTGAGTGCTAGATCTCAGATGTGAGTTTTCTGATGCTTTGGTTCTCTCTGTCGAGCAGCTTTTTAAGTGTCTGAGGATGCTGAGATTTCAGGCTGGCTGCAGGACTTTGAGAGGGCATTGGAAACAGGTTTTGGATGTTCATCTCTTTGTGCTGAGTTCAGCTGGCTGTCCCTACTCTGCTATCTGCCTTTTTTCCAAGAGCCCATTCATTGTCTGTGCATACTGTGTGTGTACACGGAGGTCCACAATAGATTACTCTGGTGAGGAGTAGCAGAAGGCATCCATGGTAAAAGCTGAAAATGCTCTTACAATATAGACATGGTTGGTCAGTATCTCACAGTAATACATGGTTTTATTGACCACAAATATTGCAGCCATCAGTGTGAGGAGATCCTGTCTGCTTTAACTGAGCATGAGAGCACCGTTGATCGTATTGTATTTGATTCAAGAGATCTGTGAATAACCTTCCCTAGGGTCTGGCTGTCTTCTGTGACTTACACTGGGGAGGGTACACTTGTGGTTGGGCAGCCTGCTACTGACTGGTAATTTTAGGGAAGCCATGGATCCAAGAGCTGAGAAGTCTTTTGGAGCAGGTTCTCATTGGGGCATCTCCTGGTCATTCAGAGCCATTGCCTAATCTGTGAGTCCTTCACTAAGATCACCTCCTAGGGTCAATCTGCAGGCTGTTCTTGCTCAAGTACCTCATTAAGGACCTGTCTACCAAAGGGAAACAGACCGAGCAGTCATAACTGGGCAGAGGGGCCAACGTAAGTCTGACAACATAAGTCAAAGTATCATTTTCAGGAAGAGCACTGTCACTCGCACTCTGCGTGGCTGTGGAAAAGATGCTCTGTTTCCAGGGTTGTGCATGGTGCCTCCTGCGTGTGCCAGGGATGCAGCTACTAGTGCAGATGTTGTGGAGGCAGCTGGTAGGTAGAAAGCTGGCAAAAAGACCTCCTCTCTGCTGTCTCGCTTGCTAGGGCAGCTGTGCCCGAGGGGCTCTGCTGTGTCAATCCGTTTGCAGGAAGCAGACCCCTGTGCTCCCCCCACCCCATCTCACGCTGCTGGGATTTGAATGTGGTGCCTGTAAGTGACAACAGTGGAGGCCGGCACGGCAGCATGTACATTACAGAGGGCACTGAGTGCCACAGCATCAGCACTATGGCTTTCTCCTACTGTGGCCCTGTGCTCATCCAGCTGTCCTTGCGAAGGGTGGTGTGCTGTGGAAGTCTCTTTGCACATCAGCAACTGAACGTGCCTGCGGGAGCTCTAGAGGCCTTCTTGGAGGAAGGAAGGAGAGGATGTCTGGTGTAGCTGTGCATGTTCTGGGGAAGCTCTCTGCTGAAGAGCCTCTGTGTTAGTGTTACTTCCTCCCACGTTTCTGAGAGCTGTCTAGGTTCAGTAGTGTGTCTGACACTTTTCAGAGGCTGCCAAGCTCTGTTTGCTCTTTCTCTCTCTCCTTAAGGCTAGAGAAATGGGAGGCTTGAGACAAAGTAACTTCAGTTTATTTAGCATCAATGACTATGTGTCTTTGCCTGTCCCTTCTGATGTAACGTGCTAGTTCATAGACTGAAGTTGTTTTCAAGGAAGGATTTTCCATCTGAGGGTGAATAACCTTGAGAATTGCTGTGACAAATTAAGATTGGTTTGTCATCCCTTCTCATCCCTTGGTTGCAAGGCGTGGTGGCTTTGCTGTCTTTGTTCTGGTGGACGAGGTTGACATAGGTGGTTCTGGTGGATGAGCTCAGCCTCACACAGAGGTGTTGGACACTGCATGGGCAGTATCATACAATTGAAGCTGGGACACCAGTTGTTTACTAAGAAACTCTATTCCAAGAATGGAGGATTGCTTTATTTAAATAGTTTTGTATTTCTTGATTTAGAAGATGAAGTAGTCCTTGCACAAGGGGTTGGGGTGTTTCGATACAAGAATGGATGTACATAGCCACCACTACAGAAGCTTGAAACAAGAACACTAAAGAAGGCTGGATTAAAGGTACTCATGTAGCCTTGCTGTAGTTCTGCTGTTTTCTTAGCCTTGACAGTTTGAATCAATGAACTTTATTTTAATGCAGTTTGAGACTCCATAGTCTTTAACAAAATAGAAAAAAAAATATCCAAGTATCCTGCTATGTGACATTATCTTGATATCTGTATGATCACTGCTTGGGTTAGGGTGGACCTAAGAACATGAATGTGGCTGTACTGTTTTAGTCTGGTACTGCCTTAGCCCTGAGTCCTGACTGTGGCTGACGGGATGTTTACAGAAAGAGCGTAAGAAGAGCAAGCATGGCCTTCTGGCTCTGGAGGTGAACAGCTTGGGTGCTTCCTTGGCTGGAACCTTTCTTTGTAGTAGTTGCATTGGAAAAGCCTTTGACAGCTTGAAGTGGTGGCAGAAGAACTTATGGCAAAAATGGTGAAAATACCTGAACAAATAGCCCAGGACTAGATTCACAGGAGCCGTCTGGACAATGACAGTCTGTAATAGCTGGACTATTGAGTGCAATTGTAGCCTCTTGCTTCAACCAGTGTCTTTCCCAGGAGACTGGCAGTGGCTGATGGGAAGCCACAGTTTTCTAAGGGTTTTAAGGGAGATTTGAGAAACTGTAGAATAGTAAGCATCAAGCACATTAGTAGAAGTTAAAGAACAGAGATAGTGGAGCACATGGGTAGATACGATGTTGTTGTATGTGCCCTTTCGTTAAAAGAAGACTTGCCTCTCAGATGTTTTGGAGTGGTTGAGGCATAAGAATTGTGAGGTACAGTTGATACAGTGCTTGGATTTCCAAAAGGCCTTCAGCAAGGTTTCTCAAAGGAGCTACTTAAAAAGCGAGGCTGCTGTGGAACAAAGGGGAAAGTCCTCATACTGATAATAATTGTTTAAATAAATAGCAGGAATACGTACTCAGTTGTCATGGCAAACGCTCAGTGAAGTGCAGATCCCTCCAGTGACGATCTGGAGGCATCTGCACTCGGGTACCTGTTTAGTATAATCAGAAATAGAAATATTCCTTCTTGGAGAAGATTGCCATAACACTGAAGAACTCCAGCCCAGGGATTGTCTGCTGAGGGACCATTTTTCACATGCACTCACACGTTCTTACTCTCTGCAGAGCTTTAGCTGCCTAGGTTTTTAGGGAGGGTTTGTGATGCTGTGCTGAAGACTTAGATGTAACTTAGATTTGCATTTCAGGAATGCAAGTTGAGCTGTTCAGGCTCAATCTTACTTTTTGTTTTTGACATGAGAATCTGACATGTCTCTTCTTGGCAAAATATTGGTTTGGAGCCCTTGAAACTTTCCAGAGATCAGCACGTGTATTTAAAGTAGGCATATTCCTTCATCCAGTTTCTTTTTGTGGAGTGCCAGATGATATCAGACTTCTTCCCTTTCCTTAGAAAGAGGAACGTTGATGCTGAATCCCAGGGAGATAATCAAGCGTGGCTTAAGGAGTACGTTCCGATCAGACTCTGACAGAAACCATTGTGTGAGGCACCCTGGCAGCTGCAGACAAGTGATTGAGCTTACTGTGGCAATGGTTTGAACCAGCTGCAAGTTTTGATGAGCTCTGTTTTTGGTTTTTGGTTTTTTTTGGTTTTTTTTTTTTTTCTATATTCATGTAATATATAGTAGTGTAGTAGCAAGCGTTTTATTCTATACCTATGCTCATGTCCCCCGTGCCTTGGCTGTTCAGGCATGTTTATGTATAAGCTCTGCCAGCCAGACCTTCTACTCTCCCATCTTAAGAAGCTGGCAGTGGTAGTTCATAGTGCAGTGGAAAGTGAGGAGGAAATAACTGGGAACAGAAAACGTGTATTGTTTCAGACACTGGGAAGACTGAGCTCACTCATTAACACTCTGCAGTTCAGCTCTAAACCATGAAATGTGCGGTGCCTGCTCAGGCACCCAGGGCTGAGCTGGCACTGTGTGTGTTGCACAGGAGCTCTGGAGGCGTGCAAATCCACGTGCTGAAATGGGTCACACTTCAGACTCCACTCTCACAGCTACTTTGGCTACCAGGGCTGTATGATGACCCTCTTGCACTGCGAATGTTCACCTCTGCTCTCAGAAATGAGAATCTGAAAACTGAAAGGGTGAAATGGTGAACGCACAGTTTACCTTGGTGACCTCCCCTGCACGGTGGTTGCTGTTGCCTCTTGGCAGTCCTCTTGCCTGCATTTTGCCTGTCCAAGGGTCCAGCCAATTATTGGAGAGTCTCTGAGCATCTGGAGAGAGACAACAACATCATAACATCTGCTAGAGGGCTCATGGAGATGGGAGAGTGAATGCTGCTGGGCCTCTCCGTCTCTGACCTCTGTGTATGGAGATCCGCACAAACAGAATGTATTTAAACTTTCCAAGGGGAAACACAGATATCTGTTCACATACAGAGCCCAGCTTGCATCAAGCATTGCTAGTCCCTGTGTACATGCTGCAGTATACATGGATGTTTGGATGGGCTTGCATTGGTGGCAGGGCTTGGGGGCTTCTGGTTCTCTCATGCTGCGGCTGTTCCTCCTGGGAAGTGCTGGCTGCTCGTTCCCCTGCTCTTGAGGGGTGCTCCCTGGCATGTGGCAGCTCATTGCAATTCAGGGGATGTAGCTGAAACTTCTCTTCTTCTAGAAAAGTAGGTCGGGGAAATCTGCCTGTCAGGAATGTCTGGAGGGAGAAAAGGGGATTTGATGAAGGCGATAAGAGCCCGACACAATCCACCTCCATCTGTTTTTATTGAAGAGATTTGTGGCATGAATGTAAATCATAAAGGCTTCTATAAAAATACCAGTTCCTGCTAGAGTGGCATCTTGTGACCTGAGGTGCAAGTCTGAAGTGGGACCTTTGAGTCTGACTTCTCTGTGATTGTGGGCCTCTCACTTTCCCTTCCTGCCTTCTCATCCGAAACAGGGAGCAGTGCCGGGGGGTGTTGAGGAGGTGTGACTGAATGACCAGCAGCTTTGCTAAGCTGTGCAGTACGATGGGAGGATGAGGTGAATCGTCCAAGCTCTAGTGATCCGTTATAGTAGCAAAAAGGAAGGGATGAGTACAAACAGCTGTGTTTTGGCTAGTTGCTTTTTATCTGGAGGGTAAGGGGCGAGTGGCACGCGTGTGGAAGGATTACTGTTGCTTGTCTTCCGCTACAGAAGTGGAAGGGAAATTTGGTCAGCCAAAGAAATGCTGTGTCCAGTTCAGACCAGGCTCAGTGGGAGCTGAGCATTACTGTCCAACTTCTGTCAACTTGGCTGGCTTGAGTAGCTGTTGTGTGCACCCCTCATTCTCTCAACAGGAGTATTTTGAGCCTGCTCCAAATGGGTCTATTTCCTCTTACCTGCGAGATCTTCAAAGATGTGCAATTGCTGCTGCAGGACTCCCATCAGATGAATACTCTGGTGGGAAGAACTTTTGCCACCGCACCCTGATCTGCCTTCCCTCAGAGATGGCACATCCCAGCCTGCAGTGGGAGTGGTTTGCACCAAGCTGGCCTTCCTTCCCATATCCATCTTGTTTTCGTGGCTGTGTCTCATGTGCTGGAGACAGAGCAGTGCCTGGTAAAGGGTCTTTGGACATACATTGCTCACAGCCTGGTAAAGGCAGGCAAAGAGCAGTGACACGGTTGCATTTGCATGGGCTGTGTTTGTGCGTTGCTACACAAAGCAGCAGCTTGCAGGGTATGCTTGCTTAAGATTGCCACAGCAGGAAGTGAAGTGTGGACATGGACGAGGAGGGGCTTATCCTGTGCCACCGGCTGGTGCAGTGACTTGCAGCCTGCAGAAGACATTGGGAAGTGTGGCATGGTAGCTCTTGTGTGTCTGAGGCTTTGCTACCTTGGAGATGGGCTTTTTAACAGCCTTCTGAACTTGTAGGGTATGAAATGACAAGACTTAGGCAGTGGCAGCAATGTGTCCTGCTATAAGCTTGTACTGTACCCAGAGGTCCTGTATGACCATGTTACAGTCAAACAAAAATGCTTTCCTTTTAAGAATGACTGTACTTATAACAGTGTGTGCATAAGGCTGGATGAAGGAGAAACCTTGTGAAGAGCAGCCTTTTTTGTTGTAGTAAGTAGACCAGTCCTTGCATTGCTGAGGGCAATCAGCATTTAGGTAGGTCTAACCTGCCTCTTCCTCTTTGCAAATGTCCATAGCTGGTAGCCAAGTAGGTGCTGAGTTCTCTATCTGCCTCAAATGCAAAAGAAGTTTATTCAATGTTGCTGCTTCCAATAGGTGCTTGCCCGCTTCCAAAATGGGAAAAGCCAATTTGGTTTATATTAGTGAGGCAGGTCAGATTTTCATGAACATTGATGGCTTTCTGCCATTCTCTGTGTATAGAATTGTTTTTAAGTTGTGTGAGCAAGAGTTTCACCTGCTGCCAGTCCTTAGCCCAGTAACTAGTCTTTGAATATGGGAGTAATATGCGCCAAGCAGACAACCTCAGTGTCCTGCTCTGCCAGTGCTTTGAGACTGAAGTCCAAATCTAGATCAAAAGCACTAGATGTTGGTGCCTTAAAAATGTCAGACTCAGCTGGGGGCATAAATTTCAAGATGGAAGTGCCTCGCCAGTTCATATCATAAAAACATTTCCCAGGGAGAAAGGTTTGCTTCGGAAAACTCTCTAGGACTTATGCTAAAAAAATTGGGCTAATGAAGAGAATCTTATTTAGGCACAATGAGATCAATGCATCTTCATGTTAATTATTTTTGGCAACGTGCAATCATCTGTGACTTCTGCCAGCGCAAATGCAATGGACTTCAAGCTGCTTTGACAGAGTTCAAGATCTGTACGCTGCTAACAGGAGTCCTCAGAGGCTTGGATGGTGGTTGGATCCCTTGTCCCTTTTGGTGGTGAGAAGAGAAACGTGCAAGGCTGTCAGACAACATAAACTTCCTTTCTTCAAAACGGGTCAGAGCTGGAGTACCAAATGCTAATAGTAATGTTGCTGCTGCTGCTAGCCGACTCCCCAGGGCTCTGCTGCAGCCTTGCTTCTGGTTTCTTACATTCTGGAGCATCTCAGCTATATGACAAAAGCTTTAGGTACCTTCTCACAGAAGCAGATTGAAGTCAGTAATCCATCTCTGGGAAGTCCTTTACCACGTATATATGGCATAGCTGTTGACAGCAGCATGGGCTCAGGGTGATCATCAAGGTAAAGTGTACCAGATCACCTGTGATCTCCCTGCAGTCTTTCCTCCTGGAGCCTATAAAAATTATAGGGTTGTTCAGCATAATCATTTCTAGCTTGCTTTTTTAAAAGTGAGTGACTCACTTCATGTTTACTAGATTGAAAATTTACAAATAATTAATCTGCTTTTGCACGGAAATGAAAGTTCAGTTAAAACCTCCAAAGTCAGTCCCTTAAAATTGGCTCACTAAAACTACTTTAGATGTAATGGATTATAAGAACATTCATCTAAACGTGTTTTGTATAGAAAGCCCAGTTGATTGGATGGAGGATTATTATTCTTGAATAGTCAGAAACCAATGGATTCTGTTCAATGCCCGACAAGAGTCTGGAGCTAGCAGATCTTATTGTATACACTCTCTCCTTTTACTTGGAAGTTCAAAGAGGAAAATCAGCTTTCTGCTTTTTCAAGCTTTCAGTTGGGTTTCTCAACTCCGCAACTTGCCAATGAACCAAAGTGTTTCATTTCTGCTTGCAGAGGTATTCTCTCTGTGCACCCAGGGCAGGAAACGCCTGTTAAGGCTGGGGCTAGCACTCAGCTAACTCTGGTTCCAGATGTCAGTCTGCTGAGTTCCCTGGGCTTACTTTGAGTTCTTTAAAGCTATGAAGCATTTTTACTGAAAAAACTGGTTTTTTAAGTTCACAGAAAATAGTTTTTATTAACTGTATCGTAGGATGAATGTTAAAATTTCAATGTACTTTTTAGGTGTATTTCTCTTTTCTGAAAGATTGGAGTAGAATATCTCAACTTTTGTGTCCGCTCTAAGAAGTGCTGGCTTGGCTCTTATCTGCACATCTGCTTTGGAGGAAGGCCATTACAGAGGAGATTAAATAAAAGAGCTTTTTGCAAACATTCTTGCTGCGCTAAGGCTCAAGTGTGTTGAAATCTGAAGGGAGACCCAGGATTCCTGAAGGATGGAAGTTCTCAGCCCAGATGAATCGCCACTGTTGTGTGGTCCCCAGAAAGCACACCCACCTGCAAAGTCTTAGTTCTGAATCCGTGACTGACGAATCTGGCCTGGGTTCTGGGCAGGACTGTGTACTTTATTAGCAGGGTCCAGTTGCAAAATCCTGGCCTGGAGGACTGTGGCCTGTGAACTTGCAGGTCCTGGGAAGGTGACTTTCAAGGGCAGGTGCTGTGCTTGCAGGACTTGACATCTGATTTCCATTTATTCTTGGCTTCCCCAGAAGTGGTGTGTTTTTTTTTTTTTCTACAGTGGTCCTGCTCTTGCAAGATGCTCTTGCCTCTTCTTCTGATGTGAATCTTCTTCCTTCCTTTGATTGTGCTGTTTGTGTGTTCCCATCCTGTCCTTGCTGTCACCTTTGACCTCTGATGACACGGGCCATGGATGGTTGCTGCCTAGAAACCCCTTTGACACTGACTGTGAGTTGGATCACTTGGGGTGTGTGGGATAACTAGGTACAATTGTGTGCAGATGAAACAAAGCAAAGTGTCAGAAAAAGACCACAAAACCCCTGCACTGAACAAGGCTGATCTACACGCAGAGTACTCACATGTGATCAGATCAGCTTGTGCCTTGTGACAGTGCTGGAGAGCTAGTTGCTTCCAAGTAGGTAAACTTTGTCCCACAGTTAAGACATGCCTTGGCCCTGTGCTGCACATGCTTTGGCTATTGCAATGTGAAGGTTGGCAGGGTTATATATATTGATGAGGGCAGGAGTAACTTCAGTGGGGTCCAATTTTAACTGACCTGTATGTGCTTCTCTAGTATTTAGCCGTATTTAAATTTGCAAATGCAATTTTAGTGCATGTTAAAAAAAATAAACTACTGCAGGCTTGGCATATACCCTGCATCAGGTAGAAGCCAGTTGTAGATAGATAGTGTCCAATGGGTGCAGCTGAACCTACTGTGACAGATTGAAATCGCACTGTTCAGCCTTCTCAGTGTTGACAGAGAAGTCCTAGAAAGCAGTGCAGTAGTTGCTTGTGGACACCAGTAAGTACCTCTGACTTTCTACTCAAAAGCACTGCAGTGATTTCCTCTCTGGTTGAGTAGCAATGCTCTTTAGCCTTTCTAAAGCAAGAGCCTCCTCCATTAATGGCTGCTGCCTTGAAAGGGAGACCTCCAGATCTTCCTTCTTTCAAGGTACAAACCTATTTTAATTCTCCCTGTTGCTAGTTCAGTTCCTGGGCTGTCTTTCCACCTTGTACAAAGCAGGGTTGGCTGCGCTCCAAGTCTGTAAAGAACGACATTGTTCTGTGTGGAATTGCTCATCGCAACTGGTTATTCTCTTTAAACAAGAATCTTTAGGTGCAGATGACATCAGAGGACCTCAGCGATATTTGCTTCTGTGGACAGGGCCAAACTGTACTCCTGTTCCCTCAGTGTGTCAGTGTACTTGATACTGGAGCCAGCCCCAGTGATGCTGCAAAATGGTTCTTCCAGACAGCATTGCCAGGGTTGCAGCAGATCAGAGGTTCACTTAAGATTGGGTGGGACTTCCCTGTATCATGACTTGGCTCTGGGGCATGCTATGTTGACGATGAGTGCTTGTTGGTGGGGACCTGATGGAGCCTAGCTTTTTTATCTACTGTAGGACACACTGGGCTGGATACAGGAATCCTGGAGATGATGGGCTGCTGCTGTAGTGCTGGCATTGGCGGGGGAGGCTTGCTCTCCATCTGCAGTGACAGCAGTGGAACTGCTTCTCCTGTGTCAGGTTGGTCCAGAGAGCAGCACTGAGCATCTTCCGCCCAGCAGCATGCAGGACTGCTGCTGTTGGGCTGGGCATCCTTGGCCCTACCACTGCTGGAAATACGGCTTGTGTTTGTGAGGCTAGGTGCTCTGAGCATGTCAGATGGTCTATGCAGCTTCCAGGATTCTGGATAGCTGCTGAGTCTACAGGTATTGTGGGCCTGTGTCTCCCCTCACTTCAGCCTCTGTGCCTCCATCCCCTCCACCACATCTGGGCTGATCCTGCCACTTACAATAAGGAATGGTGATGCTCTGATGCGGAATTTCTGATCTTTTCTATCTTACATGAGGGAAGAGTAGGGTGATTGCACCCAAGGAATCGCGCTAACAAAAGGTCCTGTGCTTTGTACCTGGGTAGTGGTGCTCTTCAGCCTTCCTAGGGAATGGCTTCCTCTGCCTCTTCTCCATATGTGATTATCCTGAGAAAGGGATTTATCTCTCCTTTGAATTGGCAGCCCATTTATAGCTGCAAACTGAGCACCGGTGAATATAACATGCTACTAACAAGCTGATGAATGCTTTTGGAACCTTGGCTTCTCTGGGCTTGTGCTTTGTTCTTGTTTCTGCATATTGCTGTTCATGCCCTTGGTAATTTGACTTGGTTTCATCTTTTAGATGCTTGCTTCTTGGCCCTGGGAATTGAAGATAGTGTGACCTAGCCAGGGTGGGTTGTCTGATGCCTTCACAGCATTGCTGTTAAGGAACTGCCAGATACTTCTGAACTAGGTTTTTCCTTTGAATTGTACCCTAATGGGATGTCCAGATCCTGGGCCTTTAGTTAAGTTTGTTCCCTTGATGTTGTTATGCCCTGACTTTTGTCCTTCTCTTAAAAATTGTAACCGGCTAGAATTTCACAGTCACTTGCAGTCTTATTGCTTGCCCTTCTTAACCACTTCCTCCATGTTAGATAGTCAGATTCAGAGGTGGCCCTTCATGGCTGTTTTCAAAACTTTTCAGTATTATTCAGGGCTTGAACTAGCTTTTATTTCTTTTACAGGCTTCTTTTACAGTTTGATCAGTGAACCAAAGAAGCCACATTTTTGTCTCTTCTGCTTCAGTTGGCTCATGTACAGCTGCCTGTGGGCCAGTCCAAAGGCATGTGCACAGGCATACGTTTTTCTAACAGACCATGTAGAAGAGCTGGGGATGACTTATTTCAGAAACATTTAACGTCCTCCTGTGTAAAATTCACAGTACTTAGAAAGAAAACAAGGACACTGCACCTGAACACACAGGTTTGACTTGGCCAATGCATGCCCAGATAACAGGTATAAAGAAGTGCCTCTGTTGCACCAGGTGGCTTTGTGCGCACCTATCGTGCAGGAAATCCTTCACTCCAGCCATGGATTCCCACAGGTTGGTGGGAAGGATTGTATGATAAACCACCTGTCCCTCCATTTCCCGAGTTCTCCGGTAGGCACTCTGGTGCTCTGGTGAGCACTACGAAAATGTGCTTTAAAGAGAGCAAGTGGTTGGTAGGGTGTTGAGTTTTTCATGTGTTATGAATTTAAATTGCCTTAAGCAGGGTGTCTTTGGATGGCTGCATGTGCCCAGTGTGGCTGTAATACAGGAAGTGGTGAGGAGGCACACCAAGTTATTCACGGACCCATTTCCTAAACAAAATATCTGTCATGATAGCTCCTGGCTCTGCTTGTGGCTTGCTGGGATGCTGGGTGGGCACAGTGATCCTTGGAAACAATGTCCTGTTCCACTGGGACAGCAGCTGGAAGTGAGCAGCTCCAGGTGCACAGAGTGTCATCAGCTTAGTCTGTGTGCTGCTTGCTGGAGTCCCCAGGGCCCTGTCAGCCTGTGAGTAACTGTCTGATGCTGCTGAGCCCAAGCTGCAGTGCCTTTGAGAGCAGGGGTTGCGCCTGCTGGGAAGCCTGGCAGCCTACTGGGAAATCTTGTGGTGCCAGTAAGCATGAGTGACTGCAGGCAGCAGCTGCCTGCGTGCTTTGCCTGGAGAGGTCCTCAGGGGGAAACTGCCTTTCCTCTGGCCTGCTGGAGCTCAGGCTGCTCCCTGGGCACAGCTCCTCTACTTTTGCAGGGCAGCCAGTCCGTGTTTCTTGATGCCTGTTCCCAGAGAGCCTGATGTTACAGGGATGAACTTGAGCACAAAGCACTATTCTGTTGCTGGGGTTTTGTGGTAAATACCATAATACCCCTTAGCTAGGGATCTAACATGAGCCATAGCAATGTGTACAGTCTTCTCACTTTCTCTCCAGCTGCATGGGTTGTGTGGCATCTCTGTCTCAGAAAAGCATGCATGTTTGGGTAGAAACAGCCCAGCAGCTTTGGATTGCAGTGATGTGACAACATCGACATCTCTGCCAGGAGGGGCTATTTCTGAAGCTGACTGACGAGGAGAAGCAGTGCACACTAGAGTGTTTGCAGGCATCTATGCTAAAAGGAAAGCTGCTCTGCAGCACCAGGTAAGCTGCATCTCCTTACCATGGGACGTGTGAGATAGCTCTGGTATGTCTGTGGCAGTGACAGGTTGGAGCAGCCAACAGGGTCTTTCTAGGCAGATCTTGGGGTTTCCATTCCACCCTCTGGTCTTGCTTTTGACCCTGAATACACAGGGTGATTGTTCTGCTGTGATTTTAACTACTGTTCTTTCATAGCTCCCCCACTTTTCAGACAAGGATCCTTCTGTCTTTCGTGTGTGGGCAGCACAGTGGCCTCACTGGTCTAGATCAGTGGGTTAAGAGACGGGTGTATCAGAGAGGTTAAAAACCTGTTGGGAAACTCCATGCAGACAATTTAAGCTTACTTTTAGTCAGCCTGGATCCCTTTTGCTTTTGCCTGGAAAGTAGTCCACAGAGACCCAGAGGTCCTGGGGTGGTGGGTGGAAAGCAGTGCTTTCAGCAGCGCTGCAGTATGAGGGCACAGGTGGGTACCAAATTACAAACTGGTTAAAAGGAAAAGACTTTAAGCAAAGCTAGTAGGGAAAGCTGTGAACAGAGGCTGAATACATCTGGGAAGACAACACTGCAACTTTGTTAAAATAGCAGTGTTCCAGCCAGTGCAGATCCTGGGGATGATAATACTAGGCCATGATGCTTTGGGTAGAGCATTTTTCTGTTGCTGTCTTTTTCTAGCACAGAGCAGCATGGCCAGACTCTACAATGACATTGTGAGCTGCCAGGTTTGTATCTGACTTGAATCAGATTAAATGTTAGCAGGAAAAGAATTCTGTTGGGAAACATGCAGTTCCCAAGGGTATTTTAGTCTTTCCTCTTAGCTTTTAAATCTGTTGGGCAACTTCATTTTAGCATTTATGGAAGAGTAGAAGGAGAGAAGTTTACAAACCACATCACTGGATATAAGGAGGGTGCAGGGAAGCCTCATGAGCAGCAAAATGTATCAGTTCAAATTTCGAAGCTGCAGCCCCATCAGAGCAGAGAGCCGGCTGTTCTCTGCCTTGTCATTGGCACCTGTTCCTTGCATTTTGCCTTAATGTTGTTAGATTGCCTACTTGGGCAGGCTGGATGTTTGTGGAGCAGAGCTGCACTGTGTGAGGGAGGCATTTAGTGCAGCTTTACAGGCAGGCTTGAAGCTGTGATAAAACAGCAGCAACCTGGCTGGTAGCCGTGCTGGGTCCAGAGCTGTGCCGGTGCCATCAGAGATGGAGCAGCTCTTCCCTAGAGTGGCTTGGCTCAGAAAGAATGTGTTTAATAGCACAGAGGAAAGCTGGATATGCAGAAGACTGTAGCTTGTCCCAGTGAACAGTGGTACCTGCCTTAACTCTCTGTTCTGGTAGGTTCAGTCCCTGCTAGTTCATACGCTGTGCTGGGCAGAGCTCTATATTGAATTCCATCTGGAGAGAGGAGACTTGCTAAGAAGGAGGGGCAAGAGTAGCCCTGACACAGGCTGTAGTGGTCTGTTTTGTGTTGCCCAGGTTCTGCGCTGACTGCATACACAGGCAGTGCTCATCCTGCTTGGGAGTTTGTGGTGCTGGGTAGACCTGGCGCCACAGTAGCAGCTGCTCTTTCCTCCCACAGTGGAACTAGCCACGTTGGCAGGAATGATTCCTGAGATCAGGGTCAGAAGGATGCACGTCTTGTGTGTGATCTGCTCTCCAGGCTGGCAAAGCATGTGAGAGCTCTCAGCCCACAGGAACGATGGGTCAGGAGGTGACACTTCCCAGGAGGAAGCAGTCCTCAGGTCAGGAGGTGGCATTCAGGTTATATAGTGACTTTAGCTGTCTCTTTGTCTGCTGCGTACAGTGTCCCACACTGAGCCATCCTGGAAATAAGTATTGCAACAAGCGCTTGTGTCCTAGACACAAGTCCACAACACAAAGAGCTAGTAGGCCAGAGTGGTCCACTTCTTTTCAAGGCTGCCTGTATTGCTGAGTCCAAAACTGTGGCGCTGTCTGTAGCTATGGAGCCTGCAAAGGACACTCATCCTTAGAGAAACCTGCCAGGGAATAGGAAAGGAGCATTTCATCACGTAGGCTTATCTTTGACTTGCCTCCACTATTGCATTTGTATTGGTCTGAGAAAGCAGCATTTGTCTTGTTTAGAAGCAATTTGCTTGGAGAGATGCTGGCATACACTTGCCATGTGACAAGGCACATCCAAACCTCAGAGGGCGGCTCAGCAGCCTCTCCTTGCGTGACTCCCTGTATTTAGGGCTGGTGTACACTCAGTAATGCATCTTAGCTGATCCCTTTTTTAACAAGGATGTCTCAAAAGCATAACCTGTTAAAACCCTATGAAGGAAACATAGTGGCTGGTCCAAGAACAGTTTTGGCTACAGCTACCAGATACCAGTTTTGGAAGCCCTGGGCAAGAGAATGATTTTGCATATCACGTTAGATATTTAGAAAGGCTTTTATATTCTCATAGATAAATCCAACAGATCTCTTCTGTAATGCTGAGTGAATCGTATATCTTCCAGAAAAAATCAAGTGAATCCATTACCTGGCTGTGTTCAATCCTCCCTCACACCTGGCTGCTTTCACACAGGAAGCAAGCGGCTCTGATAGCTGTTGCTGGTGATCACTGGTAGCTACTGCTGCTGGCTGAGACATGTACATGGTCTGTTGATGTTCTCATCCCTTCTCTGAGCCTCCTTATCTTGTAAGTGCATTTGACCCAGCCTGATATGTCTGCTGTGCCTTGTCCTAACTGATGTACCTCCTTGGGGTGTGACTTGCGCTTTCCCGTGCATCTGTTGTGAGTGGCTGTGCTGTCTCAGTGGTATTGCAATACTATGAAATACATATCTGAACACAGAGGAGCACTAAGAGCTTGTGATGGGAAAGCAGACTGTTCCCGGGAGGCCTCTGGGTGGCAGTCAGAGCTCCTGGACAGACCCATGTGTGGTCCCTGCGCTTGGAAAGCTGCTTCTGAGTGTGTTTAATAGAGCAGCTGAGTGCAGCAAGCTCAAGGGCAAGTTGCTGACCAAACCAGAGCTGTTCTGAGATCATCTGCCCAGAGATTAAAGAGTTAGGCACTCTTCCAAAGGCTGACTGGAGCAGGGCATGCCTGATAAATGTATATATACACAGTGAAATGGTGATGTTTAATATACTTAAGAATGGACTGCCCAGTCAGATGAAAACAGCGGGGGTTGTTGAGGTGGGCTTTCTTTCCTGTGAGGATAGGAAGACCAAAAAATTAGGTGCTCCAGTTCAGTACAGTGGTGCTGTATTGCATTTAATATGCTGCACTGACAGGGCCTGCACTGGCCTCTTTGAAAAGAGTCTGTTTTGAATGGCCATCCCAGGGGGCACATGCTAACCAGGACACAAGGCTGTGAGGAGGACTTTGGGCAGCTATGAGCAGCCAGCCATGAAGACAAGGAAAGGTGGATGTATCTACTTGCAGGACACTGTTTTCCTCCCTTTGCCTCCCATTTGTCGTGACTGAGGATGCTGTCTTGCTCTTAGTAATATATACCCCGCCGACACTGTCATTCTTTGCTGTTTCCAGCATGCATTTGTCCTCTGTCCTCCTCCCGCGTAGTGCAGCCACCTTGCTGCTGTGGGGAGAAGGAACCCCTTCTCAGCATGGGCTTTATGTTCCTTTGCTCTTATAACCCTCAGAGACAAAAGGAAGAAGAGTGTCAGCTGGTCCTCCAGAATGTCTGAGCTTTGGCCTTGGGTTTGGTCTCTCTAGAGGCACTTGGAAAGAGGTGGGGTGATGGAGGGGACAAGGAATGGTTGCATGGCAAAACAGGCTGGATTTCCTAAGGCAGGCAGAGCTGTTAAATGCTTTACAGGAAATGAAGGTACATAGCAACCTGAGGACTTTTGTCTTCCTGTCCCTCATGCTTTGGGATTTCCATGGGAAGGTCACTTGCGAGTTGGGATGAGTCAAACCTACTGCAATTTGCGGTAACAGAAGTCTGCTCTGGATCCGGCAGCAGGGCAGATGTGTGCTATTGGTGGCAAGCTGCTGTCAGCCAGGATTGCTGGGGAGCCAAAATGTCTCTCTCATGGCAAGGAGAGGATTGCTGGTCAGCACCAGGGCTGTTGTGCTGTACGCCACTTTGTGTAGGTCAGCTGGGAGACCTGATACCCAGCAGGTATTTGGTGACCCTGACTCTAGCTCTTTCCTTGGGGACCCCAGGAGGGTACTGTCATGGCCTTTGGCCTCTGCATCCTACTGTGTTACGCCACTTCAGCACGGCTTCCTTTACTTGCCCTTCCCAGGCTGCAGCAGTTGCAGTTGCTGGAGGGCAGGGAGACAAGAGTGTGCTAACAAGCCGTGAGTGCTTTGTCACACTTTCCCTTGGGGAAGCTCTCAAAGCAGGCTGACATCGGCTTTCATCCCAGTTCATCTTAAAGCATGTAATTGGCCCACGTACCCATCCTGATGCCTGAGCTGCAGAGCCTGATGAAGAACCTGCTGTTGTCCCAGTTCATTGCTCCTGTTTGCTGGCAACAGGGACTTGATTTCTGAAAGTGGAGTAGGTCTCTCCTCCCCTCTGTGTGCATCAGTGGTGTCTTATGCATACGTACCATGGCTCAGGGAATATCTCGACTTCAGAAGGCTGTGGCTGAGAGCATATTCCAGGTAGTATCTCACTGCTTGCATCCCGTTTGTGTGCTCTTCCCTTGGCATCTGCTTTGGCCACTACCAGAGGTGAGCTGTAGGGCTGTTCGCCCCTCCGATCAGAGGGGATAAAGCTGCTTTTACAAACTGCTCTGTGAGACTAGCCAGTCCGCCGGGCGAGCGTTAGGGCGTCCCCATCGCCCGGGGTGGTCTGTTCCTGGCTGGCTGCCTTCTGCCCTCTAGTGGGAAGCTTTGCAGGAAAAGGTGCTGCACAGCAATTGAGCCGGCGTGCAGGAGTGCCACTTGCGAGCCCCACTGAACATCTGCCATCTCTCCAGAAGCCCAGTCTCAGAGGTGGATATCACCTTGAAAGGCAAACCTGACTGTCAAAATCAGGAAAAATACTGAGGAGCTGCTAAACTGCTGCCATTGAAGGCTTAGTCCACCATTGTGCGACTAATAAGGCTGGTAGTGTTGACAAGGAAACGTGGAGGGTCAGTGCTGGGAAAGGTGGATGTGCTCCAACATTTGTGGGTGGCATGGGAGCTACAGGCAAAACACAGGGAACCTGGCTGCTGCCACTTGAAGAAATCAGTGCAAATGTTTGGGAAAATAATCCCACCTAGGAAATGAGCTGCCACTCAGCAGTGGTCAATAAGTCAAACACTGAGCAGCCCAGGGTGCCAGCAGAAAAAATGTACCATGGCTGCTCAAAAGGAGTGTGAGACCTGCCCTTAGGGTTTTCTATCCCGTTAGAGGCAAGATGTACTGTTCAAAGAGCTCTCGTTGCTGCCTCGCTTTACACTCCAGCCTTCACCTTCCATGTATGATCCCAGTAGAAGTGCTCCTCAGCACCTCTGCCTCCTGTATCCCGTGCAAGAAGAGATGTCTGAGATTCCTTGTTTACACAGAGCTGAAGCTGCTTCTTTCTGCCGGGCACCTTTGCCAGTTTGTGAATAAGTTTTAGGTGGTTGTGCAACTCCAGTGTTGCAGGGTGCTTCTAAAGCTGCTGCTCACCCACTCTGTGCGGGTGTACCCCCAAATCTTTTTGCTGAGGCCATAGGTAGGTCAAAATTGTTTTCCTGTCCTTACTAGTTGCTCTCAGGCTTACAGGCAAAGCATGGGCTCTAACCTGCTCCTCCTTACTGTGCACAATTATATTTTCATTCAGTTTCCTTTGCTGCTCTAGCAGCCTTAGGAACTGTACCTCTGTTTTGTATTCCTCAGGCATCAGGGGCTTTAGAGATGTGTGGCAGTCACTGAAACATTGGCCTCGAAATGCAACAGTAAAACCAGCCACTGTGCGTGTCATCAGTGAGCAGCAGTCACCTGTTGGGACAGGAGGTCGGATGAATTTGTAAACAACAGCTGGAGCCAGTGCTTTGCTGCGGGCACTGAATTTCACAAAATGCATGTGTTACCAGGAGCTTTGCTTTTCAAGATGAACTCACAGCCCAGGTTGGTGACAGCGTTGTAAGTGTTTCATCAGACTTCAGAGCAGAAACTCCAAATGTAACTGGAGAGGAGGGAAACAGCTGGGAAGCTGCAACCTGAAGCAGAAAAAAAAGGAAAAACTGTGCCTAGAATGACGCTTTGGGGTGTTTTCAAAGTATGACTTCAGTGTCTAAGAACATACTCTAGAAAATTGCATACTCTAAAAATTTTCACCTTTGAGGTTTTAATGCAGTCAGGCAGTTAACGCAGTGAGTTCCTGGGTTTGCTTCTTTCTCTCTCTTCCTCCCTCCCTCCAGTCTTATTTTGATGTAGTTGCTTGCAATTCAGAATCCCAACTTCGAAAGTCAGTGCTTGCTTAGCTAAGGTGAGTGAGAGTGTGCCTGTGTGCATATGTGTCGGTGCACACGTGCGTGTGCTCCTTAGCCGGGGGTGGTGCTGTCGGGATGCATCTGTTTGTATGTGCGTGTGCTCCTTTTCGTTACCATCGTCTTAGCTGGGGGTGGTGGCAGTGCTGGGTGTGTGAATGTGTCTGTGTATGTGTACTCCTGTTTGTTACCTCCTCAGCCAGCAGCGGTGATGGGGTGTGTGCTCCTGCTTGACGACAGGTTGAATAAGGAAGCAGCATGGAATGAGTGAAAAGTAGGAGCTGCTTTATTTTATTGCATGTTTAAAAAGCTATGACCAGGAAAGGGGATTTTTGGCTGACTGACCATCCTGGTTGGTAATGGAAAGAAGGCAGCATTTTTGAAGATAATACCAGGAAATGGTGAGTACCTCTTACCAGTAAACAACCAGTAGTGAAATGCAGGAGTACTGGAGTTCCAGGAGGCTGTCAGATTGTCCTGTTGGAGCTCATTTTCCTTGTTGCTTTCAGTCACTGTTGCTATCAGAGCATTACAGTCATGTTCACCACAATTCGATACAAAGGGAGTCCTTGCAGTAGTTCCACAGTTCAAGAGCGGTTTCTACTTATTCTTTTTAATTATATAAGTAAGTAGACCCAGATTTATAACTTACCTACCAAAGTGTTTGGTGACTTGGGGGGATTACACAGTGTTCAGTTCTGTGCAAGACCACGGTAGTTGCTGTGGGATTTAGCTGAAGTGTTCAGAGAGGCATAGCATACTGATCACTGTGGATCGATCCTGTCCTATAGAGATCTGCAGGGATTAGTGTGAGACCCACTGCTGTCCAGTACTGGCACTAAACACCTGGCGTGGACACAAATCTGGGTGATGCAGGGATTGGTTAAATAACAGATCAAAAGGGGGTCATCAGGAACAGCCAAGCTGCTAAGGAGCAGACTTTTAAAAATTGTGCACTCTTGTGCTGCAGACAAGTGCATTTAGACTCCAGAACATGTGTGCTAATGCCTGTGGGAAGGGTAGTGGTATTTTAGAAAGCACTGTTTTGAGAAGGGGTTGGAGTTGCAGGGTACAAGCTATACCTGACCTAATGAGATCTTTGAGTGCTGCAGGGGGAGAAGAGCAGAGGGTGGAAGGGGGTGACCACCTTCCTGCATGTGATATGGGAGAGACCACGGGCAGAGTACAGCCTCTCTCACTGTGTAAAGGAGATCTTGAAAACTGGAGAGGGGTAGAGAGAGAAGAAAGAAGCTTTAAAGTGCCTTATTGGACATAAAAAAGCTGCTGAAGTGGGCAGAGCTGATTAGTATGCATGTAATCTTCCCCGAGGAAAAATACCAGGTACTGATGGGACTCCTTGAGTGTCTCAGAGAGGAGCATGAAGAGCTAATGAGTAGATTAGTTTGGATAAGGAGCATGTTTTTACAGCGAGAATAACTGCCAGGTAGAATTATAATCTTTCAATATCCTCAAATTAAGACTGGATATCCTTATGGAAGTTATAGTCTTTTGGAGATAACTTTTCTATGCATGTAACTACCACTACTAGGTCAGGGCTGTATGGAAAATTTAAGTAGATGTTCTGTCCTTGTCTTACACGTTCAAGCCTCATTCCTTTCTGTGACTTGTCTAGAGTCTAGGGACAGTCAAAGTTAGCACTGCTTACTGGTGATGTTAGCTAAGCTTAGTCTCTTTGCAAGTTTTTCCTTACTATATCTGGTGTAGTTGCTGTACCCCATCTTCCTGGCTACCACTCAGTCCTGCCCTCCATGACCTAGAGGTGGCTTCCTTGCCTTTGGCCACACTCCCTGCAGCTCACTCGTAACCTTGCCCTAGTATTTCTGGGGAGCAAGAAGCCTGCCCAAGTTGATAAGATTTCTCCCTTCTTACGTGCAGAGGCTCAGAGGGGAAGAGTGAACAGAGATGGGATCACTGATTGCCGTGCTGGTGTGCAAAGGGTACGAGGGCTTCGGGGTTGTAGCTCTGGGCTTTGGCTGCAGGAATCCAGGCCATCTGGCAAAGAGGCGGGCAGAGCTTGCCTGCACTCCCAGTTTCCTGACTTCTGGTCTCCACCATGCCCTGCTATCCAAACACAAAGGACAGAGCAGCAGGGTTGCAGTCACAGTCCAGCAAACCTTCTGCACAAGCTAAAATCCTTTTAGCAGGGAGGACAGGGACATGGTAGGAAGTGAGTGCTTGCTAAGCCCTAAACCTGTCCTGCAGTATGGCTGTCCGTCCTTCTCTTTCTAGTATCGTTCCACCACTGCACTGTTCTACACTGTTGCTGTACTATATAGCGAGAGCAGGCTTTTTTCCTTCTAAAAAAAAGAAAAGGGAAAAAAGTCAGTGGGGAACAGATTTGGCCCTCAGAGAGCACAGTGTGTCAGACAGAAAGGTATTTGGTAGTAGCCCATCTGTTCCCCAGGAAGGGTGGCCTAAATCTCAGGTACAGCATACAGCATGCTGGTATCCACAAAAGTCCTGGGTACCACTGGCTGCAGCAATGCAGACATTGAGTGTGGAGCACAGAGGCTAGCTTGCAAAATGAGAGTGCCGGTGTTGCTTGTAAAAACGTGTCTGCCCTGTGCTCCCTGACACATAGTTCCTCGCAAGTAGTCTCCGTGGGAGTCCTGCTGCAGGCTGCTAGGCAGGAGGTCGGAGCGGCTGGGTGTCTCACAGGCACTGACTAATCCTTTGAGCAGCAAAAGTATCTCTTCTCACTCAGCCTCAGGCTCCTTCGTGGTTTTTTCCTGGAAGTGCCTCTTACCATGATGAGTCCCCAGGATCTGAGGTTCTCAGGGTGGCTGTGCTGTATGAGGCTTCCCGCAGGGCTGCTGCCTCCCAGCTTCCCAAGTCAGCTTTGTGTGGTACTGTGCAAGAGAAGAGCTGAGTTCTGATGTCTGCATGGGAACATTTGCCTTAACTAAGTCCAGGATAAGAGTGGATTTAAGTGCTTTGGTTTATTTATAAACAGCACTGTGGCCAAGGTAGATTTAAGCAGAGCTGGCAACAGCCCTACTTGGGAAGGGATCTCTTTGCCACATGGCCTGCTGTTGGACTTCCTGTCGCATGCTAATCCCTTAAGCCTGCTTTAGCTCTGTTAATTTTCCTTCTTTCCTTTTTTTCCCAATGGGCTGACTGGGTGCTGCGTGAATGCCAGTGTTCCTCGGCCAAGCTTGTGCCTGCGGCTGGGCCAAGCATCCAGGCTGCCTTCCGAGCACTGGGTACCATGTGGCAGCGCCCCAGGGATGGTGGTGCCTGAATGTGTCCCATTCTCTCTGTCTTACAGGCTCTGCAGTCTGCGCCTGAAGAAACTCACGGTCCTGAAAGAGCTGGACAAAGAGCTGAGCTCTGTGCTTATCGCTGTGAAGATTCAGGTAGGCTCCTCTCCTTGCTGCTGCCTGATGGCAGCAAGCCCATCCTTGTGCCCTCTGTGAAGTGCTGGTCTCCGTGTCCCTTGCCTAGTGCCAGCCCCTTGCTTCTGTCTCGGTTAGCACTCTTGGGGAGATTTTGGCTCTCAGGCAGGTGGGAATGACACCCCAGGGACAGCAGCAAGCTGCCTGGTGCTGGTTTATATCAGTGATGAATTTGTTTAGGCCTCTGCACTGGGACAAAGCGCATCTTGCTTTCCCTGCCTGCCTCAGCCATGGCTCTCCTCTTGAGCTGCTCTTCAGAGTTTGGCATCCCCTATCCCACCATTTCTGACCCTTTAGACAGGTTCAGCAATGGGTGGTTTCTGGCACTGCCCTCCATCCGGATCCCCTCCCTGGGGAGTGAAGAGTGGGAAGGGAAGGGTGTAAGGGATCAGCGGCTCTGTGCATGACTTCTGCTGACATTTGCACCCTGTATGATCTCAATGCTGCCTCTGCTGCCCCCTCCCTTTCTCTGTGCATCCCTGCTAGGCCTGATGCCTCTAGTCTGAACCAGGCATAGGGGAGGGGAGAGGATCTTTGTCACCAAGGGGAGAGGGAATTTGCCACCATCCTGGTATGTGCAATCCTCCTCCCTCCCTCTCTGCAGCTGGTGGTGAAGACATGGGTCGCTGTGGGTGCAGGCACATCCTTTCCACCTGCCAAAGGACAGCATGGAAGCAGGATGCCTCCTGAGTATGCTGTCCTCGCCACAAGTCCCCTAACCTAGCTGGGATCCTGGTGTCCTTCCTTCGTTCTTGTCATCTGGCAGAAAAGCTGCTGATCCCGTTGAAAGCACTCTGGGGCGGGAGCTCAGCAGCTTTGCGCTCCCACAGAGCTCTTTGTGCCGCACACATTAGGATCTAAATCCTGGATTAGTGCTGGAAGCTGCAGTATTAGTGGAGCTGTGGGAGCCAGGGTTTGCCTTCATGGCAGACCTGATTCACTTGCACAAGAGGAACTGAAAGCAAAATGTGTGAAACCTGGGGACTGGACTGAGGACAGCAGGAGGATGCTGTGGTCCACACGCTATTTGGTCAGTGTCCCACTTTGCTGGCCTTTCCATCACTGTGTGTGTGGTGCCATTCAGGAGAGCTGAAAGCACTGGGCTTTCAGCCCTGAGACCCCCTAAACCCATGCCCCTTTGGGGCAGGCTTCAGCAAGGGAGCAACCTAGACAGGAGAGAGCAGAAATGCGGGAGCAATCAAGGCTGGGCCACAGGTGCCAGCAGCACAGGACTAGGGGACTGGGAGCCAGCTGGGGGCTGTGGGTCCTGTGTGTCTGGGAGGGCTGCGCTGGTCCCTCACTCCTTTTGTGTCCTGCACCATCAGCCCAAGCTGTCTGTGCTTCTCTGGATTGGGGAACCTTGGGCTCCAGTGCAGCCCCCTGTTGTGTTGGGGCTGCCATGTGCTGAGCATATATGTCCTCAGCTGCCCCCTCTCTCCTGCACTGCAAATGTGAGACTGTGGAAGAAGTTGCACAGTGGGACTCCGGCTCTTTCAAACAGATCACCCCCATCCTGCCACAGGCCAACCTTGCACGCTGTTGGCAAAAGAAATTAACAGGCCTCAACAGTGATTGTTTGAGGCTGCAGGGACTCTTCACTGCAGGGCTCCTTTCCCTGCCAGGGCATGGAGGTGCTGCATTCAGGGTCTTAATTTAAACATGGTCGTCTCCTCTCTGCGTGGCCACGTACCCATGGCTGCGTGCTGGTGTAGGCTCTCTGAAAAGCTGAAGGAAACTGGAGGAGAATGCTTCTGCCCACATTACCCTGTGGCTTGAAACTCATTGTGGGAGTGGGGTGGGTTTGTGTACTTCCCCAGGCTGCTTCCACCTGCCTGACCAGCCGCCTTGGCAGGGTTGGGGACTGCTGAGCCTTCCTGGAAGGCAGATGGAAGCTGTAGGCAGGTTCAGCGCAGCCTGCCTACAGAATGGCCTCAGATGGATCCATCCCTCCTGCTCCTCTCCTAGGTAACAGATGAGTCACGCTAGCAAGAAGCTGTTTGAAGGCTGCCCAGTGAGCGTTGTCATCTCCATGTTTTAGATGGAAACAGCTGATGCATGTGATTTGTGGAGGACCTGCAAGTTCCCAAGGGGGCAGCTGGGGACTAGTTGAAAGGGGAGCTGTATTTTCTCTCATTTCAGTAGTAGCTCTGTTGGGTTAAGGAATTTTCCTGTCAGGAAGCTGCTGCTCTGAAAGGCAGATTGCATGGAAACAAAGCTCTGACCCTGCATGAGTGGGGCTAACACCAAGGCAACATCCCCAGCGCTGGAGACAGTCTGCTCAATGAATGTACATGACCCAAAGGATAGTGTAAACCTGTCTAGAATATCTGATCTCCTTCTCATAGTGATCATGCCCTCCTGGTCTTAAAAGACAGCTTCCAAGTGTGGCATGTGCTGTTATCTGCTCCTTCACCTGAAAAGATGGTTGTCAAAGGACTAAAGGAGCTTTCTGTGTCTACAGAACATACCCATGTCCCAGAGGTGATTTGAATATTTAATGTTCAGTGGCTTCCAGTGAGATAAAGTCTGAACTACTGTGAAAAAGGGGATTTATATCACTTGAGCGCTTTTTAAACCTTTATCCCTCATTATTTGTTTTAATAGACTCAAGATGTCATAGGGCATTTTCTTCTGTGTATTGTTCAGCATGGCATTAAGACATTCAGATGCGCCTGGCTCTGCTCCATAAAGGTGCAGATATCTGTCTCGGCATCGTAATTGATTATGGTGTGCTCCCTCTCGGTAGATAGACTTACTATAATTCAGAAACAGAGCTGTGAATAGAGGAAGCAATCAAAGAAAGACGAAAACAAGCCCCAGCACTCGCACAACTTTCAGTTCCTGTGACAGGTGCTGTGGGAAGGGTGCAGATCCTCCTGCAGCTGCTTGCAGGATGTGGCTGGTGACTCAGGTCCAACCCTTGGTGCTGCTGTAGAGGGATGATGCTGGCAGCTCCTCCATAGCGGACCAGAATGTGTGCTACAAAATAGGTCAGCTGAGCAGCTCATTTGCCTCTGTCAGGCTTACCTGCTGCCTCAGCCCTGCTCCCTGCAAGAACTTGGATTTTTTGCTCCTCCTTGCTATGCATGGAAGGTACATTCAGTTTTCTGTCTACACCTCGCTCATGCTTTGTTTCTAATCTTTTTGCAACCACTTGTAGGATTTGCCTCTCCTGCCTGAGCAATCCTAGTTCTCTCAATCCCTAAATAACTAAATTTGCTGGTGATATTTAATGGTATGTTCTCTCCCAAAATGCACTTTTAGCTTGAATTCTGGGTAGTGCTTTGTTGTCTGCTTTGGCCTGGTCTCCCATACTATCTACGTTAGTTCTCTCTCCTTTTCCAGGTTTGGTATGCTCTTCTGGCCTCAACCCTGTGTTTTAAACAAGACCCATCAGGACAGATTTATACCTGAAACTGAGGATTGTACCTTGCAAACCAAACCTGGGCATCATGCGCCTGGGTATAGTACTGAAAGCTCCTGTATGTTTTCAGTCTGTTAGGTAGTGAAGATCTGTGACCACAATGTCACCCTATTGCTTTTCAGTTCCTTGACAGTCCTTGTCATCTGTGATCTTCACTGTAACAGTCTGATATTAAGTTTTCCTGTAGTACTGGTGGTGATACTCAGCTGTTCTGATGAGAAATTGGTCTTGCCTGACATTACTCAAATTGCAGAACAGCTGAGCTACATCAGGTGCTCAAGGCCATGTCCAGTTCAGGTTTGAATTTCTCAAGGTATGGAGAATCCTCAGTCTTTCTGTGTCCTGTCCCAAGGTTTGACAGCACTCACAGAGGAAAAAAAAAATAAATCTCAACATCTAATGGTAATTTCCTATGTTCCAGCTCATCCCCATTGCCTCTCACTCTGTCCCTGTGCACCGCTGAGAGGAGTTCACTTCTGTCTTCTCTGCATCCTCCTGCTCAGTGTCTGTAGGCAGCAGCAAAGTACCCCTTCACCCTCTCTTTTTCCTGCTGAACAAACCCAGCCTACTCGACCTCTCCTTGTACATCCAGTGCTTGAGCCCCTGACCATCCTGATATCTTCTGCTGGACTCGCTCCAGTCTGTCAATGTCTGTCTTGTACCGGGGAACCCAAATTGACTCTGGAATCCAGTTGTGGTGTCACCAGTGCTGAGTAGAGGGGAGGAATCCCTTTTCTCTGCCTGCACATTTGCTGAGGCTGAGATTGGTGTCATTGCTGCAACAGGGCATGCTGCTGATGTAGGGGTACATTGATGTCCCCCAGGATGCCCCCTGTCCCTTTCTGCAGAGCCTGTTCTGCTGCTTGGGGTTCTTCACAGGCAGCAAAGTTATTGGATGTCCTAGGGTAGGACTTTGCTTTGCCTGTATTGAACCTCATGAGGTTTGTGTTGACCTTACTAGAAATCACAGACTGTTCTTAACTCCCTGTTGCTGATAGGCAGGTAATAGCCCCCAGGTGCTAGTTTCTAACCTGAGGTGGGGCCCAGTTCCTTTGGACTGCTGTGTCTGTTAGGTTAGCTTTGACTCATCTGCTCACTAGCCCACAGTTTAAATTAAAAGTGCTCACAAAAGCAATGATAACTGATTTGCAAGAACAGCTGTACTGGCCTATCCTGTTGCTTCCCTAAATCAATGTCTCAGCTTGCTGGCCCATTCACAGGGAAGCAGGAGAGGCTGAGGAGCCACCATGGGATATTTTATACTTGTAGCTGGTCCCACAGCCCTGCAGGGACACAGCTAGTGGGCATGGGCCTTTTGGGGGCATCTGCGAGTTGTGCCACCCTGTGCCTAAGAGAGCCTGGTACATGCAGAGAGCATTTTTCATCCCTGAAGTCATTCGGTGTCTCTGTCAACAGCCAAGTAGTAGAGATAGTAAAGGTAGGACAGAACAGATAGTAAAGGTAGGACAGAAGTAAAGAGTTAGAGCAGGCACATGGTTAGAGTGCCTCTATTACTGCCCTCCTGGGGTAAAAAAAAATTTGTATATGTGGTGAGATAAAGACTGTTGCCCAAGGAAAAGATTAGGAGGAGTTTTCTGAGAGGCAAGCTAGGCTGTGCTTGGACAGGGATCTGCACTGGGACTGCCTGCTGGGGGGCAGAGATGTGCTCCAGGACCTGTCCCTTTCCTGGCTAGGCAGTGTGTTGAGACCCTTTCCTTCCCCTGCTGGTGCTGCATACATGGCTCCCTCCGGCTCTAGCAGTGTTCCCCTCCACAGCATCCGATGGACTCCAGGTGCAAGGAGCCAGATTAAGCAGAGCGGGCTTGGGAAGAGCAAGTGCTTCCTGGCAGGTGGGCAAGGAGAAGGGGCCTTTGGCAGCTCAGGAGAAACTGCAGGCTTTTGCGAAGCATTGATTGGTGTATGTAAGGGGGCTCTGTGAGGTGTAACAGAACAGAGTCAAGGCACCGGCTCTTTCCTTGTGGACTGTGAACACCTTTGACCTGTGTGCGTGGTGCAGTGGAAATCTGTGGCCAAGATGCTCCAGTTAGTTATATGCATGTACCAATCTTGTTGTAGGGTTCAAAGCGAGTCCTGAGATCAAATGAATACGTCCTCCCGCCTGGTGGCCTGATGGAGACCGAGCTGGAGTTGACCTTCTCACTGCAGGTACCTTGCATTGCCCGGTCCCCTGGGATCCCTGGTGCTCCCCTCACCTGGCATTTCTCGTCAAGCACGGCTTTGAGGGCTCAGTGTGAAGGCAGCTGCCTCTGAGGAGGGTCCTCCTGTGGTTGCCCATGCTCAGATCATAACAGCACAGATTCCTGCTGCTGACCAGCTGCTCCATTGCTCCACGGGTTGTTTTGCTGGGCATGGGGATTTGGAGGACGATACAGAGTGCAGGTGGCTTTTGAGGGGCACCTCAAAGCTCAGCAGGTCAGATCCTGCTGTACATCAGCACTGAGGAAGAGTTTCCTACCTGTGTGTCACGCTGAGCCCTACCCTCATGCTGCCATCTTCCCCATGCTTCCCTTCCCCAGTACCCACACTTCCTCAAGAGAGATGGCAACAAACTACAGATCATGCTGCAGCGGAGGAAGAGATACAAGAACCGCACGATCCTGGGCTACAAGACCCTTGCAGTGGGCATCATTAACATGGCTGAGGTACAGGGTGCTGGGAACCGAGGGGAGCTTTGCATGGCCTCCCTGTGCCAGTGCTGGGAAGGGAGTTGGGCCCGCTGGCAGGTGCTCGGTGCTGTGAGTGCTCTGGCTTGTTGGCTAGCTATAAGACAGAAGGGGTGGGCTGCTGGCTGCCATTGTGTCACCCTGGCAGGGGTCTTGTCTGTCTGTCTAGGTAATGCAGCACCCGACGGATGGAGGACAGCTTCTAGGCCTCCACAGCAACATGAAGGACGTGAACATCCGAGTGGCTGAAATCAGCATCTACTCTTTGTCCAGTCAGCCCATTGACCATGAGGATGGGAGTGTCCCCTCAGGTCCTAAAATAAAAGCTTCAGGTGCGTTAGTGCTCATCACAGACCTGAAGGCAAGCATTTGGGACAGTATGTGGGTAACGGAGTGTGTCCCCAGGCGCCTGCCAGCAATACCAGTCACTTCACTGGAGCCATGACAGGCGTCATGCTTACTCTGGCATCTGCACTGTCTGCTTTCAGATCGCTCCCCAGACATTGATAACTACTCTGAAGAAGAAGATGACAGCTTCTCCTCAGAGCAGGAAGCCAGTGATGATGCTGTGCAGGGTCAGGTAAGGGAGGCCTGTCAAGGTGGCTTATGTCCTGGTCCCATTTCTGGGACAAGAGTCAGGGGTTGAGGGTCTTGGTCACCCTGAGCCCTGTCATCTCCCTTGTAAGCATTTGTCATGGTTTCGGAGGGGAGAGAAGAACTGTGGGCTACTGTCAAGTCCATGGTGGGGCAAGGGACTTTGGAGAGCCATAGGTCTCACCCATCTATCCTTGGAGCTGTCTGGTCTGCAGCATAAAACCCCTGCTGAGTCCCCTCCATCTGGCACCACAATTCCCTCTTGCCTCCCTGTGATAACAGGCCAGAGGCTGCCCTCTCTCTGAGAGAGGACAGAGTTTTTTAGGTTTTTAGGAAGAAGTACAGTCTGGGTCTGAAAATGGTCAAAGGTGGCAGACTCATGCAGCCCTTTCAGCTGTGCCGCTGCTGTTTACTGTCCTCCTTTTCTGGTGCCTACAGTCGAGGCCAAAAAAGACTTGTGGTAGTGTGCTGATCAAGCACAGGGACAAACCCCTGTTCAGGGTCCTCCACGTTACCTGTCCCATTGTGCTGGCTTAACACGTCAGGGCCCCATGTCCCTGGGAACTGTGTGTGTTTTTGAGGCTGCTCACTTTTTGTGAGCTCAGGTGCTGCTCCCTCTGAGCTAACCTTGGAGAGGGGAGAGCAGGAGAAAAACACATGGGCCACGGGGGCGCTGGTGAGTACAGAGAAAAGTTTTAGGTTGTAACAAGGACTGTTGCAGAAAGCTACTGTCTCTCCTCTGAATCTTGCTGGTACATGTCCATCTGGAGGTGGCTGGGGGCAAAAGTGCTGGGGAAGAAGGTCTACTGGGGGCCAGTGCTAAGGAGGGAGAAGGAGCTACATAGAGAGAGGTGTGAGAAGTGAGAAGCAAGACTCTGGGAGCAGAGTGGACTAAAGCTTTTCACTTTTCAAAATGGGGGGCAAGCGTGGAGCAGGGGAACTTATAGGAGATGCTGCTTCCTGCACTCTGAGTTACTCTGATGTGCTGTGACCTTTTGCCTGCAGGATCTGTTTGATGAAGAGGATGACTTGAGGAAAACCAAGAAGGCTAGGAGGAAAATGATCCGAACCACATCAATGACCAGAGTAACATCAGCATTTACAACGTGATGAAAGGGATTCGCTTCCTCCCCTCCCTGAAGGGAGTGAGGGGGCCTTGAGGGGGTTGCCGGCACTAGTGCAGAGCAGGGGAGAGAGGAGAAGGGGCAAACCTCATGCCATTAATGAGTTAGCTTGCTGCTCAGAGCTATAGCCCAGCTCATGGTCTGTACTGTGTTTAGCTTGGCTTTGTGTCAGTGATGATCTGTGTGCAGCACAGTTTTGACTTACTGCTGTGACATAGTCTCTCCTCTTTCCTTCCCTGAGGAAGGGGAAGTTTGGCACAAGGAAGAGTGAACCATTAGCAGCTCCTCTGCCTGTCAGCAGAAGAGGGGAGCTGCACTGCCAGCCCCCTGTTCTCCAGGCATCTCCTCGTCCCCATCTGCTTCAGCCCTGCAGGTCCCTGAGTACCTTCTTCCTGAGTTTGTTCCCTATCTTTTCTTGCTTGAAGGCAGCATTCCTCAGCCATATGGTCTGGGGAGAAAGGGGATTTAAATAAGAGAAAGTGCTATTCCAGCCTGTAGCAGACATAGTCTGAGTCCTTGCACCCTCCCTCATTCCCAGATACAGTGGCTTCTTGCAGAGTCCAGATTTAGTCCAAAGCCTACAGCAAATATAAAGAGCAAGGCAGATGATAGCTGACCTTGGGCCTGTGGACCCAGAAAGGAGCTGATGGCATGTTAAAGAGAATGACTGTGGCCTGTACCTTAGTCATCTGTGAATGTGGTTTGATAGTTTTGCTGATGTTTTTTCTTCCCTTGTTTTGTTTTAGCAACCAAACTTCAAGCAGAAATTTGTGGCTTTGCTGAAGAGGTTTAAAGTGACGGAGGAGGTAAGAAGTGGGAAGGCTGCCCCACCTGGCAGTGTCTCCTGTGGATGTGTAGGTGTCAGAGTGCTGGTTCCCACTCACTGGGAGCACAAGGCATGAGCTGCAGGTGCTCAGGGGTGTTGTCAAAGGTGGTGTGAGATGTGGCACAGGCTGGGCCTTGGCTTTTTCCAAAGCCTTCTGCCTCAAGAAGTCAGCTCTGAGACTCATGCTCAAAGCAAACACACCTTCCTGTTGGGGAGAGGGGCCAGGGGCAGAAGTCTGGCTCTGTCCCAGGAGCTGGCATTGCAAGGGTAATCCTGTCCGTGACTGAGAGCAGGCTAACGTTAGCCTGGGGGTAGCTGACCTTGCCTGGGAGCCTGCACTGAGTGTGCAGCACAGCCAGTGGAGGTCCTCCCAGGTGTCTTTAACTCCCAGTAAGTATGATGGGTGTCTGAGACTCCTTCAGATGTCATGCTCATGGCACCCTCCTTTGGCCCAATGACAGCGTCACTGTCTTCTTCCACAGCCTAGATTTGGCTTCCTGAGCTGGGAACAGTGTCGTGGTGTGCCTTGTGGCTGGGAGGGAGTTTGTACGTGCCTGACCAGGGATGCAGGTGACTCCATATCTCTTCATTGCCCTCTGGGCTTGGTCCCACAGGTCCTGGACTCTGACCCTGTAGACCAGACCCAGGAGGTGGAGGAAGACCTGGGCTTGCTCTATGACAGCCTGGAAGAATGCAACAACAGTGACAGCGGCCCAGAGATTGAGGACAATGAGAGTGTGCACAGCACACCCAAGCCCACCCTGAGGTAAGGGTTGCAGGGAGTCTCAAGCCAACAGCACAGTCTATGAGACCAGGAAAAATGCCCTCTGACCCTCTTCTGTTGCTTAGGCTAATGCAGGCATTGTCTTGTCTCCACTCCCGCCGCCATCTTCTGTTGGTACCACTGACCTCCTCACTTGTGTATCTGTTTAATGAGCTTAAAACTGCCCATTAAACCTGGCTTTCTTCGCATTTAGTCTCATTTAATTTCCTGCCAGCCCAGCATCTGACTCTTACTGATCTGCTGGAGGAGTACCTACTTGCTCTAAGCCCCCAGCTCCCATACCTTTCTGCTGACAGTCCTGGCCTTATCAGGGCTCTCCACACTGAAGCATGCCTGCCTTTTGAGCACTTTGTGACTGCTTGGGCCAGTCCTTATGTCCCTGTGAGATCTGCATGCTGCATTCCCACCCTTTGTGGAGACGTGTGACTAGCAACCATCAGCGATGTTCCTCACCCCATTCCCCAGGCACCCAGTAGCTTGACTTGCTCCGCCAAGCACTGCTGACTTGGCACAGAGGTCTCCAGTGAACCATGCAGTGAAACCAGGCTTTTCTCCCACGTGATCTGCATTCACCCGGCCTCTCTGCTCATGGCTGTTCTGTTTCCATGCTGTTCTTTTGTGAGAAAGTTGCCTTTTATTGTTTTTCTACTTGGCTGCTTCACAGTGCACGGGGTGTCTTCTAGCCAAGCCAAGCTTAGTTGTCATTATTGTTTCTATAGTTCGGTATTTAAATATAATTTGGATTAGTTGGAATCTCTGTGAAGGTACTTAGCAGGGGTAGCAGACTTGGTCTGCCACAGGC
Source organism: Larus michahellis (assembly GCF_964199755.1). Taxonomy (NCBI): domain Eukaryota; kingdom Metazoa; phylum Chordata; class Aves; order Charadriiformes; family Laridae; genus Larus; species Larus michahellis. The sequence continues at coordinate 14,715,697 of NC_133898.1, read as the reverse complement.
AAACTGTTTGAAATTAAATCTGCTGGATTCCGGAACCTGTGGGGCACTGGGGAAGAAACAGGAACATGACAGAAGTCATGTTTTCCATAAACCTACAGGTGGTTGTGAAGGAGGCAGCAGGCACGTGGGCAAGGGAGAGCTGCTTAGGTGGTCTGCTTAGACTCCAAAAGGAGTTTGACATGGTCTCTCGTCAAAGGAAACAAAGGTGCTGTGGGAGAAAAAGCAAGGTCTTTTTGTGGTCAGATAATGGTTTACGTATGTAAAATAAGTAAAAATATGTAAACTGTAAAAAAAAAAAAAGAAAGACAAGACCCTGCCCTGGTTCTGCAAGTGCCTGCTTGCAAACATCTGGTCGCTGGAAGAGCATCCCAGAGTAAGTGCTGGTTTGCGCTTGTACTTGCCGCTACAGTCTTCCTTGGGTGTTAGCTGCTGTCTCTGGTAGGACAGCCTATTGGGCTCTGGGCTGTTTTTCAGCTTGTTCAAAGTGTCCCTAGCTTGGTTCACTCTCTAGTGCCTCAGTTTCTGGCAGTTCTGAGTGTGTATCCCCTTGAATTCACACTACTGGGTCTGTACTTTTTCTAAGGAGATGTGGGAGCTGACTGCCAAGGTCTTTAATGTAGACTGCATGGTTCCAAGGCCTTGCATAGCCTTCTCAGCTGGTGATGACCTTCCAGACCAGCCTGTAAATTCGAGTTGTGATCTTCACGTTGGATTTATTTATTGCCATAGACAGCCTTGCTAGATGCTGTGACAGTCTCTGTGGAGCAAGGGCACTGAGGTAGTCCTTAAAGGGTGAGCAGTGGCTGGTGCAGTGGCTGGTTGGGACAGTGGTGTTGGGAGCAGATTGCCATCCTTTTGGTTGGGCAGGGAGGCCATGCAGCTGTGGGCTGCTCCTGCACAGGGGCAAAACTGGAGCTAGAACTGAGGCTGTTAGGTAAGACCTCAACAGTCAGAACCTTTCATTGAAGATCAGATGTGAAGGAGCAGATATCTCCATAGGTGACTGGGAAAATGGGTGGGGGAGAGGGGGCTAATTCAGTGAAAACAGAAGGAGGCTGTGCAGAAGGGAGGGGATTTACCTAAATCTCAACCTGCTGAGACTCAGACTCAATCATGCCTATAGGAGAGCCTTTAAACTGTGGAACAGGGAAAACTGAGAACTGCAGAAGAGCTCTGTGCTCGGTGTGACACATCAGGGATGAAAGCTTCTGAATTGCAAGTGGGAGAGGGCAGAAGCAGACACAGCTTCCATGGGGAAAGGGGAGACAGCCCCATTTAAATGGGGTGTTGAAAACCAGACCAAGTGTATATAATCTAGCCACATCCAATGGCTAAGAAAAAGGAGGGGATGAGGATACTTTTTTGAGGTGACAGTGGTATGTCACTTTCTGGTGGAATTACTGAGCCAGTACAGAGGAGTATGGGAGAGATGCTCATTGCGGGCTGGATTATTAGAAAACTTGAATATTTCTCTGCTATGACTCTTAAGTTATTAGCATACTCTGTATGGATTGAAATTGCTGACTGAGAAAAGGCAAGTGTAAAGTAATAACAGCATGGTCACAATGCGTGAGATCCTGTAGCAGAGATTGTAGGGGTGGAGAGAGTAGAAATATGTCAATAACAGGAGACATCACTTATCCCTGTGTGACCTGGAGAAAATGTCCCACCAGGGCACAATGCCGACTCTAAACCTGTAGCTTTGGTAAATGAACATGTCGTGAAGCAGCTGGTCACAGAGCCAGTGAGAGGAAAATTGAGCCTTGACTTTTCCCACCTAGTATATAAACACCACTGCTGAAGAGCTGCGCTGTGGCGGGGACCAGCATTTACTGAGACGAAATGTACTTGTAGGAGCAGTAAAAGCAACAAACCTGACAAACACTGTTGTGCCTGGCAGCACAGCGTGCTGCATACAAATAGGAAAACGTGTTAAAAGAAAAGTAAAAGCCAGGATGTTCAGAGGTCTAGGTGTCCTGAAAACAATGGAAACTCTGGCAGAGTCCTAACAAAATAACTCTCTATATGCTATACCTCTGTGGCCAGGCCTGGAAACCTTCAGCCTGGTATCCCCATCTGCACACCAGGCAAATCAGGAGGAACTTTTCCTGGGAGTTAGTGAGCAGATACATCTGTACAGTTTAGAGGGAAGCTGGCTCAGATCTCCTGGAGGAAAGTCACACATTGCAGATGGGCTGCAGTTGCTGCAAGGGTCCTGGGAAAGCTGACAGGTGAGATCCAGTGATAGAGCCTGCTTGTTTCCTAAAGACTGGTCTTTGGGCAGCCCACAGGATGTGGAGACGGTCCTTGGCAAATAAACAATGGGTGAAAAAGGGGGAAACAGAACTGGAAGTTCCCACTGTGGTGGCAGAGACCGTCCTGCTGCCCCAAGGGAGTTCCTGTGTTGACCATTGTGACTTGGGAACAGGACCTTGGTGTTGCACTGTGCAGCTCTACCAAAGCATCAGCTCAGAGACCTAAAAAAAGGCAAATTTAAATGCTGGGGAACAAAACAGGACATTGCTGTGCTGCTGTGCTACCTGAGGTGTGGTTCTGTGTGCGATACTGTGGTCTTCAGAGCTTTGGGAAATGGGAAAGCAGAAAGGGAAGGTGGAAGCTGCTGCTGGAAGTGTGCGGTAACAGCAGTCAGAGGCAAGGAGCCCTCCCTGGAAAAAGGGGAGCAGAAGGCAAGGCAGCAGAAATCTTAGGAAGCCGTGGTGGTGCAGAGGGGGCAGAGAGGTTCAGCAGCACATTGGAGTTGTGGTGTTGACAGAGACCATGCACCAGTGAGATGGGGCAAAGTTGCGGTTCCTCACCCCGCACTGCAGTGGTAGAGGATTACCTGAGAGAGAAATCGCTGCTGGCTGGGCAACAGGGACTCTGCCTCCAACTCACTGGGGTCACAGGTTTTGCCCTGTTGATCTGGGGGTGGCCCCATCCTGTCCCTGCACCTAGCATTGTTGCAGCAGACCATGGTGTGTGGGGCTGGCAGCCTGCTGGCAGGTCTGCTCTTAGGCTGGGAGTCGCTCAGACACTTGGGTGTCTGGCCCTGTGTCACACTGGTGACCCCTCCGCAGTGCTCTGTGCTTGGGACAGGCCGGCGGGGGTGTGCTGGGATCATGGTGACTTTGTTCCTCTCTTATTCCTGCCTTTTTCTCTCCCGTCTGTCTGTCTGTCTGTCCGTCCGTTCGTCTGTCTGTTTCTCTGCAGGCGTTTCTTTGAGGGAGTCTCTCATTCTGGTTCCCAGACTGAGATCGGCAGTCTGCACAGCCAGAAAGGGCAGGATCAAGAGTCGGGCAGCCCTGTGAGTTACACCACCATCACCACCTCTTGCCCCCTTCCCTCCCGAGCCAGCCCAGCATCCCCACAGTGCCTCCAGCTCCCTCTGAGACCACAGCTCCTGGCAGCACCTGCCTGGGGCTGCTCCTTCCCTTCTTTCCTCTTCTTTTTCCCAGTGCAGGCAGACAGGTAGCGATGGGGGGCATCCTCTGGGGCCAGTCCCAGGGGGATGCCAGGCTCCCCTGTGGGAGTGTGTGTTCTGTGAGGCCAGGTACGGGTCACTGGCAACCGCCCCGCTTGGGGTGCTCCATCCTTCTCTGACCCTGCTCCTTGTCCCCCAGGGCGAGGCAGACAAGCGGAAACCAGGAGCGCTGCGACCACAGGAAGAGCCAGGAGTGGAGGTCCCTGCAGTGGTGAGTCCAGGCTACGGGATGTGGAGTGGGGCTGGAGCTCCCTCAGGCCCCACTGTGCGTTCTGGGGAACCAGGGGTGCCCACCAGCCTGGGAGCAGGGCTGGGGGGACAAGTAGATTGGGCTGGGGAGCAGCAAGAGTGGAATGAGGGTTAGGGTCTGCAGGAGATGCAGCCCAGCCCACTTGAGGCCCTGCAGCCGTGGCTCTCCAGCAAGGACACCAGGCCTGTGCTGGATGGCGGCATCCATGGGTGCAGGGAGTGTAGGGCAGGGAGAGCGGTGTGTGCGAAGTAACTGTGTGTGGCCCTCAGGAGCTGGCTGCAGAGGAGCCATGTTCACGGCTGGCCCCCGCAGAGGCTGCTACGAGGGAGGGTAGTGTGGACAGACTGGCCCAGCTGGGTCCTGGGACCAAAGCCGAGCTCCCCAGTGCCGTGTCCCCCAGGTAAGTTGGGTCCCTGCCCCATGCCAGGGCTGAGAGGGCTGACCCTGGCTTCCTGGAGTGAGTGGGGATTGGTGGAGCTGGGATTTCCTCAACAAGCAGTCCCTCTCCTGCTTCTCGCTCGCAGCAAGGCAGAGAGCAAGCAGTTGTGGCGTCCCCGCAGCACCTCTGTGAAGGATCGGCAGAGCTCAAAGGGACAGGGTGGTCGCGCCAGCAGTCTGGACAGTGAGAGCTCTCCAGACTCATGGCACAGCACCCAGGTGAGACCCTGGAAGCCACCTTACCTGGAGGCTTCTCACTTGAGAGCCCTGCTGGGCCTTCAGCCATGGGCAGAGCGGCCAAGGCAGCTGGCTGGGGTTAACCTTCGTGGTGATGCTCTCATAGGTGCCCCGAAAGTCTGTTTACGATCAGCTGAACCAGATCCTGGTCTCAGACGAGCAGCTCCCCGAGAGCATTGTGCTGGTGAATGTCGCTGAGTGGCAGGGGCAGGTGAGTAGGTGTGACAGGAGCTGGATGCACGGGGGGAGCTGTAAGCAGGGTTCCAGGGGATTCTCCCAACCATGGCTGGGTGTCCTAGGGAAACTGCCACCAGCTGTGCCCTCCTCTTCCCCAGCTTCCTTCAGAGAGACTGTGTCTCATGTGTCTCCTCCATCATGTGCCACACACCAGCATTGCTGGATCCTCAAAGCATGATGCCCTGAGCAGTCCCAGAAAGGCTGGTTAACGGACTGTACCTTGCGCCCTCACTGCTTGGTCCTGGCTCCCAGTGACCACACTGGTCAGAGCTTTGTTGGATGCCCTGGCAGATGTGCCAGACTCCATCTGCTGGCACCAGGCCCCAGGAAGCAGCAGAGGTGTCGTTTCCCACTAAGAGATGAGAGACTGTAGCCTGCTGCTCCCAGGGAGCATTAACTGCATTGTCAAAATGGGGGTCTCTGGTCAGGGAGGTATGTGAGGCCTTCCTGCCTCATGTCGATCACTATCGTCTCCGTGTGAGGACGGGCCCAGCCCTTGATCGGCACCTGCCTCCTCCATGTATGGGAGGAGTTGACTGCTGAAGGTAAGCAGGGCCACGTATGTCTGTGCAAACATGCAAAGAGCAGTTATATAAAGCACTGGTGAGACCCCGTTGGGATCCTGCAGCCACATCTGACACCCAAAAACACTGCTGGAAAATCAAGGCAGGATTAGTGGCAGAATAAAGGGCCTCTCAGTGAGAGGCAGTGGAGTCTTGACCCAAGCCACGCATCCTTGACGTGTTCCTGCTCTAGCTCTTGTCCTGATGGGGAAAAAATGCCCATTCACAGACCCTGTCATGGCATCTTCTAAGCCCCCTTGTCTAGCACAACTGCCAGTTTTGCCACTGTTCAGCTGCACACAGGCACCTGAAGAGACATAGAAGAACTTTGGAGTGCCACAGCGGGAGAGAGCAAGGGAAGGGAATAAGCAGAGGGGGACTGAGCCTAGAGCTGGACCCTGCTGTGGGATGGCTTGGTTTAAATCAGAGGATTCCTGGACCAAACCTTTCACCACGGGGAGCACAGCCTGGTTCTCAGGACAGTTTTGCCCTTGCCATAGCAGGGTGGTGACGGCTGTGCGCAAAGGCGAGAGCAGGGGGCTAGGGCAGCCAGCCCCCTGGAGCAGAGCTGGGAGGAGCGGGGATGCAGCCAGGGCACGCAGCAGGCCTGCAGCCAGGAGTGACCTGATGATTTCAGCCTCCTGGCACAGCATGGAGGCTGTTCTATCCCAGGGGACACAGGGGACAGGACGGGCATGAGCTGGTGCTGGCCAGCATAGCCATGCCCCCACCGGGGTGCCTTAACTCAGTCTCTCTGCATTGGCAGTACGTGAGTGAGCAGCTCCAGGCGCACAAGCAGTTGGTCGTATCCACCTGCTCCGTGGCGGACATCCAGGCAGCCTTCAACACCACTGTCTCCCGCATCCAGCGATAGTGAGTACAGCTTGGGCTCAGCCTGGCGAACTGCTGGGAATGGCCCTGGCTCGCCCAGGGCTCATTAGGAGCCTTTGGGATTGTGGACACAACTATAGGAGCAGGGGAAAGCAGGGGATCCCGGTGCTGGTTGTGCCACCGGCAGTGCTCAGCAAGCTGGAAATTGTCAACGATGGGTTTTCTGGTGCTGGGTCGGCTGGCCTGGCAGGGCACATCCCCTGCCCCCCGACCCACCTGCTGAGCCACTGCGTGTCCCTTATGGTCTCCTTTTCTCTCCCTTTGGCAGCTGTAACTGTAACTCCCACATGCCTCCCCCAGTGAAGGTGGTGGTGGCGGGGGACCAGAGCTACCTGAGCGTTGTCCTCCGCTTCTTTGTGGAGCAGCTGGCCAGCAAGACACCCGACTGGCTCAACTACCTTCGCTTCCTGCTTGTGCCACTGGGTGAGAGCCACCACGAGCCTGGTCCCAGGGTTGTCCTCTCCCCAGGCTCCCCGGCCAGGAGCCAATGTCGCCCCTCTCACCCGCAGGCTCTCACCCTCTTGCCAAGTACCTGGCCTCGGTGGATAACAAATACAGCACTCTCTTCCTGGACACGGCGTGGCGGGAGCTGTTCAGCAGGGCTGAGCCACCCATCGCAGGTGAGGATCGGGGCAGGCCCAGGGGCCAGCAGTGCCCTGAAGGGGCGCCCAGCTGCCACCAAGGCCTTCACGGCTCTTTGTGCCCGCAGACACTGTGGACATTGCAGGCCGCGTCGCCCAGTTCATCGCTGGAGCCAGCCTCTCTCACCAGCTCCCTATCTCTGAGGCCATGCTGACGTACAAGCAGAAGAGGTGAGCACAGTCCCGTGGTGCCTGTCCTGCCTCATGCGGCCCCACTCCGGGCTGTTGCCTGGGACAGGGCTGTGGGGCACGGGGGACAAGCGAGTGAGACCCTGCACTGTGCTCCGCCAGTGAGCAGCGTGGTGCTGAGGGGAGCTGGGGTTCCACAGTGAGAGGCCGGCAGCGCCATCCCCTGCCACCCCCTGGTGCGCTCGGCCCCTCCAGCAGCTGTGGGCTGTGACGGCCCCAAGGTTGGGGACCGGTTGCCAGGGCTGGGCTGGGCTGGGCTGGGGGCCGCGAGCCGGCACTGTGCTGCCCGGGGGTTGACGGTCATGTTCCAGCTGCACTCTCACCTCTCCCTTCTCTTGGTTTCTGGCACCCAAGGAAGAGAAGTCTCTATTTTGATTTTTATATCAGGTATTGGCTTGTGCTTGCTGTGCCGCTGCCTGGCCCTCCCCCCTTCCCCCCATGTGCGTCCGTCCCTCTTGCCGTGCAGAGGAGCCGTGACCCCCAAAGTGGGGCAGGGCTGCCCTCCCGCATGCAAGCCCTCTCCCAGCACTGGAGGGGCCGACTCCTTGCCTCCTTGTGTAGTGTGCCCTGTGCTGCCATGTTGGGGACAGGGGGTCCCATGGGAGGGAGGGCAGAGGAGATGGTCCCGGTGGCCGTGAGCCAGCATTGCCCCCTGCCAGCCTGGGGGTCCCTGGGCCACAAGGCTAGCCCCATGGCACTCGATGCTCAGCAGACCCAGACCCTGACCAGCCTCTCTTTCTTGTGCAGCCCCGATGAGGACTCCTGCCAGAAGTTTGTACCCTTTGTGGGGGTGAGTGTGTTGAGGGGCCAGCGGGCAATCGGGGCTGGGGCGGGGAGAGGGGCAGTGCACAGCCCTGCTGATAGCAGGGATCGTCTGACTTGTCTGTCCTTACAGGTGGTGAAGGTGGGCCTGGTGGAGCAGTCCTTCAGTGCCTCCGGTGAGTCCCTGGGAACCCACAGTCCCCGTCTCCCTTCTCCACTGTGGGGAAGCCTTTGTTGGTGCCTCCCAGCCACCCCCCCCCGACCCACACTCTTCCTCCCCAGTGGACTCGGATGATGCCACAGTCTGCACCCCGTCCCTGCTGAGCTCAGTGCCAGCCACCGGTGGAGCGTCCCCCTACGGCAAAGAGACTGTGAGCACCCCGCCGCCCTCCCCGTCAGTCAGCAGTGGCCTCTCGGGTGCTGGGTAAGGAAGCCCCACTTAATCTGTGAGGCGGTGGGTGCTGGGGTGGGAGGGTTTGAGGTGCTTACTGGTGAGGCTGCCACATCCTGGGGTTATTGGGTGAGTGTGCTCCCAAGGGCAGGCTGGAGCGGGGCTTGGGGCAGGGAAAGCAGCAAGGACAGCACTTGTGTGCTGCATGGTGCTGCCCCTCTTGCCCAGGTCTCTGAGCCCTGGTGTGGAGGTGATGGGCCTGCAGGTGGACTACTGGACAACACAAGGGCTGGACAGGAAGAAGGAGGGCGAGAAGCGGGAGACGGGTATCAAGAACACACTCAAGAGCAACTTCCGCTCACTCCAGGTCAGCCGCATCCCTGGCACAGGGGAGCTGGTGCCCCCTAGCACCATGGCCATGACCGTGGTCACCAAGGAGAAAAACAAGAAAGGTAACCAAGCCCACCCCAGGGTGCTCGACATCTGTGGGGCCACAGTCCATTGCAAAAAGGGCAGGGCGGGAGCCCGCAGGAGGGCAGGGCTGAGATCTGGCCCAGCAGAGGCCAGTGAGTGCAGTCAGCCCTGGGGTGAGGGCTCTTACCCAGGGCAGATGGGGACATCCTAACGTTGGCCCTGTCTGTCCTTGAACCCCAGTGATGTTTCTGAGCAAGAAACCAAAAGAGAAGGACCTGGAGCCCAAAAGCCAAGTCATCGAAGGGATCACACGCCTCATCTGCACAGCCAAGCACCAGAACACCATGTTGCGAGGTGAGGGGAGGCGCAATCCTCATGGGGCTGCAGGGGGGCAGACCAAGCAGCACAGGCTGCCTGTGGCGGGGCTGTGCCTCACTGTGCCTTCTCCTCTCAGTCTCCATAGATGGGGTGGAGTGGAACGATGTGAAGTTTTTCCAGCTGGCAGCACAGTGGCCAACGCACGTCAAGTACCTCCCTGTGGGCATTTTTGGCTATTCGAAGAGTGTGTGAGACGCGGGGGCAGCCCTGGGATGGAGCTGTGGAGGGGGTCACAGGAAGAGACAGGGAGACGGAGAGATGGACATGCTCTTGTCCCCTCTCTTCTGCGGCCCATCCCCTGCCTGCCATGCAGAGGGAGATACCACACCCGCACAGCTCCCTGTGGGCCAAGACCCGTGAAGGTGAGGCCAGTGAGACCGGGTCCATGCACCCTCCAACACCAGCCAGGGCACCATGCCATCTGCCTCCCATGACCCCCAACAGCAGCCTGGGAGAAGGTTTGGCACCAGCCAGCAGGGACCCGGAAAGGGCTCCGGGCCCTGCTCTCCCCAGATGCGCCTGCTGCCAGGCCAACTCCCCAGCCAGCCGGGGCCCCACCTGGGCTGGGCCCAGGCGGGATCCCCAGCGCTGGAGCCAGCAGGATGGCTCGTGGGGGGGGGCAGGCGGGGAGCAGGGCCCACCAACCCTGCGCCGCCCCTCGCCAGCCCCACTGCCAGCCTTGCGCTGCTGTGCCTGGCCCTGCCCTGCGGGGCTGAGCCTCAGCAGCTTTTCTAGTCCCCCTGCTGCTGAGGCTGGCCTAGCGCTGCTGAGGCTGTCCCCCCTCATCTCCCCATCCCTTCCCGACCAGCCCTGCCCCACGGTGCTGCCAGCTGGAGGTGTGGCATTGGGGCACCTGGGTTTTTTTTTTACAAGATTCTATTTTTTTTAAATTTATTGTACGGTTACTTTTCGGGATTAATTTTAATAAATTAATGCTGGTACCATTATGGCAGGGGCGTGTGGGCGTGTGTGTCCCTTCATGCCTGAGGGCAGGGCCGAGCACGGCTGGGAGAGAACAAATATGGGCAGGGTAAGGCTACTACCCCCGCTCCAGCCAGTGCAGCTTCAGGGCGGCCCAGGCACAGCAACCAGTGGTATGACTTGGCCCCACTCCCAGCCCTGGGCCAGCTGAGCTCTCCAACAGACTACCAACTGGGACCCGGTGGAGCTTGGCTTGTTTATTTAAAATAAAACCTGCAAACACTCAGGAAGAGCCAGACTGGACCCAGCTAGTGTCGTCCCAGCCCAGCCGGGTCCTTGTCTACCTGAAGGTGGAAAAAGTCTGTCTCCTTTCAGCAGAGGCTGGGCTTGCTGCTGTCTTGATCTCTACTGTTTGGAAGGCAACTTGGGGCTGGACCTGAGAGGTAGGGGGTGTTGTGGGTTCAGCAGAGATGTATTCCAAGACATGAGGCCTCTCCTCCTGGCGCCGGAGATAGCCCTGGTTCAGCAGGTGCAGAATACAGGACAGCACGTCCACGCTGTGGCAGCAGAAGCTCGGGAACTGCAGCCCTGGCCCCAACTCGCCCTTCTGGCAGGCATCAATCACCTACAGCAGCAAGGGAGCCCCACACTGCAGTGCGGTGCAGCACCCAGGCGGCCCCTCTCCGCCCCACAAGCCCTCCATACCCTAAACACCAGGTTGTCAATGTGAAGCTGCTTCTCCACCTTGAGGATGCGGGTGATGAGGCAGCAGAGGACGTTCCTCTTCCTTTCCAGGGCGCTCACCTCAGCCCTCTCTGCCTGCAGGTACCTCTGCCGGGGCAGCAGCCTCAGGTGGCGGCCAGAGGCACAGGCCAGGGCTGTCTGGTTCAGCTGCAGCACACCTGGAGCTAGCACCCGGCCCAGGGTCAGCCAAGCCCTGAGCTGGGCCCTGAAGGAGCCCCAGGACACACGTGTGGCTGCTGGACCCAACCCTGGGCCTCCCGCTGCTGCCTTCACAGGCATCAGCCCCAGCCCCAACACACGGCCCCAGGCAACAGCCACACGCACAACCCCTGGCCACAGTCTCCAACCCCCACGCACAGACCTGACACTCAGCCACCCGCGCCCGGCCCCAAGCCCCAGCCCCACACACCACCCCCAGCCCCACACACGGCCTCAGGCCCCAACCTGACACCCAGACCTGCGCCCCGAGTCCCCACAGACACAGACTCGCCCCAGCCCTCGCCCTTCCCCAACAAGCTCATGCACCCCAACCCCAGCACCCGCTGGGGGTTCAGACCAGCGCCTCCCCGGGGTGCCCCGGCCCCACGCTCACCTCCCGGTGGGCATCTCCACACCAGGATGCCCTCGCCGTGGGTCAGCGGTGTCAGTGCGTGGTGCACCAGGTCAGCAGGGAGCCCCGTAGCCTGCACCAGGGCCTCCACAGCCACCTCCTGCAGGAGGGCGTGGGAGGGGAATGGCCAGCCAAGACCCACCAGCCGCAGGCCCAGCCAAACACGGCGGGGGCTGTGCCCCAAACACCGCTGGAGACCCCACCGGCAGGGAGGACACGGCCCTGCCACGCGCCAGCATCCACCGCCTCCCTCACCCACCCCACCACGGCCCCAGCTCCTACCTCGGCGCTGTTGAAGCACAGCAGGATGTACATCTGCAGCGTGGACACCTGGAGGACGCAGTCTCCAAACTGCAGCTCGGCATGGCCCAGCCACGTCCACTGCAACCGCCGCGGCTTCGTGCACTCCCAGCCCAGCTGGCCCTGGCCTGACAGAGGCAGCCTCAGCGCAAGGGCCGGGGCCAGCCCTGACGGGCCCCCCCAGCACAGCCCAGCCCAGCCCAGCCCTCCCGCCGCCTCCGGCTGAGCTGCTGCCGGGGGCCTGGCCCCAGCGAGACCCCCACGCACACCCACCGCCCCAACACTCACTCCGCCTGCAGAACTCGGCAAACTCATCCAGGGGGGCGCGCAGGGCCGCTGAGAAAAACCTCCCGGGTTCGTCCATGTAGCACAACGGGGAAACAGGCCAGCAGCGCGGGGACAGGGCCAGCACCTTCACCTCCGGCACGTCCACCACCGAGGCCGTCCCCAGGGCCTGGGCATGTGGACACGAGGGCGGCTCAGGACAGGCCCCAGCATCCCTGCCAGGAACGCGGGCGGCCCCCAGCCTCCCCCCCACCCCACCGGCACGCTCACCTCGTCCAGGCCCGTGTCCAGCTCCAGCAGACGCTTGTCCTGCTCCTGCAGCTGGAAGAGGTAAAACTGCTGCTGGAGCTCCTCCGACTCAGCCAAGTTGCTCAGCATCTCCTGGGGGAAGCGGCTGGGGAAGCACAGCCCGATCTGCTCCACGATGGCTCCTTCCAGCCAAGACGGTCCTTGCGCCAGGAGCCGGTCCCCCAGGTAGTGCCTGCCACAGTCGCCAGCATCAGGTCAGGGGCCAGCCCGAGCCCCGTGGCCATCAGCCACCCGCCAGCAGGCAGAGACAGCCCCAGCCCTGGCCTCACCCCAAGGCACACGGCCCGGCAGCACCCGTCTCCCCGCCCTGTCACCAGCAGGGAACGTGCCTCCGCAGACCGGCAGCGCCCATGGGCCCTCACAGCCTTTCCCTCCACACCGGAGCCAGAAAACCAAAGCGCGAGCACTGCTGCCACACCAGCCAGGCCCAGCCATGGCCTCAGCGCCACCTGTGCCTCCCCACCACGCCGCATCCCACCGCACCAGGCCCTCTGGCGCCGCACAGACACGGCACCCCTCACCGGTAGAAGTGCTCGAAGGTGTGGGCGAGCTCCAGGCCACTGAAGACGACGAAGGGCTCCAGGATCTGCTGCAGCCGGTGCAGCGGCCCTGCGCTGCCCACAGCCCCGTGGAGCTCCTGGATCTGCCCGTCCAGGTAGCGGGCGAACTGCTCGCTCACCTGCGGAGGGACAGAGCTGGCTGCGGAGGGGCCTCACCGGGTGGCCGCAGTGTCCCTGGTGGGAGCAGCTGGGAAACCCTGGGGCTCTTGGGCCGGGGCCGAGGGTGCCCAGGCATCAGCCCAAGGCAGGAGTGTGCTGTGGCTGGGGACACCCTGCGACACACAACGCGCACCTGCAGTTGGGCACCGTGCAGGGCCACCACAGGGCCAGGGCTCAGTGGCTCCTCGGGGGAACAGGACACCACCCACCCGGAGCTCGCCCCGAGGCCGCGGGCCAGGGCAGCCTCCCCAGCCGAGACCCCCATGCGGGTGCCACACTCTCGACTCACGTGCAGGGCGGTAAGGAAGGGGAGCTGCAGCAACGCTCCCGCGAAGCCCTGGCCCAGGGCCAGCACAAAGGCGGCCTGCTGCCCAAAGAGCTCCTCCGTGGCACCGCGCAGGCGCTGGTACAGCCCGCAGTATCGCTCCACAAGGTCCGGCGCCTGCCCTGCTGCCTCCAGGAACCGCTGCACCTGCAGGACGTAGCATGAGAGGGGTGAGTCCTGCAGGTTTGGCCCCACGCCCTCCCCACGCTCCCAAGACACCTCCCAACACCCACCCGGTGCAGGGTCCCACACGCCCTCTCCGTCCCCCGTGGCCAGCCCTCCAAGCTCTACCTGCTGTTGCACCACGCCACGCCAGCACTGCGAGATGCCCCACAGGCCACTTGACTTCTCCACCGCCGCCTTCGCAGCTCTGGCCGGCACCTCCTTGTTCTTCCCCTCCTTCCCGCCTGCCAAGGGACAATCCCAGGCTCAGTGTGGCTCCGTGGGCAGGCTCCGCACACTGACCACCAGCAGCCTCCCCCTCTCCCCAGGGGGCACAGGGCAGAGGAGATGCCGGGGAGGAACAGCGACTGCGGGGGCACCACCATGAGCCTTCCCCAACTCGGGAGCCTCCTGTGCCACAGAGCCCACCCAGCAGATCCCCATGGCGCAGCCTGGCACTCTGCACCACCGCCCCAGCCCCACGGGAGGGCAGCTCACCAGCTGCTCTTGCCTCCTCTGGCTCTGGGCTGCCGGGGTCCACATGCACCAGGAGCTGGGTCAGGCGCCGCACACGGGAACCAAAGGCAGCACCGCGGCTTGGTGGCTCCACACTCTCCAGGTACTCGCTCAGCAGCCAGGCCAGAGGGCTGCTGCCGTGGGGGTCTGCGGGGCCAGACAGAGTCAGAGCGGGGTGCCTCAGCCTGGGGCACAGTGTGGATGGGCCCAGGAGAGCGCAGGGTACCTGGGCTGGTGATGCTCTGCACCAAGGGGTTCACCAAGGCCTCCCAGCACGTCCTGCCCAAGGCCCGGGCCGCCTCGTCGTCAGGGAGGAAGCGGTCGGCGAAGCCCTGCTCGTGCCGCAGCGCCCGGTTCAGCCTGCAACAGCGAGCGGGCAGCACGCGGTGCTGCCGGGCACACAACGGCCTGGGGGCTCCCCCAGGAAAGCAGAGCGCAGCGGTCGCTCCCTGCCCTGCCCCTTGCCAGCCCCTTGGGGCTCCGCAGCCCCACTCGCCCCCAGCAGCCGGGGCCCCTCGCTGCCATGGGCCCTGCCCGCATTGGGCCTTGGGGCCCTCCCCTGCCCCCGAGAAACTGGGGGGCTGTGCGGCACCTGCGGCCGCGAGATCCCACCTGTGCCTGACCAACCTCTGCCGGGTCAGGACGTACAGTCCCCTGCGGGGCACCTCTCTAGTGGGTTACCTGTGCGCCCACGTGCCCAGCTTAAACCTGGGGGACCCCAAGGTGGCCCTGGCCCTCCGGGACCGCTGGTGGCCAGGGAGGAGCGAGGGCCCCTCCTTGTCCAGGCAGGACACCCGGCTGCTCCTCTCCTGGCCCTGCAGTCCCCCCATCACCCTTCACCCAGGCCCTGGCACACCAGGGACGCGATGGCGCAGCCAGGAGACAACTCACCTGCCAAAGAGCTGCAGCAGCTGCCCCCGGTCCCGGCAGATCTCCTGGCACCAGGCATGAGCCCGAGCAGTGCAGGAGAGGAACGTCCGCCGGCACAGTTGCTCCTTGAAGATGGGCCAGAAAGTGGGCTTGGGACCCAGCACCTCGATGCCACGCACACGTGTGTCAATGCCGCCCTACGGGAGAGCACGACACTCAGCTCCTCAGGCACAGCCCTGGCGCCCCACACTGCCAGCCCTGGCCCAGCCCCTGCTCCCCTACCTGCTGGCACCGCTTCACCCGGATCTGGATGACGGGCCAGAAGCGGGTCATGTTCTCCAGCAGGATCACTCTGCTGTCCGAGGGCAGGACGGTCACCTGCAAGCAGACAGCGAGCCCTCAGCATGCCAGGCAGCGAGCGCCAGACACCCTGCATGCTCCCCTGGCCACCCCCGCTAGAGCCACGGCCTCTGTCCCCCCCAGCAGCCCCCACGAAGTCACAGGGCACCCCCCGCCAGGGCCCCGCTCCTGGCTCACAGCCCCAGCACACCAGCCTGCCGCAGACCGGGCTGCAGGGCTGCCCGTGCCCAAGTCTCCAGCACCCGCTGCCTACAGCCAGGAGGAGGCTCCCACAGCACAGCTCCTGCCATCCCCACCTCCCCGGGGGGCACCTCCCAGGGCCCCACACCAAGGTGAGACCTTCACGGGACACGGCACGGACCAGCCCACCGCTCCCGCGGGGCCCCATGGCCTGAGCAGCCCCTACGAGACTCACCGCGTTGAGCTCAGTTCTGATGGCGGCAGGGCTGTCTCCCCCCAGCACCACGACACGGGCCGGCATGTAGCTGGAGTCCTCGCTGGCCACCAGCATGCTCATCTCCCTGCAGCGCAGCAAACACGCCGCTGCCCAGCAGTCCCCACCTCCCTGCCCTGGCCCCTGCCAGCCCCATGCGCTGCTGCCCATGCCCAGCAACCCCCAGGACGGCGACCACCGGGACAGAGCCCGCACAGATCCCCAAAGCCCTCTCCTCCCTGCACAGCCCCCAGCCCTCCTGGCCCCAAGGCCCCCGGCCCTCCTGGCCCAGCCCCACCTGATCACCACACCACACTGCATGTGGACAGTGATGAAGTGGGAGCCGGTGCTGCCGTTCGACTCCCAGTAGGTCTTGGGGTTCCTGTCCGTGAGCTTGCTGGCACGGTGGGGGTTGGAGGAGACCTGCACCTTCTCCCAGCACTTGTCCTCCTTCACCTCCACGCTGGAGCCTGTGGGGAGAGCACGTGGAGCCGCCAGCTGCCAGGACGGCACATGCCAAGCACTGGCGTCCAGCTCCTGCTCCCCACACTCACCTCGGCACAGGTTGTGCAGAAAGACATCAAAGAAGGGGATGCTGATGGGCCGGTGGCTCCGGCGGTGCTCCTCAATCTGCCCCAGGACCAGCTATGGGATGGGGCGAGGCTCTTACTGGGGGCCCTGGATCCTCCTCCCCTCGCCCACCACAGGGCTGCGGCAGGCAGAGAGCAGAAGGCTGTCCCTCGGTGACGGGGACAGCTGCACAGCCCCAGGACCCAGGGCCGCAGAGCAGCCGGACCTCCCCGGGCCCACCTGGATGCAGCCAGCCAAGATGCTGGTCGTCAGCTTCTTGTAGAGACCGGCGTACTTCTCACAGTCAATCATCAGGTCGAGCAGGGCTGGCGCCAGCGACGGGGCCGTGCTGTGCTTGTCCAGGGCTTTGGCCAGAGCCTCGCGGGTGCCCAGGCGGCACATCACCACCGCGCAGTCCTTGCTGGCAGTGGCCAGGCGGTGCAGGAAGCCAACGACCTCCTGCACCACCTGCTGAGCAAGCAGCCGTGAGTGGCCGGGCCAGCGCCAGGAACCCAGGCCCCAGCAGTGGGATGCTGCAGCGCTCCATCCCCTCCATCCCGACACCGCAGCAGCGCCCACAAGGGCCCGGCCGGGCACGCCAGCCACTGGGATGCGGCCACGGCCACAGAGGGGACAGCCGCTGCCCACCTCTCCCAGCACCTCGGCTCCCCCTCACCTCCCGCTCACTGCTGTGGGCACTCAGGGAGGACAAACAGGGCTCCACACACTCGTGCCAGGGCAGCACATCCTCCTGGTAACCGTCCAGGAACTTGTTCAGGATCCTGCGTGACAGAGGGAGCCCGCTCAGACCAGGGCACACAGACAGCGCTGCTGGAGGCAGCCCTGCTTCCCTGCCCCACTGGGATGGCCAGCACCCCGCAGGGACTGGGAGCCAAGGCTCCACAGGCACCTCTAAACCCCACCACCACCCAGGCACGTGATGCTCTGTCCCCCCTGGCCCTGCACCCCAGGACACACCGACCAGCACCTGCTGATACGTGCTGGGGTGCACCTCTCCCTGCCTCTGGTGAAGAACAGCCCCACCAGGACCCACAAACATGCACCACGTCCCCCCACCATCACCACCAGCACTCACACACCTGCTGCAGAGGCCCCAGACCCCCACCCAGTCCCCCTGGACCCACCTGAGGATGCTCAGGCTCACGGCCTTCTCCGCCCCCAGCAGCTCAAAGCTGCGCAGCAGCAGCCTGAAGCACCGGGGGTCCTGCAGCAGCTGGGCCACCTCGCCAGAGGGGACGGGGCCTTCACTGCAGAGCTGCCGCTCCAGGGCCACCACCACATCCTTGGACAAGGTGCCGTCCCCCAGGCCGCCCAGAAGCCTCCGCATGTCCCTCAGGTCCAGCGGGGCCTCTCTGCCTGCCATGACAAAGACATATGGGCCCAGCCCAGGCACTCGCCGTGGCATGGCAGCGGGTGCGGGTGGCACGCTACCTGCCATCTCCGGGCCCAGGGGTAGCCGGTGCTCCGTGAGGCGGTTGATGGCGCTGAGGGCCAGCATCGCGTGAGGGCAGACGGTGCTCTGCCCGTCCCACCAGCAGCTCTGCAGCACCGTGGGGAGATCGCAGCTCACCAGCTGCTCCGCCAGGCCCCGGTGGCTGTCCATCAGCATGTTCACCACCAGCAAGCCGTTCTGCACGCCTGAGGAGCCCCTGCAGGGACACAGCGATGTGGAGACGCTTTCCTTCCCCAAGCACGGAGCCTCCCCTGCACCTACAAGCCTGCCTGCCTGCCTGCCTGCCTTGCCCACCCCCCGCCACGCAGAGGGTCCCCCCGCCCCCAGACGCTGCCCTCACTCTGCCCCTACCCTGGGACCCTCTGCATGGTGCTCATGGCAGCAGGGATGGCACTCAGCAGGCTTGCCGAGCCCTCGCTGGAGGCAGAGCCGATGCTGGCAAAGATCTCCCGCATCATCTGCGCGTCGGCGTGGTTCAGGGGCAAGGGCTTCCCACCGGCACCTCCTGGCTCGCTGGACACAGCTCCCACCAGCACCTTCAGGGCCTGCAAGGTCAACAGCAGTCAGGAGGGCAGCGGGCGCCTCCGCCACACCTGGGTGAGCCTGCACCCTGCCCGCCCACCCACAGCATCCCCTCTGCCACACTCACTGCCAGGCCAGCCTGCTGCACCAGGGCGGAGGAGGCGTGCTGCTGCATGCAGGCCAGCACAGCCCGCACACCCCCCTCCGTGGCAAACGGCACGCGACAGTCGTACTTCGCCATGAACACGGCCAGCAGCCGCAGCGTCACCACCACCAGGGCCTTCTCTGCCACCTCGGTGCTCAGCAGCTCCACTGCCACATTCACCAGCTTCTCCCTGCATGGGAAAGGACGCCTCAGGAGGAGCCTCCTGCCACTGCCGCTGGCATGCCAGCACCCCGGGCCCTGCCAGCCACCCTCTCCCTGCCCACATGGCCCTACCACAGCTGGCTCAGCCCCAGGAATGAGCCTGCCTGGGACAAACGGACACAAGATACACCTCCCTTCTTGCTGAGCACACAGGGATATCCCGGCCTTCACACCTCCAGCGCCACCTCCCACACTCCCACCTCCAGTACTGTCCCCCACCCTGCTGACACAGCCCTCCCCGGCCAGCAGGAGGGGTGCGCAGCACCCCATGGCTCACCCAACACTCCTGGTCCCCAGCCTGCCCTGGGCTTTGCTGACTTGCTGCTCGGGCTCCTCCTCCAGGATCTTCATGATGTGCTTGAGCCCGGCTAAACGCAGACCAACCTCTGTGCTGCTGCTCCGGATCACGTCCACCATGGCTGCAATCTTGGCCAGCGAGCCCCTCTCGCTCGTCCCCTCGGAGCTGCCCAACACTGGTGGGGGGAAGGCAGGGACGCAGGCGTCAGGGCAGCACTAACGTCCCCAGCAACTCCCGGGTGCCATGCACCCACAAACCCAGCACCCACAGGACCCCTCCCCAGGCAACCTCTGGGCACCTGGCCTCCCATGCCCTGCCCAGAGCCTTCCTCCCTCGAGGCAACAGAGCTGCCTCCAGCGCCGTGCGTGTGCCCCAGCGCGCAGCAGGCCTTTACCTTTGATCTGCTCCTCAGTCACCTCTGGGAAGAACAGCCCTTCCCTCTCAAGGAGCTCGCTGAACAGCTGGGAATCCGACTTGGATGCTGCAGCGGGGGCTTGGAGAGGCACTGTGGCTGCAGAAAGGTCCTCCTTTGCTGCCTTGGCTGTTGTGGCTTCAGAGACAGTGCTCTTGCAGACAGCACCCTCCGAGGACACTGCGGTGCTCCCCCTGCCATCCTGCTCGGCCCCCTTACTGAGGAAGTATTTGGCGTAGATGTGGGAGCCGCGCAGGTCACGCTGAGCACTGCCCTGGCACCGCTTCTCCAAGACCTCCAGCACCTTCTGGGCCAGCTCCACAGGTACCGACAGCTGGATCAAGGCTTCTTCATCGGACAGCTGGACAGATGGGGCCATGTTAACCCTCACGGATGTGCCACAGACCCCAAGCCCCTTGTGACAGCCAGTGCCAGAACAGACAGAAAGCCTGCACTGCCGGAGGCACCCAGGGCCATTCACCAGTGCCACCCTCCCCTGGCCGTCCCCAACCCAACTACCACCAGCCCAGACCTCCCAGCTGCATTCACCACCCAACTGCGACCGGCAAAATCACCTCCTGGGCTTGCTCGCCTACCCAAACCTTGCTGGACACAGTCACTCTTACAGGGTCATGGGAGGCTGCATTTCCTCCCACCTCTCCTTTGCTGTGCCCAGCTCCCCGCGCTTTTGCCATCCCCCACTCACCCTCACATTTCAGACCCATTTCTGCCCCACTCAGGCTGCACAGCTCACACTTGCACACACAGCTCAGACCCATTTCTGCCCCTGCACAGCTCACACTTGCCGTCTCCTCCTCCAGGCCCGGTCCCTTCCCTAACGTTCTCCCTCCTCTCGTTTCCCCGCTGCAGGCTCTGGCCCATACCTGCTCTCCCCGGTCCTGCTGGATGAGGCAGGTGATCTCTTTCTGCTCCTGCGCTTCCAGCTTCTTCACAAAGAAGAGCAGCTCCCACCACTCGGCACGGCTCAGGGCCTCTGCAGCCTTGGTCGGCTGCTCCCCCAGGTAAGGCAGGGAGTACAGCCCTCCAAAGGGCTTGCAGAAAAACGGCTGCGCAACTGCAGGAGAGCAGAGCAAGGAAGGGCACTGTCAGCTCTGCCATTCCCCCCCTCCTCTGCTGCACACCCCACGTTCCCCAGGGAAAGAGCTCATGCGGACCATCTGGGCAGAAGAGGTCCCCAGTGCCCCACAGCCTGCTGTGGGAAAGGGAGGTGACAGGAGGGCAGCGAGACTGGGGGAACATGCTGGGAGGAGACCCCAGAAGCTCTAGAGATGGGGATTACCGTCTTCACTTGAACCTCTTTGGGCTATAGAACAGAAAAAGCACACGCTCAAAACAGACACCTCTAGCTCACTGCTCCCCCAACCTGTTCCCCCCGTGCCTGGACCAGCAACGCACTCGGACACCCGGCACCAGCAGAACCCACAGTGCCAGCGTCCAGCTGCAGAGGGGCTGGGGAGGAAATCTGCAGACCCAGCTGACAGGCTGCTCACCTGCTGCCAGTTTGTGGCTGTATGTTAGGGTGGACACCTTCTCCTGGCCCTCCTGCTCCTCTTGCCCTGAAGGGCCAATGATCTCCACCATGTGCCAGTGAACCCAGTACGTACAGCCCAGGGCTTGCCAGTACACCTGAAGAGGAGAGCCCAACACACACCCAGCTGAGAGAAGGCAAGACTGACCTCACCGCTCCCACACAAGCTACGCGCTTCCTACAGCACAACAGAGCAGGCAGGCCCCTTGACAGCCCTTGCCCTCCCAGCAGAGGATACCTGCACAGGCGGCGTGCCGTCGTTGCTCTGGCGGAAGTCACCCTCGTCACCCGCGCTGACCTGCTCGTAGTCCTCCAGCATCCGCACCCGCATGCCCTGCACCAGGTTCGCCTGCACGTACTCCACGTAGCTGCTGCGGCTGGGGAAGGCTGAGCGTGTCTTGAAGATGCTGGGCTCTTTTGGTGGGGGACTGGGGGCTGCTTGAGCCGCGGTGCAGGATGTGGCCCTGTGCTGGAAGATGGATTGGGCAGTGCGGGGCCGCAGCTCCTGCTGGGGCAGCAGCTCTGGCTTGTGGCTGTGGTCCCAGCCCATCACGTGCACCAGCTCCAAGATGAGATTTGCCATAGCCATGCTGAACTCAAACTCCTGCTTCACGCGGCTCCTCTCCTCAGTGAGCAGGCTGGGCACAGCGCAGTTCGTCTGCTCCCTTCCCGGCTCCACGCCACTGCTGAGCTTGTCCATGAGAGAAGTGACACACAGGTAGCGCTTCACCAGGATGAACAGTAGCTTCCCAGGGATCTGCAACAAGCACGGCTGTCAGACTCCAGCCTGCAGAACACCTCCAGCCCCCGGCTCCCTCCAAGCCACCAGCTCATCCACCGCCAGGCTCCTGTGACAGCTCCGGAGCAGCAGGCAGCAGCAGAGACCTCTCAGCCCACCCTCGTCTCCCTGCTCAGAGACAAGGCTCTCCACGTGCCTCTCCACCACCCCCCAGCCTCAAAAGCCAGCTCCAGATCCTCTGCCAGCTCTCCCAATACCCAGTCCTGCTCAGCTGCCCACTCCTGTCCCAAACAAGGACACCAGCTCTGGCACCCCACTCTCACCCCTCCTGACCCCTAAAGCCCACAGGCTGGCAGGGCCTGACACTACCTGGGGAAGGTGAATCCCCTCAAAGGACATGCAGTGCTCTTCAGAGGATGTCGTCTCAGCAAACAGCTCCAGCAAGGTGTAGCGACTGTCGAAGTCCATGTGCTGCTCAATGCCATCCTGCTGGCTCAGGGACAGCAGGACATAGGCCCAGCTCCCTGCAATGACAGCAGAAATGTTTCGGGTCCCTTGAAGACAACTCTCACCCCACCTTCCCTGTGTGAGACAGACTTGCAGGCAAGGAACAGCTTCGCTGCTCAGTGTAACCTAGAACCACGTTCTGTCCTTTAATCTGGACTGGCAACATTTTGCTCCACTGAATAACACTGCATTTTTCCACCCCTAAAGCTGCAAGACTCCCCCAAAGCAGCAACCCCAAATAACTGACTCCAGAACAGGGTTCCAGGGAAGAAAAAAGTTAAGTTTTAAGCTGAATCAGCCCCCCACCTGCCCCACTGGAGACCCACGTGAACTTGGGCACTAGGTCAAGGAAAGCTAGATCTCCTGTGGGACACGCCACCGCTAGCAACCTTCCCGGTGCACCCAAGCCTCATCAGGCACTTCCAAGCCATGGCAGCTCCTCTCAAACGAGAGGACTGGGTGAGGACCAGGCCTCTGCCCACCAGGGCCTGAGGAAAGGCTCCCTGCCAAAAACAGGCCAAAGCCTTTCTAACTGACAGCGTCCAGCAGAGGCACCCCAACACTCTGCCAAGCCCCTCGGCATAAGTCCTCCTAACAGTTAATCAGCATCCCAGCTCGGGAAGCCACCAGGGAAAGGGCTCCCAAGTCTTAGAGCACCCCAGACAACTATGACCAAGGAGCCACTTGGAAGCTCCAGTCTGATTCTTCCCCTTTTGACAACAAGCCCCGGGACACACCGCTTCCCGGGCATCCCACACCTACAAAAGGGCTGGCACCCCTCAGCTGCCCAGCAGCACCTCCTCAGTGGCAGCGAGCAGTAGCAGCCCCCACCTGCATCGTGCGAAGCCAGGGCCCTCAGCATCTTGCCCGCACTGCGGCGGATTTGCTTCTCCTTGTGGCACAGCATCCTCATCAGCAAGTCGAGGGCTCCCGTCTCCTTGAAGGCACCTGCCAGCGAGCCAATGCTGGCGTACGCGCTCAGCACGTGGATGGTATTGAGGATGGAGGACTCGGGGGCCCCAGGCTCAGATATCTGACGGCCAGCCCGCTGCACCAGGCTCCTGACATCGGCCTTCATCTCCAGCAGCGAGGCTTCGTCCAGAGGCACATCTGCAGCAAAGGGGCCGGCTGCCTTCTCCTCCTTCCCCCACTGCCCTTCCAGCTTCCTCTTGCCCAGCAGCGCCGGGCAGCTGGCACAGACCTCTTCTGCAGACATCCACATGGAGACGTTCTCCGGCTTGGTCTCTGCAGAGGAGGCACTGCTGCCTCCCGCTGCTCTCTCTTCCAAGCTGACAATACTCCACTGGATAAGGTACTCAGGCTGGCCGTCGTGGCCTCGCCGCTGCCGAAGCAGCTCCTCCGGGTAGGCCTGCAGTTTGGGTCCCAGGTGCACAAGCAGGTTGCCATTATGCCTCTCGTTCACCATGGCAGGAAATGTGCCTGCAGAGACGGAGGGGAAGCAGGAGCTGGGGAGAGGCGGCTGACGCCAGGGTTTTGCTATGGCTGGAAATCTATGATCCCGTGCGTCACAGTGCTTGTAATGCGGCGATATAACAAATAAAATGTGCCGTTATACTGGCTGTACTCAAGGTCAGTGCTGTAAACGCTTATCACAACAAAACTGCTGAAGTATGAGATGCAGCTCGCTTTCTCCTTGGAAAACGGCACACACGCAGCAACAAGATAACAGGGCAGGACACAGGGACTTCGGGCCTGCTCAGCGGGCCGTGGGCACGGCAGAACGCGGCCAGCAGTGCCCAAGGAGGGCAGCTTTTCCCAGGAATCTCAGCTGTAAAGTTTGGCTACGTGCAGGCAGCGCTCCCCACGCCAGGTGGAGCACCGGGGCTCTGCCGCACATCACCCCCCCCCGCCCCGGACTGGAAGCACACCTCGGGAGCCGCGGCCGCCCCGGTTCCTGGGACACGCACGCTAAAGGCGGGCGGCACGGCACCACCGTTACCGGGGGGTGGGCCGGCCTGGAATAAAGCTGCTTCCAAGCGTGAGCCAAGCGAGAGCTCACAGGGCACCGAGGAGCGCCTGATCCGGCCCAGCCGCCGCAGCCCCCCGCCGCCGGGTCGGGCTGCCTCACCTCGGCGCTCCGGTACCGAAGCCTCCGCAAAAAGCACAGACCCGGGACCGCCCCGCTCGAGGCGCTGGCCCGACCCGGCCCGTTCCGTTCCCACCGGCGGGGCCGGGCCGCGCCCCGTTACCTCCAACACCGCTCCCGCGCCGCTTCCGGGTTGGCGTGTGCGCATGCGCGGCGGCCCGCCCGGACGGACGGACGGGAGCCGCGCGGGGCCAAGATTCCCTCGCCAGGGGCACGGCCCCGGCTGGCTGCCACGGGTCGGGCGGCACAGCGCGGAGCTGGGGCAGGTCAGGAGCCGGCGCCGCACCGGGGGCTGTATGGGGCACCGGGGACAGTGTAGGACCAGGGGGGGCAGCGTGGGGAGGGGGCAGCGGCGGCAGAAGTGGGGCTGGGGAGCAGCGAGGGCATGACCGGGGCTGTGGGGCACCCGGGTCTGCGCTCCCCAGCAGGTCGTCCTGGCTGGCAGCCACCTTCCTGGCCACTTGCCTTCAGTGCTCCGCAAGCTGAGGGTGGGGGAAGCAGCCCGGCTATGCTGCTGTCAGGCTTGTGCCTGGCTCTGTTTGACCCCACCGAGACCCCCACCCACCCCACGCCGAAGCCTGGGCAGCCCACAGCCCCGCACTCATCTCTCCCGGCAGCCTGGCTCCTGCCAGGGGCTGAACACAGCCGAACGCGTCCCGTGGGGAAAGCACCGAGCAGAAAAGTCATCAGCGAGGCAACAGCGGTGGCACGGAGAACGCTTTATTGCGCGCCCCCCCACCCCCAACCCCAGCATCACTCCTGTGTTGTGACCCGTGGCAGGTTGACATAGCTCTTCATGGGCGGGAGAGGCCTGATCTTGCGCCCAGCCCAGCCGCCCTTGCGATGCCACAAGCCCGTGTGCGGCCGCTTGCCCAGCCAGCGGTTCCGGCCTGCCTTCCCGATCACCCGCTTGTTGTGGTCGACGTTGGACACACGGCCCACCGTGGCCACACAGGTCTCCAGCACCTGGGGGACAGAGAAGAGCTGCAAGCCTCCCTGGGGATGCACGGCTGCATGCCCAGGCCATCAGGTCGGGGAGAGCACAGCTTCTCTACCTGCATATGCCTCTTGGAGGGCAGCTGCACAATGGCTGTCCCATTCACCTTCCTTAGCAGCACTCCACAAGTTCCTGCAGCAGGCGAGAGAAGAGGAGGCAGCTGTCACGAACAGCAGGACAAAGTATCCCACCCTGTGACAAGCACATTCCCCTGCTGGGAAGTGCCCAAAGCCCCCACCACCGGCCCTTCACGCAACACTTCTTCCTCAAGGCAGCGACAGGGCAGAGTCGTCCCCGTCTCTCTGGAGGGCTGTTTTGCACCGTAACATGGGGAGACGAGAGGACAGGAACCCCTTGTCACCGCCTACCTAGAGCGATGTCCCCCTGCCCTCCTCTCCATCTGCACTATGCCAAACCCAACTACCAACGGCGGGTTCCCACCCAGAGACGCACCAGCTGCCCGGATGTACTGCGCTCCCTTCCCAGGGTGGCTCTCCAGGTTGCAGATCAGCGTGCCCACCGGCAGAGCCCCCAGCGGGTAGGCATCCCCTTCGTTGGCCAACACTAGAAGACAGAAGATGATGAGTTGTGCAGGGAGGAGCAGCCGCTGAGCCCCTGGCAGGGCCGGTGTGGCCACCCCTGGCCCCAGCGTGCACCTGCCATCCTGCCAATGTGAGATGAGTTCTTGATGATGTCCCCCGGCTGCATGTTCTCCGTGGCAATGATCCAGCGCTTCCGGTTGCCGCCGGCCACCAGGGCGATGTCAGCCGACCTGCACGGGGAACCCACGGTGGGCTGGTGGGATGCTCAGCCACAGGCACAAAACTGGCCCGAGCCCGCGCCCTGCACTCGCCTGCAAGGGTCGTATCGGACGTTGATGACCTTCTCGGTGAAGGGCTCCGGCGGGGCGCCCTCCTCGTAGCGCAGCCGCTGGAAATCGATCATCCGGTACCGCCGCTTGTGTCCCCCGCCGATCCCCCGCACACGGATGCGGCCTGCGGGGAGAGGGCAGCGGCTACAGGCGGGCCCCGGGAGCCTGCCACCAGGCCCTGCCCGCCCCCGGCCACCTGCCCACCTGTGTGGTCGCGGCCTCCCGTCTTCTTCATGCCCACGGGCCGCACCGTGTACTTGACCCGGCACTTCCACATGGGGTCGGTGGTGCAGCGCGACGCCGAGACGCCCAGCCCGCGGCGGGCGGCCGCCAGCCATCCCCCCGGTGGGCCGGCCGGCGGAGCGAGCGGCGGGGCGCGGCGCGGCGCGGAGGACAGCAGGAGAGCCCCGAACGCCCTGCACAGCCCCGCCGCCACGGCCGCCGCCATGACCGCCGCCGCGCCTGCGCCGAGGCGGAGGGGGCGGGGTCTCGGCCGGAAGTGGCTCGCGGGGGCGGGGCCGCACCGCTGGCGGGGCGGGCAGCAGGGCCGCCGCCAGGTGGCGCGCGCCTCCCGGTGGGGGCGGCGGCGGCGGCGGCCATGTTGGGTTTAAAGGGGCTGCGCCGCTGAAGGGGCGGGCGGTGCCGGGTTTGGTTCCCGCCCCGCCGGGATTGCCACCGGGACGGCGACCGCGGCGGCCATCGAGACCTTCGCGTCGAGCAGGTTGGGCGGGCGGGGTTACGGGGTGGGGGTTGCAGTGCTCGGTCGTTCCTCCGGTCGCCGCGGAGGAGGAGGAGGAGGTGGTGCGGCACGGCCTTTTTCCTTGCCTGCCGGCTGGGGCCCGTGGGGAGAGCAGCCCCCTGCCCGCCTCGGTGCGGGTCCGACAACCCCCGTAAGGCGGCGGGGAAGTGGCCCCGGCCCGGGGGATGGCGGGGGAAGGCGGTGCGCGGCCTCCCGGGGCGGGCGGGATCGGCGCCCCACCGCCGGCAGCGGAGTGGGGCCCCCGCGGGGGAGCCCCCGTGGTGGGGCTAGGCCCGGGGCCGGTGTGGCTCGGGAGCCGCAGCGCGCCCGGCCGCCGGGGGAGCGGGGACGGAGGGCAGCGCCCGGCGCGTCGTGCCCGGAGCCGGTAAGGCTCGGTCGGGGCGCGCTGCCGCCCGCCGGTGAGGACGACGATAAAGGCGCTGGTTGTGTGGACTTTGGAGCCGGCGGGGTGTGCCCGGCGGGAGCCAGCCCCCTCCGGTAGCGGGGCGAGCCTCGGGCTCGGGGGGCCCCGCCGGCTTCTCCCCGCCTCGGGCAGCACCGGGGCTGCTGCGCCTTCGGCCTCCCCGGCTGCATCGCCCCCGGGGACGGCGGGCAGAGGCCGGAGGAGGCGGGTGTGTGTTTCTGACAACAGTGGGACAGCCTGGAGTCCCCGTCATGGCTGTTTGCAGGGCGCTGTGGGCGCAGACTGCGGGATTCGCTGTTCTATAATTAGGCTGTGTCCTCACTGCCAGGAGTGGCTTTCAGTGTAAGATAAATAATGGGTGTTTGCACTCCTGCTATGTAACTTCCACGAGGTTTTTATTATTTTTTTTTCTAACTGTGCCGTAGCCGTGTGTACACTGTTGCCAGGCAGGTCTGCCCTCCAGAGCTACGGAAGGGTGGGATGCTTTCATGAAGACGTTCATGTTGCGAGATGAGGCAAGAGAGAGCCTGTGTGTCAACGTGGCTGGGCTCCCTCCTGGGACACCTGAAGCCCTTCTCCCTCTGGGGGAAGCTGTGGGGAGGGACAGGAATCCTGATGAAGTGCTGGCTCGGGCAGATGTAGGTAGTTGGGGACAGCGTGCCTCCAGAAGCTCGCAAAACATCATAGAGAGCACTGATGTCCTGGTCTGAGGAAGAACAGAACCACGATAACTTTTAAGGTTGCGTGTTACCATGGATGGGATGGTTGTAGCAACAATCCACTGGCTCCCTTGGATGCTGTGATGCTCTGGCGTTTGTCCTCTCTCTGTGAAAAGCATCTAGAGATCGAATGAACGCTTCCAGGCAGTGCCTGGCCCAGCTCCGCACTGCGCAGTGCTGACACAGTAGGACTCCTGGTGATCTTGTCCTGTATCTGGCCATTTCTGCAGGCGCAGCGATAGCGTCAGCACTGCTGGAGGGTTCTCTGCAGCTCCACCTGCTTGGCTTTAGGGGCTGGGATGGCGTCGGTTGCAGATGAAGGTGATCCCAGATGGGATGCAGAACCTTTTGGCACAAGGTCGAGTGTAGGATGGAGCTGATCTAGCTGGGTATAGGGCAGGGGCGACTTTGTGTGTCTGTCCCTGACGGTGGGGGCAGAGCGTGGTAGCAGCCCGGGGGCTCCCGTCGCTCACCCAGCGGGTGGCCCTGGGCTTGGCGTGCGTGGCGTTTTCTGCGCTCCCAGGAGAAGCCTCCGACCGTCCTGTTTCTGAAGCCTGGCTGCATCTCCTCCCCTCCCCCTGCCGCAGTCTGGTTGGCTGCCGAGCGCCCGGTGCCTGCGCTGGAACCGGGGAAGAGGAGGAGGGGTGTGAGGAGGGGGAAAGCAGCGCGGCAGACGCCGTGGGAGCCGCGCACCGCCGCCGCCCGGTGCCTCCGGGGGTGCCGCCGCCGGACAAGCCGCTGCAGGCAGGCAGGTACCGCACCTCCCGGGAGCGGGGCGGGGGAGGATTCCCGACCGGTGACTGAGACAGGCGGGCAGGGTGCCCGGCCGTCCTGTAACAAAGGACGGCTTTGAAGTGCGATTTCGGGCAGAGCCGACGAGAAACTTTTCTCCTTAGGAAGCTTACAGTTTAGTCGGGCGGGCACAGAATTCCTCTGCGGTGGTGCTGAGGAGGGATGGAGGGGTTTCTCCAGCTTGCTTGGCCCAAGGATACGCAGCGGGCGTGCCTCCTGCTGCCAGACAAAGCCGGAGAAACGATGACGGAGGCAGCTCAGCATACAGCAACGGCTCTCAAACTTTCAGAGCCTTCTTTCCCCCCCAAAAAAAACCCCTTCCTCCCATTAATAAACTGCTTATTAAGCAGTTCCGAAGCTGTCCCCCCCTACCGAAGGGGGGAGGGGGCAATTGCTAGTGAGCTTCTGGGAGGGAGAGGATGCGGCTGAAGGGGAGGAGGTGTGTGAAGAAGGGCTGGGGGGGATGGCGTTGCAGCAGAATGCTCTGGCCAGGCAGCCGGGAGAAATTTGCACAATGGTGGGAGGCAGCGGCACATCACCAGCAACCGCAGGCTTCGCTGTGTCTTATATAGCTGGCATCTGGCACTCTCTTGTGGCTCCGTGCTGGCGTCTCCGCTGGTGCCCTTGGCCTCGTGTCTCCCATGCCACCTTGGAGACGTGGAAAGCACCCGCCTCTGCGTGAGGGGAAGGAGGGTGGTGTTCAGCATGCATCGGGTCAAAGATCTGGCCAGCTCAGACACAGGGTAAATAAACATGGCTGAGCTTTGCTGTAATTGGCAGAAGGAGGAGGAAGCGTGCATTCTCTCATCTGCTGTTTTGGAGGAATGTCCAGGTAGGAACAGCAGAATTAACTCCAAATATCAAAATGGCTCTTGGGGCACAAAGAACACGTGGCAAGATTTTGACCTTGGCGGAGTTGCTGGATAAAGGCTTGGTTTGTTAGGAAAGAGCCACATAGCTCCTCAAAGAATTCCAGCTGGTCAGGGGAGACAGAGGTAAAACAGATCCTTTGCTTATTATGCAGGTAGAGCTTTGCCTCTGTGAATTTCACTGTCGTGTTACGTTTTACAAGACCCATTTGCTTCTGGAAATAATAGGGCAGTCTTGCAGCCTGCAGTCAGCTGGTCTTTGCAGCTGCCCCAGGTACATCGTGAAGGGAGTGTGGGGGCTCCAGAGCCCTTCAGGGTATGCAGAGTGGCTCCAAGGCACTTGTTAGTCCCAGCTGCGTCCTGGCCATCTCCCGTACTCCTGAGACACATCCACAGCATAGCCCTCACATTAGACAGATGCCAGCAGAGGCACTGGCTCCAGGGAATTATTCTGCCTCCTTTAATACTACTTCATGCTGTTGCGGCAAGGTAATGGCTCTCACTCTGTCTTTTATAGAGCGAGACTCCCAATCAGATTCTGAAGCTAGGAAGAGATGCTTGTCCTGGCTTCATTCCAGCTGTTTAGCTCTTGTCTCCGCTAGCCGCTAGGGAACGGGTTTTAATGGTGTTCCACTGTAGTCCCAGGCACAGCAGATGCAGAAAGGATTTGGTGAGCTGCTGCAGACATGAGCAAGAGTTTAAAAACAAGGTTTTATCAGCTGATCTGGAGATGCTAGCACAAGCTTGCTGGTGGGGGTGGTGAAAACTGCTGTTCTGGTTCCAATGACCTGCCGAAAGGTGCATGTTTCCCTGGCCAGCTGGCGTTCTAAGCAGCATGAACTGCAATAAGGAGCAAAATGACCTTCTGCTAATAGTATATGTCAGCGCTGGTTTGGGTTTGGGTTTTTTTGTTGGTTGTTTTGTTGGGTTTTTTTAACCCTTGTTGCCTCTGATGTCTGTATTATTTGATTGCTAGTGAATGAAAGGAGTAAGACATTTCTGGTCTTGAGAAGAACGAGAGCTCTGATCAAAGCCATCCAGACCATCTCATCTGTTTTCCTCAGATCACATATTCTTATTGGAATGGAATCATGTTTTGGTAACACAGGAATTGCTTGCTTGGGTCAATCAGAACAAACCCTAGCAGGTTTTGACTTGCCATTTCCAGCTGTGGGCTGGAAAGTGGGAGGGGGATGGGAAGCTCTCAGGTCCTTTCTGTAGTGATGGGAACCTGAGTCACTGTGGCCAAGTCCCTGTAAAGACAGCTTACCACCACCTTGCCCTAGGTTTCAGAAAGGTTATGCTACCGTGTGTTTTCTGCTAGAGATTGTAGGTGATGAGGAGGAGCTGAAGCTTCTGGGACAGAGAAGAGTATTTAGTACTGAAAGGAAAGAGCATGAAGGGAGCCTCCTATCCCCTTGTGGGGAGAGCCCTTCCACTTGGGCTGCGAGTCTAGTTCCTTAGTCCTAGCTAAAAGCCCCCAGGGCTCTTACAGCCTGCTGGTTAGTACAGGCTTTCTGAACACAGGCCTTCCTGTATCTAGAAAAACCCGTGGAGCTTCACACTTAGATAGAGCTGCCATGTGTCAGCTGCTGCTGAAAGAAGCAATCCTGGCCTCGATCCCTGTCGAGGGGATAGGGAGAGCTGGGCTGTTTCCAACAGCAAAGTCAACTTGTACTGAGTGGCTTGTACACATGGCTCTAGAGCTTGGGGAAGCTGGTTGGGCAAAGCCTTTCTGGGCTTGGAGATTGGCTTTAAAACCATGTGAGGGGGTGCCTGGATGCTAAGGAGAGTTCTGTTTTTTGTGTATGGGAGAATGCGAGTGAGATGACTTCTTGACTCCAGTCCCTGCTCTGCTGCTGAAGGTGGATTGCGTTGCCTCTCTTGCTCTGGGACAGAGGGACTCTGTCCTCATGGGACCCTGCTGAAAGAAGGCATGTGCTGCATTCCTTTCCTCTGGGCCTAGGGTTAGTTTCTAGTGCTGTGGTATCTGGCCCCTTTGTCCTGAAGTGGTGTTCAGTAAAGGCAAATGTAATAAGGAGTTTATCAAAGGAATTCAGACAAGGAATTTTTTTTTTTTCCCCTCTCTCACGTGGTTAAGCCATGGGACAAGGGTCTGAAGAGCTTGTGGCATCTCCGTTTTGGGAGATACTCAATCCTTCACTAGACACAGATACCTGATCAGATACCTGCTTTGAGTGAGGGAATGGACCAGAGACCTCTATGCATCCCTTCCGAGTAATACAACAGCCAGACTCTTTTATTAGGGAGAGTCTCTCTATGGTACCTGAAGTCATCTGTGTGTTGGTTTGGCTCTCTAGGGTGTCTGCAGCGTGTGAAAGGTCCAAGCTGGAGGCTGGCATTGGGAAAGAATTTCGGGCAGAAGATGGGCCTCTAGGTGCTCCCTTTTTTGGCAGTTGGGTGGAGAAACCCATGAGCCATAGACAAATGCTGGCAGAGGATCTCATGCACATCAGAGTTTGAGTGACATCTTTTGGCTTTGGGATTGCAGCTCAGAGATACGCTGTGTACGAACTCCCAGGGTGCTGACCCCTGACTGATTTCCTCTTTGTGTGTTCGTAGTGGCTCTAAGGGACCGTGAGATAGATGTACCAGGCATTTCTGGCAGTGGTAACAAGCACCACAGAGCACCATTCCTGCTTTGTGCCTCAAGCGAACGTCAGCAGGCACGTATCCCGGGATGGAGCCGTTTACTGCAATTATGCCACCAGTTCTTTCTTTTAGGAGTCTAGCATGTGCCCTCTAATTTCTCAGTCCTATTCATGTTTCAGTTCTTAACATTACCCTGAAGCTGAGTGCACACCCATCTGTCCCTTCATTTGCAAAACATCCTTCTCGTGCCTTTGTTTCTAAAGCCTTAACATGTGTGTGTGTGCAGCTGCTCTTAGCTGTGAAGTTCCTGGGCACCATACAGAGTTGATTATATTTCTTGTTTTACCCATATTGGAGTGGCTCTGGAAATGCTGACTGTCGGATGTGCAGCTCAGCAGGCACCCGTTCATCCCTTTTCTGTGGCTCAGTCGCAGGTGGCCTGGGGAAGAGACTGAGCACAGCGGCTCTTCTGGCGGTGGTGTGGCAGCGCGCAAGTTTCCTGGCAGTGTCAACATGTCCTGGCTGTGCAGTGGAAGCCCCAGAGGCTCTGTGCAGCTGACTGCAGTCTCCTACAGTCTCTGTTTGCTTTCTGATGCTAGGGTATCAAAATAAGGAGAAAACTTGTGCTTGTGGCACAGCCTCTGCAATGGTTGTGACCTTGGCACTCTGCTTTTTAATAGTTTTATTTTATCTTTCAGCATCTAAGGTATTAGGTCGAGGTTTTGTTGTAGTATCCCTTAGACTCAGCTGTATATTTGCGATCTCACTTGCAGCTTTGTTGGAGGTCAACCAGTCTTTCCAGAGACCCTTTATTCTGTTGTTTAACAGCGATGAGATGGCAGAGGTCCAAAAGAAGAAAAAATCCTCCCTGCTTTTATCTAGTTGTTTTGCTTCCCAAATACATAACCTTGCTGTTTCTCCAGGTAGTAAAAGCATGTCTCACAGCACGAGACTGGGATAATTATTGTGAAAATAAGACTTTAAACCCTGTGTTTCCATTTCTAAATGCTACCATTGCTATCCAGCTCACAAACATGGTCACTCATTCACACTTACCCTTTTCCACAGGAAGCTTTTTTCCAGAACCCAGCTGTTTTTCTGCAACCGCCATATCCTTGGATCACCTTCTCCTACGGAAGAGTTTGCCGCTAAAAATCTATGCCCACTTCTATACAGAAAGTGCTGGCAGGCCATCTGCAATTTGAAGGCAGCTGCAATTATTATCTTGACAGTATCATTTGTGCAAGTTGCGATGGTACCCTGTGTCTCTCATATACTTGGTCCGGGGACATGCGGGGAGACAGTGAACTGAATTTGTTGAGGCATGTGTAGACCGAAGGTCTCTGCCCTATTTTAGCTTTCTCCTGATTTCCCTGGTGCTTGTCTTTTTTTTTTTTTTTTTTTTTTTTGCTCTCTGTAGTCTTCTAGGGTTAGGCATCATAATCTAAGCTTTAAGACTCACTTGGACCCATTTAGTCTGGCATCCTTGTTTCTGTTGTGGCAGCTGTTGTGGGTTTAAGATAGAAGCAGTGAAGCTTCCAGCTTTTTCCTCTTAAAGCTCTTGCGTGTGGGAGCAGTTTTCAGAGGCAGAAGAGTAGGCTGCTGAAATTGCTGATGCTCAGTGATTTCTGGGTTATGCACTTGAATACAGGAGGAAGGTTTCTGCCTGGCAGGACATGCTAGCTGATGGATTCCCAGATGATTGCTGCAACTGCCACAAAGCTCAGTGCATGCATGTTCCTTCCCTGTCTTCCTGCAGCACTCCTCCAAATGGGAGCAAGAGAGGGGAGGTGAGATGGGTGTTGCCGGAAAGCCAGGCAGCTCTAGTAGCTCACTGTAAATAGGGAAGACATGCCAACTAGAGCAGAAACGTGGTGGTGGAAACCTGGGCCATGACACCTGCAGAGCCGTGAGGAATGCAGCAGGATGAACTAGGAGCCGTGCACTCCAGCTCCTGAGGAACTCCTTGGAAAATCATTCTTTCTTCCTATTCCAGTCTGAACCTCCCCCTGCCAAAGGCAAACGATGGTGTCTCCCCTCGTCTCTGCAGGAACCTCCAAGTGCGTTTTCTGCCTGGATAAAGGACACTCAATGCCCTTTACTGAATGTGTGGGAGTAGGAAGAGTGCTTAT
Organism: Larus michahellis; assembly: GCF_964199755.1. Taxonomy (NCBI): domain Eukaryota; kingdom Metazoa; phylum Chordata; class Aves; order Charadriiformes; family Laridae; genus Larus; species Larus michahellis. The sequence goes on along the minus strand of NC_133898.1, from coordinate 14,681,570 downwards.
ACAGCAGCCTCGGCCTGCCTGACCTTGGCGTCAGTTGCCATAGAGCATGTTTCTTCTGTGGAGGGCTAGGCACTGAGTGTAGACTTGCCAGCACGGGGGAGAGCTAGAAATAAGGCTCTGTAGGGAAGAACTGTCACTTTGGAGGGATAATAAGTCAACTCCCACCAGTGTTTGTTGGTTTTCTTTGCTGTGCAAGAGGTAGCAGAATTTAATCGACTTCTCTGTAATCATCTCGTTGTTTTCTTGTTGGTACTTAGAAGTGAACAGCCTGTGTGGTGTTCTCAGGTTTTGCACCCTGTGTCCAGCCTGGACAGTCTCCTGTCCACCCTGGAATGCTGGAAGCATATTGGTGCCTAGCGGAGCTGTGCTTCTAGGATGTCATCCTAGGGGAGAAAGACCAAGGTTGTGTAGAGGTGTTTGCACAGCCAGTGAGAGAAGAGGAGCCTGTATCGGTATGTCGTGAGGATCTGGGGATGTAGTTGCAGGTAGGATGAGTCTGATGTGCTGAGGGTCGGGAGGTTTTGGTTATTGTCCCTTCTCAGTCTGCAGTCTTTACAGTTCTGAAAGACAAATTGATCGTGGAGACTGCGAAATGCTCAAAGCTTTTTCTGTTGGAAGGGCTGAAGAAAGACAGGATGTTGCTGTAGTAGAGGCACTGGTGGTTTAACACACAGCTTGGCGATTTCTCAGTTGAGGAGTAGTTCTGTGCACAGTGGAATTAATGAGGCTGATTTGCTATGGATCTGGGTCTTGTCTGACTCTTATCTAGCAAGGTGTGAGCTCTGGTGGCTTTTTATCATGATTTGTAACATGCTTGTCTTCCCAATGCATTTGTATTGTACTTCTTAAAGACGGTAGCAAGATCTCCGTATGGACATAAGTAATGCTTCCCTGAAAACTGTCAGCATTTCACAGCTGACTCAGTACACAGAGGGAGAGATGAAGAGGACTCGTGCTGCATAGCTGCGTGAGCCTTAGGGCAGAGCTCTAGTTTTGTTGTATGCTGGGTATGAGGCTGCTCCTGGGGATCTCCTTGTGTCCCAAGCATTGTCTATGTTCCAGAGGACTCCCACTGCCTGGTTTCCCTGTTTCTGACTCTGGAGATGTGTTTCCTTAAGAGCTGAAACCAGTGGCAGGGCCGTTTTGCCGTTCAGCAGTTGTTACCTTGGCTTTTGTGGAAGGAAGTAAGTGCCTGGTGAGCCTTCCTGGGAGGCTGTCTGGACCCATTTCAGAGCAAGACAGCAGTGCTTGCCGTGCGTGGCAGTGCTAGCATCCTTTGGTCTGCCAGCGTCTTCCTCTGGAGCTGGAAATCATTGCACATGTCTTCCTGAATTGGGCTCACCCGCAGAAGTCTGCCTTAGGCAGGGCTTCCCTTGTTGCTTTAGCACTCAATCACTCCCCCAGATATGTTATAAAGGTGAGAAAAAGAATAACCAGGGTAATTATGGATCAGAATGCTTAGCTGCCAGTTCCTGGACAATCAGTTTGGAAGACAGGATATGAGTGGCAGCCAGCTCTCAACAGACTCAATTTTTTTTTTCTTCAAAACAGTACTCTATGCCCTCTATCTTGATCTTAGTGAGGTTTTTTGTGCCATTCTTGTCATGCGGTCTTCTCTAAAGCAAACTGGGAAAAGTCACAGTCCAGATGGGACTTTTCAGCGTAAAATGCGTGATGCACAGGGTAACTGTATGTGGAGCATGGCAGATACCCAGAAGTGAAGGATACAGTGAAGTATGGCTCAGGGTTGGCACTGATGCTGGATCATGAAGTGAATGTGAAGTCAGCGTTGTGATTCTGGGGGAGGTGGGGGAGGACTCAGCTCTTGCTCAAAGGTATGAACAGGAACCCAGTCTTCAAGAGGCGTGAAGTGTTTCTGCCCTGCCGAGGTTCAGTAAGGTCTCCACTGTGTGTTGGGTTTGCTCCCCTCCGCTGTGTGAGGGGTGGATGTGCGTCACTGGAACAGAAACCAAAGAGGGGCTGCGAGGGGAGCTCAGGCTTATAAAACAACTCTAGGAACTTCTGGAAGAGTGAGGCTAAAGAGGAGGAAATGGGTGGGTATAATGAGATGTGTTTGCCATCTTCACTGTCCGTGCTGCAGTGAGGAAGAAGTTGCCCCCCTCCATTGCTCAGGGCCCACTCCCGGGCACTGATAGTGGTAGGTGAGCTGGGGGATCGCCCCAAGCCCCTCTGCCCGCGGTGGGGGGCAGAGCACACAGATAAGGAGAGGAGCCCTGGCAAGAAAAGCAGCTCTGCTCTCTCTGTTCCTGTACCTGGGGCAACATTTCCGCTTGCTCAGTAAACCAGGCGCGAGGCTGCTGCCGAACGAAAGAGCCCAAACCACACGGAGGTGGGTCCTGCAGGAGGACAAAGACAAATCTGTTGGCAGCTCTTCCCCCACCTCCTCCTGCCGTAGTGCCTGGGGTGTTTGCCAGCTTCCTGCCAGCAGGGCCCTGGGTGCTTGGGTTCCAGTGCCTCCTGCCAAGGAGGTGCTGCTGGGCAGGTGCTGGCTGCGCAGGGCATCGCAGCCAGCTGCCTTCAGCCCTGCAGGAGGCTGGCCTCCGAATCACGGATAGCGAGGTGGGTGGTGGCATTGCCACTGAGCAATGTGAAGAGGCTGTTGGGGTGGCCCAGCTTGAGGGGGGAGGCTGCGAGAGGGTTAGATGAGTGAGTCATGGAGCATCCAGGGTACCATCAACCCTCTATGAGAGATCTTGCCTGCTTCTGATGTCTCTCACCCTCTGGCCTGATGTGTTTCCCTGGCTCCTGGATTTTTTTATGCAGGGATCTTGCAGCCATGCTAACGTTGTGGGTTGTAGCACTTGGTGTCCCTGTGCAAAGGCAATAGCTTGGTCCTCTCCTGTCGTATATCTGGGTGGAACAGGACAGGGAAGGGGTGCAGAGCCCTCACGCCATCCTGAGGAGTCCTTGGGCTGGCAGCAGGGGGAATGAAGCTGGAAAAGCTGTTAGTGTTTCAAGCTAACACCCACGCAAGGGTTACACTAGTGTAACTGTAGCAGTTGGTGTATGTAAGCTTTCCCACACAGGCGTGATTCAGATCATGCTGGCGGTGTTGTATCCTGTGTTGCCACAATGGCCGTTCTGTGCCAGAGCTGGGATTGACAGGGTGTACTTTTCTGGTCTGCGAATTTTTTGTTTGGTCCAGTAAGGCCACCGATGCCGTATCTCCCTGTCTGAGAGATGTTCTTCCGGGAGCTTTTCCACTGAGGAAGCAGAAAGCTTTGAGTTGGCATCCCTCCACTTTCTATTCCCTTTCTTCTGCAGTCGGAAGAGGTGTTGAGCTCTGACAGCCTCCTTGCATCAGTGGTCTGTGGGCAGGAGGTGTACGCATTGCAACCCCAGCCACCAACTACAAATCTCTGCTCTTAAATGGAAGCTAAATCAGCTTTCCTTGCTGCTGGGCGTGTGGGGGTGTTGGAGGTCAGCACTGATTTTAGCCTTTTTGTCTCCTGTCCACGTGTGCCACCTGCACTGGTTGCCAGCACTTGGTGCCACAAAGGCGGAGACACGTGGCCTGACAGCTGCCTGCTGCCAAAGGGAGAGGGGAAAACAAAGGGGAAGGGCTTAAAGTGGGCAACCAGTTGAACGCTGTCTCTGACTGCTTGAAGGAGGCTGTGACACTTGTGTCTGGCTGTGGTTCTCTGAAACAGCACTGAGGGTTTTGTGTCCCTCTCTGTGTAGGGCTGCAGGAGCAGGACTATGTCCACCATGGTGTACCCAAGGGAGGAGAAACTGGACAAGCTGAGCCAAGAGGAGATAATTTCCAACACCAAACTGGTGATGCAAGGGCTGGAGGCACTCAAGAATGAACACAACTCCATCCTGCACAGCTTGCTGGAGACCATCAAGTGCCTGAAGAAAGATGAAGAAGCCAATCTTGTGCATGAGAAATCCAACCTGCTCCGCAAGTCAGTAGAGATGATCGAACTGGGGCTTGGAGAAGCTCAGGTGAGAGGGGTGGGTGACCCATAGGTGTTAACCAAGACTGGCGGGGGAAGGCAGGCATGTGGCCATTTCCCATAAGCTGCCTGGGCAGCAAGGGGTGGGGTGTAGAAGGCCAGTGTGGACCTGAGGGTGGCCCTAAGCGTGCATATGAAGGAGGTACAAGATTGTGGTAGTTACTGACTGGGACTCTTTACAAGGTGATGATGGCATTGTCCAACCATCTGAATGCTGTGGAGTCAGAGAAGCAGAAGCTGCGCGCTCAGGTGCGGAGGCTGTGCCAGGAGAACCAGTGGCTGCGTGACGAGCTTGCCAACACCCAGCAGAAGCTGCAGCGCAGTGAACAAACTGTGGCTCAGCTGGAGGAGGAGAAGAAACACCTTGAGTTCATGAACCAGCTGAAGAAGTATGATGAGGATGTCTCACCTTCGGTATGCCCTCGTCCTACCGAGCAGCCACCTTTGGGGTGGGGGAGGTTGGACCAGCAGGATTGGTGTATGTTAGCATTGCCCTGGGTTTTGCCCCTTCCCGCAGCAATGTTTGTAACTAAAGGGAGCCCGTATGGGGTAGAGTCTCTGGAAGAACACGGAGCAACATGCCAGGATGTGCTGGGGAAATTCGGCTTTATTAGTTCGGCAGGGGGGAAGATGCTGTCAGAGACAACAAAGAAAGGAAGTTAAAGGTGTTGGTGGGCTGCAGCAGGGAAGAAAATTTGGCAGCTGACTTAACGCAGGCTGCTGCTGTCTCTTCTGAGAACCAACAGTATTGTGATTCACATCTTCTCAGGAGGAGAAGGAGGGCGACTCTGCCAAGGACTCTCTGGATGATCTGTTCCCGAATGAGGAGGAGGAGCACGGTCCTGGATGTAAGTGTTTGCTCATGCGTGGTTGCTGGCTGTCTCTGTTCAAGCCTGCTGTACCAACTGTTTCCCTGTTTATTCCCCTGTGCCTGCAGTGCCCCACCAGCACAGCAGTGCAGTGGCAGCTGCCCAGCAGGGAGGCTATGAGATTCCCGCACGCTTGCGTACCCTCCACAACCTTGTCATCCAGTACGCCTCACAGGGACGCTATGAGGTGGCTGTGCCGCTCTGCAAGCAGGCGCTGGAGGACCTGGAGAAGACATCAGGCCACGATCACCCTGATGTGGCCACCATGCTCAACATCCTGGCACTAGTGTACAGGTGAGCATGGTGGGGAGGGCAGAAGTGGGCCAGGAGAGCTTTCTGCCTCTCCTGTTTACCAGGACAGCACATCCTGGTGACAGGGAGCTCCCCCAGCTTCCAGTGGTTTGCCTTTCAAAAATGTTTTGGCATAGATGAGGTATTTAGACTACTAAACTCCCTGATATAACTAGGGACTGGCTAGGGTAGGGAGGAATGAAGAAATGAAAGGGCTATGGGGGCTGGATCTGTATGGAAGGAGGACTGTTGTTTGTAGTTCTGCTTGCTGTGGGCTGTGGTGTCCAAATCCTGAGTAACTGGTTGGCTTTGCACTGCAGGGATCAGAATAAATACAAAGAGGCAGCACACCTCTTGAATGATGCTCTCTCCATCCGCGAGAAGACTCTGGGCAAAGACCACCCAGCGGTGAGTGTCTCTCTCCTCTTTCAGCCACTTCCCTTGACCTATGGGTGCTGCTGGGGCTAGAACGGTGCCCTTACAGTCTGTCTGCAGCCAAGGGCAGCGGTGTGCTCTGTGATGTAGGCAGGGTAGACTTCTGCCTCTGGACCTCCTTCTCTTCAGGAGCAGCTGTACTGGAAGCATGAAGGAGATGGGATAGTCACTGTTACTACTGCTTGCCCGCCTTGTTTGGTCCCATTGGATTCTGCTTTGTTTCATGGAGAAGCTTATGTCTCTGCAGGTGGCAGCAACTTTGAACAATTTGGCTGTTCTCTATGGCAAGAGAGGAAAGTACAAAGAAGCAGAGCCACTGTGTAAGCGAGCCCTGGAGATCCGTGAGAAGGTACTGGTCTCCCACATTCTCCTTCTTTCCAGCACTCCCCATTACCTCACTGCTCCTGGGAGATCCAGGACCTACCTAGTCTCCTCAGCTGCTGATTCTGTCACAACCTTTCCTACCTCCCCAGTGTTTGTGGCTTGAGAGGCTTGCCAGGAGGTAGAAGCTGGAATTTCTGTCTTACCTCCCTAGTCCTTGGCTCCTGTCTGACATAGGCATGTCTTGGAGGGACTGTAGTGTCTACTAACTCCAGGAGTTCAGTGCAGTCTTTAAGTGTTGACTTCCTGTGGCTTCTCTTGTTTACCCAGGTGCTAGGCAAAGACCATCCTGATGTGGCCAAGCAGCTGAACAATCTAGCCCTGTTGTGTCAGAATCAGGGCAAATATGATGAGGTGGAGTACTATTACTGCCGGGCTCTGGAGATCTATGAGAGCTGCCTGGGTCCTGATGACCCCAACGTGGCCAAGACCAAGAACAACCTGGTGAGACCCTTGGGGAGAGGCCACGTGGGGATAGGGAGTGGTGCTATGGGAAGATGGGCATTGCCCAGAGCTTGGAAGATGCAGAGAGATAGCTGCAAGAGAGGGACAGAGTTAATGTGTGTTGCCCAGTGGGACTGGAGCTGTTTTCTTGGTTGCAGGCCTCCTGTTACCTGAAGCAAGGCAAATACAAAGATGCAGAGGTGCTGTATAAGGAGATCCTTACCCGTGCTCACGTGAAGGAGTTTGGCTCTGTGGATGGTTTGTACAGCAGAAGCTGTTGGGGCTGGGGAAGGGTGAGCAGTTTGGTCTCCTGGCTGTCAGCCTGGGCTTGGCTGGTTCTGGTATCCCCCGGCAGAGGGATGGGATGCCTTGTAGGGCCCCTGCTTCGGCCAGCCCTTGAGTCACTGCCATTCTAGTGTGTTATGCTGTTCCACCTCTTCTCTCAAAAGGAGTCTTGGAGAGCTCTGGCTGTCAGTCTTTACTGGGTTGGGAATAGTTGTGGCTAAAAGGGGGAATAGCAAGTGGCACAATCATCCCCAGGCACAGGCTGAGGTTTCTCCTGTGTGCCCGGCATAGGTATTTCCCCCACGAGAGGACTTGTTCCTTCCTTCCCCTCTCCTGCCCTTGCAGTGTCAGTTACCTTTCTTGGGGCTCTAGCCCAGGGACCGAGGGATCTGGAAGCCTTGTCACTTTCCTCTGGTGAGCTGCTGGCTCTGGGGACAGCGTGCTGGGCTGTGCAAGAGGCAGAGCTCCGGTGGAAGTGGCAGAGCAACAGGGTCAGGTGGTGAGTGGAGCTGTCTTGCATTCTTCCCCAAACAGATGAACACAAGCCAATCTGGATGCATGCAGAGGAGAGAGAGGAGATGAGCAAGGTGAGTCTGAGCTGATGATGCTGCCGCTTAGCAGCAAGAGCCCTGGGAGGGTAAAGAGATGCAGGGGGTTTAATCCTCTCTTACCACAGCCAGATGCTCCTTTCTGCAGCCCGAAGAGCTGCCATGGCCACTGATGAAGGCCAGGAGAGGTCTGGAAAGTGGGGAGAGAGCATGGCTGCTCCTTGGGGCAGCAGGGAGGGGAGGCCCATCAGAGAGCTTGATATTTTCCCTGGGGCGGGGGAGTTTGTTCAGCCTCTCAGCCGTGGCTGCATGCTCTCTTTTTGCTTTAGTGATCCCTCTAGGGCACACAGATGATGGAAGATGGCGGATGGCAGAGGGCTGTGCTGCAGGGCCTTGGCACTCTGTTCCAAAGAGCTGCTAGTGCCCAGAGCACAACCTGCTCCTGGAGCAGCCTTTAAGGCTGCCTGGGGAAAAATGGAGGTCAAGAAGAAACTACTGGCATCACCTTGCTTAGGAAATGGAGCCAAACTTCCTGAAAAAGATCTCCGCACTGGGCGAGACCTATCTGTTCTATGTCCTAGCTGGCCTCTGAAAGAGGGTAGACATGGGTTATGCTTGTCGTGGGCTAGGCTGAGAGGCAAAGAAGCTGTTGCTCCTGTTGCTCAGGCCCTGCTCTGTGCTCAGCTGATAAATGCAGCAGAGTCCTGTCCCTGCTTTTCCCAGGCCTAAGACCTCACCTGCTTTTTGACAGGTGGGTGAAGCAGCAGAATGAAGGGCACTGGTCTAGTCCTCTAGCTGCAGTGGGAGCAGACACTGTCCCTCCCTTTCCTTTGCCCTCAGAACAGGCTTCATCCCTGTGTGGGCTCAGACAGCAGGCTGGCGGGCTTGGTTTAGTGACTTATCAGTCCCATCCTGTGAGCTCTAAGAGCAGAACACTAGCAGCCGCTTCCCACCAGCGTGCTGTGTCTTCCCATTGAACCTCTCTGTGCGGTCCCCCAGTGCAGGGCAGTGCTCAGCTCCACCTTGTGCTGCTCCAGTTGCTGCCCTGTGAAGGCTCTGCTGCAAAGAAATTACATTTGCTGCGGCACCATCCTATGCAGGAAAAATCAGAGTTGGAGTAGAGGCCAGGCTCCCCTTGTCACCTCTGGGATTGAGACACTTCTGATGGTATCTTTGGAGATTAAGAGGTCAAAAGTAGATAGTTGTAGTGTGGAGCTATGCTACGGATAATGCAAGCTTTGCTACGGAGCAAGAGAACAGGTTCAGGGACCTACAGTTGGAGTGAGATTTGGTTTGTAGCCTGGGGCAAGGGCCGAGCCTCTTTTTCCTGCCCCTGGGGCTCCTGTCCCCCGGGCAGCTGTGCCCAAGCACCGTGGCGTGGCATAGTTGGCATGGCCTTCCCAGCCAGGCACAGCGGTAACCACAGACCTGCTTGTACTGCTGGCCCAGGCGCTGGGACTGCTGCACTTTGCTTTGTGCTGTGTTTTCCATGTCTTGCATTAAAAAGCGTCAAACCCCACTTGCAGAGCTTCACTTCTTTTTTTTTTTTTTTTTTTTTTCCCCTTACCCCTCTTTCTCTCTGCTCTCAGTAGGAGCAGGGGGAGACCAGCTCGTGCCAGCAGCAGGGCCTTGGGCACAGCTGACAGCCCTGGCCTGCCAGGCTCTTTCTGCCCCAGGGGGTTTGACACCTTTCCCCTCAGGTTCAGCCTCACCTATGGCTCCTGGAGACTCCAGCATGTGGGGTAAAGATCTGAGAAGGACTGTGGGACTGAGTAAGAAAAATGGTCCCTGTGAAGGCAGTTTCTTCTGGGCTAGAGCCCTTGCCCAAGGGAAACACCTGCTGTGGAGCAGTGGCCCCCTGCACCTGCTTGGCGAGGGCGGCCCTGCTGGGCTTGGGACTGAGCTGTGTGCTTCCTGCCCACCCTGTGTGTCCTGTGGGTGCAGAGCCAGGGCGATGGCACACCTCCAAGTGCTTGCTACGCACCAAGATGTGCAGTGTGTGGACCTCCTGCAGCAGTGGCAATTCCTGCCTGCAGGTGCCGTGGTCCCTACTGACCCAGGGCAATGCTGGCTAGCAGCTATGGCCCTGCAGCATGGGTTGTCCTGGCCCCAGATCTTTCTCCTTGAGCACCAAGCTCTGCCCCCTCTCCTGTTGCTCTGGCCAGCAGCCTTTTTGCTGCTGGCTGTGGTAGGGCCAGACAGCCAGTTTTGGGATGTAAAGACTGGACATGGAGAGGAGACAGCTAGCTGGGCTGAGCTGCTGTGAGGCAAGGTCTGACCTTGCAGGCAGAAGGCTTGGAGGTGGCTGGCTGATTCCTTTGCTAGCCAGGGCTGAGGGGTTTAGTGCCCACGCTGCCTGACATGCCTATGGGGTTTTTTGTTTGTTGGTTGGGTGGGGTTTTTTTGTCTCCCCCTTGCATGCTGGGGAGGTGGGGTGTCATATCCTCCAGAGCGCCGTAAGGATCGGCTGCGTTGTCTGTGCTGCCTTTGGCCCTATGGAAGGGGCAAGGAGGTGGGATTATGCACCTTGCTGGGGTGGGGGCATCACTTTTACTTGTGGCCTAAATCTGTTGCAGCAAATGGGCTTTCAGCTTTCCCTCTGGGAACCTGCTGAACTTCATCACTGCGTTTGTACATTGTGTTTCCAAAGGCTGGGCTGGTGCAGGGTGCAGCCTGGGGCCTGACCCTGGGCACCCAGCAGGAGAGTGCAGGCCAGAGAACGGCAGTAGGCATGGGGCTAATAGCTCTCATCTCTCCTCATCCTGTAGAGCAAGCACAGAGACAGTGCTCCCTACGCTGAGTATGGCGGCTGGTACAAGGCCTGTAAGGTTAGCAGGTAAGAGATGGTTCGTGGGCAGCTCTGCGGGGGTGGGGGGATGGCCCCGAGGCTTCGGCTCACCTTCCATCTGTTATTACAGCCCAACTGTGAACACCACTCTGAGGAACCTGGGTGCGCTGTACCGACGCCAGGGCAAGCTAGAGGCAGCTGAGACCTTGGAGGAGTGTGCAGTTCGCTCTCGACGGCAGGTAACCCCAGAGGGACCTTCCCTGGTGGAGGGGGCATTGTGGGGCTTGGGGTGGCAGGCCATGGCACAGCATTTAGCTTGGGGTGTGGTGAGGGACTTTCCCGGGCCTTGCAGCCTCCGATATCCTTGGTTTACATTCCCACACCACCAGAGCTCCTTGGTATTTGGGGTTGTGTTTGTGCAGGGGTACGCACGTGTATATGTGTGGGGTTGTGTATGTGCATGCGTGGATGGCGCAGATGCAGCGTGTGTACACGTGAGGAAGAAGGCATGGCTCTCCAAGTGCAGAAATACTGCAGCTGGGTTAGGGCAGGTTACTGGGCTTTGTCAGCTGTTGAGGAGATCTGCACTCACTGGGAAGTTTTCTTCCCACTAACTTTTCATCTAGGGAACACACCAGGGATTTCTTAGAGTACCTCTCACCCTAAACTCCTCTCAGTCCTCAAATAATAAAGCAGAAGCTGTAAGCACCTAGCATAAAGACTGAAGGACAGCAGAAACCTTCACACGCCAAGATGTGAAGAAAAAAGGCTGTCAGCTTTGAGGTAGCAAGCCCTTGTTCCCCACGGTGGTTTATGGCTTGGTAGGGGGCTCACTGAGCTGGGAACCCAAACAGGGACTGCTAAAAGTGCAGGATGGGATCTAGCTCCGTCCTTGTGCTGGAGAGTTTTGGCCTGTGATGGGGCAACGGCCAAGAGAGGGGACAGGCTGTGACCAAATACACTAGATCGATAGAGGGAAAGAACACAGAAGGGTGAAACATGGTGCTTCCTTCTCCCTTTCTACTTGCAGGGCATTGACCCGATCAACCAGACGAAGGTGGTGGAGATCCTGAAGGAGGGCAATGGCACAGAGAGACGTCGGAGCCTGGGGGGCAGCGTCAAGTACGAGAATGCCACAGACGGTAGCGAGGAAGTGAGTATGGGCGTGGAATGGAGCGGGGTAAGTACAAGACACCATCAAGAATGGCCTCAGCTGGCTGCCAGAGGGAAGGGACAGCCTTGCTCAGGGCTGTCCCTGTGTGGCCTGTCGTGGCATCCTTGTCTGCCTCCATTCGTTCCCTGCACACTTCCTTCCCCTCTTTCTCGGCATGAGCCAGCCAGCCCACAAAGGTGCGTGTCTGGGCCTGGCTTCTGGTGTACAGGCCAGATATCCCCAACTGAGGGCTTCTGCTTCCAGGGGGCTGCCAGGCCCTGGCGATGCACAGCATGAGCTGGTCCTGGTCTGCCCTTAATCTTAGCCTTGCAACCTTATTAACAACTCTCCCTGCTGTTCCCCTCTTGAGGCCCTGGCTGAGAGCACCGGCCCCATCTCAGGTCCCCACAGCCTCTGTGAGCAACTTGTCTGTCTGTCCCGTACTGCGCCACGGGCGATGCTGAGCCTGGGGAGGGTTGTGTGTGCCTGGTGTGCCTGTGACTGAGTGACTGCAAGGCATGGGAATAGTCTGCAGCCAGCGTCTTTGCTCTGCCTCTCTCCTGGTCTCATGTCCTCCGCGGGCTCTGGCCACGCAGAGGTGGTAAAAGGCAGGTCTTTGTGGGATGCCAGGCCGGGCTGACCAGTGGTGGTAAAAGAGGGCTGGTGTTAGCTGAGACACAGACAGGGCGACCTGAGCCTGTCTAGGCTTGCTCTGAGACTGAGGGGCACCCTGACTAGGGTCACTAGCACTGAGTTTGGAGGAAAGTAGCAGTCCAGGTCTGAGACAGGTGCCTTTTGTCTTCCGCGAGGAGGAGGAGGATGGAGAAGAGGTGGCAAGTGAGCATGGTGCTGGTGGGTGCTTGGCTCGAGGGCTGATAGAGCTGTTAACACTTACTATTCCTCCTGCAAACTCTAATTGAGAGCATAGCGTAACTGGGTACCAAGGGGTTGTTGTGGCCTGGCACAGGTGACACACTGAGCATATGGAGTTCTTTGCTCCCCCCTCACATCTGCTGCCACTAACCCTTTCCCACCTGGCTCGGCTCCATCCTCACCCGCATGAGCTCCCTCCCTTCCCCATTCCTCTTCCCTGTTGCCATGACAGCCCCTCAACACCCAAGCCTGAAGCCTGCTGGCTGTCTTGATTGTGGATTGTACCCAGGAGGTGGCTGGAGGGGACCTGGGGAGCAGAGCTTCAAGGGGATCTGGCAGCTCTGCCAGATGCAGGGCTGTCCTCTGTCCCAGCTCTTGGTATCAGGAGTGAAGAGGGTCCTATCCCTGGCAAGGCACCAACCCTGGGCCCTTGTGCTCCCCATTAGTAGAGGGGCTAGACAAGCTCAGAGGGAGGGCTGAGGTTTGGATTAGGGTCACCTGGTCCCTGTCTTGGCTGGTGTCTCTCTGTGGTTCCTTCTGACTGTGGCTGGTGTTGGGTGATTGCTTTGCACTGGTGATGGTCTGGGAGACCTTCCTGACTGTCTCTGAGCTGATCATCCCAAAGCAAGCAGGCAATGCCATCCTCTCCCCCAGCCTGACCCAGCCAAGGAGGATAGTCCCTGCTCGTGTGACCCTTCTCCAGGGGAGTTGGCAGGGCTTATCTGGCCCAGCCATCTGTAGATAGAGGGTTTGAGGGCTAGCCCAGCACCCTGGGGGACATGGCTGCTGCCACATGATGCTTGGTGGCTTTCCCAGCCTGCTGTGCATGTAGTCAGCCTCTTCTCTACAGCCAGCAGCCCTGCACTGGGCTGCAGCTCCCCCAAAAAGAAGGCTGAGGCAGCTCCCGCTGCTCCTGTCTGTCACGGCCAGTTGTTCCCTGTGCTGGTCTACAGACCTTGGACGTGCTGCCATCCCTTAGCTGTCAGCTGCTGCAGGCAGGGCCCAGGGTGCCAGAAACCTCTCTGCCCCGCTGCCAGGGGCAGCTCTGGAAGCACCCCAGGGCCTGGACCAGCTACTTGCTGCTGTGCCCAGGTAATTGGGCCGGGAGAGCCAGGCTCTGGGCCATGAGAGCAGGGATGGCACCAGCTCAGCCGTGCTGAGACCTTGGCAGGCACCTTGTGCCCAAGGTCCAGGAGCAGGGAGCCCTCAGAGCAGGTGGCCCAAGCTGTTCCTCCTGGAGCTAGCTATTCATGCCAGCCTGATAGAGTGCACTGGCAAAGACGTGAGCCCACTGTTTCAGTGTCACAGGACTCCCTCCCTGCCCAGACGTGGCCCGTTGTCTCTGCATGCAGCCTGGGCCCTGTCCCACCTGCTCCCTGGGTGACCTACAACCTCACGGCCTTGTAAATTGTGTCTTTCTCCTCTCTGTGCACTAGGCTTAAATGCCTCCCGAGACTCCCTCTTTCCCCTCCACCGCAATCACCTGGATGTTTGTGTTGTATCTTCCGACTTTTCCTCCACACCATCCCTCCTTCCTCGGCAAGAACTCCACGCCAGTCCCCCAACCCTCCCGGCGCGCGAGGGCACCGCGACGCCTGCAGAGGAGTCCCTGGCCACGTGGCCCAGCTCCAGTCCCATGGCCAGCAAGAGCAGGAAGAATCTGCGAGGAGCTGCCTGCTCCCCCAGGCCAGGGTGACGGGCCACCGTCCCCTTGCGTGCCCCCACCCCCAGCCCGCCCTTGCTCATCCCTGGGGACCAGGCCTGCGGGGGATTGTCTTCACTCCAGGCGTGCCGACTCCACCGTCATTAGACATCCTCAACCCTCCTAGCTTGTTCCCTCCATCTCTGCAGAGGCCAGGACGGAGGCATGAAGATGGGGGGGGCTGTTTTGGGACAGAGAGGCCTGGCCTTGGCAGGGTTGTCATGTGCCCAGTTGCTTTTTTTTTTTTTCCTGTAGGCTTAGCTGATGTTAGTGCCCTGTAGCAAACCTGCGCTGGCCACCGGTGAGCTGGGCTCTCCCTGCAGCACATGGCTCTCCCTGTCTTGCCATCCTCCTCCCCGCTGAGCTCTGCAACCGAAGGGCAGCATGTGGGGGCACAGGAATGTAAGGCGGCCCATAGCTACCGTACATCCAACATGAGGGAAGGGGGTGACAGCCAAGGACCATGCACGGAACAGGGACCTACCAGCACAAGCCCGTTTGGTTGCAACCTCCTGACCTGATGCTGTAGCAGAGTTCCTCACCCAATGGTGTTAAGGGGTGAATGAGCTCCCCATTGCTCCAGGGTCTCCAGGCGTGGGTTGCTGGGAGAGGCGGAGGTGAAGTTGCTTGCTGTTCCTTAGAGGCAGAGGGAAGGGTTAGGAGGTAAAGCAGAACTTTTCTGTGAGGGGCTGGGCCCCAGGCCATTAGATATGGCTGAGATGGGGAATGGTCTGGTTTGGAGCAGAGCAGTTGGGGGAAAAAGAAGGTGCAAAGAAGGATGAGAGGAAAGGAAGAGCTGGGGCTTGGGGTGCTCTGAGCATGTGGGGACAGATGGGATAGCTGGAGGGAGATTTCCGCAGGAGGAGAAGGGTCCAGGTTGCTCATGGAGGAGGGCAGTTCTTGAACGCAGAATGTGGCTTGCCAGGTGTGGTCCCTGGGGCTGTGACTCGCTGTCTGGCTGTCCATCCCTAGTCAAGTGGGTGGCAAATCTGTAACCCTGATACTGCTAAGAAGACAGTGCTGACCCTGGGCATGTGTGGGGATGGCTCAGTGCCTCTGATGGGACTCCAGGCCTGCACGGGGTCTGGTGCTGTTGGTCACTGCTGGGAAAGGGGATGTTTCCCAGGGCCAGACCAGCTCTGCCTTGAGCCTCACACCCTTGGGTGCACACTCTCAGCCCACCTCCTATAGGAAGTGAACTTCCCTGGCCCTCCTACTTGGGAAGAAAGCTGGGGAGGCTGCAGCCAGCAGGACAGAGCCCAGAGGCCAGCGCAGGACCCCCTTCCCCCCCCCTTATTTATTTAGCTAGATAGTTTCTCTCACGATAGTCATCTGGCAGGATTGTGATACTAAATGTGCTTGTGTCTGTCTGGGCCTGGCTTTCCCTGTGGTGGTGCAGAGGCCTTGGGGCACATGCATGCTGCTCCCCTGGGAGCTTGTGCTTGCTGAAAGGAGGTTTGTCCTCAGGTCCATGGGGTGTGGAGCCCAGGGCCGAGTGCTCTAGGGCTGTGCCTTCCCTGCCTCTCTCTCCCAGCGCTGCTCCGGGAGAGTGGTGAGTCCCCAGTGCAGGGTGCATTCAGGCCTCGGTGCCATCTGCCCCTGTGTTTTGCCATGTCCTGGACCTGGTGCTGTAACAACCGTACCTCTGATTAAAGGTAGACAGACCCGAACCGCTGCCCTGTGCTTCTTTCCATGCTCTGTAGGCCAGCGTCGGTCAGCCCTGGGGTGGCGGGTGCAAATGCTGCGGGAGCAGGTGTGGGGGTGCTTGGTGTCTGTTTGTGTGCAGGGGGATGTGCCGCCCCCAGGGCACCTCTTCTCGGCTGAGCGCTGGAGATGAGGGACCCGGCTCCACTGTGCCTCTCCCTAACCCCCAAACCGGGGTTGCTACTAACCTCGGTTCTGTAGCTATGCGTGGCAGGGCTGCCCTGGGGTGCCTGAGCTTGGGCCTTCCCCAGTAGGTGTTCCCATTAGCTAGAGGAATGCCCCATTGCGTTCCCCAGTGCTGAGTTCCATGTGCTGCCAAATCCTGCCCAAGTCCTCTGCCTCCGTGCGGCAGGCAGGATGGGAGCACGCAATGGAGAGCGGCTGAGTGGTGGAGCTGCTTCTTTTTTTCCTTTGAGTGCTCTCATCCTGGTGGGTGCAATGGGGTGGGGGCTCTGCGGTAAACCAAGCCCCGTAAATGTTCTGCGTTAAAAATAACCCTGCAGAGAAGGGAGTGGGGAGAGAAGGGAGGCTATTTTTAACCCAGCATGCAGCAGCATTTGGTTCTGGTGTTGGTCTGCAGTCAGTCTGCATCACTGCAGCTGGGGAAATGTGGCTCCATCCTTCAGCCCTGACCCCACAGCACACTTCCTGGCTGGATCCTGCTGCCCTTGCACCGTGGTCCTGCTTCCCTGCCCCAGCTGTGTTCCCTTCTCCACCCCTGGCTTCTCTGCCCTGGCAAAAGGAGCAGTGTCTGGCATGGCAGTACTCTGCAGGGAGGGTGGTGACCTGGTGCAAATCTTGGCGGGAGGCAAAAGACACCCTCCCATACACAGTGCCTCCTGGTCTTTAGTGGAGCAGTGATGGCTGGCTCCTCCAAAACCTGCCCAGGATGCCTGGTAAAGGGGTTAAACTGTTTACCTTGCTAATACTTCTGGTGCTCTCTGGATTCCTGGTGAGCAGGTCCCTTGCAGCAACAGCACATGCCTCACAGTTTGGTAACCCTTCATCCTGGTGAGAAAGTGAAGAGATTCAGTGCACTTTGGCTTATCCAAGAAGGGATGAGATGAATACCAGAAGACAGGTTTGCTGGTAGGAGAAGTCCTGTTCAGCTGCTGGAGAGGGGTCTAGGGCTGGATCAGCTTTGGGTAATCAGAGCAGGGGAAGTGTTGGAAAAGCCTTCCCCAGAGCCACAACCCGTAGGTGTCAGCACAAGGGGGTGGCTGGCCTAAGGCAGAGACCCTGCGAAGCTGCGTGGGCAGTCCTGAGGCAATCACTGCTACCAGCCTGAGCCACAGGACATTTTGGACACTTAGAGTACAAAGGTACAAAGGAGCTCCCACACATGCTTGTAAAGAGCAAAGAGCTTTTGCAGTCCCCTTATCTGTGTTTCTTCTGCCCTGATGTGCCGAAGCCATTGGGATCAGGAGCAGGGAGGACTGCTGTTATCAGGCCATCAGAGCAAAAGTAACTCCACATCAGCAGTGGTGCCACAACCTTATGTAATGAGCGTTCCTGGCCACAGGGAAGAGCTAGATGCCACGATGGCACAGCAGCATGAGGTGGTGTCATGCTGGCAGCCTGTGCTTTGCGTGCATGCAGAGCTAAATGCAGGAGACGGGCTAGAGCCTGTCAAGGGCTGAGAGCCCCTTTCTGAGTACTGGGGACTCTTGGAGGCATACGGGAGGAAACAGGCTGGGGAACAAGATATAGCACTGGTTTTGGTCTTTGGAAAAAGCAGGCAGCTGTAAAGAAATCCCTCAAAGTGCCACCCTGGGACAGCTAGTGGGGCCCAAACCACGACATGGGCACAGCTAAAGCTGGGGGGCTGAGGAGAGTGGTGCCGCCTTGGCAACACAGTGTTGATGCAGCTGAATGAATGCATCCCGGATGGAAGTGCCTCAGCAGGCTCAAAGCTAATCATCTTGGAGGTGTTAGAGGTGGGACAAGGCCGTGTGTGCATGTGGACTGGTCTTGTCTGACATGAGTGAGCCTGCAGGACCAGGATGTGCATCAGGACGAGTGCTGGATGGAAAGGAGGAATAGCAATGACATGGTGAGGAAGGACAAGGGGCGGGGGAGGATAGTCTCCAGACAGCAGCAAATGAGGAGAGAGTCCTCAAAATGAATGTCCCAGCCCCATCTCCTGGCCTGACAAAAGGACACCCAAGCTTGGTGCTTCTCTGGCTGCTGGGACCTCCTTAGTAGCTGCTGCCTGAGCTGTCGCAGGTGGTGGAGCTATGCCACATTTGAGCAAGGCTGTGGGGATGCCACTGCCATTTGTGCTGGTGGCCTGGTGCAGGTCAGCAGCCTGGCTGGGTGTTGGGCTTGCACCATCCAGGAGGGAGGATCTGTCTGGATGAGCCAAGCCATGGCGGGTGGGGGTCACCAACTCCATGGTGGTCATGTCCTGTTGAGAACCAGGGTGAGGGGGAGCCATGTAGTGAGCAGTAAGCCTGCTCTGGGCCAGGGCTAAATCCTCAGTGCAAGTGGGCAAAAGGGTGTTTGGAGCCAAGCCCGGTTCCTGGCCACTCGTCTGCAGCGTGCCAGGGCCTGATTGGTGCCACTCAGCCGTTGCCCCGGCTTGTGTCTCTGTGTCCAGGATGGCAGTGGCACCCTCCAGCGCAGCAGCTCCCTGGGTAAAATCCGGGATGTGATACGGAGGAGCAGTGAGATGTTGGTCAAGAAACTGCAGGGCAATGGTCCCCTGGAGCCCAGGAACACCAGGTAGGGACCAGGGCTGTGAGGGCCAGGCTGGGTGCAGGGCGGGTGGGGGCCCTGCCACCTTGGGGGCCAGGGTCTGGCCAGGCACAATAAGATCACACTTGCTCTCCTCTGTTTTCTTGTAGCATGAAACGAGCTGCGTCATTAAATTACCTGCACAAGTCTAGCGATGCTTCGTTTGAGGTAAGCACCGGGCGGGTGCTGGGGCTGATGCAGGAATGGGTGCTGGGATGGGGGCTGTGTGGCTGCAGCTGGCTATGAGGGCCGTGGCCAGTGACACAGGCAAGTGCCTGAGATCCCCCCGGAGGCCTTCATCCGTGCAGATGTAAGTCTTCTGCGTGGGGCTGGAGCTACCCTGCCTTCCCAAGGGGTGGGTTGGGCTGGTGCCCCCGCTGCACGCCTTGGGCGGCTGCGCAGCCCCTCTTCTGAGAACGCTGCCCCAAAACCGAAGGTGTTGCCTTCAAGTAACGACCTCCGTGTCTGCTGAGCTCAGCAAACCCTCCAGCCACAGAACGGGAGCAGGGGAGGGCGGAGGTGGCACTTAACGTGGCTGATAACTGCGCTGGGGCAGTCCTGGCTTGCACGGCAGGAGGTGGGGTGGTGGCTTCGGGGGGCGGCTGTGGATTGCAGGTACCGGTCCTCACGGGCGACGTATTTTCCAGGGCACCCAAGGCCTCCGTGCAGAGAGCAGAGGCCTCAGCGCCAGCAGCATGGACCTCTCCTCCCACAGCTCCCTGCTCTCCTCCAACTGACCCTCCTGCAGGTGCCCCCCCCGCCTCTGGCCGCCCTCCTGCCGGCCCACCGCCGCTTGGGGCCGCACCCGGCACCCTCCCCACCTCAGCTGCTCTCTCTCGCCCCTCACCGGCTCTTGTGCCGCTGACTGCCCGTCCCCCCCCCGGGGAGGGAGCCGGGGGTGGGGTGGGGTGGGGTGGGGGGGTCCCACGGGCACCGGGAGGCCCTAGCTAGTTTGGGAACCGCAGCCCGCACGCATGCCCCTGCGCTGCGCACCCAGCTTCGATGGCTCGGCACCGGTCGCACACGCTAGCCAGGTAGTCACACGGGCCGGGGCGGGGAGTGGAGCGGCACCGGGAGCGGCACCCACCCCCCTCCCTCCCTCCCTCCCCCGGCCCGGGGCAGCGGCGTGGGCGGCCGCGCGTTCGCTCACCCCCACTACCCCCCCCCCGCCCCCGCCCGGCTGATGGCTGTACTTTATTTTATTAAATAAAAACCACCCTAGAAGCGACCGTGACTCGGAACGGGGAGGGGGAGGTTGGGCCGGGGCGGCGGCGGGGGGGTGTTGGACCGGGGTGTGCGCGGGCGCCGCCTGCCGGGGGAACCACGGCGACACGCCTCGTGACGACATCAGTGACGCCATCTCGGGGGCGGGGCGGGGCGCTGGCTTCCGGGTGCGCGGAGGAGGTGGAGGGCGGGGGGGGTGGGAGGAGAGGGGGGGTCGATGGCGCGCATCAGTCTGGAGGACCTGGACGGGCTGGGCGAGGAGGCCGAGGACGGTGGCGGGGAAGATGGCGAGGAGGAGGAGGAGCGGAGCCGGCTGTTCGCCCACTGGGAGGCCGTGGCCAGCACGCACCGAGTGAGCCTGCCCCGAGGTGAGCGCTGGGCCCCGCCGCCGGGGCAGCCCGCGGTCTGTGGGGTTGGGCCTTTCCGGGGCTGACAGGGCCCCGCCGGCCGGCCGTGGGGCTGCCGGTGCTCTCCAGCCCGGCCGAGCCTCCTCTCCCCTCCTCTCCTCTCCTCTGCTTTGCCTTGCAGACATGGCAGGCCCCATCGTCCAGATGACCCGGCACAGCCAGGCCCGCGAGGCCGTGCCCTACGTTACCCTCTCGCAGCAGGAGAAGGTGAGGCCGGCTCCTCTCCACACAGCCGGGGACTGCCGCGGGTGTCGTTCCCGGGTCCGTCACGGGCGCTGCCGCCAGCCCGGGGAGCGGGAAGAGCAGCGTCTTCCCTTGGGGAAGATGTACCCGCCGGCCTTGCAGAGGTTTCTGCAGAAGCGCTGCAGCCAGGCACTGTAACTCTGGCTTGGTGCAGAGTTCTGCCGTCCCTGCACCTTCTCCCGTGTTGAGTGGTGGCGGTGCTCAGCTTCCCGGCCTCTGTTTTAGAATTGGACTGGTCTTGCTGCTTTCTCTGGTCTTCTGGCTTCCTTCTGTCTCTTTTACCGACCTGTCCTCTGCTGGGGTGGGAGCGTCCAAGAGAGTGAATTTTCACTTCAGAGCCTGCACCCCCGCCTTGGGCAAAACACCTTGTTGCGTAGCTCGGAGTCCCGCTGGGTTGTTTGTGTTTGGGCTAGTTACGTGGCTACTGGTTGAGCTGGAGATCTCAGCTGGCACAAGACAGGGATGCTTCGGTGGGGAGCACAGGGCCTACGGCCCTGGCTGTCAGATCTGAGCATGTGGTGGTGGTTGTTGCAACTGCCCATCCAAAAACGGTAGCTTCTGCCTGAAGATCTCCTGTTCTTGCTGGCTAAGTTGCATATCTCCTCTCATCTCCTCTCATCTCTGAGCTTTGAGAAATAACTGTGAAGAAGCGCTCGTCAGACTGGTTCCTGTGTCTCTGCAGACGTGGTTGGGCTTGCTACCGAGAAGACATCTGTCAGTTGTCCTCTGTTTGAGGAGAGCTTAACCAGTTTCTTCTGGGCTGAGGTCCAGCGCTCCTGCCTGTAAAACACGCCTGAGCATGTGGGTTGTTCAGCTCTGAACTGGAGCTTCACCACACTCCCTCTTTCCCTGTTCTTCTGGGTCCCAAGGACTTAGTCTGGGCTCTTCTCTGCCTGTGCCGGTCCCAGGCAGGAATAGGGCCCCAAGACTTTGTGGGGCCTGAAGATCTTTTCTTGCTGTTGGCATCCCCTCTGTGCCTGAGGAGGATTGTTGGAGTTTTATTCCGGGGCTGGGTGAGGGGGTAGGAGCCACTTCCTGGCATTAGTGCTGAGGGGACTCTGGAGCTGGGGCCCTTAAGGACACATTTCCCAGGATGGGGCAGGTCGGTAGTATTTGGTTGCTCCTCCTGAGCTGTCAGTGCTACAAGCTCTCATCATCTTGGAGGCAAGTGAATTATTATGCCACACACAGAGCTTTGCTCTGTCAGTACTCAGTCAGATTCCTCAGCTCATATTGGACCTGTTGCCGCTGGATCTGTGTGAAGCATCTTCACTCTTTCTCTTGGTCAAGTCTCATCTTCTAGAGTGGTGTGCTTAATATCGGGATCAGGCTGTGGAAGGACCAGACACCATGCCTTGCTGGGCTGATACGTTTATTCGCAGATGGTGTGGAAGATGAGAGTTGCAAACAGTCTAGAGGGACTGGTGGTTTCCTTGCTTGGAAAATGGTCTTGCCCTGCTTTGGTTGGTGGGACAATAGCAGGCATGGTCCCATCTACAGGGTGAATGCTGGCTGGCCTGCAGTGTTTTGGGGCACTCTTCTTCCTGGCGCCCTGCTGATGTACACGAGCAGCCCAGAGGCCTTCCTTCTGCCTTGGGTTTGGCTTTCTGAGACGAGACCTGGTTTGGGTGGAGCCACAGGGAGGCTGCACTCAGCGTTGAGGCTGGTCACAGCTTCCTGGCTCGCTCACTGCCAGCACAGCTGTGGAGCACAGAAGTTTGGACATGTGCCCTGAGCTGTGTGGAACAAGGTTGTCTTATGAGCGCTTTAATCTGGCTGAAGAACAAGCTGAGAGCAGGAAGATAGGCGCTGGCTACAACTTCCCATCCCCTCTTTATGTGGTACCTGTGGTTATAACCATGCCATGAGCTGAACTGTGAGGAGATTCACATGCAATTTCCCCACGCCTCCCTGCCCCCCTTCTGCGTTGTACAGAAGACTGGGCGTCTGTGCTGGAAATAGAGATTCTGACCCAACCCACAAACCCATCTGCAGCGGCTGCGTTCGCGTCTTTTCTTCCTCCTGTCACTTCTTGGTATGGGAGAAGGATCTAAGAGGAGTTTTGTTCCAACCTTCACAGTTCTTCTGTGTGCTAGAGCTCTTCTGCCAGACTTTCCCTTCTACTGGGCAGGAAGCTTTTTGCTTGTTACCCTCTGTGCACATAGGGCTCCAGGTAACAGACAGTGCACCTGAGAATCACATCAACCTTACTGGAGGCCTTTGGGTACCTGGAATCAGGAGCATCCTTGTGAGTAGGCAGGACAGCGACTGGAGAGGAGCAGAAAGTCCCGTGTCCGCTGCTGAGGATGTGCTGCATTCCTCGCGCATGCCAGGAGCCTCCAAGCCTCCCCACACCCCGTCCCCTATCTGTGCTTTTCCTTTGGCTGATTTTTGCCTGGCGCTGTTAATTGTCCTTGTCTGAGGTGCGTGTGCTGCCAGCTCCCCTCGCCTTCTCCGGCCTCCCCCGCCCATCACTATCTGGCAGGGGGTCTCATTTTGGCGGAGGCCTCTCTCCCCACTTCCTGCCTGTCAGTGTCGGTTTTGCCACCCGAGTGCTGCAGTGTTGTCAGCGCGCTTAACTCTGACTTGGCTTGTCTGTGGCCTGTTTCAGTGCAAGGAAGCAGCCTATGAGGAGCGGCGGTACCCAGCTGGGAAGTGGGCGTGTGTCACCAAGGGGGAGCCCATGTATGAGCAGAGCATCTCCATGAGCTTCATGAAGCTCATGCGCTACATCTGCAAGGAGAACTCTGTAGGTGTGTGCAGGCAGGGGCTGGCGGGGGCTGGCAGGCCACACAGAGGGAGGGCCCTGCCGTTGTTCGTCTGGAGCGGGGAGGAGGGCTGCCGCCCCTTTCCCAACCGTTTCACTCTGCCCGCTGCCTTCCTGCCTCCTTCCAGGTTGCTACCTGGGCATGACAGTCCCAGTGCTCAACGAAATCCACCTGACCAAGGAGGGGACTGAGCTGGAGCGTGAGGTCGTAACTGCCTATTATCTCCCGGGAGAGTTCCAGCAAAATCCCCCTGTTCCCATGGACCCCGAAATCCACATCACCGAGAGGGCACCGCTCCGGGTTATAACCAGGTGACCCCAGCACCAGAGGTGTTTTCTCAGCTCAGCAGAGGTGCTGTGGCTGCTGTGGTTCCTTGGGCAGAGGGATGGGAGCCCTGGCTGTGGGAAGGGGGTATGTGCCGGCTCTGTTGCTTACGTTGCTGCCTTTGCTGCAGGGTTTTCTATGGGATGACCACTGAGGAGACGATTCTGCGAGAGATCAGTCTCTTCTGGGAGCTCTTGGGCTCCACAGACACTGTGCTCCGAGAAACCTACATCGTGGCTGTTTATGAAAATCCCAGCATCCCTCAGCGCCGCAATGAGATCTGGTTCATCTGCCGAGCAGAGTGAGTCCCCTCTGTGACTGCAAACCGTCCTGCGGCTGAACCTGGTGTAGATGGCAGTTCTGACACAAAGGAGACGAATGCACATCCTGACCCACCATCCACCCACAAAATGACAGACCGGGAGACTGGGGGGTGGGTTTGCACTCTGCCCGGCGAGAGCCCAGCCAGGGAAAAACCTGCTGGGTCTGCACTTCACCTGCCCCCGCAGGGGCCAGCTGAGGCTGGAGCTGGCACCGGCACCGGGGAGAGCCTCTGCAGCAGGCTCCTGGTGGGAAGCACGTGGTGGGGACTCATGTAAGGCAGTAACTGTGTGGGCTTGTGCAATGTGCTGGCTTGACCTGGGCTTCTCTCAGCTCTGAGATGAGATTGCGGAGCTGCGCCAGGCACGCTAGTGGGGCTTGTGGTTGGCAGAGTCACAAGCTGATGGTGTCTAGAAGGCAAATGACTGTGTACGAGGTGTGGGCCTCTGTCTGGGCTCTGGGCTGCTTCCTGTGAGAATGGCTCCAAACGGAGCCACTGAAATGCTGCTACAGGGACAGTGAGGCTCGAAGTGGGAAAGGGCTCGCCACAAGCGAGATGTGGATCCTGAACGTTTCCTGCTGGGGCGGCTCTCTTTGGACTCTTGGGTGCCTCCCTGGCTGTCACTTACCATCTCTCAGCCAGGACCGAGGGCGCTGGCAGCCTTCGTCCATCCGTTGTGGGTGCTGTTTTGCGGACCTGCTGCGAGCTGAGAGGGACAAGTCCCGACAGCAGCAGCAGTGGCACCGCTGTGTGTTGTGTTGTGCATTGATCAGCGAGTTTCACATCCACGAATACCGTCATGCTTTCCTGGGGGAAGCTGACAGTGCCAACAGTAAAATAAACCCAGCTCAAACCACTGCAGCTGCAGATCACTGATGGTGGGGATGGGGGGTGCCCAGCTTGGCGTGGGAAGAGCCTTGCCCTCTCCCTCCTCAAGATGCTCCAGGCTGCAAAGCTGCGGCTAATTAGAAGGGCTTTAATATTTGCCCAGGTTATGGCGTCGTGTTCAGCCGGGCACAGGCTGCTACAGACAACCCTGGCCACGCTCCCCTGCAGGTAAGGTGGTTTTCTGTTGGTTGGAGTCTACTCCAGCCTCATTTTTTCCCCTGTGCAAAAAATTGGCTCCTTTGACTGTACTGCATACGAGCAACCCCCGCAGGGCAGGCTGAGAATTCGAATGTGACAGCACATCGTGCTGGTTGGGTGCAGGAGGTGGTGTGCCTCTGCAGGGATGTGCTTAACTGGCTCAGTTTGGAGGGACTTGTGGTGCCAGTTCCCAAGGGGTTTCTTCCTGCTGTAGCTGGAGGTGTGCTGTGTGCCTTGCCTCCTGCTGCTGCCCAAACTCCGGCTCTGTTCCTTTGGCCCTACAGTGCAGCCGGATGAGGAGGAATGGTGGGGAGGCCAGGGCCAGCTCTGTGGTCTCATTGCCCTAGCAGTGCAGGTGGCTTCTGCCACCCCATTCTCCGATCAGATGCTGTTCACTGCCCTGGTCCGAGGTGGCTTGCCCTCTGGCTGCGGCTGTGGAGGGCGCGGGGCTGAGCATATTACACCCTCCTCTTCGAGAGAGCAAGGTAGCTTCAGGCAGAGTCTGGGCAACAACAGGGAGAGCAGACAGTGGTTTCCTGGATATCTTGCACAGTTCTTGTCCCTGGGGCACTGAAGGCAGGTAGGGCTGGGGAGGTGATGTGACAGCCCGCAGCTGTGAGGGCTGATGTGGCAAGTGCTCCTGAGATAAGAGTGGCGATACCCGGGTCAGCAGTGCTGCGCTCGCTTCCCTCCTGGGGAAGGAGAAGCCATTCCCTTACATGAGGCTGGGATCAGGTGGCTCAGCATCAGTGGGAGAGCAAAGTCAGCCAGCACGCGTGGGATAGAGACCCTTCCTCTTACTGCACGTCAACCGCTTTTCTTGCTTGCCCTGAGCTTACAGGTGGAAGTAAAACTTGCTTTCTAGAGCTTGCTGAATAGGCTAACGCTTCCTCTGAGGCTGCTTGGTCCCCAACCACAACCAGAACAGCTTTTGGTGGCAGGAAGCGGTGGCTTCCCTATGAGAGAGGACTGGTCTGCGGCTGCTGGCAAAACCGCACAGCCGTGTGCCCTGACGGGGCAGCTCCGTGGTCTCCCAGGCTCTGCTGGAGGTGGAAATGGTAGGAGCTTCTGGTGCAGCTCCAGGCTGGCACCACCACGCAGGGCAGCAGGCGTGCCCCTATCCTGTACCACAGACTTTGTTAAGTCAAGGCTTCATCATCTTCTGTGATGGATCCAGCAGCGCTCTCGGGGACGCTGTGGGGTGTCTGATGGTGAGTCTTCCTTCCAGCCAGTACTGAAAGCAGCCGGCGGCCGACAAACCGGCTGAAAAGCCGGTGTTCAGAGCTGCGACTGCCAGAGCCGGTGGCGCGGGGCTGCGGCGGGCCCCACGGGAGGCGTTTGGTCGGGCAGGGAGGCCTCCAGCCCACGCCGTGCAGGCGGCCAGGCCGGCGTGGGCTGCTGCGCCCCGACTTTGGGTGATGCGGAGGGGCACCAAGGAGCGGGCAACGTGTTGCGGAGCTGGGGCTGCGCGTCCAGCCCTCTCTCTGCCCGTAGCGGGGCGCGGCCTGAGTGCCCCTGAGCTTTCCCGGGGTCTCCCCGCAGCGGGAGCTTCCACCACCGGTTTAACGAGGAGCCCCCGGGTGCGAAGGCAGCTCTGTGGCCTCCCACCGCGCACGCCAGGTCGGGGGCTTGCTGCGGACGGGAGCAGGGGCCACCCAGCCGCGGTGGGTCTCCTGGCGCGTCCGCCGGTACCTTTGGCACCGAGGCGGGCGCTGCCCGCGGGGCCCCGCGCCCCCCGAGCCCCGCCCGGTTTCCGGTGGCCGCCCCGCCCCCGGAAGCCCCTCCCGGCGGCGGTGTCGGCAGGCGGGGCGGCGGCGGCATGGCCAGGGGCCGGGGCGCGCACTGACCGGGCGGCGGGGAGCGGCGCGGAGGATGGCGGCGGTGCGGGCGCTCCTGGTGCTGGGTGAGTGCGGGCCGGGACGGGCGCCGCAGCCTCCCGCACCCCCGGCCGGGACCGGGGGTGCGGGTCCCGCTGCCCGGGGCTTCGCGCCCCAGTGGGGCCATCGGTGGGGCGGGGGGCGGCGCGGCGGCCTCCCGGGACGAGCCACCCCCACCTCCCCACGCCGGGTTCTACCGCGAGCCCGGCGCGGAGCCGGGGATACGCGGGGCCCCGGCGCGGAGCGGTGCGGGGGCGGCCGCGCCCCCGCCCGGCGGAGCCCCCGCTGCGGTGCGGGAGTCGCCGGATCCCCCGGCCCCGGCTCTCCTTGCCCGGCGTGCGGCGGCTCGTCCTGCCCGCCCTTACCCGCTCGTCGGGGGTTGGGGTGGGGGGGTGGTGGTGGGGGGAGCGTCACGCTTAAATGCACCGGGATGCAAATGCACCGGGCGTTTCGTCTGGGAGACGGCGAACGGGCGCTGGCGGGGAGGCGGCTCCCGGAGCTCCCCCCGCCTCCGGCTGGGCTCGGGCCCCCGTCTCGCAGCCGCTCCGGGCCCTGCAGTGAGGGCTGGGGGGGGGTGGTGGGGGGGTGTGTTTCCCGAGAAATCCGAGCAGATCAAAACTGGGGGGAAAAACAGCGGGCACGCAGCGGGCTTCCGACCACGACCGCCACCCCCGCCCCCATCCCTAGAAATTGTCCCCCTGACGGCTGTGAGGGGGTTTCGTCCCTTGGTGAGCAACGTCCCCATGAGCCATCCCACCCTCCGTGCGGTGCAGGGCGAGAGCCAGCCCCCCGCCTCCTCCCGGCTCCGCCATCCCCGTCGGTGGCACGGGCGCTTGGGGGCAAACGGTTGGTTTTCCTGCCTCCTGCTTTCCACAGTTGTTCTACTTACTCGAGCTGCAGGGCCCCAACCCACCATCCCTCGCTCTGCTCCGCGGTGCTTCTCCCTGCTGGCCTCCTAGCGCCATTTTCCATGCCTGAGGAGCCCCGGCGTTTTGGCCGTGGCATGAGAGCCACAGGGGCCCTGAGCTGGTTTCCAGCTTGGCTTTGAAGGCTCCCGCGTCTGCCCCGTGCCGCCCTGTTTCTTGCCCCCTTCGGTTGGGAACCCTGCAGACAGGGTCCCGCATGCCGCCAGTATCCGCTTGTGGTCCCTTCTTGTGTCACCCTGCGCCACCGTACAGTTTGCTTCACAGTTTCTGCTGCAAAATCAAGAGCAATCTTCGTCTGGCACCTGGGGACGGAGGGGAGGTTACTGCCTCTGAGGGAGAGATATTTATAGTGCTGCTGCTCTTCCCATGTCTGGAGCTACGGCTGAGCCCTGCTGCCAGGCTGCAAGCAATGTCCAATTTACAGCTGATAAGCACGAAAAGCAGCACTTATTTAGCTGATTAGCACCGTAATTGCCGATTGCCTTGGCAGCCTTCTCGGGAGGCTGTTTCAGGAGAAGGGAGTGCGTGCTTTGCTTGGGCTCTGGTTTGGAGCCATGGCGCCCTGTGGACCTGCCACAGCATTCGCCTACCTGCCAGCGTGCCAGCACCGGCAACTGGGATGTGTGGGCCTGCCCGTGAGGGCTGTCTGCCACCTTTCCTGCCAGCACGCTCCCCTTTCCAGTTGCTGGAGTTTCCGTGCTGCTCCGAGCACGTACCGTCCTCCTCGCTTCTCCTGCTCAGCAGGACCACGTCCTACAGCGCTGCGAGGAACATGCTGCCGTCCACCTCACGGACGCTATTAAAAAAAAAAAAAAAAAATCTCAGGCGTCAGCAATGTGGCCAAAAGGTACGGTTCAATGTATAGTTTTTACGGGCTAGTCATAAGTTTTGCGGGTCGCAGGGTAGCATCTCCCTTTTGCTGGGGGTGCTGTCTGGAGAGAGTGCTGGGGAAAGAGCTGAGAAGCGTGGGGTATCCATGGCTCGTGTGGGTGCTTTCTGTGGTCCTCCTTTGCCACGTATGTGTTCCAGGAATGCTGGATGCCTGGACTGCTGGTCCCTGTTCCTCCATTTCCGTTGCTCCACGAAGCTGTGATCTTTCTGGCAATGACACTGCAGCGTGCCAGATGTGTGCTGGCTTCTACTGGAACATGTGGTTGAAACGCTAGCGGAGGAAATATTTGCTGAGTCAACTTTTCTTTAAAGCTAAAAAACCCCGAAAGGTCTATTTTGTTCTGAAAGCCCCGCCATGTCCTGCGTTGAGCTGCATGGCAGTGCTTTTCTTGTGCTAGCTAGCAAGCCTGTTTCTAAAGAAGAAAATCTCTGAAAACGGGAATGATCGGATAGGATCGGAGAATTTCTCTTGGGTTTAAAGGGTCCAAAATGCATTTCCAATGGTACAACTTGGGTGACTTTCGCTCTTTGAGCCGAAGCTGCCATCTGTTTTCCAGCAGCTCCGAGTCCTTTGCAGCCAGACCAAGTACTATGATAGTTGATCTAAGCGAGCATCCCTTCAGCAGCCAAAAAGCTGTGCTGCTCAGCACATTTCTGGGCTGTTTTGGGGCAAAACTGTGACAAGCCAATACCATTCTTTTCTTATAAAGCCCATGGTCCCCCGTGGGACTTGGCTGAGCTCAGCAGTGCTCCGGTCAGGCTGTAACCCCAACGTGGCAGGAGCTTCAGTGGCACGGTGACTCCATAGTCATGGCCGTAGGCACTTCTTTGTCTACACAGTGGGCCCTGGACAGCTGAGAACTGGCACTGACCAGAGGAATGTCATGTTCTGCATCCTTTAAAGATGTCCTCTGATTTCTTAATTGATCTGGAACGAGACCAGCTTCTAAAGGCAGATGTTTAAACTGCAGCAAGCACCTGTGTTTAGTTACGCGCTGGGTGATGAATGCTCTTGCCGATGGGAGCGCGTTTCCTCCCCATCTGCTGAAGCCCTCTTGCTCAAGAGAGGTGGGTGGGTAGCACCAAACGTCTGTGTGCTGCTCGGATGGATGGGTCTCGTCTTGTTTGACCAAAGGCTGGTCCATGTTACATCCAAGCAGATAAGCCTACGTGTCCTGAGAGGGCAGCTTATGCTTTCTCCAAAGGACACCGAGTCCAAGGGGAACGGGGGGAAGAAGGTAGGAAAGGAGTGGGAAGAGAAGTGCTTGGCTTTGGGGCAGCGAGCAAGAACGCAAGGGCCAGTCCGGCTGTAAGTGATAAGGCACTTAAAAAAGATCTGAAGGCTGTGAGGCCTGGTTACAGGTATTTAGTAGGGTACCTTTACACTAATATTTTTCTTCCCTTCATTGCAATTCATCTGCTGTTTGAGCTGCAAAGATCAAAGCTGTCTTCCAGCAAGCACACGTGGACTTAAGTAAATAGCTGGACCTACATCTCTCTCCAGTGAATAAACACTCTTTCCTTTCTGAACATTTTCAAGCGTAGCTCTCAGGCCTGGAATGCAAAATATTTCACATTAGCAGTGGGTGTTTCCACTGCTTTCGATATTTGGGAACTTGGAACAAATGCTTATTTAGCAGCAGACAGACTTAGGTACAAACGTGCCCTTTGTGAAGGCGGTTGCTACTGCGGTGTTTGGAGGGAAATTCCCCTGAGATCGGAGGACATGCGATTGTTTGTCCAGACCCCTCGGAACAGGTCTCCTTTTCCTGACATGAGTGGCAGTCTCATGGGCTGGGACAGGCAGCTCTTTGGAGGCCTGGAGGGCAGTGAGGCTGACACGATGCTTGGCAGATGCACAGGAACGTTCTCCTTTACGAGGATTTAAGTTGCACGGGCTGTTAACGTTGGGTTTGAGGGGGGGGTTCGCAAAAGCTGCGGACTAACACAGTGGATTTTGCGGTGTAAGAGGCAGCTGTACCAATTCGCCTCCCCGGGCGAATGTCTTTGACTTGGCAATACCTCCTGGAGAAGGCTGGTCATGCCCGTGGTGGGAGGAGGGCAAGCGTAGTGTCTTTTACCTTTACAAGAAATCAACTGTGTCTTGGGGGAGAGGGGGAAGGGAGATGAAGAAACGATGACTTGACAATTGGTGACGAGTTGGTTCTTGGCCATCAGTGTGCGTTTCAGCATGGCGGAGGTGCCATGCTGGGTGGCCTGTTTCCACGTCCTGCTTTTTGCCGGGAGGACACTGGGAAGTGCTTGTAAATGCCTTTTGTCTGTTAGAAAAGCAGACGTTATATTGCGCAGTGGGGTTAAAGGACTGTGCTGTGAACGTAGCGTACCTTGTGTGCCAGCTTGCCTGGAAGAAGCAATCCCACTGCTGCTCGTGGAAGGGTTTTTTTTTTTCTCAGACAGAACTGGCAGGGAGCAGGTAGGGACGGTGGAGGTTTTCAGGCTTTTTGCGTGGCTGCCTGCCTAGAGCAGGGGCTGTTCCCTGGGCTTTGTCATGGTTAGGAGCCTCTGCACGTGGTTCTTGTCTTGTTGCTGATGTCCTTGCGAGCTTTCAGCAGTCCAGATTTGTTGTGTACTTCTTGCCTTTTAGGGAGGATGTTCGGAGGGAGTGTGGGTAACCCTGGGGTCCTTTAGAAGCTGTTTGCTGACTTCCTAATGCCAAAGCTATTGAACCACAGCATAGGAAAGCCAGCACGTGGCTTTTTGATTGTGGAGGATGTGGCTTCATCAGGGTCCTGCACTTCCACCTCTTCCATCCTCCCCGGCCCTGTCAGGATCTGCAGTGCTGGTTGTGTTGATGAGCTGTCAGCTCTCCGTTTGTCTCTCCTCTTCCTCGCCCCTCTCGCTGGGGGAACTGACCCAGGGGCTGCTTTCCTGCGTTGCTGTTGGGTGCTACGTGAGGGAGCAGTGTCCCATCACCTCTCAAGTCACACGGTGCCAGCAAATCCACCTTGCGTTGTAATGGGAACTGTCGCTGTTTTGGTTCAGACTGGACAGCTGGTGCCCCTAAACAAAAAAGGGCCAGACTGAAGGGTCGTCGTGAGGAAGACCATCTCCTGTTTCACTCTTCGTGTGCCTTCTGAAGGTACCACTGTGCAGGCAGTGGGAAGGAAGAGAGGCTTGCAAGGCACGTCTTTATACAGGTGTAGGTGGGTTTGGGAACTGGACAAGGGTGCAGTAGAAGCTTCGCAGGACACTCGCAAGTGTCTGCGTTCTCAAGGAGTGGAGCGCTGGAAGAATAGTCGTCTAGGGTTTCTTCTGGATATTCTCCTCCGTGGGAGGCAGACGCAGGCTGGTTGTAGTGAAGCTCCCGTGGCACGTCCGGTGTGTTAAGCAGCTGCCCCTCTCCAGGTCCGGGCTGTGTGGGTCTGGGTGCTGCCTGAATTCAGGTTGAAGAGAGTCCTGTCCAAATGTCTGTCCGATGTTTCCTCTTGCCTCTGCCTGCTTTGGCACATTGCAGCACGGCGAGGATGAACCCATGCCACCCCGTCAAAGCAGGGACTCCATTTTGGGTCATTCCTTTGTTCTGGGGAAGCATTTGGCAGCAAGCGCCGCTCTCCTGTGTTTACCTGTGTCTCCTTTTAATCTGCGCAGCCCCTGCCGAGTAGCTGTGGAAGATCTTCAAGCCAAACACAAGTGGTCTTTGTTTCAAAGCATCAATTTGTGTTGGCAGCCAGGTCTGCAGCGCATGTGC
Organism: Larus michahellis; assembly: GCF_964199755.1. Taxonomy (NCBI): domain Eukaryota; kingdom Metazoa; phylum Chordata; class Aves; order Charadriiformes; family Laridae; genus Larus; species Larus michahellis. The sequence continues at coordinate 14,649,604 of NC_133898.1, read as the reverse complement.
TTTTCATTGACTGCTGCTCCAGCTCTGTTCCCGACTCCTGCCAGCTTTTTTTTTTTTTTTTTTTTTTAAATTTAATACAAAAATGTTTTTCCTGAGCTTAAAAGGCTGAGCCGTACAGTACTTCTAGTCTTAATTTAAGCCTTGCCTTTTTCGGGGAAGCGATCTCTGTCTGTGCACAGAACAGACTGCTTTCCTCTCCTCTGAGAGGTAACTAATACGTGCTGTCTGATCAGCAAAGAGAGAGGCGAGGGGGACTTCAGAGTGGCTCGCAAGCTTCTGAAAGCCTCGTCTGTGTGCCTGGGATGCGGAGGCCCTTCCCGAGCCTGCTCATCTTAGAGGGCTTCAGGAAGGTTGATGGGTAGGTGCTTTTGTTGATGCTCTTTGCCGATCGATCGATCGATCGTTACTGCCTGGGGCCGCTGCTTTGCTTTGGTCAGCTTTCAAAAATCTGCCCTCTGCTTTCCGATTTGGACCCTCTGAAGTTGTTCTGCAAGGACTTGAAACTCATTTTAATCCTTAAAAATATTAGGTGACATCCAGGTGAGGCTCAGGTCGCTACTTAAAACATTCCCATTGATAGTGAATGGATGGATGCTGAGGTGTCCAGGTGACCTGGGGAGCAGAACTGAAAATTGGCCAGATCCAACCGCAGGAGAATTCCAACTGGGACTTGCCAGGGTGGGACGTCGCAGTGATGAGTACTCGTGAACTCCCTGTCCCCTTCATAGCAGAGCGCACAAACCGCGTGTCTGAAGAGGAGGCATATCTGTTTTTAACTGATGATTCCTCGTGCAAGATGGAGCTTGCTGGTGGGATACCAATGGCCTGTCTTCTCCTTGTCAAATTAAGCTCTGATTCGAATGGAGCAGGCGGGAAGTTTGGCATTTGTGGAGTGGGCTGCACACAGGGCCCCTGAGCGTGTGTGAATTGAATCCACCATTGTCAGACGGTCTGGGCGTCTGTGAGGCCGGGATGCCTTGGATTGGTGTTCGTATTGTGCAGGATGATGAACGAGGGAAAACTGGTACGAGCAGACTCCTGTCCGGAAAGTGGGGTGACGCATTGGATTTCGGATGGGTGAACCCTCCCGCTCTGAAAAGCGAGATGTTGCAGGCTGGGAGAAAACCATAACACACACAGGGTTGTTGCCTGTGCTGGGAGCTGGTGTGGGAAAGGGCTGGGGTTTAAGCGAGCGATTATTAGAAGTCTACTTGTATTTCGGCTCCTGGTTGCTAGATGACTTCTGTCCTGGAGGACAGGAGTGTCCCCGAGCGCTTTGCAGTCAGACCTGGGTGCTGATGGCAGACATTTGTTTTCAGGGCAGCTCTAAGGTGACAGGCTTTATGACTTTTCCTCTCCTGCGATGCTGTTGTGAGGTGAGGTTTGTCCCAGCATCAGGATTTTATGCCTGGGTGCAGCTCGGGCCACCCTGAAAAGCAGCCAAGGCAGCGCCCTACTGCTGTCGATCCGAGCACGCCGGCGAGTTGGCTCCGTCCTCCGTCACCCCAAGCCAGAGGGCTCTGTCTGCAGAGCCTTGGCACGGGGAGGCCAAGCCCTGTTCTGGCTGCAAAGAGGTGGCTTATGTGCCTCTGGGCAGCTGTGTGTGAGGTTGTCCTTGCTGTCAAACGTGATGCTGGCACAAGATAGGCAGGGTATTGCTTAAGACCATCTATAAACGCTCTCCTCGTTACGGTCGCTCGTTGGCCTGTTTAGGAGCACAAAGCAAGCCTTTGATTCCGAAACATGCAGTGACTCTCCAAATGGTTAAAAGCAGGACAAGCCTCG